>NC_139245.1:38151444-38856530 GCF_977018435.1 Lepisma saccharinum
TGTTATTTCATCATATCATCCTCATCTTCGCGATTAGCCAAAGGTGGCAGAAAAGCTAATTAAAATAAACCAAATCAATCAATCAATTATGGAGATATTTTAGAATGAGTAATCTTGAATTTCAGTCTGCCCATTATTTGTCTTGGTCAGTTTATAAATGCTGTCAATTCTTCTTACAACATCGAAAGTATCATTAATGTTTTGGATTTTGCTCAGGCAAGACTCCCAAGTTGTTGTTTTCAAGTTGTCTCTCTTAACGAGAAACGCTAGTGGCAACCCTGCCACGCGCCCCTGGTAGTTATGCCAGTGCAAGCGTTTGCTGTGTTGGGTTGCATACGTACAGGATAGATTTTAAGCGCTTATATCGCAGAAACTAAGCGCTTTGAAGGTAAACTTTATAGGGAAAAGTTACTTGTTTTTATGATATCTACCAGCAGCCACGCGTTGTTGAAAGACTTTTGTGACACCCTGTATAATGGATAAAAGCAAGGAGGGCCAAAAGGGCTAAGTAAAAATCAAAGAAGTTAAAAGGAAACACTTACCGGACAGTAGGAAAAATTCAAAATTTTCGCTAACTTCGTAGCATCATCGGTCTGAGGAGAAAGAGACGAAACCGGTTCCGTCTCTTTCTCCTCACACCGATGATGCTACGAAGGTAGCGAAAATGTTTAATTTTTTCCACTGTCCGGTGACTGTTTCCTTTTACCTTCTTTGATATATATATATATATATATATATATATACATTGATAATATCGATGCTTCTAAATACGAAGGCACGAAAACAAGAAACAAAGAAGAAAGGAATCAGAAGGAAGCAGAGAATTAATGGGGTAACAGGAAGTAAGACCGTAGAATGTAAAAGAAAGAGATTGTGCAAATCAACCTCTGCATTGATCACTTGCGAAGAAGAGGGCATCACAAAATAGATAGTGTATGCACTATTTCTGCACGTGATTGTACACTACTGTATGTTTTATAGAAATATGATTTGCATATATTCCATAGGCAATTTTGATACATAAATTTATAGTTCCTCTTTGCATACATTTGATCGGATTTTTAATTATTGATAGCAAACAGCTAATTTGTAGCCAGACACGAACGTGCATATTTATTTTACGCGGCCTCTGATGAAGCGGCATTCCACAGCTATTCATAATGCACTGATTGTGATGCATGCTGCACTTGCACAAGCATTCTTGCATTTGAATTCATTATCGGATGCACTTCACGCTACCTGAATTGCACGTGATGCATTACAAATGCTTCTATTCATGCACCTGCGCGAGTTTTCCTGTGATGTTTAATTTTCACGAAGCTTTTTGGCATAACAAACCGTCGAATGAATTGTATTCAATTTTGATGCAAGTCAGCTATCATTTCCTTCCGTATCACTGAATGTATCGCCTGGTAGCATCTCTCAGTTTACTGTATTTAGTGATTAACTGCATATGCAATCGTGCTGGTTTCTGTAATTTTAAGGAATACAGTATAAAAAGAAAATACCAACCTCCAAGGCGGAGTAGATTACAACGACAGGGGTCCCGGGTTCGAATTCTGGTCTGGGCATGGGTGCTTTTTTTTAGTGAGTGGCCCTTCTTCATCCTCATAGTCGAGATTATCATAAAATCGAGATTAAATAACTCAAATAAAAATATATAACTGTTACGTACCCGCATATGTAAACCTTATGGCAAATGATTGAAATAAGAAATCATAGATGGCAGCACGCGGAAGAAATATTAGGATCGCAGATTATAGTAACAATGCGCACGCGAATTTGATGAAAGTGTTTGGTGAACTGAAATTAATTGTGCTTACATAAATTTATGAACTGAGATAAACAATGGAGATGGATAAAGGCGAGATAAAGAAATGATCGACACGTGCAGCAAATGTGATTATATGTAAAGATTAATGAAGTTAAAAAGCGATTACAATTTTTTATCTATACCGTCTTAATGGGAAAGAGTTTTCCCACTAGATTTTTTTGGTTGTTTTCACCGGTGCGGTGCCAACTATGTGGCGGCCCCCAAGTACTTCCGCTGCGACGCATCTATTGCTGACCCGGATCGAGGTCGAGCGCGGGACAGGCGGCGCCCTTCGATTAACCCCTTTTTTTCTGCTTGTATTAGGCTATTGCGCAGCAAAATATTGGTTCGAAATATTATTGTATCTTTGATAAAGCCCAAAAAAGAAGGGAAATAGAGCAAGGAAGATACGGGAATCAATCCAATATCTAATAAATGGAGGAATTTTGGATATAGGTGCCTTTGTAAATAAGAGATATATTTATAGAAGAATAAGTATATTAATTAATAAAAGAAGAAGTTTACTAACGAATGGAATAATAAGTAGCAGAAGAAGAAGGCTATCGACTAGTAGAGGAAGAAGCCTATTAACCAATTGATAGAAGAAGAAGTCTATTAATCAATTGATAGAAGAAGAAGCCTCTTAACCAATAGATGAATCAGCCGATTAATTGATAGAAGAAGAGGAAGTATTTCACATATCCATAAAGAAGTAGAGGGAAGCTATTAGCAGACGGAAGAAGAAGCGTGTTACCAAATAGAAGAAGTAAATCACGTATCCAGAAAGAAGAAGAAGAAGACGAAGCTTTCCAGTAGATGAAATATGTTTAATAGATATATATGTGACCAAGAAACAAAGAGACAGCTTTAAATACAATCCTGACAAAGTTATAATAACACATGCTCAATGTGACGTCCCTCTTGCCCAACACACACGTGTAATCGTCTCTCCCATGACCTTACCACATTCTGAAGAACCTCAGGAGTTATTGCAGTACAGGCATCCATAATGCGTGTGCGCAAATGGGTCAGATCCCTGATTTTGGTAACATACACCATGGCTTTCAGGTTTCCCCAGAGGTAAAAGTCCAATGGTGTCAGGTCAGGTGAGCGTGCAGGCCATTCCACAGTCCCTCGGCGACCGATTCAGTGGTGAGGGAATTGTTGATCCAGGTACTGACGAACTATCATCCCATAGTGCGGTGGAGCACCATCCAGCTGGAACTATTCAGGATAGCTTCCATCCTCGGACAGTAAAGATGGTAAGATCTGCTCCCGTAGCAGAAGCAAGTTGCATTTAAGTTGCCCTCAATGAAAAGTGGACCAACAAGTCGGGAACCCCAAGTACCACACCACACCATTAGCTTCCCGCCTCCCGTCACCTTGCTGGGATCTGTCCAATGTGGATTTTCGGGTGACCAGTACAGCAGATTTTGCTTATTCACCTCCCCCGACACATAAAAATTAGCCTCATCACTGAACAGAATCTTGCTACCGACGGCAGGGTCACGTTGCAGTTGTGCTATAGCCCACTCACAAAACTGCAAACACCTGTCTGGATCGTCCTCACTAAGGTGCTGCTGCAGCTGTATCTTATACAGATGCCAGTGGTGGTCTCGTACAACCCTTTGAATTGAACCCCTGCTGACACCGCTTTCCAGCGCCAGTCTCCGTGTGCTATGGGTTGGGGACTTTGCAAATGATGCCAACACCGATACAGCAGTACCCTCATCCGTGGTTGTTTTCGGACGTCCATGTCGCGGCTTGTCGTCCACAGATCCAGTATCTTGAAACTTTGCCAGCAAACTGGCTGACGGCCACATGTGACACCGGTTGTCTTGCAGAATTGCGGTTATTGAAGTCTGCGGCAATGCCACGCGTACTTCTCTCCCCTGACATCAATATGATGGCAATCCGTTCCTCACGTGCTAGTGGCATTTTCGTTCAGATCAGTGAGAAAGGTAATGTTCTACTCTTGACACGATCAATTCACATCATCACTCTTTTAAACTTTTATGTAAAGACAAAACACAATCGTAATTTCCATGTCAACCAATACTACAAGATATGTACATCCCGGTAAGTCAATATCCGGACATTTTCAGTGATTGGTCTAAACAATAAATACCACATAATCACATACTAACGATAATTTGAACAATAAACATTTAAGCAAAAAGGAAAGGACGTGTCACTCTCCCATGCGGGAATCGCCCTTAAATTTAAAGCTAGGTGAAAACAAATGTCACAGTTGTTTTCTTGGTGAAATTCTAGCCCATTTTGATATGTCGCACGACCCCCTTCCCATTTAAATTTCTGAAGTTGATTTCAAGATGGCGGACATCAAGATGGCTGCCGTCAATGTGGTTCCCCCTTGGTCAGGCAACGATTGCTCATCGCCATTTTCACGTTCCGTGCCGCAGTGGCCTTGTACTGGGGGTGCTAAGTGACTTATTGAGCCACCCTGTATAGTGTTTCTGTGACTTTCATTCAAACTGGCTGGGTGGGTGGAGGCTGATCGAAGTACCAATATGAGATAGGAAGCCCCCGGGGCGGAAATGCGCCTTTAGAAAGTTATTTGTAGACCTCGGATTTTTAGGCTATAAAAAGGGTGCTTTTAGGTTCTTAAAATAGGCTCCAAACATCCTAAAATAGGTTTTTAATATAGGCTCGAAAAATCTTGAAAAAGGTTCAAAATACTTAAAATAATTCAAAATTCCTGAAAAATTATGTTTAGGTATAGTCACCGGCAATGAATATGGGATATCTATATCCTGAAATACGCATTATCTTGCATAACGTTATGTGTGTTGCCTAACCCTACGGCGATGGCAGAACTTACCATTAGAAATTGCTATTAAAATCCACTCTTCGCCGTATACTTAGGCAACCATCTGTTTTCATGTTATCCACAGTCAAACTCCGCAATTTTGTCTGTGAGGATCTGTCAAGCAAGACATAGTCAGTGGTGCAAATTTGAATACTGAAATGTTGGTTTGCAATGTGTGAATGCCACAAAGCACCGAAGTGATGCGAAGGTGAGAAAGACCACACAGATCACACAACTTTGGATTGTCCAGGTAACAGAGGCACCAGACATTTTGCTTTGTTTAGAGTTTTGATAAAACACCATGGGCTTGGAGGAAGGGAAATCAACACAGAGTATGTTTCAAAGACGTTCGTCATTGCATTGTTTTGTGACCAAACAAAGCAAATGCCTCTGTGTGACATAAAAATCCTGTAAAACCTTTAAAAGAATATAAAATCCTAAAAAAAGGCTTGATTTAGGCTCTTAAACCTAAAATGGGTTCTAACAAGCAAAATAGGCTTTTTAAGCATTATAAAACTTTATCAGTTCCTGCGTTCTTCAACGAAACGATGACATAACTTAATATTTCTTACATACCTGTAAAGGAAAATATAGGTTAAGAAGCCAAAACTAGTTGGGGCTGCCTGTGACAGTGGAATAAGACAGCTGAAAGATTCGGCTTGTAGATTTAATCCGCAGATTAGTACAGTTTATCGTAGCTCTCCACGTCACAGTAGTTTTTCAAAATGGTGGCCCCCATCGTCGATGCAGGCACGACAGCGTCACAAGAGGCTCTGTCACATTCAGGGCCGGTTGCACCATCGCCACTCAATCCGCCACTTTACAAAGTGCTGGATAACGACAGGCGGGAGATTTAGGCGGCGGTGGGTTGCTCAAAGCATTTTTATCCTCCGCCTTGTAAGGTGGAACTTTCTCCTGCTTGCCGTACGACCTGGCAACAGAAACTGGAGAAAGTTGTGTTTTCGATTATGTTTTGTTTGTTTATTACGTGCTAATGTCTGCTTGACAATTCCAAATGCATGCTTTTTCAACCGAAATATATTTTAAAAAACGAAATATTTCTTGCAATAAAATGATACAGTTGATCGAAGTAGGTAATGCATGTGTCGTACTCTCATTTAATATCAAATGTATTATATATGATACAATAAAACTCGTCATCTTTCGAAGTAATGGGGAGTTATTCTTACAAACTCTCCAAATTATTTTTTACGTACTCCAATTAACATAATGCAAAGAAAGAATATTCCTCGACTTATCTTTCAGTAAGACATACGGTCACTTTTTTTAATATTAAACACTACTAAACAGTGACCAAAATTTTACGAAGTCTTAACAAATTCAAGTTACATTTTTAAATTTCTAGTGCAAGTGTGACATATCTGCTCTTACTAATTTATCATACTTTTCTGTTAATAATTTATCAATCTTTAACCCCTTCTTTAGAGAATAGCGAGTATCAGTATTATCATCGTTGACCATCTTATAGGTTTCCTCTTTATTATAATGCAGCTTTTGTGCAAGATTAATATTGAAAATTGGTTGAGTAATAACGATGCATATGAAATTTAAATTTTTGTATTCAAAACAACACAAAAAAATCAACAGTTCTATATACAAGGTACATTTTTGGAATTACTATCATCTTAGCACAAAAGGAATAATCAAATACAAGGCACGTCCAGAAAGTAAGTTCCGTTTGGTAATAAAATTAAATTGTGTACAGATACAGAAAAGTTATTTATTGCACAAAATTCTACAACTCTTAAACTACTTTTCCACATAACTGCCGAAATTTTGTAGGCATTTGTCATAGCGTGGCACAAGTTTTTGTATACCTTCTTCATAGAAATTTGCCGCCTGTGTCTTCAACCAGTTGGAAACAGTTTCTTTCAGCTCGTCGTCATTGTTGAAGTGTTGACCGCCAAGGAAAGACTTGAGATGTAAGAACAGATGAAAGTCGCTAGGAGCGAGGTCAGGGCTGTACGGAGGATGGTCAAACACGTCCCAGCCAAATCCCTGTAGGAGGTTTTTCGTCACATTTGCAGTGTGTGGTCGTGCGTTGTCGTGAAGAAAAACAACACCTTTTGACAGCAATCCTCGACGCTTATTCTGTATTGCGCAATAATAATAATACAGAATAATACAGAATAAGCGTCGAGGATTGCTGTCAAAAGGTGTTGTTTTTCTTCACGACAACGCACGACCACACACTGCAAATGTGACGAAAAACCTCCTACAGGGATTTGGCTGGGACGTGTTTGACCATCCTCCGTACAGCCCTGACCTCGCTCCTAGCGACTTTCATCTGTTCTTACATCTCAAGTCTTTCCTTGGCGGTCAACACTTCAACAATGACGACGAGCTGAAAGAAACTGTTTCCAACTGGTTGAAGACACAGGCGGCAAATTTCTATGAAGAAGGTATACAAAAACTTGTGCCACGCTATAACAAATGCCTGCAAAATTTCGGCAGTTATGTGGAAAAGTAGTTTAAGAGTTGTAGAATTTTGTGCAATAAATAAATTTTCTGTATCTGTACACAATTTAATTTTATTACCAAACGGAACTTACTTTCTGGACGTGCCTTGTAGTAATGTACCGTAGTACTATATGTACGCATGTTTTATTCTTATTAAGAAAAAATAAGAAACTCCAAGTTGTACATACTTTGAGATGGGTAGTTTTGTGCAACGTTATATGCTAGTGCAGTGCAAGAACGAATACATTTGTTTACAAAAAATGCTAATATCAACACGGAAAACATATCTTTTACATATGTACAAGCTGTGGTCGTTTTTAGACGAGCGGCTAGGGATAGCATGAGCACATTGAGAAATACATGCTAATGCACTATTGTAATAAACCTTAGGTTAGGCAGGCCAGGCTTAGTGTTGTAAGCATGTATTTCTTAAGGTGCAATGCTGTATAGCCGCTCGTCATTTTAGGCCAGTTATTTTGAAAAATCATATACAAGATCATGTGTATTGCATATGAATATTAAAAAAAACAACTTGAGTTCACTTTTTATGCATGTTCAGGCATGCAGATTCGTGCAAGGTTATTAAATGGTGCATTTTCTTTGTATGTACGAAACGTAACACCATTCGGAAATTGTTTCTTGTATAGATCTATCAACATCGTAAAGATACTGCTGTACCTGTGTCTCTATTAATTTTTTCTTCCCAGTTTAAAAGTTAAAGTACAAAATATCGCACAATCTAATTAAAATATATTACTTCGCATAAAACGTTTCCTGTAAATAGTAAATACAACAAAAAAAAACTTTGGCATTTACGTCTTATGCACTCCCGTGTGTATTATGGTAGGTTAGATTAGGTACAAAACAAGTAGGAAATTGTTCCTTGTACATGCGTGTCAACATCGTAAGGATACTTGTTAACAGTAAACTTCTATTGGCCAGTTTTGGAAGTTAACATAATAAATTACACAAATGCAATATATGTTTCTTTAAAGATTGGTATTACATCCTATGTACTATTAGGTATGTAGGTTCTTGCAAGGTTATTATTGTAAATGTGTGTGTTTGTACAAAACACACCACCATTCGGAAATTGTTCCTTGTACATATGTATGAAGTGCACGGTAATATACGTGCATTCTTTGCCAGTAATTTTTCGAAAACAACACGTCACTTCTTTATTTTCAATGTTACATTCACATCAATGGCGACGGAAGTGACTCGAATAATATTACACGTGTTACTTTAAAGATTACAAATTACTAGGATTGCGAAAAAGCAACTGATGCATGGTGTACATTTCGTGTATTGTGTTGTTTGGTTGAAGAAATTTGTTACAGCAAACACACATTCATATATTTGGAACGCCACTTTAATACAATTATATAAACATCAAACGCATTACTTTAACCTGGAACGGTAGTTTTTATTTATATATCTACACCCGCATTCACTCAAATCCTACTTACGAAATTAAATTACAGTAAAACTGCTAATATCAATATGCATCATTTTCAGAACACACGCGAAAATGACCACCTAATATTCATTTTTACATATATATTTATAAACGTTGCTTTATTTATTGCCTTTCCTGTGATGATTAACAAATCTGCCTTTTTTGCAGTTATTTGGTAATGCAAAACAGTAGCAAATTTTTGCAATTTACAACAGCTGATCGATACTTTGCCATTTTATGAACTATAAAAGTGCAAACACAGATTATACTAGGTGCTGCACGTATCTGTTGGCTGCACAGTGTACTGCTTTTCCATGTTTATCCGACACTTAACGCGTTAGGCGGAGCCCCGACCGCCACTTACGTTAGACGGAACTTTAAGTGCTAGGTAACGTTAGGCGGACATTGAACAACCGCAAAATGGTGTTAAGTGGGGGATAAGGCGTTAAGCGGAGATTGTGCAACCGGCCCTCACTCGAACATCCCTGGAGTCGTTCTGACGATATCACAGGCAGCAAGCATTCTTACCAAGAGGGGATGGAAGGAGTGCTCCTCGTCTGAGCACCCAATCGCCAGCCGATACTGTCTTGCAGTACATCCTGAATGTTCGTATTACATCTAAAAGGCCTCCCCGATGGCGCAGTGGTAGCGTCGTCGCCTTGTAATCAAGGAGTCTCAGGTTAGATTCCCGGTGGAGGCACATAGTGGTTCGGATCGAAATTTAAACTATAGGTCCAGTTCTCATTAGCATTACTGTGTATAAAGTGGACTTAATACACCAACTCAATAAACCAAACAATCAAGTATTACATCCAAAAGGATCTCTCCTCATCATTCAGTTGTCTTCTTTTGCCACTGTCATAGGAAACCGCAACTAGTTTTGGCTTATAACTTTTTACTTACGCGTTTCCAAACCGGGATTTCCAAACCAGGGTGTTCATGCAACCTGCCAGTTTGTATCAAGATCACGGAAACACTATGTATACATACGTGTGTATGTACAGGGCGATTCAAGAAGGACTTTACAACTTTGAAAGCATATAGAAATTTATTCAGATAACTTACAGAGTCGGGTGAGGTGCCATTGCAAAGCAAAACACATCAAGGTTTGACTCACGTAGTCCATTAGTACCGAACTCACCCACCAGTAGCGCTGTCAGCATTGTTCTTGAAAATGGCTATTTTTATTGGTGCGGAACTTTCTCGCTATGTGTTTTGGTTTCACGAGACGCAATCAGCAACTGCAGTGCAACGTAAGTTTCGTACGGAGTATTGTAAGGCGCCTCCAAGTACGCCTACAATTTACTCTTGGCACCAAACCTTTGTTGAGACTGGTTGCATGGCCACCTCGCTCCCCAGATTTCACGCCGCTAAATTTTTTCTTGTGGGCTTTCATTAAAGATCGGGTTTTTGTACCACCTTTACCTGCTGATCGTGCTGAGCTGAGACTTCGAATTAACGCCGCCGCTGCAGAAGTGATGCCTGACTTACTGGTGAAAGTCTGAAATCGACTTCAGGTGAGATGTATGCCGCATTACAAATGGTAGCCAAATAGGCCCAACATGAATGTTGTATGACAAACGTGATGTCTTTTGCATTGCAATGGCGCCTCAACCGACTCTGTAAGTTATCTGAATACATTTCTATATGCCTTCAAATTTGTAAAGTCCTTTTTGAATCACCCTTTATATGTGTGTGTGTGTGTGTGTGTGTGTGACTATATGCATGTATATTGTTAAATGTTCATTATTTAAATACGAAAGTGTATACAACAGCGTAAGCTTTCCTGTAAATGGAGACATGTTTTCTCTGTTGGATATATCACTAAACAAGAGAAAAAAAAATCATGTATAAAATATTACAGAAATCATGTATCAACATAAATAACTTCTCATTTATATCAGAAACTGATTCTAATCCTTTACACAGTGCTCTAGAAAACTATTGTTCTAAATAATGAGCGTAAAATTATTTCTTATGATTTTAGTGTTTAATAACAACAACAATAATAATTATGGCTAGAGAAAGAGAGACAACAGATAAAATATACAAAGTGAGAGAGGGGAGAGAGATATAGTGAGAAGCAAACAATGATCAACGAAGAGCCGGAGAGAGGAAATGAAAAATTTGGAGAGATGAAGGGAGAGGGAGAGAGAGACACAGACAGAGAGAGAGAGGGGGGGGGGCGCAAAAATTGAGAGGGGGTGGGAAAAAGAAACAGCAATGGAGAAAAATAAACAGAAAGACAGACAGGCACAAAAAGGAGGGGGAGGGAGATGGTAAGAGAAAGAAAAAGAATGAAAGGAAAGACACTACGATAGAGAGAAAGGGGGATGGAGGGAGGGCACGGAGAGAGAAGGGATATTTCAAAAATCTATGAGCTGAATATGCAGTATAGGTTGAGAATTTTCACATTCGGTCTATGCAAAGTTCATTGCAAGCCACACAAGTTTCGATACATGCGATTGACAATTTGATTATTGGGCTTATATCTCTCCACTGAATATTCCCTGAAAAATTAAACACACCGTGCTGACACACAGTTCTGTATTGAATGTACTTTCATGAACAACTCTAAAGTCTATTTCCAGAATAAAGATTGACAGTGATAGTAGGAAGAAAATATCCTAGTAACTCACTGTTGTTTGCTGTACGAAATTGATTTCCTGCATTCAGCTCAAACCTTCAAGTTAAAATATTTTATATTTTCCACGAAGACTATCGATTCATACATTATAAGCATCCATTGACATCACAATGTTCCATAAACATGAACAGTTTCAAGTTAATTTAAACTAGCATAAGCCTGCAAAATAATTGCCAGTTGCACGAAGTTCAAGTTTCAATACAAGATAATTATAATTCGCAATTAAATGTGCATGCTTATGGTGTTTGTTTTCAACTTTTATAACAATAACTGATAATAATTTCATGTGAAAAGACGATTGGAAGCTATAGAACATGAGGAGGAGTTGAGAAAGTTTTACAAAAAAATATCGATTATCAATATTCTGAACAGAATAGAAATGACACCAAGAAAGAAGTTGTTAAAAAACAAACGCCAGTTTAGAGAAACGTCGCTTTCCAGAAAATATACTACAAGAGTTTATTCCAGTGTTTTTATGTAATTTGATTTATTCATTTTACGTGGTGCACACCAAAAGTACGTGCCGTTTTGTTCTGAAGTCAACATTTCTTCTCTTTTCAGGGAAATAACTATGGCATCGGAGACTTCCATCCTTCGTCTTCAAGCAGTGTTAGTTTTGTGTGCTAGGTGGCAGCAGTTGAGTGACAGTGCCTGAAGGAGTAAGACGTGTTTCTGATACTGCCTGGGGAAATGGAATTTCCACTTGAAGAGCAACGGGTAATTGTGAAATTCCTTACCGCAGCTGGACGTTGTGCAGCCGATATTCATCGCCAACTGGAGGCCGTGTGTGGTAATAGTGCTCTTGCAGAAAACACTGTTAGGAAGTTTGTGCGTGAGTTCAAAGATGGACGAACGAGTGTGAAAGACGAGCAGAGGTCTGGACGTCAGAAAACAGCACCAACTGATGCTAACATTGACCGTGTTGAACATTTTATCATGGAAGATAGGCGTGTCACCATGCAGAAGATTTGTGATACCCTGGGGCTAACAATGGGAACAGTAGAACGAATAATCACCAAAGATTTGTGCCTAAAGAAAGTTTCCTCTCGCTGGGTTCCACGATTGCTTAGTGACGATCAAAAAGATGCTCGCGTTCGATCCTCATTCTTGGCTGACCACGGTATTGAACTTCTGACACATCCACCATACTCACCAGATTTAGCTCCGAGTGACTTCTGGTTGTTCCCAAACCTCAAGAATTATCTTCGTGGACGCCATTTTGCCAATAGATCATCCCTGGGAAGTGCTGTTTTCCAGTATCTAAAACATACCTCCAAATATGACTATGCCACATGCTACACAAAATGGACTGAGCGATGGCAAATATGTATCAATAAAGAGGGAGAGTTTGTTGAAAAATAAACACAGGTTATTTCATTGTATTTCATTTTTCTTGAAAATTAGAACGAAACGGCACGTACTTTTGGTGTACACCTCGTACATTGCATTTATCCGATTAGACGCTTTTCGAGATCTCTTGGACACTCTTCAGTCAGAATGTTTCAATTTTAGAACAGAACACATTATTTTGCAAAATAAAACTATTTTTCTAATTAATTATTATTGAACAGTCCCGGACACTTCTGGTTCATAACGATACTACGGAAAGAGTATCATTGAAATAATCCCTCAACGTTCGACCGCCTTGTGTATAGGCAACCAAACTAACATATCAATTCTAAGGATTGCATAACATTTCCGGATGCCAAAGAGAAATACGAGGTAAACATTGTCGGACGTGATGTCTCGTGTTCTCGGCATGGAGTCATACCCGGCCCGCAGTGTGTTTGTTATGTAATGCTGCTTGAGAACGAGCCTCACCAACTTGCTTTATATTTGCACTCCTTGCATTTTGTACAAACACTAGAGGTGCAATTATATTAATATATTGGAGGAAAATCATACCCAGTGTGACTACTACGTGGAAAACCTTGGTTCGATTCCCGGTGATTGACGGAGAACGAAGTGGCTTTGGGATTTTTCCAGCCTCTAAATGATACCTCGCCGTAAGCATGAGCTTGGTGCTGATTACACAACCTGCACAAATGTCCGATACTGTGATTGTGTGGGGTCTTTACTCGACATCCTCAACATACATTCAAGGCATGTTTCAATGTGCATCATCTCACACACACACACACACACATGTATGTATATATATTGGGTTGATGCAGAAGTTCGTAGCGTTTGCGTTTGCTATGGCAACACTGCGGTGTTAGGAGTTGTTTTTTATTGTTTAACGTTTGTCATTTGTGGCATTGTTGCTTGTTAATACGCATTGAATTTTGCAGATTTGAAGGAAGACATTGTTATTTGTAGGCAAAAGAACAACAAGTGTCAAGCAGAAAAGAAAGACCACTTCCGACATATTCCTTTGTCGGAGTTTAACAAAGGAGAAAAGGCAGTGGAGGCGCCTTGAAACATTTGGGCCATGTAGGGGAAGAAAGTCAACGGGGAAAGCAGGGCAAGAAAATGCTTTTGTCATTTCAAAGAGGACAATTATGACTTGAGTGATTCTCCACGTTCAGGATGACGGTCGGGCATTAATGAAGGCCGTTAAAACTCTTCAATCCACGATGATTCACGTCAGTTGATCCGAGAATTAGAAAATGTGACCATTCAACCATTGTGCGACATTTTCAGTCCATGGAGAAAGTTCAGGATACTGAAAGCTTTAAGTAAAAACGATACAAATCAGCGAGTATGCTAGGAAGACTCCACGAAGTGCTGCTGCAACACGATAATGCACGCCCACACTCACCTAACATGACAAAAGCTGCCACGAGTTTGGTTGGGAGATTATTCCACATCCTCCTTACTTCCCCGATCTTGCACCCTCGGCACCTTGCACCTTTTCAGCTCTAAATCCACCAAACAATCTTTGAGGAAACTACTTCGGTAACGGAAATGTTCTTCAAGACGCCTTAATTCCCAAAGCAGCTGATTTCTTAAGGCGTGGAATCGAAAAACTGCCCCAGCGTTGGTAAATTGTCATGACAATGAAGGAAAATATATTACTTAAAAATTCTGTATTTTGTTCATCTCAAATGAGTATCAAAGAAAAAACTTCTGCCGTGTTGAGAAAACTCTACTAACTTATGCATCAACCCAATATATAAACCCAATGAACATGAACTGGACGTCTGGTTAGAATCCTCGCAAATGGTAACACTTCGTAAATCTTGATAAATTCGAACACCATCACCATCCGTACATCCATGGTGGAGACATAGCTGCTAACTGTCAATACAATAGTGAAACAAACATCAACTGTCATTACTGAAATATTGGTAATACAACACCAATTAGTGCAAAGGGAAAACAAAAATCCAATGGTGACTTTTTCCTTACTTCTGTCTCGTCTTTCGTGCTAATGATACCAATAATGTTCTGTAGCGTTGCAACATTTGAAATTAATGACGTATCAGTGAACCTTTTGACAACCTGCACCGGCTAGTTTTAGTGAAGGTTTATTTTTAGTGAGGGTGATCGCTTAACTGTATACATCAAAAGGGATTATCACTATTTACCCTTCAGTTAGTTGATATTTTATAATGATTTTAGACGTTTCGGGGGTGATCACTTCATTTACATCTGGGATTTTACTATTTATAGTTAATTTTAGACATCTCTGGGGGGGGTGATCGTTACATAATCGTTTATTAAAGTTTCTTGCTCCCTCCGACCTCTCTATTAAACAGCAAGAGTGTAAATATGTGTGTCTGTTGCTTCATCGTGAAATTGATTATGCCGCAAAATGTTATGAGCAATAATACCATGACACAGGACAATGTGTGGCTATATTTGGTGATGTATATAAAATTTTCGTTCCTTCTCCGCCTCTCTATCTGTTTATCTACCTATATCTCCATTACTTTTTCTCTTGTAATAGTTATTTCTCTCTCTTTTTCTCTATCTTATATTTCTTTCTTTGTTTCATTCTTTCTATCGCCCTCTTTCTATACTCTGTCCCGGGAATCTCTGGAGCAACACAATGATGCGAAAGTAGTGACTCAAGAGGGGGCCTGAACAATGAACAGAGCACGCGCTGCGTTGCCCCGCCCACTCACATTTTCCCCTTCTCTGCCATTATGAGCGGCCTTGTTCTACATATTCTGCGGACAGAGCATAGCTCTCTGTTCGGCCTATCTGCCAAAATCTCCGTTCTCTCTTTATCATTCTTTGTATCTTTCTTTCCCCTATCAGTATTCTACATCTTTAAGCTTTTCAACCCTACTCTCTCTGCCTTGTAAGCAAGGGGTCCAAGGTTCGATACCCGGTGGAGGCACATAGTGGTTCGGATCTCACTTCAAACTGTAGGTCCAGTCCCGATTAGCCTTACTGTGCATAAAGTGGACATAAAACACCAAATAAACCAACCAACCTACCTCTCTCTGTTGTTGCGTATCTATACCTACGGTTATCTCTCCATAATGTTTATTCTGCAATCTACTTCTGAATGTTTTTAGCTGTTTAGTTTTAAGTCCGCTTTACGCAGAGAGAGACTAATCGAGACTGAACTTACAATTTAAAATGGGATCCGAAACAGTATGTGCCTCCACCAGATATCGAACCCGGAACCCCTTTTTTAAAAGATGATGGCGTTACCACTGCGCCATCGGGGAGGCCAATCTACATCTCTCTCTTAATAGTTCTCTACTTCTCAATTATTCTTTCTCTCTTCTAAACCCTCACTCTATCCCCTTCTTCAAATATTTAAACCATGTTCTTACCCCCTCTTCCTACATTGAAGAATCAGCTATGCATTCACTGTTCTCTTTATTTTCTTGGCTGCTCGATGAAAGTGCAACTGTAACCGTTTGCTTTGACAAATTTAATTAATAAATCTTGAATTGCTTGAAGTAAAAGATGTTCTTGCACATGACTGACGTCATGAATCTCAACACGTTAACATGATAGTCCACGATGCAACAAATCGTTTGCCGAGTTGCTACGTTGAGTGCTTACTAGCAGCAATACTCTGGCTTAATATTCATTGCACATTTCCTTTGATCTGGATTGTTAATTTCCATGGTAACCGTCCTTTCCTTTAGATGCGTCCACACAAGCTCTCCATCTTGCTATGATCTCTTCACATAAAACTGGCTACTACCCCTGTTCAGAATTCGGTAATGTTTTAATATAACTTTGTTAGTGTATTTTGTCTACTGGTTACTATATTCTTACCATACACTCTGAGAGGACAATTGACTCCAGTTTCTAGAAGGTGACTTTTTAAAAACTACTTTTTTTGTATTTTGTCTTTGTGTTGAATCTATGTTAGTGTTTCTGGTGTATGGAACTGTTCTTTTGATACAATTGTAATTTTTTCCAACGTTAGGGAGACTTTTTCGCTCCACAAATATACGAATGACTTTTAAAATGTATATATATATATATCGAATCCCTTAAGACAAGACTGGAAAAGTCTTCCAAACGTGGGAATAAAACTATAACAGTGGTTAAAAGAACAGTTCGTTACAGTATGAATAAAACCTTTTAATATTTATGGCAAACGCGTTGAGATTGTGATCCTAAATGTAAATTGTCATTATATCAAAGAAGAATAAGAGGTATATGAACAAAACTGGAGGAATTAACCAACACAATAATAGAGAGAATAATACATGATTGATCCTTCAATTTAGAGAGGGTGAGAGAGAGAGAGGGAGACTAAGAAATAGAGAGAGAAGTGAGTAAATAGAGAGAAATGAGAAAGAGATAGATAGAGAGAGACAGGATGGAGAAAGTTATATAGCGAGAGGGAGAGAGTTTGTAAACAGAAATAATGAAACAAACAGAAATAGAGAGAAGATGGAGGTATTTTAAGGAGAGAGATAGAGAGAGAGAGAGAGAGGGAGAGAGAGAGAGAGAGGGAGAGAGAGAGAGAGAGAGATATGTAGAGAGTGCTAGAGAGAGGAAAACGGAAAGAATGAAACTACGCGTAAGATAGGTGGATTGATACAGCGAGAAGTACAGGAGGAAAAGCGAGTATGAAAAAGCACAAATTTGCTCAAAGTTTACTGTATGATAAGACTAATTGGGACTGGACGTACAGTTTAAATTAATATCCCAACTGCTGTGTTATGAAATAGCAATGGAGATTGATTGATTGATTTAGGGCTCCCTGATGGTGTAGTGGGAACGTCGTCACCTTGTGATCACGGGGTCCCGGGCTAGATACCTGGTGGAGGCACATGGTACAGTGTTCGAAACCCACTTTAAACTGTAGATCATGTCCCTGTAAGGTAAGCCTTTCCGTGCACCAACTCAATCAATCTTTGTGAGTAGTCCCTTCATCAATTCCATCATAACATAACTCATTCTCTTCTTCGCGATTAGCCACAATTGGCAGAAAAACGAACAAAATTAAACCAAATCATCTCATCTGAGGTACATACATAGAAGTCGATCCCAGTTTTTATAAATCAACATACAGATTGTTACATTTTAACGGTAAAATACTGTAAATTGCACGGTAACTCTTAACAGTGTAGAAGTTTGCAACAGTTATAGGATCAGTAACTATTTTTAACTGTCCCGATTAGCCTTTCCGCGCAAAAAATAGACTTAAAACAACAATTCAATCATGATTGATACATTTGGTTTATTTTCCGCCACCTTTGGCTAATTGCGAAGATGAAGACTAGTGATGCTATGGTGAAATTGATGAAGGTGACAATTACAAAGAATACCCATACCGAGATTCGATTTGATTTGATTTGATTTATTTTATTTTACTTCGCGTTTTGTGCCTCTTGGCTAATTTGCGAAGATGGGGATGAGTGATGGAATGATGAAATTGATGAATCGTCATTCACAAACAACCATGCCCGAGCGGGATTCGAACCCGGAACCCTTGGCGTCACAGCGGGATGTGCTAACCACTCAGGCACAACCGAGAATCGAATCCGGGACTCTTGGAGAGTGATGGAGAGAAACGGAGACTTACAGATGTAGAGAAAAAGAGAGAGGGGTGGAGAGAGGAGGGGAAAACTATATGAGAGCACAGAGAAGCTCAAATAAGGAAATCGGTAGGGATGGAAAAGAGTATATAGATCTTGCTCAGGATAGGGACAGATGGAAGGCCTGTGTTGCTGCAGACATGGGTTTAAGAAGGCTAGAGAGTTAGTTAAAGAAGCTCAGAGAGAAAAAAAAGAGCCAGAAAGAGAGATAGAAAGGCAAACAGACAAACACACCGATAAAAAGAGATAAAATGAAGAGGAGGAAAGAGGAAGCGGTTTGTATACATCAACCCTAAACATACCTACGCCTTGTCCATGGTTTAAGTAAGGCTCAGGAAGCTACCAGCTGCAGCTTCGCATTAGGAAATGTCCCAGTCTGCTGCACGATGTGGTTTCAACCATCTCTTGCGACTACCGCATGCCCGGTGGTAAATTTTTCAAGCAGACATGTGGTTTACCGGAGGAGCTCATGTCCTATGTCAGGGCCTGCATTATTGAAATCCCAGGAGGACTTTAACCGGAACACGCCCAGTGCGTGATGTTCAGTTACTCTTAAGTATCTTCGCCTTGAACGTGATGACTTTTTTTGTACTTAAAGTAATTAAAGATACATACGTAGTCTATACATCATGCATGTGTGCATGAATCCTACCCACGGACGGAAAAGCTGAGTTACTAGAGACAAAAATCCCGTCAGCAATCGATAAAAGTACACTTGAAGTAAATATGTGTCATTTTTTTTTTAAAATTGAGTTTTTACAGGAACAATGATTACCTTGTCCCATACCATAAAGCAGAGACGTTACAGTATAGTTTTTTTACGTGTTCATAGATGGCGATATGTGTCAAGGGAATTCAATAAATCTCATTTTTATCGAAAGTTTGTAAATGCCACTTATATCCTTATTTACTTCAAGTCTACAAAAAGGGAATAAAGGAGAAGTTTGCAACGTGCAAACTCTCCAGGGTATGGAGCCACGAATTGGCAACACTCCGTTCCTTGCTTTGGCTAGTCAATTGGAAGCACGAGTTCTCACCCAGGGATCGGGATTAAAGCGATTCCCAATCTACCAGGAAGGTAACCACCGAGCAACACATCTTGTCAAATAAAATTCAAATACTTTATAATTAAAATGTCCAAAAACTTTAATCAAGAAACGCGCACGTACATACTTATTCGCACAAGTTAAAAGTATAATTTGTTGGGTCCTGCTCGCTTGTAGGCAGTGATGAGTAACTTATTTATCACGACAGAATCCGCGCACTGCCTTCACCGTTAATAGCAAGACCTCAACTGCTAGCTCAGGCGCGAGGCACAGCTTAACAGATTCTTTCTTACAATCCTACAAACTCATAACATAAAAATAACACAAGAAAAGCTAATAATGCATATGTCAGATTAATGCTAAATAGCGATAGTAAGCTTTGGTTATGGTTGGCAACAATTAAGAATGTCAACGTGGAACTTTTGACGTCGCCATACACGTAGCGTCATTCCCCACTCCTAACATAAACAGCCAATAGGATAAGGTTAAATTATTGAAAGCGGGAGAGAATTGCTTTGCTATAATGTTATAACATTGAACCAGATAGAAATAACGAAACTGATTTTATAAAGTAATTCACATTTGCCCTTGCACATAAAATGATTAAATAAAGATTTAGTTTACGGATTTATAAAGAAGACTAAATTACTTTGATCTTGTCTATTGTTAAACAAATATCGGTATTAGGAAGAAATGTAATTAACATGTGCTTAAACAACAACATTTGAGTGAAAGATAAAAATAATCCTAGCCAACTTGGATTTGACAAATAATGAAAACTTTGCATAAACTAGGAAGAATAGTTATTAGCCTATAAAATATGCATTAATGTTGCAAAAAATACACGAATAATATAAAAACATAAGATAAAACACATATACAGTATATACATGAATTATGCAAACAATTAATTATAAATAAAAAAGTAATTTAATGCAAGTTATAACTTGAAAGTATACGAATAAGATAAATTCCACAATATGACTGAAATTTGCCTAGCATGGCGGTCGTTACAAGTTCTGGCATCATTACGTCATTTGTGGAAATAAAAATCGTTAATTATTGTTCAGCACAATAAATTGTTACTAGTTGGGTTGTTAAGATATTTTTAATAATGTATTCAGTGTTAGAAGTCAGGCCTCCCTAGTGGCGTAGTCGTTACATCAACGGATCCAGTTTTTCGATACCCGGTGAATACATCTATAGATCGACCACAAGGAAAAAAACCTTGGGACGAGAAGTCCCCGCGCAACTTTCCCTTCTTCCCTCCACCTCGGGCCATAAGGAAGCATGGTCAACTCTCCCCCTCCCCTACTCGCGGGGGTACGGTGCACATGACTCGCGGGTCTGCGCAGGTTGTTTTGCTCGTGGTTCCACTATAGTAGTTCGGATCACACTTTAAACTGTAGGTCCAGTCCACTGTAGCTCTAACACTCAAGTGTTAGAATTAAACAAAATTTAGAAGAAAATAAACCAGAAATTATTTTATTCACATTTTATATATTTTCAAAAATTATATTTGTATTTTTGTTAATTGGTGTCGCATTTCTACCACTTTTGGCTAATAGTAACGTTGAGGATGAGGTATAAGATGAATTGATGAAGCGACACTCACGAAGGATGCTAATGCCCAGACGAACCAAGGATATTCAGTGGCGAATATTTTAAAAATAAGTCCACTTGCCCAGTAAAACTAAATTCAAATTCTACCCTTGTAATGGCAAAGTGTAATATATTTGAGCTACACTATTAAAAACTGGCCTATTTATATTTAAACTATTGCATATCGTATGACGTGCGGTTACAGAACTTTTATCTTTACACAAAGCTATGACATGCCAGTTGCTCAATTATCACCTTCTTGCCTAGAATCAAATTCCAATCATGAAAATTATTGTACATAAAACATAAAGGTGTATGCTCAGAGGAAGTAAATTTACTTTTCCTAGATGGCAATGAGCTTGTACATCGTGGAGAAAGAATGAATTCGAACATGGAGTGTGTTACGGAGAAGAATAATTCATGAATTTCATCAATATTTCATCAAAATTCGTTAGGCGGTTGTCGAGATTGAAATTGAAATTTTTGGAAAGTAGAATTTAGATAAAAGTTTCAATTTTCCAGATTCATAATTTTTACTGGGGAAGACATCAACTTTTGGTTGGGACAAGTTCTGAGTAAAAGTTGCCATGAAGTTCGGAAACGCACTATGAAAGATCCAGGTAGAGATAATTTCCCGTGGCAGTTGTCAAGGAGACAAAGTGCAGTTACACTGGACCAGGTCCGGATTTAAGTGTCACGAGGGGCCATTAAAGGCTAAATCAGCAAATACCAGCCAATTCTCCGGTGACGAGAGATCGCCGGGACAGTCAGAAGTTAGTGGCCGAGAGAGTCGGAAGCGAGTAGCTTTAGTGTGTGTGCACCGTAGAGTGAGCCCTCTCGGAGGTTTGGGCCGTGCCCAACGTAAGACGCCCTCCGCAGGTCAGCACCGCGGGAACATCAACAGGTACAGTGATGACGACTGGTCCTATTACGTATTATCAGTGCTTAATTACCTTTTCATCCGGCGAAGGGCCGTAAACGTAACATAAGGATGGTATGATTCTTTTCGAAAACTTTGGAGATTTTTTCTAGAGTTGAAGCTTGTAAGAATACAGTTGTTACCAAAACGTACATACTTAAAACAGACTTACCTCCAAGTCTTCAGCATCAAAGCTCCGTAGGCCAAAGAGAAGCCGATCTCTCTCAACCACACCCGCAATGTACACGTGATAACATTAGGCCGTGGGTACATCACGATTATCTGGAAATACAAGAGCAACGTTGAAACATAAGGCACACGTGAGAAATCCAGAAGAAAGTTTGAGATTACAATCAAAGCTAAAGCATTGAGCATAATTAACAGAAATTCTTAGATATTTTCCTTACATTGGCTAGAAAATTATGATCACGGCCCTTCAGCACGTATTTTCACGAAACTTTTTCAAGATAATATTTATTTATTGAGAACATTTCAGATACAGCACATATGACCATTTATACGCTGAAATCTTGAATAATGTAAAGAACAAAATTAAAAATAACATTAAAATATTTACAAAAATAAATCAAAGATGGCACTATTTGATATTATTTTGCAGCATTTGTTCTGATGAAAGACCGACAGGCATATACAAGACGATCCAAGTACAAGAATTAACAAACAATTGAACACTTGAAACTTCAACATGTAACAGAAATCCAGACAAAAAAGCAGCTGTAATTTCTAAAATTTCTGTCTTCACGAACCTTGATAGTATTCTTCTCTCTATATGTTTTATGTACTAATCACCTTTTAGTAGGCATCTGTGAAAATATGCCAATGACTTGATTCGTTTTTGTTTGTTTGCTTTGACTATAACATGTACAAAGAAGTAAATGTGGTTTCCCTTTCATATTGGTATCGCTGGCTTCACTAGTGTACCTAGATACAATAATAGTGGCCTCTCCTCAATATTTACGTGATATTATGCACTCAACAACATGGTTTTCGTAAGTGTTAACGTAAACGACTCTGCAACACACACAAAAAATGATTTGGTTGAATTCACAATACACGTTTGGTTAAGCTATTTGGTAACTGTGAACAAGAACAACAACGACGACAAAATATTACCATTTACTAAAGTTGGTAATTTTTAACAATTTTTTTGTGATAACTATAAGCATATGTGTACGATTACTAAAGACCCTTCAGTACAGGTCAATAATAATTTGCTTGTCACCATTTTTAAACAAATTTTTGGTTGCCAGAAACTGCTTTTGGTTATTTCAAACTTTTTCCTCTGTGAAGAGTTAACAGTATTTTCGGTGGTTTTTGAAAAAGAGGTGCTGAAGAAAAATAAGAGGTGAGCGCAAGCACCCCTTCGCACCACTCCTGGTATTAAGTGTCAAGAACCCGAAGAATATCAAGATTTTTATTTTTTTAGGTTACAATAGTAGCAGGTTACTGAAATAAGGTTATAGAAAAGAGTATGGTGAATCTAACGGGAATCGAACCCAGTACCTTTGGCAAGTGAAACCTGTGCATTACCCCGGAGCCATCGAGACACTTGGAAGTCCGACAATACCTTTGCCTCGCACTTAGAAATCTTCGAAACTTTGAAGAGCTTTTTCTCGGAAATGTCTGGCTAGTGTATATCAGTACCCATGAGGTACCTTTCCGCTGCACGAAGTCTCGTCCCAAACTCAATTTAAACAAGCCGTGCGCTCTCCTTGCAAGACAACACTCAGCACACAACGTGTCGAGACTTGCCTTGCCCCTGCCTGTTTCTGTGGGTAGCCGCTTGGTGGCGTGCGTAGCTACTACTGATGGGTCATGGCAGTTCCTTTTCGGGAAGCAGTTCACCGGAGCTCGCTCACCGAAAGGAAGCGTTCACTGGAAGTCATTCAAAGGAACTACGAGGCCACGGAGCATGCTTTGCTCTCGGACGAGGCAGTTCCTTTTAGAAAGGCAGTTCACTGGAGCTTCCTCGTTGAAGAAGTCGTTCACAGGAGGAGCTACCATACCAACACAGCTCGAAGTTGGTTTCGTTGGGTGGAGGAGGGGATGTGGGAGACTGCTTCTGGAGTGGGTGAAAATAATTAGAGGGGAGGAATCCGCCTTCTCGCACATATTAAACAGCTATAGGAAACAATGTATCGACTGACCGACCGAGGTTCGGGAGCTGCTTTCAGGGTGGGGGTGAATGAAAATACATTTTAATGGATAATTGAACTTTAGCGGACAAAAAGTCCTCATCGGAAAGGAAAATTTGGACAAATTATATTCTCCCCTCTTCCTTTCCAAAAATGAATTCCTACCCCTTGTTGTCGCAGTGCATTACAGCGCCTGGTGATAGATGAGGAAAAATAATTGTAAATATTTTAAACATGGACGTTCGCTGTATTTTTTCCAGGGAAGGGCAAACAAGGTATTTTTCCAAGGTGTCAAACGAGGCATATTTTTTCCCAAAATAGTATAATCTCCTTAAAAATACTTCAGTTTGAAGTTAGCATGCACCTGTAACGCCCTTCTAATAATTAACAAATTGAGATTGAAATGAAATTATACGTATGTGTAAAATGTACAAATTTTAGGTTGAAATTTATTTTCTATTGTAGGCGTTGCCCCTCCCCACCTTTTCAGACTTTCATGCAATTAAATGACTACACGGTCAAACCAACACCCGTAAGAGAATGGAAGAGAGGACGCTAAACCTTTGAACTACGAAGAATAGCATTCGTATTTTTCAAGCTCTTTCCGCCTCCCCACTTTTACTTTGAGATAATGGAAGAGCACGGAAACGGAACATTTGATATGATGATCTCATATCTATCAAGTTCCTTCTACAGTTCCTTGCAATGCGAGTTGCGAAAAAATGCCACAAAAAGGGTTAAAGGTAAATTACTTGCCCATCCCTCCCTCATTGTTGAACTTCTGCAGCATTACTGTAAACAGAGTTGAAAGCATAGCTACGCGGAAAACCGCCACTATCAACAATCGGCAACAAAAGACGGGACCTCGCGCTCTCGATGGTTCGTAGGAGTGAGTCATCGACTGTGAGCGTTGGCAACATACAAGCAAAGCTCACGACTTCCGAGGAAGTACCACGGGTCATGGCAGTTCCTTTTCGGGAAGCACTTCACCGGAGCTCGCTCACTCAAGCAGCCATTCAAAGGAACGAACGAACGACTCCTCCCGATGTTGGTTTCGTGCAGCTGAAGTGAAGAGAGT
The DNA here is from genome assembly GCF_977018435.1 of Lepisma saccharinum. Taxonomy (NCBI): domain Eukaryota; kingdom Metazoa; phylum Arthropoda; class Insecta; order Zygentoma; family Lepismatidae; genus Lepisma; species Lepisma saccharinum. The sequence continues at coordinate 38,176,441 of NC_139245.1, forward strand.
GGGGGAGGACTTGCTGGAGTTAGCTTGAGTGAAAAGGATTAGGGGAGGGAACTGCGCTTGCTACTCGACTTCCCACAAGAAAACCAGAGAACATACACAACAGTAAACAATACACGCAATGCTCACGCACGACTCCTGGAACGAGGAACTGCTCGTTCACTCTGAAGGAGCGAGCACTTCACAGTTCCCAAGAGGGAGTAGTTCAAAAGGAACGGTTCGTTCACGAACGACCCATCACTAGTAGCTACATATTGAATGGATACACTCATATACAGAGAGAGACAGGGGTAGAATGAAAGAGAGAGATAATAAATTAATGAGGGAAGAGAGAGAGAGAGAGAGCGAGAATGTATGTAGTGTGTGTGTGTGTGTCAGTGGCGGCGATTGGGTTTCAAAATCGGGGAGGGTGCAAGGTTCCAAAGCTGGGGGAGCAAAGACAGTATATTTCCCTCTACGTGCACGGTTTGTAACATCCACTAAGGCTTCACATTGGGTAGGAGGAACGTAGACCGGGGAATAGGGGGGCTTCAACCCCCAGAAATCTTGCAATATACCGGGTGGTTCAAAAGTCCCGGAACGTCGCATATCGTGAGAAATACACATCGAATCGGAAAACGAAAAAAATACGTGTTGAATAAGTGAAAGAAAGCTATTCAATGAGTCAAAACCTTTCAATAGAGTATATGGAAGGGGGAGTCTCACATGCAGATTCCGAATCTCCAATCGCTTTCACTCTAGCTCAATTAGGGCAGAGAAAATGTAAAATCGCCATATCTTCGTTCCTAATTGAGCTAGAAGGATGGTTGATAGCTCGTTGGACTAGGAAAGAAGTCCTCTTTCCGATTCTATAATACAAAATGGGGGCTTCCATTTAAAATTTCACAGTTGCCCTCGCCCCACCCCCAGGTGGCTGGGGGTGGGGAATCAAGTGTGATATCATTGAATAGCTTTCTTTCACTTATTAAACACGTATTTTTCGTTTTCCGATTCGATGTGTATTTCTCACGATATGTGACCGTTCCGGGACTTTTGGACCACCCGGTATAATTTTATTAGTGTATAATGCTAATTAATTTTACTTCCTTAGAAGGATTAAACATCTCGTATAATAAGTTGTCCCCCTCCCACTTCTTCGACTTTAGATGGCGACTCCTGATATGGCATGAGTCCTTCCCGAAATAAAATACTGGTTACACCTCTGCCTGGATAGTGATATTTCAGCTGAAAATATGACTTCAGTTCTTCTTGAAGAGTGTCAACAACTTGGTCTTTACATGAAAAAATTCAAAGGTCAGGTTTACGATGGTGCAAGTAATAGGAGTGGCAGATTTAATGGTATGCATTCACGAATAAAACAACAATACCACCATAAGAAACTGTTTTGGTACAGCAAGTAAAGTTTGTGTTTGTTTTTCAGAATAATACATGCAGTGGTGAAACACTGAACAACAATATGTTGCATTGTGTACCAAATAGTAGGAAAAAAAAACTAATGCCAGCGCGTGAAATACGATTTCTAGAAAAACATGATTAACTTCGCGTTTTTCAACCTTATTAATACACCTCGGATTTTTATGTAATATAAAAGTACAAAATATGTACATAAATATGTAACAATAATTTATAAAATATGTACCTCGATATGTATTATCGAAAGGATATGTAGCTAAATATGTAGTATTAAAGAATATGTAATATTAATAATAATCGAGTATCCAAGCACTTTCAAGAATTCTGCTAATGTTTATTTTATTTAAACATATTCAACATCATTTTAAGGACAAAAGTTGTACAAATTAAAATTTGAATTAAATTTAAAATATGTATAAAATTTATAAACTCAAGAAAGCAAAGCAACATGCACATTTTTAACAAACCGATTTTGTCACCTATTAATTAATTTTCACATCGCAAATTATTGTAGAATATTTAAATATATAAAAGAGATCCTAGTAACTCTCGAAACAAATTGTAAAGAAGAGCTTCTACAGAAAGAACAATCGAATAAAACATATAGCTACTTTTGTACTTTTTGTGCAAGTGAAGGGAACATATTGTGTAACTCGCTATGCATAGGAAAGTAGCTTTCTTGTCCACCAATGCCAAGTTTATAGGTGCTTTGCCTTAAACTGAAAGTGAAACGAAAGTGAAACTCCAGCATCTTTCGATAAATAACAGTTCCCGTATTTCTTTTCTTTCTTCAGCCTGTATTTCGACTTGGCAGTAAATTTTAGGTGACCGCAAGCACTACGCATCTAATTGATTAGAAAATATGACATCACATGTGCTACAAATTTTGTTCATAATGTTTCAGAGATCGAAAATATAGGGAAAAGGATCAAGGTAGGAAACAATTATGGAAATATGTTCTTTTATGGAAAGTAAATTAGCAAATATGTAAAATATGTAATATACTGGCAAATATGAAAAAATATGTACCATAAAACCTATGCAAAATCATGTCAGTTACATAATTCGTTGACATTTTCCTGTTTAAGGTATGTACCTAGATAGGAATAGAATATGCAAATACATACAATTCTGGGTTCTACTTATTTATTATGTGGAGCTGTCCGCGTAAATCATCACAAGCAGGTGATCTTCAAGTCGCAGTCTTAATTGCACTATTTATCTGTGAAAAGCTTTTCAGTTTTACTGTACAGTTTTCAAAGTATCGTATCATTCTATGAATGATTGGATCGAACCTGCCACTTCCAATAGATTTATGGGTGATGTAGCTAATCATCATTCATCCTCCTTAATGATGAGAGCGCTTGTCATAACGACAAGTTGGCTGCTTGGCAGCAAAAGGCACAACTGAAATAGAATACCTTACAAACAACTAGAAATGGCAAATAGTCACTCGTTGGATTTTATAACTTTCGAACCTGAATCATACATGGTAAGGATTAGGATAAATACCTGTCTAGACTTACAATAGATGATCAAATCTGTAGCGAAGTGTAAAATTAAACTGTTCTTTCTCCAGGCTTCTCAGTTAGTTGGTCTCAGTCAGGGTGGCTACTCTCAAAAGACCTGTTCCCTGTTTCCAATCAAATCCTCTAAAACCCCTGTCAGTCGAGACTTCCTCCACGCTGATACGTGAGTTTTTCCCTTCCTATACTTGTAAACAGGTTACTACCTGTTTATCTGATGAAACTCTGTAACCTCCATACATCAGGAATTCTACACACACACTTGACTAAGCGTAACTAAAATGCCTCAGAGGAACAGGCAGCTGGTGTAAACAAGTGAACGTCCCTTGGTGAATTAAGCTTCTAGAGAAATTTTAAATAAAAATAAAGATTAATCCTATGGATTGATAAGGTATTTAGAGCCCTCTTCACGATTAGGCCTCTGCTCTTTCTTGTGCAAGAGACGTCATAGAACAGTTTCAGGGACTTCGGGAGATTTCAGATAAAGAGTTCATCCAAATATTTCAAACTGCTTCTGAAAGGTGTTAACAGATATTCCATTCTGAAATTGTGATTTCAAGAATAACAAATAACACAAAAAACGAGATAACCATCCTTGTATTATTACGGAGGAATATTTCCACAGCATTGTTTTCATTCCTTTTGGCGGTGGCTTAATAAGTAATCTGACAAACAGATTTCTCAATACTCACGATGTTTTGTCATCATTGCTGCCATAAAAATACTTCTCCACGGCATGTAGATAAATCACATTAATAGGAGAGTAGTAGACACGCTGTAGTAAATGTCATAAATACTTTATGGGGCTTATGACGTGATCGAGGGGAGCGGACGTGCCATTGGCCTTGGTGAAAGGCATCCCGGGTTGGACCTCCCAAAAGTTTATTTCAGGATACGCTCCTGTGTGTGTGTGTGTGTGTGTGTGTGTGCACGTAAGAGAAAGAGGAAGACCGATAAAAGGGTAGACAAACTAGATGTTTGAGTTTGTTTAAGTATTATTTTAAGTCCACTTATATGCATAGATGGGCTACTCTGGACTGTACAACCAACGGCAAAAGAAACAGTAGGCGAATTGTACATCAACATTTTCATTCAGTCTGTTTTCTACAATGATGATGATGAATTGAAAAAGAAAACGTCAATAAGTAGAGAACATCTCCTTCACACCAACAGAAAACCATATTTTAAAACAACACAGGAAGTAGAATAAAAAGAATGAAAGTAGTGTGGGACAATTTGGCGACTATCATCTTAGCCGTTGGTTTTACCTACAATTTAAAGTGGGGGCCCAAAACCATGTGCCTCCAGTGGGTATCGAATCTGGAACCCTTTCATGACAAGGTAACGGTGAGAAACAGAGACAGAAGGATAGAATGAATGTGAATGTGTTGTGAACGTGCGAAACAGAGAGGAAGAGATTTTATGTAATTTTTGTTGCCTTTCTGCCTCATTTGGCTAATCGCGGCGATGAGGATGAGTGGTGATATATAATCATATCAGATATGATACTGATGAAAGGACACTAGGAAAGAAACCCATGCTCAGACCAGAACTTGAAACTGGGACCCCTGGCGTCGAGGCGGTGCTAATCACCAGCCGCGGAAGTCGGCTTAAAGTTGAATCCGAACCACTAGATGTCTCTACTGGGTATCGAATCCATGACACCTTCATTACAAGTGAACCGTGAGAGAGAAAAATATTGATTGATTGATTTGGTTTATTTTACTTCGCTTTTATTCCACTTTTTGGCTAATCGCGAAGATGAAGATGAGTGATGATACGATGAAATTGGTAAAGGGACAACTACAAAGAACACAAATTTCTAGGCCGATTTGATTTGATTTTTGGTATTTTAAGCCCAGTTTATGAACAGAATGATAATCGGGACTGGACCTACAGTTAAGTGCCTGCACCTGGTATGGAACCCTGGACCTTCATTACCAGGCGACAACGTTATCACTAGGCCATCGGGGAGGCCCCTGCGCATGCGGTGATTCGAACCCGGGACCCCTCACAATGAGCGAGAGTACGTTGTGAACATGCGAAACAGAGAAAGAGGAGGGAGGTAGAGAGATAGTAAAGACAGAAGTAGAGAGATGATGTGTGAGTGTGTGTGTCGCTATGTGAGAAAAACATGGAAAAGAAGAGAGGGAGAAAGGGAGAGGAGGGGGGATAGAACAAGAGAAAGAAAAACCAAAAGCAGAGAGGCGTTCATGCAAGAAGCCTTGTTCTTTGCCTCACTTGAATGGGAATCCGTAATCTTGCCTGCGAAACGAAATGCCTTAATGTCAGCAAGGCTTGAGAGAAGTATTGTTGGGAAATCCCCTTTTTTACCACCACTCTCTCGCTTCTTGCCCGAAAAAGTTTCATCCACGCTACGTTAAACTTTTCCAAAGGGTCTTCATTGCGTTGAAATAAACACTTCCTTTCTTGTAATTACAAGACCGTTAAATCTGCGGACGGGACAAAGTTGCGAACCAGACTCTGTAGCCGAGTGCAACGTAGCGAATTCTAGCTCTTCTTTCGCCGCAAACGGACTCATAGTGGTGGAAACTAAAGACGTTTTTTCTCGGTTCTAACAAAGCTCTCTAATTTCATTTAGCCACAACCAATGAAGCAGAACTTACGATACAATATATTAGATAAACTCAAATAAATTTCACGCGATTACGAATGGTAGAATAAAATTATGTAATTAGAGAAGTGTACGAGTTAAAAGATCGTTTAAGCTCTCCTGCAGACGAATGGATCTTATTTGCTTCTTTCTTTTTTTTAGTTTTTGTTTCAAGTTCACTTTTTGCACAGGTAGGCTAATCGTGACTATACCTACGGAGTCATACCACGTAAAATGTAAGGCTCTAGATATGAGATTGGAATAAAATATTCATAGTGAACTGATTTAATAGAATTACGAAGTGCTTTGTGGTGTCTCCTAACAAATTAAAAAAAAACTTGAGTATGATTACATACCCTGAATGCACGAAAAGCATTAACAAAGTGTGCTATGTGTGTAACACTAAAAATGTAGCAAAATTGGACTTTATTTGTCCATGAAGCACATCAACTATAGATGCTAGTAGTTTTTTCTGGTGAAGCATACAAATTGATTGAATTGTCGTTTTAAGTCCACTTTATGCACAGTAAGCCTAATCGGGACTGGACCTACAGTTTAAAGGGGATCCTAACCACTGTGTGCCTCAACCGGATATCGAACGAAGGACCACAAGGCGACGACGTTACAACTGCGCAATCGATGAGGCTCTACTAGACGAATGGTGACGACATTTTCTCTGAATATTTACACCGCGAATTCTGGATGAGCCTAATTTATTCGTGTAGTGTATCAAAAGGTTTTATATGCTGCACACTGATAAATCAATTCTTACGCACCATTTACGAGAATTGAATTAAGTTTATTGAATATGCAACGCTGTAAAAACCCCTGAACAACGAACAACATTACAAATTAACATGCCGACAGCGTACATGTAAATTAGACATGTTTTGTTAGCATATCAAGGAATAATATAATATGAAACTGGTGTGTAAATATGCAAAAACACATTTTTACAGTTATGTTATTCTCTAGCACACTAGTTATATTCAGAAACTATAATAATATATATGTATGCATGTAGTCAGTTTCTATGCGAGATAAGCCATAATGTAGAACGACAATTTCACAGTAACAAGTTCAAATTATACCAAGGGGAAATAGTTACAATTTGCGGGGTCTACACTACTAAAACCTTGTATGTACACTAAACTTCGTATGACTGAAATAACAGCCACAATGACAACTAATCAGCTTTCATATCCATGACAATCTGTCACCAATAGCCAATTAATCATTTGATTCGTTGGTTGAGACTTGTCGACATGGTAGCCACAGACGACGAACCAACGCAACAGCCTGAGAGAGGAATTACATGCGGTCAATCTTTTCTCTTTGGCTAAAGCTCTGTGTCGTGGTCCTTGTTCAAAATGTTAAAGTGAATGTGCTGTGAGGTGACGATTAATGAACAAATTATTATAAATATAGTTTAATAACTGGAATAGCAGTAATACATGAGCCCATGTGTGCAGGACTGAAGCTTGTAACCTACCTGGTAATTGTTACAAGAACTGACTACTGTTTCAGTTTAATTATTCTGTATACATATAGTAAAACGTCTCCTAACGGGCACCTCTGAATAGCGGACACCTCTAAATTACGGACATTTTTAAATTCCCCGTCAGAATACATGGGGTTACATCGTACTCCAGTTGGACAACAGTCGTCAGAAAGTTAGTCCACTACCCTTTTGTCGGGAACATGAGAATCTTTGCAAATCATCAGGGCTTGCTGGGTAGAAAAGAAACACAACACAGTATTCAAAGTTAAACGCAGTTTTATAATCACTTATATTTCCTATCGTATGTGGACTTACAAGCAAGGCACAGATTTGCTTACGTTTCTGCCTGAAGAGGAACAATTCTATAGCATATTAAATCACATCACAATCACTAAACACACTTGCATATAGAATTAACGTTGGACAAGACAAACGTAAATACACGAAAGTTTCTGTACTTAATTATTATTCCGAGTATAGCCAGAATGAAACGAAAATAGTTACTAATTACATTATTCGGGCATTCCATTAACAGTTACCACGTTTCTGTTGATTTCTCACCTTCACCTGTTTTCTAACTGAGTCTGTCGTCAGGTGAGAAACATTCAGGTTGGTTCACTTCCTCTGCTGAGTGAGAAAGTGACGTCAACACGAACACATTATGACGTATTTATAAACATATATACAAGTTCCAACCACAACTGTATCAATCTAACTATAGTTGTCTGTGACAACTTGCACATTATTTAAAGTAACAAACATTTTAAAAATCTTAACTTCTTACAAATATAAAACCTTAAACTCTCAGGTTCGTTACAGGGTTTAATGGCAATATTACTTCTCAATAACGGACATTCTTAATAACGGACGCGGACACTGAAAACTACCTCCCCAACACAAATAAAACTTCTTAATAACGGACAGCCTGAAAGAAAACGGTCGCAATTACTGGAATTCGACACAACGATGGCCAGTATTTCGAACTAGCGCGCATTATTTCATGATACACCGAACGTATTTCTCTTTAAAAGTTCAGACAGTAGACAGTATTCTTTGTGGTTATCTTGAGAAGTGTGTGTCACTTCTGCTACGATGTCGCAGAAACGCAAACGACTGACTTTAAAGGAAAAAGTTGAAGTCATCAACGTCTACGAGAAAGAGAAACTTAGTGTTCGAGACAAAGTACGTACTGTAATATGTTTGTAACATCGTACATTTGTTTCTGAAAGCGGACACTCCTTAATAACGGACATTTATTTTTCAGAAGTTTTAATGTATTATGTTTAATTGTTCAGTGTTTATATTATTTATGATAGTGGAAACTTATTGCATTATGTTAGCACACATTTAACTGTAATATATCTTGCAAAGAGCACCGAGTTCTCTATGGTGCCGATAGAGGCGAGTGTGTGGTATTCCAGTGCTCAGTCTGTCAGCTCAGCTGTAGAACTAAAGTGATGATTTTAACCACTTTGTTATCGCAATTGTCAATGAAATTGTCTATATTGTAAGGAACTACCTTAATTTGCGTTGCATTTCTGCCTCGCTGGCCTAATTTGTGACGGTTAAGAGAGACTCATGAAGTACCGTGCAAGTCCAAGTCGGGACTCGAACTCCGAACTTTCGATGGACGAAATCGAGTAGACTACTAAAAGCGCTCGGTCACGGCAGCAATATGAAGTATATCCATGTATATCCAATGTATACCCATTACAATCATGATGTAGTCCCAAAACGTTCATAGGGTATACGGTGAAATGGATGAAATCAATTAACTTTACAAAACAATGTAATCCATATTAGAATATTGTTGATGATGACAGGCACGTATCTAGAAATGCATTTCGAGGGGGGGAGGTCCGCCCAACTGTCTCAATAATAATAAAAATATAATTAGAATAAGTATATTAAGTTAGATTAAATTAATATTAATTAAATATGTAAATTAATATATATTGCATTGTTATTATTACATGAATAGGGAAAAAGATGGTAAAATAATATATATATATACCAGCTTGTGTTACGTGTAGTTAAGATCGCCAAAATTCTTATAAAACCAGCTGCCCTGGCAAGGAAATTAATGTCAAATAGATAAATAATTGAATATTTATTGAATAACAATAAAGGAGTTAGAATCAAATGTAATAGGCAAAAATAATGGTACGGTGATAACTTTTAATTTCCTATTATAATTGACGAAAAGTAAAGTTGCAGATTGATATTGTATGCATAATATCATAAGTAGTAAAGTAGTAGGCATAAATCTTTGGAACTGTCCTTCAAAGCCATATGAGCCAAATTTCTTGCGTTCCAATAAGTTCAGCAGAAATGAATAACCATTGATTACATAACAACTGCTAACAATTATATTTTGATTATTTAATTTACTTGGTAGGGTCTCAGTTCTTAGGGGGGGGGGTCCCGACCCCATGGACCCCCTAAATACGTCCTTGGATGATGATGTATACATATAATTGATATAAAAGAAATTACAATCGAGAAGGCTTTTTTTAAACAAAGAAAATTGGAACTTGTATTTTAATTGTTGTAAAGGTAACTAGAGTATTTTAGGGGCTACGCTACAGAATTTATTGCATTTAATTAATAAATAATACTGTTATTAGCTGTATTGATGCTACTAATTTAAAAAAATGAACAGACCAAAGCAACAATTCTCTTTTTTTCTTGTTTTGTTATAAAACTGAAATGCAACAGACCTCAGTTGTGGCGCTTATCCATAAAATATAGTCCAGTTGGGTTTACTCGATACTTCGAAATCTCAAGTTATGTTAAGTCAAACTTCTACATTGGTTTGGATAAGAAAAAGCATGTCTCATATTACTTAAGATCTGGTCGAAGAGACCAAGCTAGCAAAGGTTGTAATAAAATTAACTATGCACAATTTTTACAAAATTATTATAACAATCAAATGATGGTGATAACATGCTGACATTCATCGTGTGTTCACACCCTCTCCCCTTTCCAACATCGTTCCCGATCACGTGTAATAAGTGCGTCGCATTGTAGCAGAAGTTAGGATTTTTAAGACCTGAAAATCACCAAAATATGCAAAATAAAATATGCTCTTATGACCTAAAATTGTACAAAATATGCACTATAATTTGAAAAATATGCCCTTATAACTGGACTGTTTCAAACATCAATATCTAACTGCTGAGATATTTTCACATATGTACTAATTTTAGTTGACTTTATGGACCATGAGTTACAATGCACAATGAATACTTTCTGTAAATTTTAAAATTAAAAATTAAAAAGATTTAGCTACAGTCCAAAAAAAAGATACATCTCTAGTAAACATGGGAGTAAGAACGAATCCACTTCGAAAATGACTGTACGTTTCTTGAAAATGCAAAAATATGCTGAATATGACCGAAAATCCATCAAAATATGTTATATCACGCAAAAATGGCCAAATATGCCAAAATATGCCATTAAAAAGCGCCTTAACTTAATTAGTTTCTTCATAATATGAATTTCTATATGCTTGGGGAACACATCACCTTTACCAAAAAAAATATGCAAAGTCATGAAAATCCTAGCCGTACTAATCAGTAAGGTCAACCAAAAGGTGCACGGCCTTATACGAGGTGGTATCAAAAAGTTTCGAGGCTAGCTCAGTTTACAAGAAAGTACTTTATTTATCTACGTAAACACACTATCAGCTTCAAAATAGTCCCCTTGCACAGCGAAACGGCGCTCCCAGCGTTCCTGTCACTTCTGGAATGTGTCCTGGAAGTCTTCTTTTCGAAGCGTGTGTAGCACCTTCTGCGATTCGAGCTGGATCTTTGCAATGGAGTCAAAACGGCCACCTTTGAGCTGGATTTTCATCTTCAGGAAGAGGGTCAAGTCCACAGGAGCCAAATCTGCTTCCGTATGACACACCGACAATGGCAGCAATTTTATGGATTGTTCTCCGACGATCTTCATGAGCAAGTTGCCGAATGGTTTCAACATTGTCGGGGGTTCCGCTCGTTGAAGGTTTTCCTGATATCTCTTCGTCTTCTAGTGTCTTGAAGCGTGTGTGCTACTCAAAACACCTTGATCGACTCATTGCAGCATCACCGTAAACATGCCGAATCATGTCCAGCTTCTGTGTGGCAGATTTGCCCAGTTTCACGTTCACTCTTTGCTACAACTTGCTGTCAATGAAATTGCAGACGTGGTAATGCACGTGGTGACAATGGCACCAGTCTCACAGCTCCCGATGTACACAGGACGATGTCACTTGGCACACTGACGTATCAAGGTCTGTGCTCCCTGTGACTGTGCATGCAGCCTTGTGCTGTCATCTGTTGGCGTGTTACAGAACTAGTCTCGAAACTTTTTGATACCACCTCGTACGTCGTACACCCTCACTCGACTACAGCCCTGATTAAAAAACGATTTCAACGTTTGTTTAGAGCGTGTGAAGAAATCGATATAAAAACGATCAATACATAATGACTTACGTTCCAAAGACACAAAAGTGGATATTTTGAATATCGAAAGTGACAGATGATTTCAACAATAACGCACCAACCATCGCTGCATCTCATTACCTTTTGTCTCGAAAGCACTCTGATAACAATTTGAGACTTCGCTTTCAAAAGCATCAACTTCAAATGCTAATCTATTTCTTTCACCTCTCCACGAGTCTCTTCCGACTTCCAGTATGGTGGTGAAAGATGATGTAATGAATGGTAAGCCGAAACACGAGAGACTTGCGAGCAGAGAAAAACCCGGCCAGTCTCCACCAACCGCAGGGATTAGAAGAGAAACATCCAGTGCCCCGTTAATGAGATAAAAGATAAATATGCATATATGCGAACACCAGCCTTCCGACTGAACTTCGCTGACGTCCACGCAGCAGTGTTGCAATCTTTTTCAGTAAAAATGAAACATATCTAAGGAATTTTGGAAAACACCTCTCCGAGTGGCGAGATGTAGAGACCAGTGCAACAGTTACCTGTCTTTAAAAAAACAACTTAATGGTACGTTGTTCTTTTATTGCATTACATGGGCAATGTCTACTCGAAAAGAAATACGATGCAGACAGGTTGTGAGATGGAGCAGGGGTATCCCCCAAAATACACCCATATTTTCATCCCTACCAGAAACGATTTTATATTACCCATAAATAATACAAATTTAATTGCAAAAATATTTCCAATTAAATTTTCAAATGCATCGCAAATAACTGTTGCAAAATTGAGTGTCCACTTTATTATCAAAAAATTCCCAATAACCAATAGTTTAATTGCAAAAAATATTTACAATTAAAATTTCAAATGCATCGCAAATAACTTGCAAAATTAAGTGTCCACCTTATTATCAAAATGGTCTCAATAACCAATAGCATAATTGTAAAAAATATTTACAATTAAATTTTCAAATGTATCGCAAATAACTTAAAATTAAGTGTCCACCTTATTATCAAAATGGTCTCAATAACCAATAGTTTAATTGTAAAATATATTTCCAATTCAATTTTAAAATGCATCGCAAATAACTGTTGCAAAATTGAGTGTATCCACCTTATTATAAAAAAAATCTCAATAACCAATATTTTAATTATTTATTATTATTATTATGCAATAATAAATTGTATACAAACGTTTATAAAGTGGGAAATATGATATTCGTTGTACAACAAAGGTGTACGAACTGTTCTCGGTAACTGTTACATAAAGATCCATCAATTTTAAATGAAATTCCAATTTTTGCTATGGAAAAGGTTGAATTAGTTGTAGAAAATAATATGATTGGAAACCTTGTTGCCAAATGCAACAATAATTTGTAGAAAGTAATAAAACAAACACTATAAATCAATAGTGCCACATTTAACGACCGGGAAAGATGTGTGTGTATAATGTTCTTAAAACTCTTTGTTATTAACATTTCACATGACACAGACACACATTAATGGATTCTATTTTTAAGTTCAAGGGTGGGTACGGTCGTTGGAAGTGGAATAGTAGGGGTAGGGAGAAGGTGGCATTGTACAGTCATGGACACTTCTGGGTTGCAACGATCGCATTGAAAGTCAATGGGATTGTTACAACCTAGAAGTGTCCATGACTGTACAATGTGCCTTCGTCAGTAATTAAAACATAACGTCCCTATTGATTAGGAAATCACAAAACTTATTTCAGTTACATAAAATAACTCCAAAAAATGATTTTATCACAATAAAGTATTTATCCTAAGTATATTTAAAACAGCCTTTCCGTTCTGAGAAAAACGTAGAAAATCACCATTCGTAGGGATATATATTTATAGCTGGCAACACTGCTGCAAGCAATGTAGCAAGCACGTAACTATTATTATGCGAAGCTCTTCACCCTTTCACAGAATTAAATCATCCAGGAAGGAGGAAAAAGGAATGCAAAAGGTAACAGAGGACGCCGACTTGACGGAAATATAAATCTCATTTCTCGTCAGTTATATTTCCGTAAGGTATTTGAGGAATGCTCTCATACATCACAGAACATAATAAACCCTATATCTATTTCCATCTGTGTCTATTCCTGACGATCCCTTCTAGGAATAGAACTGCATTCTTGGAGGATCCCGGTTGTTTCCACGGCAGCTGTGAAACTCGGAGGGGGAGAAAACATATCTTCGGTGAACAACTTCGGACTGATTTAAACGTACAGTTTTGTCATGTGGTAGAAAATTAATTGAGTTTGCGTATATATTTCAATGTTTGCATAAGTACTAGTCAACTTTCTTCTTGGTTGCTTGATTTTTGTTGCCTGTTTTGTATTGCCGACCTTTGGGGCGTATTGGTTAGCACAGCGCGCTACGACGCTAGGGGTGCTGAGTTCGAATCCCGCCTGGGCATCTTCGCATCTCTTCATCAATTTCATCATATCATCACCCATCCTTATCTTCGCAATTTGCCAAAAGTGGCAGAGATGGGAAGTAACATAAAACAAATCAATCAATCAATCAATGTTTTGCATCAAACATTACCTTCGGATTTTCAGCAAGCTTCATTGACGTCATCGCCTATTCCACCACTTACGTTCGAAGTTTCATCGCAAATTGTTTCAAAATGGTGGCTACAGTTGCTCTTTTGTCTGCAGTTTCGGCTGTTGCTTCGGTTTTTATGGAAACACCGTTGTTGAATGAATTTAAAAGAACAACTAAGGATAGTACAAAGGAAGAGGAAGATTTATTTCTACTTACAATTGCAGTGGTAGAACACACACATTTATTCTGTAAATTTCCAGCCCGTAATTCACTTCCATTTTTCTCATCGACGCCATTGCAGCTCATCGTTAGCAGACTACAATTACCCAAAATTCCTAAAATCCACCACTTGCACCAGCCTCTGTTTGTGGTGGAAGAGGTGGAATCTGATGGATTCAGCGCTGAATCCATCGGTGAATAACCGAATGAAAATACTTAAGCGCTAAAGTCAGCGCTGAAAATCCGAATGTGCGGATAGTGTCTTTCAGATGAAAAGCTCCGATGACAAAAAATCATAGTTGATTTTATTTTCATCCCACATGCAAAACAACTACAGTTGTCGAGAGAGCATAGTTGAAAATTTATTTACATAACATGTTCAAAGTATCCACATTGTCTGTTCAACACTTTCCGTGTTCGAATCGATTCACGTTTACGATTATTTTTATTCCATTTTCAGTCCAAGTTCGCCCACTGCCCTTGGTAATCGTTTGAAGACTTCTTGCTTTGAAAAGTGTCAAGTGAAAATAAGCTTCGTAACTGCACCAAAGGTTGTCCAGTAAATCGGGTTGCTGTTCGATCAAGTTGGAAAATTCGTTTACGAAGAGCAAGCGTTTTTGTTTCGCAAAATCAATGCCTGACGTACTTGCATTGTATAGGGAAACATCCGTAAATCTTATCGCAAAATAGGCTACACTGTTGTCACTGACATGCCAGTATCAAGTGGTAGTCCCCATAGATATTTCTTTGTTGAGAGTTTGACGCACTTCTGCAACACTATACTGCGTCCCAGCTAACTGTGGAGCAGGCAAACGAAAGCAAGTCTCTGTGCAAGTTGTGACGCGAGGCAGCTCCACCAATGAACACGTGAGAAAAGAGGAATTGCGTGGAGTGGGGGAAAGCGAATGAAGTTACCAGCCTGCACATCAGCGTGTACGGCTTCGCTCTGGCCAATAGATTTCACTCGCTTCTCTGACGCTAGCCGCGGTATTGCTCCACAGTTAGCTGGAACAGGGTATAGCCAGTGTTCTGACTATTGGTTGCACGCGACGTGACCTTACACATTACCCGCCTCGTTAAGCTGCTTCACATATCGCCTAATTTATATTGGATCTGGTTCCCAATGCACATTGGTACTCGTTTCGGAACTCTCGTTGGACTGCGAATGCCGACTTGGACTCAATAAACCAGGTAATGACATTCCTTTTATGTTCAAGAACCAACTTACGGTCCAACATTAGTGACTTTCCATTGTTAATTTTTTTAAACTTTTTCTTTCGACAACTGTAGTTGTTTTCCCTTTGAGATGATAATAAAATCAACTATGAATTTTTGTTATCGCGGCTTTTCATCTGAAAGGCCCTATACATAGAAAGACAATGGAAAATGTATCACTTATACCAATCTACACATTTACTGCAGATACTGCAGTGACGTTTCTCCAAAATAGTGAACATCGTCTTGCTTTGCCATCATAATAACTAGAGCTTGAAAGTTGATGACGTAAAAAATCTAAAAAATGACCTGTAGAATGACCTTAAAATTATTTAAAAAATGACCTAAAAATAATTTTCGCTCTCATGATTTTTCATGAAATATAATAGGGTTGTTGAATAATTTAATAAACTATCGATGCAGAGGAAAAAACAATTACGTGCTAATGAAGTTTTCTTTATTCTTACCTCAAAGTAAGTGGACCTTGCACCATACAATATGTGGGAAGCATCTGAAAATACAGTTGTGTTTCCCATGCATCAGATTACATATTATTTTAATGTTTTCACTAATTTTACTTTAAAACCACAGATTAACCCGATAATAGTGGCTAGCAAGGAAATCTCAAAGTAAGTTTGTTGGAGGAAAAATAAATTTACCGCAATTAATAATTCAATATACTGCCAGAGATTCAGTTAAAATAATACTGTGCTTTGGAACAAGTTTGGAAATTTAAATATGTAAATTAAGGTAGCAAATGAATTTTATAATTTACGAAAAACCGAGGAGACAAATATAAGCTTTAAAAACTGTAAAAAATACTGAAAGAGATGATGTAAAGGCCAAAAACGGCTGGAAAATGCAAAATATAAACAAAGTTTAGAGCGAAAATTTCCCCTAGGTCCTTCTCTCTCAGGCAGCTGGGGAGCACTGTTGCCAACTTAACTCTTTTGGAACCAGATTTGGCTCTTTCGTGCACTCGTTTGGCTGTGAACTGTGGCACCCGCCCCGCTATGATGCCATCACTAGCCCTGGCCCACATAGACCAACCAACTTTTGACATGAGTATACACTTTGCACGTGACATGATATTATTATATTGGCTCCGTCGCCCTAGCCCCCCCCCCTTTACCTCCCCAGCTACTTTTATATAGCGCCTTGGCTGAGGTGAAGATAACAATATTGTTATGGGTAATCCCTTATTTTCGATTTCATACGACCATCTGTGGATTATTGAGATGGGTGAAGCCGTCAGATCTACACGGTGAAAACTAAGAATAGATTGTCATCACCTTAAACGTACCGGCAATGGCAGCGCCCCCCTCTCACCCCCTTTATAACTAAAATTAGCATGGGAGACACTTTATCCAGCCTTCCTAAATCTAGCTCCTTGAAAGTCAACTTTAGCTCAATTTAAGGTGGAATTTAGCTCTTTTATGCGCATCAGGTTTGGCAACACTGCCAGTATGGTTGTAGGAGGCAAGGAGAAATGCATTACTCTTATGGGAGAATTATTTTATTCGTTTTCTTGAGATTATCATACATCGGATGGTGGAAAAAACATATCATCGGGTAGAGGATCCATTAACCTTTAAACAGCCGAGCCGGTTTTCGAAGGTAACCCCTTTCTCGCCGCGGCCTTTGCGGGCGATTTGTAAATTTCTACACTTATTTCAGAAAAACTTTATATCTCTGAGACTATTTGAGCAATCTACTTCGAATAACTTTTGTTTGAAAGCAAAACGATCGGAGCACGCGACCGTGTACAATTCAGAAAGCCTAAGTGAGAAAAACAGGGTTGGGAGGGGCCAAGTCCCCAAATTTTAATGAAAAGAAATCTGGCGTTCGCCCATCTCTTCTCCAGTTATTTTGGAAAAAGAGCGCAAACTTTTGCATTGTTTTCAAAGAATAGATATTTTGCAACAAAGGGAAACTTTCTTCAAGTTTCTAGTCCTCATACAGGCTGAAATATGACGCAATATGTACAATCCTGTATTTTGGCAAAAATAGCTAATTTGCATATTAGAGAATAAATTAGTATATCTCGGAGACTATTTGAGCAATCTACTTCGGATCACTTTTGTTTGAAAGAAAAAAACATCGGAGCATGCGACCGTGTACAATTTAGAAAGCCCAAGTGAGGAAAACGTTGTTGGGAGGGCCCAAGTCCTCAAATTTGCAACGTTCGTAAAGACACGAACCAACGGCAACCAAAGGTGCAGGCGAACGGTGCGCCAATGGCCGACGCTGTTGCATTACCCATTATTGCTACTCACATTTGTCGGGAGTATGAAAACTCTTATACACTCAGGGCTTGCGGGGTGAAATCATGGGAAACTCGATTATTAAACATTGCATAACTATTTATTTAAATAAAGGCTCTTTGAAACACGCTTTTGCCAAGACTTGCTTACAATTTTCATAATTTACAAAGTCCAAATTACAATAAAAATTCCTTTGCATAAAACTACACTCGTTTACAATGGCAGAATGAGAAAACTTGCATATACCAAAATTAATACAATTCTTAAAACAATTTAATATTATTAAAATGTGCCCCTTGTTAATTCTAAAGTTCCTCTACCTTGGCGCTATTAACTTTTAATCGGGTGCAAATAACATTCATACTAACATTTACTTATCTGGATTATAGTCATGGCCTTCGTTAAAGAATATATCTCTTTCAGAGCGACTAGTAGGGGGTGGGAATATATATATATATATATATATATATAAACAAAAAGAGAAACGTTCCGGCACTTTTACATTCAGTATATACATACTGGTACGAACTTACGTTCGGGTGCCTTCCCGCGGTGCAACACCGGGGGTCGAACCAGTCGGTATGACAAAAAAAACTCCTCACAGCACGAAGCCGGGATCGAATCTGGTTCGATTACCTACCGCTCAGTTAAAGACTTAGCCAACGAGCCAACTAAGGCTCGGGTACCTTGTTCCTCAGCACGAGGCTGGGGTCGAACCAAGGTTCGGATACCTCTCCTCAGTCTTAACCGGGTTCAGACCAGGCTGTAGGGGCTGGAGGTGGACCTCTCAGCCTAAGCTGAGGAGCCAGCCCTCGATGTGCTCAGTCAGTGTCCACAAACCAACTGATACTAGGGCCACACTCAGGCTTCTTTTATAGCATTGGGAGCCCCGATCGCAGCGTAAGCATGTGGCGATTCTAGGAACTACTTAGATTTACTATGGTTGCGCTGAACAGCTGCGCACAGTAATAACTACTAGCGAGGCGCCTCTAGTGGCATACATATGAACTCGGTGCTTAAGGTATATTGAATACAGCCAAAGTTACCAACTTAGGGTATTAATTAACATACAGATCAGAAATGCCATTACAAAATCAACTAATGAAAATACAACCTTAATAATTTATAAAGTTACAATCCAGGCTGACAGCCGGGGACGTTACAACACTCCCCTCCTTTTGGGAAAAATCTTTTGAATTAAAAATGAACCATTCTTTGAGGCAAAAGATTTTTTTCTGTTTCTACTTTCTTTTTTCGTTGAAATTATTTCAAAACCTGCAACAACCAACATACTGAATCCCTAAAATTGCATGTTATACCCTAATTACATTATTATTTTCCTACAGCTAAGTCACAGGAACACTTTATCAAGAATCTAAATTACACTTTTACCTTCTTGTAAAAACTCCATTTACATAGCTCTTTCTTACTTAAACAACTCAGAAAGAGAACAGTTAAGTACATAGGCAGGTTGAATACAGTTTCATCTAGTACAATAACATTATCTTATATCCCTTTAGTACACGCTCAAGTTTATTCCTGGGGTTACTATACCATGGCAGCATTCCTAGCTTGCCGTAACACGGAGCCTCTAGCTCTTGCACGCCCTTTATCGGCCCTTGTGCATACGTGGGAGGTATCTTAACCTTTAATTACACTAACTCAAGCTTCATTTAAGGACATTTATAACTTTTTTCTTTTGCACTTAATACTGCTCCACTAGCCCTTCTTCGGCTTCTTAATCTATTCGTACTTAACATATTTTTTTTTAGCAGCTAAAGGAGTTTATATGACAGTAGAACTTGCGCCATTCATATAATTACAACTCTGACAATCCACACTCTTACTCTTTAAAGTTTCCCTACTTGCATGGAAAGGGGAATTTTAGCATAATCAACCTTATTTACTCTGCATGCTATACTTCTTACAAGCTTCTATTACAATTTCAACTTTTCCTTTTTAAACTCATACTTACTAAATGTTAAGAAAAATTCTTTCAGCATATGATTATAACAATAATAGGACAGTCTTTTCAAAAACAAAGCACTATTATAGTTTTTACATCAAAAAATATTTTTTCAACGAACTGACTTCTTCTCTCGGAGGAATTTCATTAATTGGAAAGATCTTGGCACTCTCACTCTGTTCTTCCGAAGGAATTTTCCCACATCCCGAAATTTGACGTCCTTATTTCGGAACAATTCTATCAGTCTTTCTTCTATCTTAGCTCTTCTTTCTTCTTTATTTCTGGCTGAAGTTTCACATTCCCTCAAGCTCTCTGTCGGCTCACAGGCACGGGGGTTCCCTTTCAAGTCACTCAGTTCCTGCTGTAGTTTTCTGCTTTGGTCTTCCAATGTGCGCAGTCGCTCAAACAGCACTTTATTTTCATCTTCTTCTTGAGAAGTGGCAACCTTTCTTGATTTAGTCTTCGTTTTAATTCCGCAAGAAGCCATGGATCGCACTACCATAGAAGCTACTCCAAATGGTTTAATAGTTGGCCCAGAGTTCGCCTTCCGAAGTGTAGATTTATTAAACGGTACGGCAGGATCACTATCTCCAAGCTGGGCTTCCGAGGTGTGAGGAATAGGGTTGCTACAGACTTTAGGTATGTGGCACGTCTCACGTCGGTTTTCCAGGAAGGGTAGGCTGATCGATGACTCGCGACATAAGTCGATTATCTCTTCTTCTATGGGATCGCGTGCAAGAAGGATTGGTTCACTTGGTACTCGTAAGGTATTAGTCACTGTAGTGGTACTATCAGGAAGTCTGGAACAAACATCAGATGTTCCAGAGGGCGAATCATCCATCCAACTGTAGTCCAGCTCCGGGTGGGTTGGAGAGTATCCAGGGACTTCATCTTCCTTTGTCTTCTTTCCTTTTAAACGATCCACCAACTTCTTCCATTGGTTCTTCGACTTCTTAGATTTTTCCCTCATCTTGTATTCCCGCTGTTCCGGATCGCAGGGAGGAGGCGGAATCTCCCGTATCCTTCCTGAATTTCTCTTCGGGACTGGCCTCATCAAAGCAGCCCATTTTTGAGATGGAAGGCCAAGCCTTCTTTTCTGCAACTGTACATCAGCTGGGATGCGAACGGTAGACATCTTCTGTCATACAACCACACGCGTCGAGATTCTGACAAGTAATAAGTTCTTTGTACCAACGTTCTGCTTCTTATTCTTACTTGCGCGATGTCGATAATACAGCTGATACGAGCAACAATGGGTTAAATAAGATAGGCAACACAAGCGTTATCACTAACAAAAGGATAAAATTTCCACTGAAACTTCTTGACAGATAATATCACATTCTTGCACACTGTTCAACAAGGTTCATAGTTTTATACATCTTTAAATCCTGCAAATATTTCCTTTCTATTTCTCGCCATGTAAACTTTGCAAGTTGTACGTTTTTAAAAGCCTTACTGTTCATCGAGTCCTCATGTTGCAAACCAAATAAACTTTAAAACACACCACAGTTTCTATAAACAAGATTTATGCATCAGCTTCATGTTATGCAAAAACGAGCTTTATATTAAGCAAATCGAGCCAAAAGTTATGCAAATCGAGCCAAATGTTATGCAAATCGAGCACTACGTTATGCAAATCGAGCCCCGCGTTATGCAAATCGAGCCCCGCGTTATGGCGCCAAATCATGCAACGTTCGTAAAGACACGAACCAACGGCAACCAAAGGTGCAGGCGAACGGTGCGCCAATGGCCGACGCTGTTGCATTACCCATTATTGCTACTCACATTTGTCGGGAGTATGAAAACTCTTATACACTCAGGGCTTGCGGGGTGAAATCATGGGAAACTCGATTATTAAACATTGCATAACTATTTATTTAAATAAAGGCTCTTTGAAACACGCTTTTGCCAAGACTTGCTTACAATTTTCATAATTTACAAAGTCCAAATTACAATAAAAATTCCTTTGCATAAAACTACACTCGTTTACAATGGCAGAATGAGAAAACTTGCATATACCAAAATTAATACAATTCTTAAAACAATTTAATATTATTAAAATGTGCCCCTTGTTAATTCTAAAGTTCCTCTACCTTGGCGCTATTAACTTTTAATCGGGTGCAAATAACATTCATACTAACATTTACTTATCTGGATTATAGTCATGGCCTTCGTTAAAGAATATATCTCTTTCAGAGCGACTAGTAGGGGGTGGGAATATATATATATATATATATATATATATATATATAAACCAAAAGAGAAACGTTCCGGCACTTTTACATTCAGTATATACATACTGGTACGAACTTACGTTCGGGTGCCTTCCCGCGGTGCAACACCGGGGGTCGAACCAGTCGGTATGACAAAAAAAACTCCTCACAGCACGAAGCCGGGATCGAATCTGGTTCGATTACCTACCGCTCAGTTAAAGACTTAGCCAACGAGCCAACTAAGGCTCGGGTACCTTGTTCCTCAGCACGAGGCTGGGGTCGAACCAAGGTTCGGATACCTCTCCTCAGTCTTAACCGGGTTCAGACCAGGCTGTAGGGGCTGGAGGTGGACCTCTCAGCCTAAGCTGAGGAGCCAGCCCTCGATGTGCTCAGTCAGTGTCCACAAACCAACTGATACTAGGGCCACACTCAGGCTTCTTTTATAGCATTGGGAGCCCCGATCGCAGCGTAAGCATGTGGCGATTCTAGGAACTACTTAGATTTACTATGGTTGCGCTGAACAGCTGCGCACAGTAATAACTACTAGCGAGGCGCCTCTAGTGGCATACATATGAACTCGGTGCTTAAGGTATATTGAATACAGCCAAAGTTACCAACTTAGGGTATTAATTAACATACAGATCAGAAATGCCATTACAAAATCAACTAATGAAAATACAACCTTAATAATTTATAAAGTTACAATCCAGGCTGACAGCCGGGGACGTTACAACACTCCCCTCCTTTTGGGAAAAATCTTTTGAATTAAAAATGAACCATTCTTTGAGGCAAAAGATTTTTTTCTGTTTCTACTTTCTTTTTTCGTTGAAATTATTTCAAAACCTGCAACAACCAACATACTGAATCCCTAAAATTGCATGTTATACCCTAATTACATTATTATTTTCCTACAGCTAAGTCACAGGAACACTTTATCAAGAATCTAAATTACACTTTTACCTTCTTGTAAAAACTCCATTTACATAGCTCTTTCTTACTTAAACAACTCAGAAAGAGAACAGTTAAGTACATAGGCAGGTTGAATACAGTTTCATCTAGTACAATAACATTATCTTATATCCCTTTAGTACACGCTCAAGTTTATTCCTGGGGTTACTATACCATGGCAGCATTCCTAGCTTGCCGTAACACGGAGCCTCTAGCTCTTGCACGCCCTTTATCGGCCCTTGTGCATACGTGGGAGGTATCTTAACCTTTAATTACACTAACTCAAGCTTCATTTAAGGACATTTATAACTTTTTTCTTTTGCACTTAATACTGCTCCACTAGCCCTTCTTCGGCTTCTTAATCTATTCGTACTTAACATATTTTTTTTTAGCAGCTAAAGGAGTTTATATGACAGTAGAACTTGCGCCATTCATATAATTACAACTCTGACAATCCACACTCTTACTCTTTAAAGTTTCCCTACTTGCATGGAAAGGGGAATTTTAGCATAATCAACCTTATTTACTCTGCATGCTATACTTCTTACAAGCTTCTATTACAATTTCAACTTTTCCTTTTTAAACTCATACTTACTAAATGTTAAGAAAAATTCTTTCAGCATATGATTATAACAATAATAGGACAGTCTTTTCAAAAACAAAGCACTATTATAGTTTTTACATCAAAAAATATTTTTTCAACGAACTGACTTCTTCTCTCGGAGGAATTTCATTAATTGGAAAGATCTTGGCACTCTCACTCTGTTCTTCCGAAGGAATTTTCCCACATCCCGAAATTTGACGTCCTTATTTCGGAACAATTCTATCAGTCTTTCTTCTATCTTAGCTCTTCTTTCTTCTTTATTTCTGGCTGAAGTTTCACATTCCCTCAAGCTCTCTGTCGGCTCACAGGCACGGGGGTTCCCTTTCAAGTCACTCAGTTCCTGCTGTAGTTTTCTGCTTTGGTCTTCCAATGTGCGCAGTCGCTCAAACAGCACTTTATTTTCATCTTCTTCTTGAGAAGTGGCAACCTTTCTTGATTTAGTCTTCGTTTTAATTCCGCAAGAAGCCATGGATCGCACTACCATAGAAGCTACTCCAAATGGTTTAATAGTTGGCCCAGAGTTCGCCTTCCGAAGTGTAGATTTATTAAACGGTACGGCAGGATCACTATCTCCAAGCTGGGCTTCCGAGGTGTGAGGAATAGGGTTGCTACAGACTTTAGGTATGTGGCACGTCTCACGTCGGTTTTCCAGGAAGGGTAGGCTGATCGATGACTCGCGACATAAGTCGATTATCTCTTCTTCTATGGGATCGCGTGCAAGAAGGATTGGTTCACTTGGTACTCGTAAGGTATTAGTCACTGTAGTGGTACTATCAGGAAGTCTGGAACAAACATCAGATGTTCCAGAGGGCGAATCATCCATCCAACTGTAGTCCAGCTCCGGGTGGGTTGGAGAGTATCCAGGGACTTCATCTTCCTTTGTCTTCTTTCCTTTTAAACGATCCACCAACTTCTTCCATTGGTTCTTCGACTTCTTAGATTTTTCCCTCATCTTGTATTCCCGCTGTTCCGGATCGCAGGGAGGAGGCGGAATCTCCCGTATCCTTCCTGAATTTCTCTTCGGGACTGGCCTCATCAAAGCAGCCCATTTTTGAGATGGAAGGCCAAGCCTTCTTTTCTGCAACTGTACATCAGCTGGGATGCGAACGGTAGACATCTTCTGTCATACAACCACACGCGTCGAGATTCTGACAAGTAATAAGTTCTTTGTACCAACGTTCTGCTTCTTATTCTTACTTGCGCGATGTCGATAATACAGCTGATACGAGCAACAATGGGTTAAATAAGATAGGCAACACAAGCGTTATCACTAACAAAAGGATAAAATTTCCACTGAAACTTCTTGACAGATAATATCACATTCTTGCACACTGTTCAACAAGGTTCATAGTTTTATACATCTTTAAATCCTGCAAATATTTCCTTTCTATTTCTCGCCATGTAAACTTTGCAAGTTGTACGTTTTTAAAAGCCTTACTGTTCATCGAGTCCTCATGTTGCAAACCAAATAAACTTTAAAACACACCACAGTTTCTATAAACAAGATTTATGCATCAGCTTCATGTTATGCAAAAACGAGCTTTATATTAAGCAAATCGAGCCAAAAGTTATGCAAATCGAGCCAAATGTTATGCAAATCGAGCACTACGTTATGCAAATCGAGCCCCGCGTTATGCAAATCGAGCCCCGCGTTATGGCGCCAAATCATGCAACGTTCGTAAAGACACGAACCAACGGCAACCAAAGGTGCAGGCGAACGGTGCGCCAATGGCCGACGCTGTTGCATTACCCATTATTGCTACTCACATTTGTCGGGAGTATGAAAACTCTTATACACTCAGGGCTTGCGGGGTGAAATCATGGGAAACTCGATTATTAAACATTGCATAACTATTTATTTAAATAAAGGCTCTTTGAAACACGCTTTTGCCAAGACTTGCTTACAATTTTCATAATTTACAAAGTCCAAATTACAATAAAAATTCCTTTGCATAAAACTACACTCGTTTACAATGGCAGAATGAGAAAACTTGCATATACCAAAATTAATACAATTCTTAAAACAATTTAATATTATTAAAATGTGCCCCTTGTTAATTCTAAAGTTCCTCTACCTTGGCGCTATTAACTTTTAATCGGGTGCAAATAACATTCATACTAACATTTACTTATCTGGATTATAGTCATGGCCTTCGTTAAAGAATATATCTCTTTCAGAGCGACTAGTAGGGGGTGGGAATATATATATATATATATATATATATATATATATATATAAACCAAAAGAGAAACGTTCCGGCACTTTTACATTCAGTATATACATACTGGTACGAACTTACGTTCGGGTGCCTTCCCGCGGTGCAACACCGGGGGTCGAACCAGTCGGTATGACAAAAAAAACTCCTCACAGCACGAAGCCGGGATCGAATCTGGTTCGATTACCTACCGCTCAGTTAAAGACTTAGCCAACGAGCCAACTAAGGCTCGGGTACCTTGTTCCTCAGCACGAGGCTGGGGTCGAACCAAGGTTCGGATACCTCTCCTCAGTCTTAACCGGGTTCAGACCAGGCTGTAGGGGCTGGAGGTGGACCTCTCAGCCTAAGCTGAGGAGCCAGCCCTCGATGTGCTCAGTCAGTGTCCACAAACCAACTGATACTAGGGCCACACTCAGGCTTCTTTTATAGCATTGGGAGCCCCGATCGCAGCGTAAGCATGTGGCGATTCTAGGAACTACTTAGATTTACTATGGTTGCGCTGAACAGCTGCGCACAGTAATAACTACTAGCGAGGCGCCTCTAGTGGCATACATATGAACTCGGTGCTTAAGGTATATTGAATACAGCCAAAGTTACCAACTTAGGGTATTAATTAACATACAGATCAGAAATGCCATTACAAAATCAACTAATGAAAATACAACCTTAATAATTTATAAAGTTACAATCCAGGCTGACAGCCGGGGACGTTACAACACTCCCCTCCTTTTGGGAAAAATCTTTTGAATTAAAAATGAACCATTCTTTGAGGCAAAAGATTTTTTTCTGTTTCTACTTTCTTTTTTCGTTGAAATTATTTCAAAACCTGCAACAACCAACATACTGAATCCCTAAAATTGCATGTTATACCCTAATTACATTATTATTTTCCTACAGCTAAGTCACAGGAACACTTTATCAAGAATCTAAATTACACTTTTACCTTCTTGTAAAAACTCCATTTACATAGCTCTTTCTTACTTAAACAACTCAGAAAGAGAACAGTTAAGTACATAGGCAGGTTGAATACAGTTTCATCTAGTACAATAACATTATCTTATATCCCTTTAGTACACGCTCAAGTTTATTCCTGGGGTTACTATACCATGGCAGCATTCCTAGCTTGCCGTAACACGGAGCCTCTAGCTCTTGCACGCCCTTTATCGGCCCTTGTGCATACGTGGGAGGTATCTTAACCTTTAATTACACTAACTCAAGCTTCATTTAAGGACATTTATAACTTTTTTCTTTTGCACTTAATACTGCTCCACTAGCCCTTCTTCGGCTTCTTAATCTATTCGTACTTAACATATTTTTTTTTAGCAGCTAAAGGAGTTTATATGACAGTAGAACTTGCGCCATTCATATAATTACAACTCTGACAATCCACACTCTTACTCTTTAAAGTTTCCCTACTTGCATGGAAAGGGGAATTTTAGCATAATCAACCTTATTTACTCTGCATGCTATACTTCTTACAAGCTTCTATTACAATTTCAACTTTTCCTTTTTAAACTCATACTTACTAAATGTTAAGAAAAATTCTTTCAGCATATGATTATAACAATAATAGGACAGTCTTTTCAAAAACAAAGCACTATTATAGTTTTTACATCAAAAAATATTTTTTCAACGAACTGACTTCTTCTCTCGGAGGAATTTCATTAATTGGAAAGATCTTGGCACTCTCACTCTGTTCTTCCGAAGGAATTTTCCCACATCCCGAAATTTGACGTCCTTATTTCGGAACAATTCTATCAGTCTTTCTTCTATCTTAGCTCTTCTTTCTTCTTTATTTCTGGCTGAAGTTTCACATTCCCTCAAGCTCTCTGTCGGCTCACAGGCACGGGGGTTCCCTTTCAAGTCACTCAGTTCCTGCTGTAGTTTTCTGCTTTGGTCTTCCAATGTGCGCAGTCGCTCAAACAGCACTTTATTTTCATCTTCTTCTTGAGAAGTGGCAACCTTTCTTGATTTAGTCTTCGTTTTAATTCCGCAAGAAGCCATGGATCGCACTACCATAGAAGCTACTCCAAATGGTTTAATAGTTGGCCCAGAGTTCGCCTTCCGAAGTGTAGATTTATTAAACGGTACGGCAGGATCACTATCTCCAAGCTGGGCTTCCGAGGTGTGAGGAATAGGGTTGCTACAGACTTTAGGTATGTGGCACGTCTCACGTCGGTTTTCCAGGAAGGGTAGGCTGATCGATGACTCGCGACATAAGTCGATTATCTCTTCTTCTATGGGATCGCGTGCAAGAAGGATTGGTTCACTTGGTACTCGTAAGGTATTAGTCACTGTAGTGGTACTATCAGGAAGTCTGGAACAAACATCAGATGTTCCAGAGGGCGAATCATCCATCCAACTGTAGTCCAGCTCCGGATGGGTTGGAGAGTATCCAGGGACTTCATCTTCCTTTGTCTTCTTTCCTTTTAAACGATCCACCAACTTCTTCCATTGGTTCTTCGACTTCTTAGATTTTTCCCTCATCTTGTATTCCCGCTGTTCCGGATCGCAGGGAGGAGGCGGAATCTCCCGTATCCTTCCTGAATTTCTCTTCGGGACTGGCCTCATCAAAGCAGCCCATTTTTGAGATGGAAGGCCAAGCCTTCTTTTCTGCAACTGTACATCAGCTGGGATGCGAACGGTAGACATCTTCTGTCATACAACCACACGCGTCGAGATTCTGACAAGTAATAAGTTCTTTGTACCAACGTTCTGCTTCTTATTCTTACTTGCGCGATGTCGATAATACAGCTGATACGAGCAACAATGGGTTAAATAAGATAGGCAACACAAGCGTTATCACTAACAAAAGGATAAAATTTCCACTGAAACTTCTTGACAGATAATATCACATTCTTGCACACTGTTCAACAAGGTTCATAGTTTTATACATCTTTAAATCCTGCAAATATTTCCTTTCTATTTCTCGCCATGTAAACTTTGCAAGTTGTACGTTTTTAAAAGCCTTACTGTTCATCGAGTCCTCATGTTGCAAACCAAATAAACTTTAAAACACACCACAGTTTCTATAAACAAGATTTATGCATCAGCTTCATGTTATGCAAAAACGAGCTTTATATTAAGCAAATCGAGCCAAAAGTTATGCAAATCGAGCCAAATGTTATGCAAATCGAGCACTACGTTATGCAAATCGAGCCCCGCGTTATGCAAATCGAGCCCCGCGTTATGGCGCCAAATCATGCAACGTTCGTAAAGACACGAACCAACGGCAACCAAAGGTGCAGGCGAACGGTGCGCCAATGGCCGACGCTGTTGCATTACCCATTATTGCTACTCACATTTGTCGGGAGTATGAAAACTCTTATACACTCAGGGCTTGCGGGGTGAAATCATGGGAAACTCGATTATTAAACATTGCATAACTATTTATTTAAATAAAGGCTCTTTGAAACACGCTTTTGCCAAGACTTGCTTACAATTTTCATAATTTACAAAGTCCAAATTACAATAAAAATTCCTTTGCATAAAACTACACTCGTTTACAATGGCAGAATGAGAAAACTTGCATATACCAAAATTAATACAATTCTTAAAACAATTTAATATTATTAAAATGTGCCCCTTGTTAATTCTAAAGTTCCTCTACCTTGGCGCTATTAACTTTTAATCGGGTGCAAATAACATTCATACTAACATTTACTTATCTGGATTATAGTCATGGCCTTCGTTAAAGAATATATCTCTTTCAGAGCGACTAGTAGGGGGTGGGAATATATATATATATATATATATATATATATAAACAAAAAGAGAAACGTTCCGGCACTTTTACATTCAGTATATACATACTGGTACGAACTTACGTTCGGGTGCCTTCCCGCGGTGCAACACCGGGGGTCGAACCAGTCGGTATGACAAAAAAAACTCCTCACAGCACGAAGCCGGGATCGAATCTGGTTCGATTACCTACCGCTCAGTTAAAGACTTAGCCAACGAGCCAACTAAGGCTCGGGTACCTTGTTCCTCAGCACGAGGCTGGAGTCGAACCAAGGTTCGGATACCTCTCCTCAGTCTTAACCGGGTTCAGACCAGGCTGTAGGGGCTGGAGGTGGACCTCTCAGCCTAAGCTGAGGAGCCAGCCCTCGATGTGCTCAGTCAGTGTCCACAAACCAACTGATACTAGGGCCACACTCAGGCTTCTTTTATAGCATTGGGAGCCCCGATCGCAGCGTAAGCATGTGGCGATTCTAGGAACTACTTAGATTTACTATGGTTGCGCTGAACAGCTGCGCACAGTAATAACTACTAGCGAGGCGCCTCTAGTGGCATACATATGAACTCGGTGCTTAAGGTATATTGAATACAGCCAAAGTTACCAACTTAGGGTATTAATTAACATACAGATCAGAAATGCCATTACAAAATCAACTAATGAAAATACAACCTTAATAATTTATAAAGTTACAATCCAGGCTGACAGCCGGGGACGTTACAACACTCCCCTCCTTTTGGGAAAAATCTTTTGAATTAAAAATGAACCATTCTTTGAGGCAAAAGATTTTTTTCTGTTTCTACTTTCTTTTTTCGTTGAAATTATTTCAAAACCTGCAACAACCAACATACTGAATCCCTAAAATTGCATGTTATACCCTAATTACATTATTATTTTCCTACAGCTAAGTCACAGGAACACTTTATCAAGAATCTAAATTACACTTTTACCTTCTTGTAAAAACTCCATTTACAT
This sequence comes from Lepisma saccharinum, assembly GCF_977018435.1. Lineage (NCBI taxonomy): Eukaryota > Metazoa > Arthropoda > Insecta > Zygentoma > Lepismatidae > Lepisma > Lepisma saccharinum. The sequence goes on from NC_139245.1 coordinate 38,206,829, forward strand.
AGCTCTTTCTTACTTAAACAACTCAGAAAGAGAACAGTTAAGTACATAGGCAGGTTGAATACAGTTTCATCTAGTACAATAACATTATCTTATATCCCTTTAGTACACGCTCAAGTTTATTCCTGGGGTTACTATACCATGGCAGCATTCCTAGCTTGCCGTAACACGGAGCCTCTAGCTCTTGCACGCCCTTTATCGGCCCTTGTGCATACGTGGGAGGTATCTTAACCTTTAATTACACTAACTCAAGCTTCATTTAAGGACATTTATAACTTTTTTCTTTTGCACTTAATACTGCTCCACTAGCCCTTCTTCGGCTTCTTAATCTATTCGTACTTAACATATTTTTTTTTAGCAGCTAAAGGAGTTTATATGACAGTAGAACTTGCGCCATTCATATAATTACAACTCTGACAATCCACACTCTTACTCTTTAAAGTTTCCCTACTTGCATGGAAAGGGGAATTTTAGCATAATCAACCTTATTTACTCTGCATGCTATACTTCTTACAAGCTTCTATTACAATTTCAACTTTTCCTTTTTAAACTCATACTTACTAAATGTTAAGAAAAATTCTTTCAGCATATGATTATAACAATAATAGGACAGTCTTTTCAAAAACAAAGCACTATTATAGTTTTTACATCAAAAAATATTTTTTCAACGAACTGACTTCTTCTCTCGGAGGAATTTCATTAATTGGAAAGATCTTGGCACTCTCACTCTGTTCTTCCGAAGGAATTTTCCCACATCCCGAAATTTGACGTCCTTATTTCGGAACAATTCTATCAGTCTTTCTTCTATCTTAGCTCTTCTTTCTTCTTTATTTCTGGCTGAAGTTTCACATTCCCTCAAGCTCTCTGTCGGCTCACAGGCACGGGGGTTCCCTTTCAAGTCACTCAGTTCCTGCTGTAGTTTTCTGCTTTGGTCTTCCAATGTGCGCAGTCGCTCAAACAGCACTTTATTTTCATCTTCTTCTTGAGAAGTGGCAACCTTTCTTGATTTAGTCTTCGTTTTAATTCCGCAAGAAGCCATGGATCGCACTACCATAGAAGCTACTCCAAATGGTTTAATAGTTGGCCCAGAGTTCGCCTTCCGAAGTGTAGATTTATTAAACGGTACGGCAGGATCACTATCTCCAAGCTGGGCTTCCGAGGTGTGAGGAATAGGGTTGCTACAGACTTTAGGTATGTGGCACGTCTCACGTCGGTTTTCCAGGAAGGGTAGGCTGATCGATGACTCGCGACATAAGTCGATTATCTCTTCTTCTATGGGATCGCGTGCAAGAAGGATTGGTTCACTTGGTACTCGTAAGGTATTAGTCACTGTAGTGGTACTATCAGGAAGTCTGGAACAAACATCAGATGTTCCAGAGGGCGAATCATCCATCCAACTGTAGTCCAGCTCCGGATGGGTTGGAGAGTATCCAGGGACTTCATCTTCCTTTGTCTTCTTTCCTTTTAAACGATCCACCAACTTCTTCCATTGGTTCTTCGACTTCTTAGATTTTTCCCTCATCTTGTATTCCCGCTGTTCCGGATCGCAGGGAGGAGGCGGAATCTCCCGTATCCTTCCTGAATTTCTCTTCGGGACTGGCCTCATCAAAGCAGCCCATTTTTGAGATGGAAGGCCAAGCCTTCTTTTCTGCAACTGTACATCAGCTGGGATGCGAACGGTAGACATCTTCTGTCATACAACCACACGCGTCGAGATTCTGACAAGTAATAAGTTCTTTGTACCAACGTTCTGCTTCTTATTCTTACTTGCGCGATGTCGATAATACAGCTGATACGAGCAACAATGGGTTAAATAAGATAGGCAACACAAGCGTTATCACTAACAAAAGGATAAAATTTCCACTGAAACTTCTTGACAGATAATATCACATTCTTGCACACTGTTCAACAAGGTTCATAGTTTTATACATCTTTAAATCCTGCAAATATTTCCTTTCTATTTCTCGCCATGTAAACTTTGCAAGTTGTACGTTTTTAAAAGCCTTACTGTTCATCGAGTCCTCATGTTGCAAACCAAATAAACTTTAAAACACACCACAGTTTCTATAAACAAGATTTATGCATCAGCTTCATGTTATGCAAAAACGAGCTTTATATTAAGCAAATCGAGCCAAAAGTTATGCAAATCGAGCCAAATGTTATGCAAATCGAGCACTACGTTATGCAAATCGAGCCCCGCGTTATGCAAATCGAGCCCCGCGTTATGGCGCCAAATCATGCAACGTTCGTAAAGACACGAACCAACGGCAACCAAAGGTGCAGGCGAACGGTGCGCCAATGGCCGACGCTGTTGCATTACCCATTATTGCTACTCACATTTGTCGGGAGTATGAAAACTCTTATACACTCAGGGCTTGCGGGGTGAAATCATGGGAAACTCGATTATTAAACATTGCATAACTATTTATTTAAATAAAGGCTCTTTGAAACACGCTTTTGCCAAGACTTGCTTACAATTTTCATAATTTACAAAGTCCAAATTACAATAAAAATTCCTTTGCATAAAACTACACTCGTTTACAATGGCAGAATGAGAAAACTTGCATATACCAAAATTAATACAATTCTTAAAACAATTTAATATTATTAAAATGTGCCCCTTGTTAATTCTAAAGTTCCTCTACCTTGGCGCTATTAACTTTTAATCGGGTGCAAATAACATTCATACTAACATTTACTTATCTGGATTATAGTCATGGCCTTCGTTAAAGAATATATCTCTTTCAGAGCGACTAGTAGGGGGTGGGAATATATATATATATATATATATATATAAACAAAAAGAGAAACGTTCCGGCACTTTTACATTCAGTATATACATACTGGTACGAACTTACGTTCGGGTGCCTTCCCGCGGTGCAACACCGGGGGTCGAACCAGTCGGTATGACAAAAAAAACTCCTCACAGCACGAAGCCGGGATCGAATCTGGTTCGATTACCTACCGCTCAGTTAAAGACTTAGCCAACGAGCCAACTAAGGCTCGGGTACCTTGTTCCTCAGCACGAGGCTGGGGTCGAACCAAGGTTCGGATACCTCTCCTCAGTCTTAACCGGGTTCAGACCAGGCTGTAGGGGCTGGAGGTGGACCTCTCAGCCTAAGCTGAGGAGCCAGCCCTCGATGTGCTCAGTCAGTGTCCACAAACCAACTGATACTAGGGCCACACTCAGGCTTCTTTTATAGCATTGGGAGCCCCGATCGCAGCGTAAGCATGTGGCGATTCTAGGAACTACTTAGATTTACTATGGTTGCGCTGAACAGCTGCGCACAGTAATAACTACTAGCGAGGCGCCTCTAGTGGCATACATATGAACTCGGTGCTTAAGGTATATTGAATACAGCCAAAGTTACCAACTTAGGGTATTAATTAACATACAGATCAGAAATGCCATTACAAAATCAACTAATGAAAATACAACCTTAATAATTTATAAAGTTACAATCCAGGCTGACAGCCGGGGACGTTACAACACTCCCCTCCTTTTGGGAAAAATCTTTTGAATTAAAAATGAACCATTCTTTGAGGCAAAAGATTTTTTTCTGTTTCTACTTTCTTTTTTCGTTGAAATTATTTCAAAACCTGCAACAACCAACATACTGAATCCCTAAAATTGCATGTTATACCCTAATTACATTATTATTTTCCTACAGCTAAGTCACAGGAACACTTTATCAAGAATCTAAATTACACTTTTACCTTCTTGTAAAAACTCCATTTACATAGCTCTTTCTTACTTAAACAACTCAGAAAGAGAACAGTTAAGTACATAGGCAGGTTGAATACAGTTTCATCTAGTACAATAACATTATCTTATATCCCTTTAGTACACGCTCAAGTTTATTCCTGGGGTTACTATACCATGGCAGCATTCCTAGCTTGCCGTAACACGGAGCCTCTAGCTCTTGCACGCCCTTTATCGGCCCTTGTGCATACGTGGGAGGTATCTTAACCTTTAATTACACTAACTCAAGCTTCATTTAAGGACATTTATAACTTTTTTCTTTTGCACTTAATACTGCTCCACTAGCCCTTCTTCGGCTTCTTAATCTATTCGTACTTAACATATTTTTTTTTAGCAGCTAAAGGAGTTTATATGACAGTAGAACTTGCGCCATTCATATAATTACAACTCTGACAATCCACACTCTTACTCTTTAAAGTTTCCCTACTTGCATGGAAAGGGGAATTTTAGCATAATCAACCTTATTTACTCTGCATGCTATACTTCTTACAAGCTTCTATTACAATTTCAACTTTTCCTTTTTAAACTCATACTTACTAAATGTTAAGAAAAATTCTTTCAGCATATGATTATAACAATAATAGGACAGTCTTTTCAAAAACAAAGCACTATTATAGTTTTTACATCAAAAAATATTTTTTCAACGAACTGACTTCTTCTCTCGGAGGAATTTCATTAATTGGAAAGATCTTGGCACTCTCACTCTGTTCTTCCGAAGGAATTTTCCCACATCCCGAAATTTGACGTCCTTATTTCGGAACAATTCTATCAGTCTTTCTTCTATCTTAGCTCTTCTTTCTTCTTTATTTCTGGCTGAAGTTTCACATTCCCTCAAGCTCTCTGTCGGCTCACAGGCACGGGGGTTCCCTTTCAAGTCACTCAGTTCCTGCTGTAGTTTTCTGCTTTGGTCTTCCAATGTGCGCAGTCGCTCAAACAGCACTTTATTTTCATCTTCTTCTTGAGAAGTGGCAACCTTTCTTGATTTAGTCTTCGTTTTAATTCCGCAAGAAGCCATGGATCGCACTACCATAGAAGCTACTCCAAATGGTTTAATAGTTGGCCCAGAGTTCGCCTTCCGAAGTGTAGATTTATTAAACGGTACGGCAGGATCACTATCTCCAAGCTGGGCTTCCGAGGTGTGAGGAATAGGGTTGCTACAGACTTTAGGTATGTGGCACGTCTCACGTCGGTTTTCCAGGAAGGGTAGGCTGATCGATGACTCGCGACATAAGTCGATTATCTCTTCTTCTATGGGATCGCGTGCAAGAAGGATTGGTTCACTTGGTACTCGTAAGGTATTAGTCACTGTAGTGGTACTATCAGGAAGTCTGGAACAAACATCAGATGTTCCAGAGGGCGAATCATCCATCCAACTGTAGTCCAGCTCCGGATGGGTTGGAGAGTATCCAGGGACTTCATCTTCCTTTGTCTTCTTTCCTTTTAAACGATCCACCAACTTCTTCCATTGGTTCTTCGACTTCTTAGATTTTTCCCTCATCTTGTATTCCCGCTGTTCCGGATCGCAGGGAGGAGGCGGAATCTCCCGTATCCTTCCTGAATTTCTCTTCGGGACTGGCCTCATCAAAGCAGCCCATTTTTGAGATGGAAGGCCAAGCCTTCTTTTCTGCAACTGTACATCAGCTGGGATGCGAACGGTAGACATCTTCTGTCATACAACCACACGCGTCGAGATTCTGACAAGTAATAAGTTCTTTGTACCAACGTTCTGCTTCTTATTCTTACTTGCGCGATGTCGATAATACAGCTGATACGAGCAACAATGGGTTAAATAAGATAGGCAACACAAGCGTTATCACTAACAAAAGGATAAAATTTCCACTGAAACTTCTTGACAGATAATATCACATTCTTGCACACTGTTCAACAAGGTTCATAGTTTTATACATCTTTAAATCCTGCAAATATTTCCTTTCTATTTCTCGCCATGTAAACTTTGCAAGTTGTACGTTTTTAAAAGCCTTACTGTTCATCGAGTCCTCATGTTGCAAACCAAATAAACTTTAAAACACACCACAGTTTCTATAAACAAGATTTATGCATCAGCTTCATGTTATGCAAAAACGAGCTTTATATTAAGCAAATCGAGCCAAAAGTTATGCAAATCGAGCCAAATGTTATGCAAATCGAGCACTACGTTATGCAAATCGAGCCCCGCGTTATGCAAATCGAGCCCCGCGTTATGGCGCCAAATCATGCAACGTTCGTAAAGACACGAACCAACGGCAACCAAAGGTGCAGGCGAACGGTGCGCCAATGGCCGACGCTGTTGCATTACCCATTATTGCTACTCACATTTGTCGGGAGTATGAAAACTCTTATACACTCAGGGCTTGCGGGGTGAAATCATGGGAAACTCGATTATTAAACATTGCATAACTATTTATTTAAATAAAGGCTCTTTGAAACACGCTTTTGCCAAGACTTGCTTACAATTTTCATAATTTACAAAGTCCAAATTACAATAAAAATTCCTTTGCATAAAACTACACTCGTTTACAATGGCAGAATGAGAAAACTTGCATATACCAAAATTAATACAATTCTTAAAACAATTTAATATTATTAAAATGTGCCCCTTGTTAATTCTAAAGTTCCTCTACCTTGGCGCTATTAACTTTTAATCGGGTGCAAATAACATTCATACTAACATTTACTTATCTGGATTATAGTCATGGCCTTCGTTAAAGAATATATCTCTTTCAGAGCGACTAGTAGGGGGTGGGAATATATATATATATATATATATATATATAAACAAAAAGAGAAACGTTCCGGCACTTTTACATTCAGTATATACATACTGGTACGAACTTACGTTCGGGTGCCTTCCCGCGGTGCAACACCGGGGGTCGAACCAGTCGGTATGACAAAAAAAACTCCTCACAGCACGAAGCCGGGATCGAATCTGGTTCGATTACCTACCGCTCAGTTAAAGACTTAGCCAACGAGCCAACTAAGGCTCGGGTACCTTGTTCCTCAGCACGAGGCTGGGGTCGAACCAAGGTTCGGATACCTCTCCTCAGTCTTAACCGGGTTCAGACCAGGCTGTAGGGGCTGGAGGTGGACCTCTCAGCCTAAGCTGAGGAGCCAGCCCTCGATGTGCTCAGTCAGTGTCCACAAACCAACTGATACTAGGGCCACACTCAGGCTTCTTTTATAGCATTGGGAGCCCCGATCGCAGCGTAAGCATGTGGCGATTCTAGGAACTACTTAGATTTACTATGGTTGCGCTGAACAGCTGCGCACAGTAATAACTACTAGCGAGGCGCCTCTAGTGGCATACATATGAACTCGGTGCTTAAGGTATATTGAATACAGCCAAAGTTACCAACTTAGGGTATTAATTAACATACAGATCAGAAATGCCATTACAAAATCAACTAATGAAAATACAACCTTAATAATTTATAAAGTTACAATCCAGGCTGACAGCCGGGGACGTTACAACACTCCCCTCCTTTTGGGAAAAATCTTTTGAATTAAAAATGAACCATTCTTTGAGGCAAAAGATTTTTTTCTGTTTCTACTTTCTTTTTTCGTTGAAATTATTTCAAAACCTGCAACAACCAACATACTGAATCCCTAAAATTGCATGTTATACCCTAATTACATTATTATTTTCCTACAGCTAAGTCACAGGAACACTTTATCAAGAATCTAAATTACACTTTTACCTTCTTGTAAAAACTCCATTTACATAGCTCTTTCTTACTTAAACAACTCAGAAAGAGAACAGTTAAGTACATAGGCAGGTTGAATACAGTTTCATCTAGTACAATAACATTATCTTATATCCCTTTAGTACACGCTCAAGTTTATTCCTGGGGTTACTATACCATGGCAGCATTCCTAGCTTGCCGTAACACGGAGCCTCTAGCTCTTGCACGCCCTTTATCGGCCCTTGTGCATACGTGGGAGGTATCTTAACCTTTAATTACACTAACTCAAGCTTCATTTAAGGACATTTATAACTTTTTTCTTTTGCACTTAATACTGCTCCACTAGCCCTTCTTCGGCTTCTTAATCTATTCGTACTTAACATATTTTTTTTTAGCAGCTAAAGGAGTTTATATGACAGTAGAACTTGCGCCATTCATATAATTACAACTCTGACAATCCACACTCTTACTCTTTAAAGTTTCCCTACTTGCATGGAAAGGGGAATTTTAGCATAATCAACCTTATTTACTCTGCATGCTATACTTCTTACAAGCTTCTATTACAATTTCAACTTTTCCTTTTTAAACTCATACTTACTAAATGTTAAGAAAAATTCTTTCAGCATATGATTATAACAATAATAGGACAGTCTTTTCAAAAACAAAGCACTATTATAGTTTTTACATCAAAAAATATTTTTTCAACGAACTGACTTCTTCTCTCGGAGGAATTTCATTAATTGGAAAGATCTTGGCACTCTCACTCTGTTCTTCCGAAGGAATTTTCCCACATCCCGAAATTTGACGTCCTTATTTCGGAACAATTCTATCAGTCTTTCTTCTATCTTAGCTCTTCTTTCTTCTTTATTTCTGGCTGAAGTTTCACATTCCCTCAAGCTCTCTGTCGGCTCACAGGCACGGGGGTTCCCTTTCAAGTCACTCAGTTCCTGCTGTAGTTTTCTGCTTTGGTCTTCCAATGTGCGCAGTCGCTCAAACAGCACTTTATTTTCATCTTCTTCTTGAGAAGTGGCAACCTTTCTTGATTTAGTCTTCGTTTTAATTCCGCAAGAAGCCATGGATCGCACTACCATAGAAGCTACTCCAAATGGTTTAATAGTTGGCCCAGAGTTCGCCTTCCGAAGTGTAGATTTATTAAACGGTACGGCAGGATCACTATCTCCAAGCTGGGCTTCCGAGGTGTGAGGAATAGGGTTGCTACAGACTTTAGGTATGTGGCACGTCTCACGTCGGTTTTCCAGGAAGGGTAGGCTGATCGATGACTCGCGACATAAGTCGATTATCTCTTCTTCTATGGGATCGCGTGCAAGAAGGATTGGTTCACTTGGTACTCGTAAGGTATTAGTCACTGTAGTGGTACTATCAGGAAGTCTGGAACAAACATCAGATGTTCCAGAGGGCGAATCATCCATCCAACTGTAGTCCAGCTCCGGATGGGTTGGAGAGTATCCAGGGACTTCATCTTCCTTTGTCTTCTTTCCTTTTAAACGATCCACCAACTTCTTCCATTGGTTCTTCGACTTCTTAGATTTTTCCCTCATCTTGTATTCCCGCTGTTCCGGATCGCAGGGAGGAGGCGGAATCTCCCGTATCCTTCCTGAATTTCTCTTCGGGACTGGCCTCATCAAAGCAGCCCATTTTTGAGATGGAAGGCCAAGCCTTCTTTTCTGCAACTGTACATCAGCTGGGATGCGAACGGTAGACATCTTCTGTCATACAACCACACGCGTCGAGATTCTGACAAGTAATAAGTTCTTTGTACCAACGTTCTGCTTCTTATTCTTACTTGCGCGATGTCGATAATACAGCTGATACGAGCAACAATGGGTTAAATAAGATAGGCAACACAAGCGTTATCACTAACAAAAGGATAAAATTTCCACTGAAACTTCTTGACAGATAATATCACATTCTTGCACACTGTTCAACAAGGTTCATAGTTTTATACATCTTTAAATCCTGCAAATATTTCCTTTCTATTTCTCGCCATGTAAACTTTGCAAGTTGTACGTTTTTAAAAGCCTTACTGTTCATCGAGTCCTCATGTTGCAAACCAAATAAACTTTAAAACACACCACAGTTTCTATAAACAAGATTTATGCATCAGCTTCATGTTATGCAAAAACGAGCTTTATATTAAGCAAATCGAGCCAAAAGTTATGCAAATCGAGCCAAAAGTTATGCAAATCGAGCACTACGTTATGAAAATCGAGCCAAATGTTATGCAAATCGAGCACTACGTTATGCAAATCGAGCCCCGCGTTATGGCGCCAAATCATGCAACGTTCGTAAAGACACGAACCAACGGCAACCAAAGGTGCAGGCGAACGGTGCGCCAATGGCCGACGCTGTTGCATTACCCATTATTGCTACTCACATTTGTCGGGAGTATGAGAACTCTTATACACTCAGGGCTTGCGGGGTGAAATCATGGGAAACTCGATTATTAAACATTGCATAACTATTTATTTAAATAAAGGCTCTTTGAAACACGTTTTTGCCAAGACTTGCTTACAATTTTCATAATTTACAAAGTCCAAATTACAATAAAAATTCCTTTGCATAAAACTACACTCGTTTACAATGGCAGAATGAGAAAACTTGCATATACCAAAATTAATACAATTCTTAAAACAATTTAATATTATTAAAATGTGCCCCTTGTTAATTCTAAAGTTCCTCTACCTTGGCGCTATTAACTTTTAATCGGGTGCAAATAACATTCATACTAACATTTACTTATCTGGATTATAGTCATGGCCTTCGTTAAAGAATATATCTCTTTCAGAGCGACTAGTAGGGGGTGGGAATATATATATATATATAAACCAAAAGAGAAACGTTCCGGCACTTTTACATTCAGTATATACATACTGGTACGAACTTACGTTCGGGTGCCTTCCCGCGGTGCAACACCGGGGGTCGAACCAGTCGGTATGACAAAAAAAACTCCTCACAGCACGAAGCCGGGATCGAATCTGGTTCGATTACCTACCGCTCAGTTAAAGACTTAGGGACGAGCCAACTAAGGCTCGGGTACCTTGTTCATCAGCACGAGGCTGGGGTCGAACCAAGGTTCGGATACCTCTCCTCAGTCTTAACCGGGTTCAGACCAGGCTGTAGGGGCTGGAGGTGGACCTCTCAGCCTAAGCTGAGGAGCCAGCCCTCGATGTGCTCAGTCAGTGTCCACAAACCAACTGATACTAAGGCCACACTCAGGCTTCTTTTATAGCATTAGGAGCCCCGATCGCAGCGTTAGCATGTGGCGATTCTAGGAACTACTTAGATTTACTATGGTTGCGCTGAACAGCTGCGCACAGTAATAACTACTAGCGAGGCGCCTCTAGTGGCATACATATGAACTCGGTGCTTAAGGTATATTGAATACAGCCAAAGTTACCAACTTAGGGTATTAATTAACATACAGATCAGAAATGCCATTACAAAATCAACTAATGAAAATACAACCTTAATAATTTATAAAGTTACAATCCAGGCTGACAGCCGGGGACGTTACAAATTTAATTTTAAAAAATCTGCAATTATTTTCGAAAAAGGGCGCAAACTTTTGCATTGTTTTCAAAGAGTAGACCTTTTGCAAACAAAGTGAAACTTATTTTAAATCCCTAGTTCTCATACAGGCTGAAATATGGCGCAATATGTACAATCCTGTATTTTGGCTAAGAAAATTAAATTTGCATATTAGAGAAAGGGGTAGTGGTGGGTTTTCTTCCACATGACATTTCAAAGTCTTATCTCAACATCTGTCAGTGTTTACAACCTCACATACAAGTATGAAGGTCCTAAAAGCACGTGAATGTTGTAATCGGCACCATGGGTCATATATGACCCATTGGCTGTTTAAAGGTTAAAGATGATATTTGCGCTAGAAAGAGTCGAAACTCCCATTTGTAAATACTTATTCTCATCATATTTTCAAACACAGTATCTAGCTTAATAATCAACTTTAAAAACCTTCTACTTGCAACATGGGGAGAAATTCATACTCTCATATTATGCGTGGATTTTCTTTAGTAGCAGTGCCTATTCCAACGATACTGCTTGGTGCGAAATTGTCACACCTCACCTTTTGTGAAACAAACTAGTATCAGATTCAGCATTGTTTGCAAAGTCCAGAAAAAATATGACATTTCATCAACTTCCTAGTACTAATAATTTCCATCGTTAAACAGGCACCAACTTATGCCACACACAGTTCAAGAATTTCTTGCAACCTAACCGGTTCAAATCAAGTCAGTAGAGCAATCTTAGTATCTCAGGTAAAAAATAAATTAACGCTTTAGCTGACAAACTTACAAGGTTGGCTCGTCACGGAAGAACTTAATAAACTTCGCTGAGATGTTGCTCTCAAAGGTGAGTGGAGAAAATTCTCGCTGATCTTGGCGCTCACTTCCGAACCCTTTGCATCTCTTCTCGAGACCCAAGGCAGGGCGACGCAGGTGGTTTATTGAATCAGGTAGGCATCTGCAGTTACAGGTTCCCAAGTTGTTCCGGGAGGGTGGAACTGGTGCTTCCTGCTAACAAGCGCTTAATCAAATCTGAATCGCTAACATTTATGTAATCAGATGACGCCTGAGGTTAGAGATCCGCACCTGCAAGCAACGGGGAAAGTTCCCAAGGGAGCAGATGCCTGCGAGACATGGGTTTGAACCTTCGTAACCGCATCTGGAGAACGTTAGAACAATCAGACGAACAAAAAGACATGTATTGCTGTTCAAGCATCTTTCGTGAACGAATCCAATTCGAACGACTGCAGCGATTCCTGGAGGCGGTGATAAATTTTGAATTTGAATTTTAGGTATATTTTGTGCATAGAATGGGATTTGCATTAGGGTTTAAAATAGGACTCGACATACTATGCAATTTGGCTCTACCGGGGATCGAACCAGGAACCCATTTGTTTCAAAGGTAGGTGGTAGGCCACTATATTATCGGGGATACCCTAGGCTCTATGTGTCTAGGTATACGCTATTAATTAACATTAAAAAAATCAGAAAAAAATTTGCACGGAAATTTGAATTTTAAGTGTAAAAATCTATGCACCTAGCAACCCATTCTGGAATTCAGTTCTGTGACTTGGAATTTTGCCTGTGGTGTTGGAAAATGTGACATCATTGAGAATATACAAAATAAATTTCTTTCCTATTATATTTAAACTGTTTAAATTATTTTATAGTTATGACAACCTATTGAACAATTTAAAAGTCGAATGCCTTTGAGCTAGAAGAAACAGAAATGACATAAAATTCGTTGAGAAAATTTTAGAAGGTTGCTACTCTGTCCCTACGCTTTTATCGAGAATATCTATACGAGCTACGCCGTATCGAGTACGCACTAAAGGGTCGTTATTGACAACATCTACAGATTATAAATATAATGAGTTTCCAAACTCCATAGTCAGTAGTTATAATGATTTCCAACGAGCCTAAAGATCAATTGTATTTTAATCATTCATCAGGCCTATTTTAATGATTTATCATGTATACTTTAATGTATATATCATTCATATTTTATTGTACCTCTTATTGTATTTAGTATTTCATTTGTACAGTCACATCTTTATCATTCAATCTTGTATTATAAATTTATGACTTTTTTGTATTTACATATACACGTACTGCTGTACTAAGGCCAGCCAGCTGTTTTTCAGCAGGATAATACTAGCATAAATAAATAAATAGATAAATAAATAAACACTGTCGTTGCACGCCAGCTGACATAACTTGTTTTGAAATAGCAAGAGTGAGTCGTCGCGATTAGCTTAAAGAGGCATATAAGTGGAGTAAAATAAGTAATACAAAATAAACGTACACTCGGTATTTTTGTAGTGTGTGTAGCTACTTACATAGGAACTTTCTTCGCCCAGACCGAGACTGGAATCTAGAAACTTTTGAGTCGACCACAGAAGGCGTTCAGCCACCGATGTGGCTAAAACAGCTACAGGATTGCTGGTAAGGCAATAGTTACTTTTCAACGAATCCTATATTTTGCACCAACTAGTACGGAAACAGAATTTTCAGTGCAGTGAACTTTCATGCCGAAAATTGCAAAGATTTCGAGAAAAATCGCGAAAAGAATGTCGGTGAAATATTGACAGTTTTTACTGAGATTGAGTATCTCAATCACAACCGTTTTGCTCCCCGCTTTATTTTCTCCTCTAAATAAGCTTGTTTTCCCACCGGGTATTACGATGTCGCGATGTCTCCGACATCTTGCAGCAATAAGCACGTTTGTACCTCGACAAGAGTTTTACAGCATAGCGGCTTTGAGATCAGACGCGGACCGTAATAGCGAATCGTTGTTGAAATCTGCGCCCAGTTTCGATGGCAGGACAAAGCATTGAAATCGCAGTTTGCAGTAATCGATTTCTGTACAGCTTCTGTCGTCGAATTTTCAGTCTTGAACGAGCGAAGGGAGAGTGGGCGATGCAATCAGCTGTGTACCTTACATGCGTTGCCATAATGCGCGCTATTTTCAACACATCACCTTTATTTAGTGTCAAGTGTGTGTATCATCACTAGGGAATGGATTTTAAGGTGCAGAACCTTTCAAAAAATTATGGCTGTTTTCACACCGATAGTGACATGAAATTAAGTAAAATGAACACATGAATTTTAGGACATGAAATCACGGCATGATTACATCATGACACTACATTGAGTGTGTGCGTAGTTGTCGAACTTCCACAGCGTGTACACTCAGATAACTAAATGCATCATATCGATTGATGCACTAAAGTGTGTTTTGTAGCTTCTTCAAAGAATTAGTCGAGATGCACTTTCTTTCAGTCGAGATGCACTTTAATGCATCAGCTGATGAGTTTTGATGCACCTTGATGCGTTTTGATGCACCAGAATGCATCTCTTTTGATGATGCGCTTAAACGTTTCGTCTGAGATACATAAAGTCTGTAGCTCTGTAGCGTTTAAGATCATCTTCCAAAAAGATGCAGGAAGGTGCATCAACTGATGCATTAAAGTGCATCTCGTCTGAAAGAAATCCTCACTTGAATCAAATAATGCACTTTTGTGTTTCTTTCACGACATAGAAAAATGCACGAAAATGCACCAAATATGAATCTGATTCTTTAAAGAAGCTACAAAACATACTTTAGTCCATCAATCGATGCATTCTGATGCATCAATCGATATGATGCATTTAGTTTTCTGTGAGTACAGGGCATCAAGACCAACAAATCTTCTTAATAACGTCTTGCTCGTTGAATTTTCTATCATATATGTATGCAACCACGCGACACAGATTCACTGTGGTCACTGCCATAACTTTTCCTGTAAAATAACCGAATTGGTAGGTAATGAAAAACACCAATTCCGAATTCAATGAAGAAGTTTCCTCAATGTCCTTTGAAATGGAAACATATAATTCAGAACTTACGCTAACACGTTTCTGATCTTGCTCACGATTGTAGCACTCATTATTTTCCGTCAGCTATAAATAAAGCGGCTTCAATATGACTTAATAGCCAGTTCGTTTGCTCTCGAAAAATATCTACGTTCAGTGGTCCTGTTTACACAATATGCATTATTACGTTTACACGATTTACCGGTATATGGCAAGCTTCGTTGATTATTCACGGAAATGGTGAATGATATCCGAGCAGCATACAACAAGGTAATTATTCAGAGAAAGGCAACCGCGAATTGATTCTACCCATGAAACACATTGTTATCGTTAGCCTTTTAATATCTAAAGGAAATTGGCTGTATTGTTGGTATAATTGTTCCAGTTATTTATGGATTCAAATATCATTTTAAATGAATCAACAAGAGTGAAGCCATGATGGATATGTTACAAACAGTTCATTTAACTACGTGAATGATGCAGATTTTCAGAACGTTTACATTATTTCTAGGAGAATTGTTAATGACTCGTGTTTCGTAGTATAATTTGCTTTGTATAAGTTACCCGTATATTTCAAATAAATTTATCTCTTAAACAATTAATGCGCTGCAATATATTCCAAGTTTTATCACCCATTCATCGTTCGTTGTCTTAATAGGCAATGTTTTTCACTATAGCCTCCAGGCTTTTGGATCTTGCGCCTTATGTTCCATGTCAGCGTCACTTAGCTTAGGTTCATCTATCATCTGATATCTGACTCTTTCCATGACCAATTCTTCTTAACCATTTCTTCCAGCATGCGACCCTCCGTGGCGGGGTTGATAGCACAGTGTACTACGACGCCAGTTGTACAGGTTCGAATCCCGGTGCGGGTGTTCTCTGAGAGTGCCAATTTGACATGTCCTTCCCGGACGTATGAACAGACTGTTGAAGTACACCATCCCGCCTGATAGATATGAATCTTGTTGCTGGAAGTTACGAGATTAATGGAAGTGCATGAGAGAAAAATTGGGTAAATTTCTCGTATCGGACAAACGGCTGAAATTTGCTAGTTCATTTAATTTGAATATTCGTACTTACGTATTCTGCATTGAGAAACATTGCTGAAGGTGGCATTTCGCTTATTTCACGGAAATAAGCTCTATTTGCGACATATCGAGTAAGTTTTCCTCGTTTATTTTTGCCTTTGGTAACACGCAAAATGGTGGTCACAGTTTCACTACCGTACTCGGCATGCAGTGTTTCCACCCCACTGCACCCAAAAATACCTACGTAGCCCCACAAACCATTGACGCATATCCCCACGAACCATTCATACATAGCCCCACGAACCATTTCCGGTAAGGTTAGGTTAGGTAGGGTCACGTATAGGTTACAATAGTTAAAAATAAGTTTCGAAAAAATATGCGTAGCCCCACACACCATACTCGCATAGCCCCACGAACCATTGACACATAGCCCCACAAACCATTTGTGGAAACATACCTTCTTCAGTTACAAAAACACGTGTTTGGAAACACTGACCGGGATTACGTCATCACACACAGGCTACATCCACCTGGAAGTAAATGGATGCAAGAGCATGATTTACCGGCAAAATTCAATGAACTATGCGAGAAAACACTTCCCCGAACTTCCACAAGTATAAAGAAACTACATTCGGTAAGTAATTTCTCCTGTAAATTTGAAGAAATTCTTTTGTCCGATACGAGAAATTTACCAAAAATTGTGCTGTTACTGTGATTTTTTTGTGAGTTTCGTTATGATGTACAACTTTGGTTCTTTATGAATTGCATAATCAAGATAAATAGATTCAGAATTCATATGTTAAAACGTAAGTTCTGTGTTTTTGTTTTTATTTACTGCAAATCTTAATATTTTCCCGTGTCCTGGGAGGTATCATGCGTATACAAATATACAGTCTCATGTTGCTCATTCTCAATTTGTATTGAGATAAATATATTCTAATGGCTAATAATGTGGTTGAACCTGGCACGACCGTGTCAAATTCATAAATTTCATCATAACATCACTCATTCTTAACGTCGCGATTAGCCAAAAGTGGCAGAAAAGCGATGATAAATAATAATAATCAAATGGAATATTTTCTCCCAGTGCGTCTTTTAGCACGCAGTTCATTCTTAGCCTATTTCAAGTTAATGTACAAGTATTAAAATAAATAACTATTGACGTTAATATAAAATAATCTCAGATGCAGGATTTAAAGAGCAAAACTAGTTTTTTGTATTTTCCGGCGTAGCTTTGGTGCAATTTTTTTATCAGTAATTTTCTATATTATCAAATTAAATACTATTCTCCGATCTGGTCTATGGCATGCTCTTCAAATCTAGATAGACTAAATTGTGTTCTAAATTTCTTCCTGACCATCGTTCGTTACCGAACTTCATCCACTAAAGACCTACAAAAGCCTATTCTTCTGAAAATTTTAAATATACAACCACCTCACGAGAGACATAAACTGGCATACCATATATTCCTGCATATAATAGTAAATGGTACCATCAGAACTCACCGCCTTCTTCAGGAAATTAACATTCGAGTGCCATTTCGCCAAACAAAAGCACTCAACCTTTCGCTTCTCAGAAGCCAAGATTAAGCCTCATCCAGCGTTCCCTGCTCTACAGACTATCCAGCCAATTCAACAAGTTAACAGGTGAAATAGACATTTTCGATAATCAGGCACGTTTTAAAAGGCTATTGTACAAACATGTGTAAGACTCTTTTATCGGATGTAATTTTTGTTTATATTATATTTCCAATGTAAAATGACTAGCGCTGTATTTGGAATTCTTGTTAAATAAATAAATAAATAAATTACACGTATTTCTTATTTATTTATTGTTTTGGATGGCGAAGTTAAGGTAAAAGGATTTTCTTCCACTTAACAATTTCTATTTTACATTTAATAAATAATTGATTTTAAAAGCTAACAGTTTGCGAAATACATATAAAAACTAAAAACATGAAAATACTGAAAATAATTTCTGTTTGGGAAATATTTGGATACAGCGGTTTTTTGAGCACACTGAATTAAGAGTTGTGTGAGTGAGTTTTATGTCCACTTTTATGCACAGAAAGGCTAATCGGGATTGGACCTATAGTTTAAAGTGGGATCCAAACCACTATGTGTCTCCACAGAGCATCGAACCAGGGATCCCTTTGATGACAAGGCAATTATAGTTGTGGGAGGTTTAGTACCGCCTTACTACACCCCGGAAATTCGCCCCTTCCCTGTAGACCTTTAGATCTCCAAAGGAAGTTGTATCTTTAGGCAGTCAATCTGATATAACCACAATGTAATTTAGGTTGCTGTATGTGCGGATACAGATTGAGTTCGTCATCCCAAACTGCAATAACATTTTTACATCAACTTCTACAACAATGCAAAAATCGGGAAAAATTACTGCTGAAGATGTAGCGAAAGTTTATTCGAACATCAAGCCGTGGTTTGATATATATCTTCTTTTCTTAATAAAAGAGAAATGGTACAGACCTTTCATTTAAGGAAGATCTTGGCGAAGTCTCTATGCATAACCTTCCATCCTGTCATCTAAGTTGAGATGAACCTGAACTTTGGAAGAAAATTATGAACTTGGGCAAGTGCCAAATGCACATATCTTGACTTCAGTTACTTCTTTTGAGTTCACCGTCTGAAACCAAGAAATAAGTGTGTCGTAGATTATTCTGTCCGCATCTCGTTTCCTAGGGGATATTGAACATTTAGTCTCCGTTTTTGGAGAATTCATCTTGAAACTGGTGTCTCGCCTCAGAGACTAAGTTCGGACATTTCTCTAAACGTACTTTCTTCTCATCTCTGTGGGCACAACATCGAGGACAAAATTTGAATTCTCGTCGCTTGATTGAGCTATACTTGACCCGGGATGTGGAAAATTAAGGACAGTCAACGCTAAGTATGATACCGTGGTGAGACGATGCAAAATTGCTTTGTCTTTTGCTGTCCTTTCTAGATATTACAACATCCTCTCTCTTGCACTCATTGACTATTTTGTTTTGTTGTTGCGCATACTTTCTCATTGCGTTTCATCTAGATTTGATGACATTTCTTAATTTTCTTGTATTTCTTGATATTGTACGTTTACGGCGAGTCTAGATCTTGCAAATGAAGAGTCCAGAGAAGAAAAGGGTTTTTGAAAGAGAATAAATTCTAATTTTCAAGACTCACACTTTTCTCCCTGTATACCATTATTCTCAGGACTTGCCGGGTTTCCCGTGTGTTCAGTGATCACATGTTGAGCGTACGTCTTTATTTCGACACTACGTTGGTTATGGTTGAATGCTTTATATCGACACCAGACCTGATAGTTTAAGAATATTTGTTTGGAGACCGTCATTTTCGTAGAACAGCCGAATTCTACACCATATTTTCTTATTCTGTATCTCGTCAAGATGTTACAGTACGACAACAAAATAACAGTCAGAATCAGCACTTAGATGAAAATGTCATGGTTGTGGCATTGGAGCAACGGCATATCCTAGATTCACATTTTGTAGGCCTACTGAGTGTTTTTTTGCATTCTCAAGTTGACCCGCACTTCTCGTGATCATAACGTATCCTGGAATTAAATTTAATCGAAGTCCTTTCAGTTGGTTCGTGACTTCATTAGGCGGGGGGAGAAGTTTCGGGAGATGTACTGAGGCAAAGGAATTCCTGAAGTGGTCGTACGACATGCGAAGTTAGGGACTCTCCACGGGTCACCTTCGAATAGTTTTCTGTTCTTCCGTTGAGTTCGAGAATAGCAACGATCCACAGAACCATGGAGACGCTCCATGCTCCGACGCTTCACAACTCTTCAGGTCATGTACCGCGAACAGATGACCACCGAAGATCTTGTTGGCAATGAAATATTCAAGTGGGCAGAAATTGTTCGAAATTCTAGACCTGTTGTCTGTCGGAGCGGAACGACAACTATTCGCACTGTAGCATATTCATCACAGACCTATGCACCGAACTGCATCGTTTGATTTCCCTAGTGATGTCTCCTCCATTTTCATTTCCTCACAGGGCTTCCGCGATGGCGCAGTGGTTGCGTCGTCGCCTTGTAATCAAGGGGTCCCGGGTTCGATACCCGGTGGAGGCACAAGTGGTTGGGATCCCACTTAAAACTGTAGGTCCAGTCCCGATTAGCCTTAATATGCATAAAGTGGACTAAAAACACCAACTCAACTCATTTCCTCACAGACTTCTTACGTCACATCTAAAGTTTTAAGCATCCAAGTGTAGTCGATACACGTGTATGACGGTCTTCTCTGTACGTCCGATTCAACTATGGAAACTTCAGATGCTACGGGATACCTTCATCATCGGTTAAACTCATAGAGAGTGGATAGAGAGAACTGCTCGAGATTGGATAGAGAGAATTATTCGAGATTGGATAGAGATAATTACAAGAAATTGTATAAAGATAACTGCCTAAAATCGATAGAGAGAACTGATCGAGATTGAATAGAGAGAACTGTTCGAGATTGGATAGAGAGAATTATTCGAGATTGGATAGAGAGAATTACATGAGATTGTATAAAGGGAACTGCCTAAAATCGATAGAGAGAACTGATCGAGATTGAATAGAGAGATTTGCCCTGGAAACGATCCGAGAAACCATGCACGTAACCACCAACATAGAGCCATAAGCCATTGTTTGTATGCTTGACGGATTAGGTAGTTCTGTGTAAATAAAATAGGTATTTTATAGATACAACCTAGTTCCGCGCTCGTTCATCCTACTTTCTCAGTTGGACTGCCGTCACAAACATCCACAAAACATAGACGAGCTTCTCGCATACGTTCCTTCCCTTCTATACTCCTTTCTTCGTAAACACCTGATATTGCACACATCCACTGATCCACTGATTTCAGAATTTATCCGATAGTGTAGCGGTTAACGCAGTCATTTATCAACAAAAGGTTTCGGTGGACAGAAATTGCCCTGTGCTCGGCACATGTATTTTCGGCCACCGAGGTGGCTGCAATGGTTCACATTCCTCTTTAAATCGTAGACTGAGTACCGATTAATATATGTGGGTGAACGTATTAAAGATACGAAATTAAAAAAAAATAAAAACCTTGAAAATACCAGGTACTTTGCAACATAATTTAGATTGATTGATTGGTTTGCTTTATTTTACTTCGTTTTTTGTGCCACTTTTGGCTAAATTGCGAAGATGGGGATGATATGATGAAATTGATGAATGGACACTCACAAACATCCATGCCCAGGCCGGGATTCGAACCCAGGACCCTTGGCGTCGTAGTGTGATGTGCTAACCACTCTTAAAGAATACCCCCCTATTCGATGGTATCCCCCGCCATTCACACATTTTCTCAACATTCGTACATATCAGTTTTTATCTTTATTCTCGGTTTTCTCATTTTACGGACAACACAAACATCCATGTCCTAGCCCGGATTCGAACCCGGGACCACCGGCTTCATAGCGCGCTATGCTAACTACTCCGCCACGGGGACCGGCTCAACATAATTTAGAATAGCATATCGACATAAATAACATTTTCAAACGATCCTGTTTATATCATAATTTTCCATACAACTGCAAATACAGATCAAGAACATTCATCGTTAACACTTTCCTAGAACATAGATGACGATACACAACATTACATTAACATTAAGAGAGTTTCGGAGGTACTCACCGTACAATAAATGAAGAATGCTCCTAACGTGATTACTCGTAATAGAACAGGACTCGCTGCTCGAACAACCTAGAAATCAAAGAAATTAAAAGAGTTAAACAAATGAGAAAACAGACCTAAACATACATTGTTTTGCACTTTTAAAACTAACAACACTATCCAACATGAATTTCTTGCAATCTAATCTGAGGACTGTTTCTGAAAGCATTCGGAAATGCAACCAGTTTTCAACCATTACAGCATATTTATAATACTGTGGTGTGTATGTTATCACGTGATGCTGTTCCTGTATCTAATTATAGTGGTCAGTGAAACAAGGTTGTGCACGCCGGAGTAGCACATTCATTTACATGATGTTTGTTCTGTCGTATACGCCAGTGTAACAGTTCGGCCTAAATTGAATCCACTGTGACTACAGGCATTGGCGAATTTAATAGGAGGGGCACGGGGCAAGTCCCCCCTCCAAAAAGGGTTGATTAAGTATTATGAAAAGCATTGATAGCATTATACACTCCTCACAAAAAGTTTGGCATATTGTATATTAGACAATAGGTGATAGAGACTGCCTTGGAATTCAACAACACAAGGAATCTGTCTGGTGGACGTCCTCGTCTTTTCACCGATATATGACACCGTGCCTATCACCTATTGCCTAATATAATAATATTCCAAACTTGTTGTGCCTAATAAAACAGTATTCGAAACTTTTTGTGAAGAGTTTATTACAACGAACAAAAAATGTTCGAACAGTCTTTTACCAGAAAATAAAATAATAAAATCGAGCACAAATATATTAATCGGGACTAGATTTACTAGACACTTAAATGAGTCCACTCCGTAAACCTAATGCAGGGTTTCTTGGTCACAAGGCAAAATGTTAACTGATGGACACAAAGCGAAATAATTCTACGTCAAATATTCCCTGCTTGTGACAGATTCGTCTGAGGAAATGAATTCTCAAGATTTTATCTTACTTTCTGAAACCATTGTCAATAAAAATAACGCAGAACTAATTTCGTTTCACAAAACTTTAGTAATGATATCACCGTCTAATCAAAAGGTCCTGGGTTCGTTCCCTGGTAGAGGTATAGTGATCTCTCTGACCACAAATTGGACCTAGAACGAACTTTGGTAATTATCCTGATGTGAATATTACATACATACGCACACACACACATGTGTCTAATATCTAAAAAAAAATCTGCACATTATACTTCTAGTGTTATGTCCTTCATATGTTTACAACATAGTCTGTGTCCATCTCAGAAAGATCCGTCTATGGCCACAGGCTTAATCTTTGGATATTTTCCTTGATAATTCCCGCCCCTTGCGAGTCATTGGCTAAATGAATTGACCAATTCATGGTTTTCCTACTACACCATTACCAGAGATAAACGTATTTAGCTCAACTCCCACCGAGACGCGGCAAAAGAACTTCTGTTGTGTGCTTGTATTGAAATCAAATGGTGTAACGCCCACCATAAGGAAACGAGCGGAACCCAAGAGGAAAATTCCGTTCTACAAGTCTGCAGCTTACCTTAAATGTTATCGCCACTGAGACACCGGAAACGTGTCTGTTGCCGCGTTTTTCCGCGTCTCAGTGAACGATATGCTTTACAGGTTTATCTGTGCGTGCCATTACTTATACTCTAACCTGGGAATATTTGCAACAAGGCCGCTGGTAGCTGCAGTAGTTTTCCCCCTCCACGCAATTCCGTTTCGCACTTCTTTATTGGTCGAACCCTTTAAGCTTAACGCCAGAAACGCTCCACCCTGAACGTGTGAGTCTACAGCAAGGCTGAGCGTGACGCTTGCCGGAACTAAACGAAGAGACGCGAAATTACACGAGAGGGCATTTGGAGTCACTACTTGCGCAGAGACTGCTTTCGTTCGCTCGCCCCAGAGATTCCCAGCACTGAGTATAACATCATTGACACGTCCACTCTAGGTGGCTCTGGGTGCTCAGGAATTAAGGACGGGATGTCGAAGTTTCCACAGTTTTTAAAAAAAACCACAGGGATCGGAAACAGCAATTAATCGTCTCAACGAACTCTTGCCCGAGGAATTTTCCGGACAGCTGCCTTTCGATGCATACCTAATGCAATATATGCCAAAGTGCGATGATATTTCAAAATTGGCTGCTGCATCGAGGCGACACATGGCGGAAAAGTGGCCTCAATTTCAAACATTTATTGCGGTCAGTGGATGCTGAAGTACCAAAGGCTAGTATGGAAAACACACGATAGAAATTGCATCTTTATTTATGTTCACAATGCTGGTCCTAGTAATACAAGAACTGACAGCTATATGTTGTGAGGGATTGGCATTATACTCGGAGCACATGAAGATAATGTTGGTAAATTTAGTGAATTTTAATTTAATGGGCAGATAAAGGTATCGGCAATATACATCTACCATTTTCAAAGGTTGGTTTTCCCTACGGTTCCAAAATAAGGATGAAACCGAGCATACTAGGTAAGAACATGAGGGGGCGCCATTTCTGTAGCAATGGAGCGTTGGATCCCTGAACACTCTGCTTTTGTGGTAGAGACTTATTTTAACACTAGAACGTTCCTATATTAACTATCCCGTTTTTTCTGATTTTCACCTCTAAATTTTGTGACTTTTCATAATTCTTTGTCCGTTTTAAGATGGTATATTGAAATCTAAAAAATATAATATCTTCTGCGAAATTTCATGTTATGCCCCTAGAACAGCGGGAGGGGTGAAATTTGACGTCTCGGAACATGTCGCGTCAAGTAGCAGTTTCTCGTGGTGAAATGTTGCGTATTCTGGAGTGTTCAGTTGTCGATTATTATAATTTTTATTTGTAATCAAAATGTGGCCGCGGTGGCTCAGTCGGTGTCGACCTCCGTGGCGAAGTGGTTAGCAGAGCGCGCTACAACGCCAGGGGTTCCGGGTTCGAGTCCCGGGTAAGGCATGGGTATTTGTGATTGTCTGTCCTGAAAAGTCCTGAAATAGAAATGTAAATGATATGAGTGAATGAAGTGTGATGGGGAAAGCTTCCGCTTAGGGGCTTTCCTTTTTTTAAAAAAAAAAAAAAAAAAAGTCGGTAACGCGTCTGACTACCATGCTAAAGGTCCCGGGTTCGATCCCCGGCCGGTTCAAATCCGGGAACTTTTCTAACGGTGGAAGCGGCCCCGGCGCCCACCCAGCGTCGAATAACATGGGTACCTGGCGGAAACCCTGGGGGGTAAAGGCGGTCAGGGGCGTGATGCTGATCACATCACTCCCACTCACGACCGGATCAAGAAAGTGTGGGGCGTTACCCCCACACCCCCTATACGCCTTCATGGCGTGGTGCTATGCACAGGGGAGCACTTTACTTTTTTTAATCAAAATGTATCACAACCTAAACACTGTGATTATAACACATAAAGCACATAAAATAATATAAATTAAAAATATATTACCATTAAAAAATAATTGGAATTTTTAAATGCATTTCTTATGAGGGGTCAAAATGACCCGTTTTCGCTGTTCTAGGCGGTTCCAGATTCTTCGCAGTTTTAATGTTAAAAGTAACCATTGTATGGTAGCTCGAGAAGTACATTCGACAGCAGGTTAACACTGGGAGACAAGAAAGAGTGCCAAAAAAACACACAGTACGGAGAACTGTAGTTTATTTCCAACAAGACGGAGTAACTACACCTACCGCTCGAGAAACGATGGCAACGTACGTGCTCGGGGACATAGCGTGGCCTTCAAGATCGCTCGATCTGATTGCCTGCTATTTCTTTCTCTCGGGTACCTTAAGAGCCGAGATTTTGAACACGTATCCATAACTTACAGACCCTGAAGAGAAGAGTTATGGAAGAAGTCCAGCCAATTTCACACGAAATGCTGATGCCTGTAATGGATAATTTTGTTCGTCGGTTCCGTGAGTGCGACACGAAATGGTGGCTATTCACCTAATATGATTTTCAAAAAAATCACGAAGTAAACAATGTTGTGTTATTGTTTACAAAGGGCATTACGTTATCTATTAATGTCCACTATATTGCTTTGTATTAGCTGTATTGTGTTACTGTAGGAAATATATTAAAATGGGGTACACATGTATTGTAGGACCATGTACTACTGGTAGTCTTCGAAAACAGAATACATCTCACTTAAGTGAAAAACCTGCTTTTGTAACCAGAGAAGTTAAGGTAAGTACGGAAGATATTTTTTGCCAGTGTAGCAATGAATTAATGAATTCTACAATTAGAATACGGTATGGTTGGATAGGGGGGTAAATGTTTTGGTACGAACACATTATTTCAAGTAAATTTAATACCAAATATTTGCACAAAAGTTTTTAAGGTCAAATTTGTATACAGCTGTCTGCCCCTGCATATCATATGGTATCATTCTAACCTGATTATATCTGAATCCATCACTGGGATTTCATAATATACACCGTGTTTCAAAAAGAATCATCCAATTTCGAAGTCATTTAATTCAGTAACCGTTCGCTAAAACACATCCAACAAGATACTGTTAGGAAGAAGATATTCGTGAGTTTCACATGATTGCCGCGCTAGCATCATATTCAAGCAAGATGGCAACGTCGCAACAAAAAGCTTTCTGTGTACTGCGCTTTGAAGTGTGTGAATCTGTTACAACAATGCAGCGTGAATTTCGGCGACAGTATGGTGTTGAACCTCTTACCGCACAGAGTATTCGACGTTGGAACAAACAGTTCAAAGACACAGGTTGTCTGTGCAAAGGGAAATCAACAGGCCATCCTCGTATTTCTGACGAGCATGTGGAGCTTTGTTCTCAGTCCGAAAAAGTCCACTCGTCGAGCGAGTACAGAACTGACGATTCCCCCTACCACTGTGTGGCGTGTATTGCGGCGACGTCTGATGTTTAAACCTTACAAGATTCAATTACTGCAGGCCCTCCGCAATGGTGACAAGGTTCGCCGTGTAGAGTTTTGTAATTTTATCCTCATCAGGGAAGCAGAGGACGAACTTTTTCTGTCACGACTGGTGTTCAGTGATGAGGCAACTTTTCATCCAAGCGGGAAGGTGAACCGTCACAATGTGAGAATCTGGGGTTTAGTGCAGCGGCATGAAGTTTTCCAGCATGAGTGAGACTCTCCTAAACTTAATGTTTTTTTGCGCCGTTTCTCAAAGAAAGGTGTATGGCCCATACTTCTTTTTAGCTGACACTGTCACAAGAATGTCGTACTTGGAACTGCTTGATTACTGGCTTTTCCAACAGTTACAGCTTGATTCCAATGACTTCATTTTCCAACAGGATGGAGCGCCACCGCATTGGCACAGGGATGTTCGAAGATTACTGAACAACACACTTTGGATAGGCCGTAAGGATCCAAACGATTAGGAATTGCATGCATGGCCTCCTAGGTGGCCCGACCTCACTGTGTGTGATTCTTTCTTGTGGGGGTACATTAAGGACACTGTTTATGTGCCTCCACTTCCGACTACTGTGGATGAACTGCGAAATCAGATCACAGCAGCAATGGCAGCAGTGACTCCAGACATGCTCGCATCTGTATGGGACGAATTCTCCTACCGTATGGACATATGCCGAGCGTCCAAAAGGGGTCACATTCAGCACATATGAACATTTCTTATGTAAAAATATATGTATAGCTGTGTATTTTAAAAGCAATTCAAAGTTCCTGGTTTGATAAATAAAAAATATATAGCCTTTTGAAATCGGGTGATTCTTTTTTTAAACAAACAGCCTCCGTGGTGGAATGGTTAGCACAGCGCACAACGACCCCAGGGGTCCTGAGTACGAATCCCGGCATGATTGTTCTTTGTGAGTGTCCCTTCATTTATTTCGTCATGTCATTCATCGTCGCGATTATCCAAAGTAACAAGAATCAAATAAAAAAAACTTATTGATTGATTGATTTGATTTATTTTACTCGGTGTTTTGGTCTTGTGCAAATATCGAACTAGAACATGATGACATGTTATGTATGGTCACAGCATATATCATCTTAGTGTGTGTATGCAAGCATGGGTGCTCAAAGGGAGAATCAAGAAGGATGTTATTTTATTCCTTGGACTATTTAGAAATTGCTTACTTATTATTGATTTATTTTTTATGTTTATATTCTTTTTACCGCTCTGTATACGTTTCTTTCTTTATATTTTTGCTTGTCTCAGAATTTGTTTCTTCTTGCTTACAGACTTTCTATCGTTTCTGATTATTTATTTTACTACATTACCCCTTCCACTATTTTTTCTATTTCATCTCGATTTCACTATTTCTCTCCTCTCCCGAGCTTTTGATTTCTATTTCTTTATCGTTTGTTTCTCTTATTATTTCTGTCTCTCTCTAGTGTCATTATTTATTCGTTTCTCATTCTCTAGTTTTCTCTTTACACTTCTCTTTAACTTTTAATTTTCACTTTCTTTCTCCTTATGTTTCACTAATTTCTTTCACACCTGTTTATATCGTACTAATCCATAAATAATAGGAAACTATCAGTATGAAAAACTCCAAAACCCAGACAGGAAATATCTAAGGAATGCCTTGTCAGACATTACCTAAGCTTACCGAGTCACCAACGGTGTAAACAGGTGTAATCGAGGAAGAAGCTACAGGTTACTGTAGCTTAGGAAAATTCGATTGCAATAAATAAGTGGAACAACGGGGGGTCAGTGAGCTTTGAGCAGTACGAGCCAGTGAGACGATTGTCAGGCAGGCCGTTTGACGATTCTCATCCAGGCCAAGCAGTTCCACGATTGTCAGTCAGACGATTGCGTGAGTCGCAAGTCAGACTCTCTATGCATCGTACGGTCTCTAGTACAACTTCTCACCGTAGAACTTCTCATCTAGCAGACAGAAACAGGTATACCTTCACATCATGCTGGTTCAGTCTTTGAGGGCATAAAACTCAAGCGTTGTGTTTTGCCATTCGCATGTGTATTTATCACCTCTCGCACGTTACCATTAAGCTCTCCATTATGCCGATTCTGTGATCTAATTTGCCTCTTTCTCGCTCACCTTCCTTCTTGCAGTCTATCTCGGTCGCTCGTTTAGTTATCTCCACCTCTATGCCCTTTCTGTATCGTCTTTTCTGTGTCCTCCTATTCCTTTCTCTCTCCCCATCCTCTCTCTCTCTCGCTCTCTGTGTCTCTCGAGCTTTTTATTTCTTCCCTCACTCTCTCTAGCTTCCTCTCTTTTGTTTTCCCACTAGTTTTTTATGTTCTCTCTCTCTCTCTTTCTCTCTAGTTTTTTTAGTTTATTAGTTTCTATCTCTATATATCTCTTCCCATTTTTCTTTATTTTTTTACATATTCTGTATTCCATTTCTCTCTCTATCGAGTTTGTTTACATTTTTTCTTTCTCTCACTCGTTTATTTCTACTCAATTTTACTGTTTATGATCTCACTCTGTTGTCCTTTTATGTCTTTCTCTGTATCTACTAAAACCTATTTATCATTATGATGACGCGTCAACAGGACGTCATACAAGCCTCCGCGCGTAGTGGTTAGCACAGCGCACTACGACGTCAAAGATGTCCCGGGTTCGAATCCCAGCCAGGGCATGGGTGTTATTTGTGAGTGCTATGTTATCAATTTCATCATATCATCACTCATCCTCGAGATTAACCAAAGGGTGACAGAAATGCTGCGAAGTAAAATAAAACAAATCAATCAACGACCTCACACGATTTTAAATATAATCAACTTCAGAACACAACTTTCTGACTTCGTCCCAACATCCTTTGAGAATTGCTGCAAAACATCCAGTAACCCAAATGCTATTATACTCCTAGTAAACTGCTCTTCGCTTTAGAAATGCATAATTACTTTCATTCGCTTAGAATAGAAGAATACAGGTCTTAAATTCCTATTCTCATCTTCCTGTAATAAAATAGATCCATAGCCTGGTAAAGACCCATCTGTTTGAATGATAAATGGTTTTTCCATATCTGGCAACTTCAATATTACATTTTCTTCAAATGCTCACTTAATTGTATCGAGGGTATTTTGTTGCAAAGGACCCCAATGAAGTTGCTTTTTTATCATGCTACTCTTTGTCACTACCCTCAGTATTATTACATATAATTTAGATTTGTCTTCTAAAAAAAGTCCTCCTCAATTATTCCTTAGGTACTATGGACGGTCTATCAGACCGCTGTGTTATTTTGTTTCCATTTTTTTACCTTACCCCTTCGAATGAAGAGTGGACTCTTCCATGTACCTTTCCGTTGAGGCGCAATCTACACCAGTTCAAAGTCTTGCATTGTCGTTTTTGATTTCTGAATACTTTTTCAGTTTTATTCCAGTGAGCGGTCTGTCAGACGTGCCATAGTATTTACGTGAGTTTTTTTACCTCGTATACTCGTATATATTGTACTGACAAGAAGGAGAATATATATATGTTACTCTCAATTTGTAATATTATGAGAAAATAAAAAGCAATAGTAATGATATTTCAAAGGTAATGGAATTGAGTATGAATAAGTTTTAGTATTTTCTTATTATTTACGATCTCGTTGTTATTAAATTGTCTGTATTGTTTATACTATTATTATTTTTAATTTTATATATACCATAATAAATTAACTTTACTTAACATGACTTAACCCTTAAAATAAATAAAATTTTATTTCTGTGACGTAAGTGTCCTAAAACATAGAAAATGACGCAGAGGTCTCGTATACCGCTCCATAGTAGTTGTGTATATGCTAAAGGTTAACAATTTAACTACCATAATAATATAAATTTTTTTAGCAGAGTTAGAGGCCTTTTCTGGGATGTACGAAAAATAAATGTTACTTTCAATAGTTGATTGATGAAACTCAACAAATAGAACTTTTGGTTATATACTGCTGGACAAAAAAAACCGGACACTTGCATTTTTTGTGATAACGCAATGGGTCGATAAAAGCTCTGGTACAAGGGCTAACTAAATGTTGCAGAAACTGAATTAAGTACGAATGCATAAACAAAGTCCGAGCCTATGAATGGTGCATATGGTACTACATGATCTGCCGAACATTCTGGAATATACCTGCGAGCTGTTATTGCAATTCAGATGTCAAACATTAAAGTGTCCGGTTTTCATTGTCCAGCAGTATATATAAAATTTTAACTTTTAGCAACAGGAAATTTCCAAACAACAATTCAATTAATCAATTGTATGACATATCATATATAAATCTGATTAACATTAATAATTCTAATTGTAAATACAACCATACTTTATACAGCCAAAAACATGTGTACCAGAATCATATTTTAGTTATTTTCTTGCTTTGTGGTTGGTTCAATGCGTTAAGTCTTAAAAATTCAAAATGTAAATGAACGCGGAGAGACATGATTAGAAAATATCGGTTAAATCGGAAATGACCATCTGAATAAATGAACACAAATTACAAATAGATCTGAAACAAAAATAATTAAATAACGCATATAATATGAATAAATGAATCTTCATTATATTATTAATATTACCAGTACAGAGACGATCACTTGAGAAAACACCGATTCCGCCAATCAAAGGTAGAATAGAGCGAGGTGAACCCAAGGACTGTCAGAGTAAAAAAGAGAGCCCTGCACATAACGCGAGAGGCTTCCCTCTAGCGGTCACATGACTTGTGACGTAATACTTCCCAAAAATAAAAACAATCTACTAACTATTAGCACACAATCTGATCGAGATTTTTGCAAGCGAGTTACATACTCAAGGCATAAAAATATAACAGATCTCGCCTGGTCCGAATTCTTGGAAAACGTCACGATCGCGCTAAATGCAGAATGAAGTTGTCACAGACTGGCTTTAATTTCATTGCAGCGAGCGGGATAACGGAAGAAATTGGCACCTCCGGGAGGGAAGAAGATCAACACGCTCAGAGAATCTCTCGGACGAAGCTCGACATGAATTTACGCCCAGTAAAGCGCAAAACAGTGCTACATGTTTTTCATATCCCTCCCCCCCCACCTCGTAGCAACTGAAAACTTCCTGTTCTATGACACACAAAAAATTGATAAAGTTTTCATCCAAGGAAAGACAAATGGAGTTACTGCAACGACATTTCAGATTAAGCGGATAATGCAAACAGAAAATAAAACCAGCGAGAGAGGAATTTCCCATTCAGAGGCCCTCTATCTTTCTTTGGACCGTGTAAAAGAGATGGTCAAATTTTCCGACACCAACGAATAGTTCAGCACAGAAAAAAGTTTCACCTTCTTAATTCTCAGAGTGCTTTCAGTTCGACACATCAATTTCGGTTATTTTATGCCGCTTCTCTGGAGATTAATAATAACGAAGTGACGGGACAAGCACACGTTATGGTATTTAATCGTGGCGATGAATATGATTAGAAGGCTGGTGAAGGGGTACTTCGCAAAGAAACACCCATGCCCCCCACACAGATAGGTGGAAAGAAATAATGAAAGCACGAGATATCAGAGATATACAGAGGAAGGAAGAAAAACAGAGAATAAGAAGGAAAACTGATAAACAGGGGATAAAGGTACTAAGACGAACAGAGAGAAAGAGAGAGAGAGAGATAGATAGAGAGAGAGAGAGAGAGATTGAAAAAGAAAGAAAGCAAAGAATTTAGAAACAGAAGAAGGAAGAAAAACAGAGAAGAAGAAGGAAAACATCCATAAACAGAGGATAAAATTACTAAGAGGAAGAGAGAGAGAGAGAGAGAGAGAGAGAGAGAGAGAATGAAAGAAAGAAAGAAAGAAAGAAAGAGAATAAAAGTACTAAGAGGAACAGAGAGAGAGAGATTGAAAGAAAGAAAGAAAGCAAAGAATTTAGAAACAAAGGAAGGGAGAAAAACAGAGAAAAAGATGGAAAAACCGATAAACAGGGGATAAAAGTACTAAGACGAACAGAGAGAGAGAGAGAGAGGGAGAGAGAGAGAGAGAGATTGAGAAAGAAAGAAAGCAAAGAAGAATTTAGAAACAGAGGAAGGAAGAAAAACAGAGAAGAAGAAGGAAAACATCCATAAACAGAGGATAAAATTACTAAGAGAAAAAGAGAGAGAGATAGAGAGAGAGAGAGGGGGGGAGAGAAAGAAAGAAAGAGAATAAAAGTGCTAAGATTAACAGAGGGAGAGAGAGAGATAGAGAGAGAGAAAGAGAGAGAGAGAGAAAGAAAGAAACAAAGAAAGAAACAAAGAAAGAAAGAAAGCAAAGAATTTAGAAACAAAGGAAGGAAGAAAAACAGAGAAAAAGAAGGAAAAACCGATAGAGGATAAAAGTACTAAGATGAACAGAGAGAGAGAGAAAGATTAAAGGAACGAAATAGGCAAACAGAGAGAAAGAAGGGAAAGCATTGATAAAAAGAGGTATAAAGTACTAAGAGAAAAGTAGAGAGAGAGAAAGCGCTAAATGAGAAAACAAAGCAAGATAGAAAAATTCTGAATCTGCCCTGTCTATTAGTGTATCTGCTATTTCGTAATTATAATCAACGAAGATTCCAGGCGGATAAATTTTATGCTCCAGCAATTTTTGTGATTTAGATTAACTTTATTCTCTTTACACAATGCGTTAAGATTTTCAATATCGTTTTGTAAGTTGGTGGAATCTTCCTCATTATGAATGCTGGAAGTTTGAGATCGTCAGCGAAGAGTTTCTCTGAATTTGTAAGTAATTAATTAATACAGCAAGGAACCAAGATTAGAACCTTGTGGTACACCTGAGCCAGGTACGAGGGGGTGCTGATAAGTATTGAGCCTTACCCATAAAGAATTGAACTAGGTGGCTGAAATTTGCAGGGTGTACTGGTCAATTTTTCCGTATGTAATGGTGCAAAAATGATTTTAATTTCCCTTTGTTTTTCAGGTCCAAAAGGAAAATGGCAGCACCTCCAGAAAGCTCTCCGAAGTCGTCATAATGTTACAAACCGTTATCTCCTTAGATGTTTTTTTTAAATGGGGAAACAGATGATAGTCAGATGGAGCCAAGTCAGCGAATAGGGTGGATGGCGCAACACTTGAAAGCCTAATGAGGTCTGTGTCGCCATTGTTTCACCTGCGGTGTGTGGAGAGGCATTGTCATGCAACAGGATGACGTCTGAGAGCCTTTCTGGAGGTGCTGCCATTTTCACTTTGGACCTGAAAAACAAAGGGAAGTTAAAATCATAGAAAGTTGATATTTTCACCATTACGTGCAGAAGAATTGTCCAGTACACCCTGAAATTTTCAGCCTTTTAGCTCAATTTTTTCTGAGTAAGGTTCAATACTTATCAGCAAACTGGTATGAAAAAGAAGAAAATGAGATTGACAGAAGAAATTACCGCTTTGGAGGTTTCCTCTTGAATCTAACAAGAAAAACAATTAACGCTCTCGCCCTTGGTGCGGGCGGTATCTGGTTCGATTCACTGTTCAACTCAAAATGTTGACCCAGCGTCGTGAGAAAAACTGGCAGGCTCAGGTCTCGAGAGCCAAAAAACAGCGGCAATGGGACTCCATGCGCAGATCACGAGTCACCCAATGAAAAAGCCCCTTGTGAGCCCTTGGTTTGAGAGAGCTGTTTGTGTAATAGGGTTTAGTTTAGTATATTATGGTTTTAATGGGGAGGTACGAAAAACAATTTGTTAGTAATGATTAATTATTATTGTTATTGTTGATTTCCATTATTTAACTTCGCTTTTTGTGCCACTTTTGGCTAATTTGCGAAGATGGGGTGATTGATGACATGATGAAATTGATGAATGGATACTCGCAAACATCCATGCCCAAGCCTGGATTCGAACCCAGGACTAACATTATTATTACTATTAGTAGTGGTAGTATCAACTACGTTAATATCCTCGTAAATTACGCAAAAAGAGGGCAGAAGTTTGTGCTAAAGCATTTGTGTTCGAATAAACGATTTCAATTTTTTTTAACACGTTCAATTTCACATTAATAACGAAAGCAAGCACATAAATTATTTTTGAAAGACAGAAAATGCTTGATAAATGCATTCCAAATATATTAACATAATTGTCATGCATGATATATATGTTTCACATATGTGCAACGTGGAATGATGTGGTAACTAAATTGTGTACGTATTCAAAGTTTCTTTAATAAATATTATATACAGCATATATTATTTAAATACATTACACAACCAAATCATCCATCTCACAATAAACCAACAGCAAAAATTACATAAATTGTATCTCAAATGTGCACGTTCAATTTCCTCAAAACAATTGTTCATGCCTTTCAAACGAAAAGAATGAAGACAAGTATTATGTCTCTGTCTGGTGATTTACAATACATTACAGTGAAGAAAAATAAATTGCGAGCGAAGCGAGCAAAAAAATATTTGGATCTAATTTTTTTGCAGTCTAAAATCAATATTAATTGAATAGGGCGCAAATAATTTCACGGAACGCCATGTCATTATATCATTTACAACTTTTATGCCTCCCCGATGGTGTAGTGGTAACATCGTTGCCTTGTGATCAAGGGGTCCCGGGTTCGATACCCGGTGGAGGCACATAGTGGTTCGGAACCCACTTTAAGCTATAGGCCCAGTCTAAATTATCCTTTCTGTGCATAAAGTAGACTTTAAAAAACACAAATCAGTCAATCAATTTTGCAACTTTTTATCATTTAGAGCATTCGGCGCCCAGGGCCGTCTCCCGCCGTCCCCTAGCTACGGTTCTCAAATTGATAAGACTAAGAAAAGCAGGCATTGCGAGCGCAGTGAACAAGAAAAGTTTACGAAAAGTATTTTTATTTGCATAAAATTTGAAGTTCTGGGCGGTAATTATCCCCTGCAGGTACACTTGGCCGTCAATGTTTGCCCCCTAGAACGCATTTCCGACCAAGGTTGAGTGGGGGGCAATGCCACCCTGCCCCCCTGTGGATGCGCCACTGATGTATTGGCATTCTCTGCACTATTCATTTCCATGATTTAATCTCTTGCAACTATTTAATCTCTTCCATAAGCATCCGTTTCAAAATGGCCCATCTTTTTGAGACACCCTTTATTTGACTTTATGCTAGCGATTTGGTTGAACAGAGGCTGTGAGCTGTACAGAAGAAATACAAAATTAAGCTTCATCGTTCTTTTCCATCTGCTTCTACCTTTTATATTCTTAGCATTTACTTTCAATTCTCGTGTTTCTTTTAGCGTAATCTTTTCTTCTTCTACTTTTGCCTTGAAAGTTGCGAAATTCGCGTCCTTCCCTCAAGCTTTACTGCAGGATTCTTTTGTGCGGCCTTCAATGGGACGGAAGACAATAGCAGTCTTGGAGGAGTTCACAGCAGGTTCGTGATTTTCCAAGTTTGCCCTCCTCAAACCGACTCCAGGATCTCTGGATTGAATACGAGCTGTCATGATTTCCAGGCGGGAAAAAAGTAGCTCCCGAGGGCTGGAGTTTGCAGATTTTCGAAGTCGTAACTGGGAGGAGGAGGGGGAAGAACCATAACTGGAAAACGCCCTTCGGCGCTGTAATCTGAGACTCAAGTTAGTCACGCCCGGGACTTGTGTAATTAATGGCAATCCGAGAACGGTTTTCGAAATAATTAAAGACTCAGGTGGACATCTGAGTATCTGCTGGTGCGAGAGACTCATTGTTGCACCTGTAGGTTTGGAGTAAAGAATTTTCTTAGGAAAGATTCGAGTATTTTTTTTAATTACTTCTCTTTTTGATGTTTCTTTTCGATATTTAGTTACATTCCTTCAGTCTATTGTGCTTGTTTTTCATTATTCTGGTGTGCTCGCACTAATGAGGTAAGCACGGAAGGGGCATGTAATTACAATCCTCCGACTGCAAAGGGACCTCCATCGAGAAGAACATGATTTCAAAAGAGCCAGAAATTGAAAAAATGAGATAGCTGAAATGTGATAGAAATATAGAATTACCATACGAACCATCTCAAATAACTTGGTCTGAAAGTTGCAAGTGAGATTGCATGTGAGTGGAGGAAGTCCTCACAAAGTTTTTAGCTCAGGGTCTTCACGTATACAAATTCTGATAGGACAGTCAGGTCTCTTTGGTAACGCAGTGAAAATGCAGTCTCGATGGAGAAACATTACATAGTGGTTCTAACCTCGTTTTAAGTTGTGCATCCTTAGCCTACTCGTATCTTGATTGAATAAATTAGGTTATTTTGTGCTGTTTTTCTGCCATTTTTGGCAAATCGCGACGATGAGGATGAGTGATGATATCATGAAATTGATAAAGGGACTCGCACAAAGAACACCCATGCCAAGTCCAGGATTCGAACCCGGGACCTCTGAATTCTTGTTCCAGTAGTGAAATAGCATAGCGCGCTACGACGTCAGGGGTCCCGGGTTCGAATCCCCGCCTGGGCGTGAGTGTTTGTGAGTGTCCCTTCATCAATTTCATTGTATGATCTTTCATCCTCATCTTTGCGATTAGTATAAAGTGGCAATAAAGCGAAGTAAAATAAACCAAATAAATCAATCAGTGAAAATGGAAGACAAGAAAATTTTCCCAAGGAGGTGTAACATGTTTGATCAGTAGATCAGTATGTACAGGTAATATTACATTCGATGAATCCCACACCATTCTTAGTGCTTTAAGTAGTGTACTTTCAAACCCGCCACCGAAGTTCCTGAGCTTGAATTCCCGCCTGGGCATGAGTGTCACTTCATCAATTAACCAAGGTAAGGAGATTTTAGGACTCAGAGACAAGTGTTGATGTCAGCAACGGTAAAGCGCCAGGCCCGTACAATGTTAAGGGCACAAATAGCCTAAGTGCTGACACACCCAAAAAATTTATTTCAATCAATCAATCAAATACAGCCAAGCGTAATTTGATATTAGACGCCTCAAATATCAACAAGAAGTGTTTTTTGATTGAGCACGAATGGAAGATAACAGCTTGCAATCTTCTTAAACGGAGCTTACTGACTGAAACAAAAAGTGAAACAGGCTCGTTTCCCTGTGGATTCAGCTGATTGAGATGACAAACTTAAAAAACTTCGTCGCCACACGTCCAATCAATCATGCCAACCCAAGGAAGAGTCGATGAGCGCGGTTTTGGTGGGAAACCGGACAGTATATGAAAGGGATCAATTATCCCACCTTGATTACGCTCAATCGATGCATTTCGGGGAGAGAGGAAGGGGGATTACGGGTCGCCGGGGAGGCAGATGCAGAACGGACCGCATTATTAAATCGGCACTAATTGCACTAATCAGGAGCTTGTTTCAGAAAGGCAAAACAAAACAAAACTAGCGAACTTACTCAGATTATCATACGAGCATGCGCTCTATATGCGAAACTAACTAGACCTAACAGTACGGGTCTCACTTATCGCACTTAAGTGTAACACCTACTCGGTCAAGTGCCGTCTTTCGTCTCGTGACGTCAGGCGAAATGTAGTGTATTTATGCTTAGAGATTAAAACCTATAACAAGCCTAACCTAACCAGGAAATCATTCCGCGCTTGCGTCAGAAGATGAAATACGGCGCTTGAGTAAGAAGGTGTTTGACTTACGTGCGATGAGTCATACCCTAACAGTATTGTCAAGATTATATACCCATTAAATAGCGCATTTTTAATTTATATACCGTATATGCAAAAACAGACAGCTTTGAGATTTGTTGTTGTTGAATTGATTTTTTAAGTCCACTTTATGCACAGTAAGGCTAATCGGGACTGGACCACAGTTTAAAGTGGGATCCGTGTCTCCACCGAGTACGAACCCAGGACCCCTTGATTACAAGGCGGTTTTGCGATTGAATATCGATATTTTACTATGGATTTGTTAGTATACTAAGAGGGTTACTCCCCATTGTGTCAATTTTTGCATGTGGAGGCATATGCACTTTACGCCCCCAAAAAACCTTGAGAAGAAGCAGATATTATTCATATTTACACATTTTAAAACATTTCTTATATCAATCTTGCCTTCCCCCGCAAAATTTATTTGAAGTTAGCGCTACTGTTTAGGGAGAAAGTATACTCACTGATATAAGTCATTAATAAATATTAAGACGTTTCCAAAATTGTTTGTTTAAATCTATTAGCTATATAACCTAAAGGTGGATACAAATCAATAAACAAATTACCTCCAGTGGGAGTTAAATGTTCCCTTTAATGCTTCTTCATTTTCTGCCGTTTAATGTTGATTCCTTTCATGCTTATTCATATACTTTTGTTGTTGTTTCATTTCACGCTTATTCATGTTCTAGCTTTCCTTGTTTCCGTTCACTATCATTCACGTTCTGACATTTGTTGTTGTTCCCTTTCATGTTCATTTATGTTTTGTCTTTTGTTCGCTTTCAAAATTATTCATGTACTGCCATTTGTTGTTTCCTTTCACGATTAATCACGTTCTGATTTTTGTTGTTTTTCTCCTTTACACTTATTTATGTTCTGAATTTCTTTGGTCCTTTTTTAGGAATTATTCATGTTCTGCTTTTGTTATTGTTTCCATTCGTGCTTATTCATGTTCTGCCTTTTGTTGGTGTTTCCTGTCACGCTTGATCATGTTCTGCCTTTTCTTGTTGTTCCTTTTAAGGTTTATCTGTCTCATTATCTTTGCTCATGTTTATTCATGTTCTTCCTTCTGTTGTTGTTTCATTTCACGTTATCCATGTTAATCTCTTTCTGAAAAGTTCGCCTTCGTTCCATTGTTCACCACGGTCCCAAAACCAAACCAGTTTTCCTGAAAACTTCTGCAACTCGTTCAACTCCCCTCTGAATTCCAATTCCCAGACAAAGTGAAATATTGATATCCTCTGCGCCACCTTTGCCATTACTTTCTCGGCGTCTCATGTAACTTTCCTTTGCAATATTTATCTTCATGCATTTTCTGCAAATCCTACAAATGATTAGATTTAGGTTGCAAAGTTTCATTTTCCCTCGCTAAAAGGATAGATTGCCGGGGGAATGATTTGAAAAGCGGGTTCTTAAAACAACAGGCGCAAACAAATTGTTCGCTCTGCTTTACTCCTCCCCTCCTCCACTTCAATCCTTACCAGAGAAGATCTATTTAGCAGCATCCACTCAGAATCCGAGCGGCATTCATACATCTAACTGGACACATCCGTACATCAGCGTGATGTTTCAGTGGAGGAGCATTTGCCCTAAGTGTATTGGCTATAAGCATGCCACTTTATTCTCCATCGCGATAATGACGAGGACTTGCATTTCGCTGCAATGGAGTTACTCGCAGCGAACGCTGAGCTCAACTTACAATCTGTACAAGTCGTGTAGTGTGCCTGCAAATGTAGGATGCATCGGGCATTGCCATTGATGCATTGTCTTGAAGAGAGAGGGTACGAAAAACAGTTACTGATCCTGTAACTGTTGCAAACGTCTACACTGTTAAGAGTTACCGTGTAATTTACAGTATTCTACAGTTAAAATGTAACAACCAGTATGTTGATTTACAGGAACTGGTACCGACTTCTATGTAACGTTACCTATGCACAGGTCCGCATCAGATGAGATCATGCTCTGATTTTAATGTCATTGATTTCTTTGTTTCTTTTTACTTGTTTTTTTTCTGCCACTTGTGGTTAATCGCGAAGATGAGGATGAGGGATGGTATGATGAAATTGATGAAGGGACCACTCACAAAGATTGACTGATTGATTTGGTGTTTTAAGTTCACTTTATGCACAGTAAGGCTAATCGGGACTGGATCTGCAGTTTAAAGTGGGATCCGAACCACTATGTGCCTCCACCGGATATCGAATCCGCGATCCCTTGATTACAAGGCAACTTCGCTACCCCTGCGCTAGCGGGAAGGCCCACACTCACAAAGAACACTCATTCCCAGGCCGGGATTCGAACCCCGGTCCCGCGAAGATCCAGTCCACGAACCAATTACGGACCAGGAAACGAGAGGAGGTCGAGGTAATAAAAAGGAATGTGTCTACTTTTTGCTTGTAGATCTTTTTCTGTGTAACTACTGCACAAAAAATCTACTCTTGTAGGCAACCTACAGGCTTGAAATTACTCCTTTGCTTTAATGCTGCTGCTGACTAACCCTTGAACAAATCTAACAGTGCGTTGAAATTTATGCAATAAGAGAGCAAAACTATATTTACGTATTACACATAACTATCGACGAAGATGAAAAGAGCTCCATTGTCCACAATATATGTACTCGTATACAGAGTGTCCCAAAATAGTGTTTACACTTTTTGAACGTTAATAACAGGAACACTAACAACAGCAAGCACGAACTTTTTTTGGTGTCACATAACTTAAAGTTATAGTTGTTCAAAATGATGTGCAATCTGAACAGATCGATAAACAGCAGATACTGTTTCTGCGGGAACGGCAGCGTAGGATGTCTCAAATGCATGTCCCACGTTACTCAGTGTCTCCGCCTTTGTGGCGTACACAGCATTCATCACAGATCCCCACAGGTAGTAATTTAACTGTGTTAAATTAGGAGATCTGGATGGATATTCGACCCTTTTTATTTTTCTCGAGAGAAAAATGTCTCACCTCTGCCATCTTGTGAACACTAATGACTTCCGCTTGGCAGGCGGTGACGGGACTAAAAACAAAAGAAAGGCTACATGCTCTCACATAGACAATGCAGCTTCAAATGCAAATAGTCCAGTAAAGTCATCTTTACACGAAGAGTGTAAAGTTATTTTGGGACACTCTGTATGTGTCAAGAGACAGCGTTACGGCTTTAATATTGCCTACTTTTCATGTTTCATTATATTGAACGGGTACTTCAGGAGAGATTTGAACACACCCAAAACCTTCTCGACAGGTTCTAACTTTTAATTATGGTATATTTTACACCTATTTTATAAACTTTTGAAAATACGTTCGACTGTGCTGATGTGGGGGAGAGATACTGCATATTAATGCCGTACACTCATCTGCGCCCGATTAACGTACTATTTATTAGCTGCTTAAAATCTAGCCTAAATAATTTGCTATATTTCATTTGTAATAATTATCACAGCTCACTATTGCAGAAATAACCGTTATTTGAGCTGAGGAAAATAGTAAAAAATCTTTCTTTCTATATCAAAACCAAAGCACACGTTTCAAAATATTGACTTACCATGTACTACAGTCCAGCAGAATTAACTTGAGAGAAATGGTCGCTCGGTGAGTGATGCAACTGCGCTCGTATTGGCTAGAGCGGGGGACTTCCCGCTGTAACGGGCCAACGGAAACTCTACAAACTCTACTCTAGAGTTTCCGTTGGCCCGTTACAGCGGGAAGTCCCCCGCTCTAGCCAATACGAGCGCAGTTGCATCACTCACCGAGCGGCCATTTCTCTCAAGTTAATTCTGCTGGACTGTAGTTTCTCGCGATGACAACATGTATAAACAAAGGAGAAAATTTCAAGTGAGCACTCCTTGTTTTTCGCAGATCGATCCAGCAGATGTGCCTCGAAAAAGGGAATGCTTGATGTATGTACCAACAAGAAGATGGTTATTGAATTAAAACGATGCTCGTTTCTTCACCTACAAATAAGTCCAAAAGAG
This sequence comes from Lepisma saccharinum, assembly GCF_977018435.1. NCBI lineage: Eukaryota > Metazoa > Arthropoda > Insecta > Zygentoma > Lepismatidae > Lepisma > Lepisma saccharinum. Next base: position 38,248,762 of record NC_139245.1, read on the forward strand.
GCAAGAACTTAGTTTGAAGAGTTATCATTAGAGCTAGGAAGTTGATGACCTAAAAACTCTCAAAAATGACCTTAAAATTATTTTAAAATCATCTGAAAATAATTTTTCGCTCTTATAATGAAATCTTCACTTTTCATAAATTACGAGAGAGTAGTTGAATAATCCGATATAACTCGTTGATTGGTGGTTTAAAGTACCGAATGGCAAAGTGGTAACGTCGTCGCCTTGTAATCAAGGGTCCCGGGTTCGATACTCGGTGGAGGCATATGACACAGTGGTTCGGATCCAGCTTTAAACTGTATGTCGAGTCCCGATTAGCCTTTCTGTGCATAAAGTGGACTTAAAACAACAATTCAATCAATCAATCTAATCCAAAGGAAAATGCAAAAAATGCTAATATGGATTTCTTTATTACACTTAACTGTTACATAAAATGACCGGCAACATTTTACTGCATAAGTCATTCAACTACTTTCAGAGTGGATCTTTCATGATGCAGTAGTCGCTAAACAAGACAGATCATATTTTTAAATTTTGTTATTCATTTTACTTTAAAACCGCAGTAAAGCAATAAAGTAGTGGCCAGCAAAGGAACCTCAAAGTAGACTTTACCCAAAGTAATTTAATTTTCCCTTTGATTTGATTGATTGAATTGTTGTTTAAAGTCCACTTTATGCGTAGAAAGGCTACTGTAGGAAATTAAATTTACCACAATTAATTATTTAACCTAGTGTCAAAGATTTCAGTTACAAACAATATTGTTCTTTTGGATTGACCATATTAACGATTAATGTCGTACTTGCTAAAAATACAGTGTTAGGAAAATTTAAATATGAAAATTAGGTAAATTTCTCCTATCGGACAAACGGATTTCTTCAAATTTACAGTAGAAATTACTTACCGAATGCAGTTTCTATATACTTGTGGAAGTTCGGGGAAGTGTTTTCTCGCATCGTTCATTGAATTTTGCCGGTAAATCATCATTTTGTGACCGATGCACGAAAACTCTTGCATCCATTTACTTCCAGGTGGATGTAGCCTGTGCGTGATGACGTAATCCCGGTCAATTCCAGTCAGTGTTTCCAAACACGTGTTTTTGTAACTGAAGAAGGTACGTTTCCGCAAATGGTTTGTGGGGCTATGTGTCAATGGTTCGTGGGGCTATGTGTCAATGTTCGTGGGGCTATGTGTCAATGGTTCGTGGGGCTATGTGAGAATGGTGTGTGAGGCTACGCATATTTTTTTCGAAACCAATTTCTAGCTATTGTAACCTATACTTGACCCTACCTAACCTAACCTTACCGGAAATGGTTCGTGGGGCTATGTGTCAATGGTTCGTGGGGCTATGCGTCAATGGTTTATGGGGCTACGTAGGTATTTTTGGGTGCAGTGGGGTGGAAACACTGCATGCCGAGTACGGTAGTGAAACTGTGACCACCATTTTGCGTGTTACCGAAAGCAAAAAGAAACGAAGAAAACTTACTCGATATGTCGCAAATAGAGTGTATTTCCGTGAAATAAGCGAAATGCCACCTTCAGCAATGTTTCTCAATGCAGAATACGTACGTACGAATATTCAAATTAAATGAACTAGCAAATTTTAGCCGTTTGTCCGATACGAGAAATTTACCGAAAATTATGCTAGCAAATTCATTTTAAATTCACGAAACAACAGAAAAGGGACAAAAAGAATCATAATAAATTATTTTAAAATGCAACAAAACTGAAAATAATACTGAAAAATGACGCAAAACCCGGAAAATGAAAAAAATTCAAAATGAAAACAATATTTCTGGTTCTAATTGAAGGGAAACGTTCTACTACCAGGTGTAGCATTGTCTTCAAGGTCCATGAAAAAAATATGATTCTTCATCAACTTCCGAGCTCTAGTTATCATAAGGTTATTAAATTTGCTGCATGAATGTACTCGTGCATGAATAAGCTTCTTTTTATAATGACAAATTTCTTACTTCTTGAGGAAGTACATTTTAATATTTTAATGACAGTGAACGTATGTTTATGTCTAACTGGATCGGGCGAGTCGTTAAGCCACCAACCAGGAAATTCCTTTGTTAGATTTGGGGTTTTACCATTTAGTTTTGCTGATTTAATATTCGGACCCAGCTATTTGAGTCCTCCTTTTTTATTTGGGATAATTTCTGCCTTGAGATTTTCATTTCTTGTCAACTTTGCTCAAATTCTGCTGCGAAGCAGATTTTTATGGCCATTTAGGTAGCCATTCGCAAGGACTAGTTTATTTTACTATTAATAATATTAGTCTGCTTTTTTTCCGGAATTTGAACTTGTATAGTGTGAACCGTTCTCATTCTGCAAAGTATAAGCATATAGTGTAGGATGGCTAATGTAATTAAATGACGTATGGTATACTCGTGGACGGTATTACGTTGTAACTAAAGCAAGCTCTGCAATTGGCTAGACTTCTTAGTTGTATGGGGGAAGGGTTTGGCGTGGCAGAACCAGGCAAACCTGACAATTGGACGAATACCCCCACCAACGACACAGGCTGAGTGTATTGTAACTCTGTGTATTGTATATTTTGAGCCTGCATGGCCTGGTAATGATTATCCTTAAATTTAATTATACAGGATGTCCAATTTTTTTTTACAATTTTGCACATAAATTACGAACACCCTATATTATTACGTTCATGGTATTTGCTGAATGTAGTTTCCTTGTCGTTAATATTTCAATTATTGTTTATATTGATGACATTTCGTTTGTTTAGTAAGGGCAGATTACCCTTAGCCATGTTGGTCTATTGGATTCTATGATGAGTTATAATAGATTCGTTATAGTAATACTTTTTATCAGACAGTACCACTAAGTGACTTATTTACATATTTACAAACTTTTATTATGTATTACTCATCCCTGAAAATAAATTCAAACTGTGGAAATATTCGTGGAGGATTTTTTGTATTGCTTGATACATTATGTTTTTCTACTCTTTGTTATTATAATATATTTTTTATTGTTGATGTTATTAGAGGATTGTGATATTTATATTTATTATACAGAATTGTTAATAAAATGTGGGATTGGATTGAAACATTTAAATAGGATTGTCAAATTTAAAATCTAGTCGTAAAGTTGAGCAATTGTAGCTTCCACTGCGTAGATAAGTTAATCCCCCTCTCATCCTTTAGTGTAAATACAGGGTGATTCAAAAGTCGCCATACATAGCATACAAAGTAGTTTTGTGGTTACAGACACGCGCATGATCGGCGGGTGCTCCTGTGTGGACTCTTAGACATTCGCTGCCAGTAGCATTGTCGAAGTTTCCTAATCTGTTGTAACGATATAGGTTTTAGTCCTTAAGCGTACCGTTAGGGAGACTTAACTTAGATGGCTGGGGTTTGAGCTGTAAGAGAATATACTTGATTATTTAGGTAGTGTTAATGCTAAGTGCGAAAAACTGTAGAGCGTAGACATAATTACACACACGCAGAAGAGTAGCTGTCGATATATGGGGATTGTCTCAAACCAAGTGTTAGAGGTAAGGGAGCTGCTTGGAAAGTAGCGTGCAAGATTAGCGATACTTATTGAGTTGTAGACGTTGATGCTTGTCCCTTTTGTAAGTGCCTGATGATAGCCTGGACGTGGCTGGGCGGATAGCCAGCTTGGGTCGGAGACTGGACAGCACCTTAGATCTGTTAGTCGACTTCCACACCTCTAGTCTTGCGACTAGGGTTTATATACTTTAGGTGTGGGCCGTAGCAGCAACATGCAATATTATTTCTGTCGCCACGTGACGATCTCAGGAAGTCTAGAAGGTGAAGGTTGTGTGATCGTATCTTGTGTCCTCGTTATCGAGACATTGGGGTGGCTGATCATAATCAGTTCCAAGTAACCACAGCTTCCTGTCGTTTTTGACCTTACTTCTCTCAAGGGTATAGAGGCCAATGGATAGCGATGACTGATGAAGATAAAATTCACAGCGGCTTGAGTGCTTTCTGTTGTGAACCGCACCCAAAAATCAAATTTGCAGCAAAGTTATGAACATGCGAAAACTTATACGTTACACTGTTGCCGTACGTGGAATTCCCCTCCTTGGCTGATCCACCACATTTCCTGTCGTCTTGAGTTTAGCGATAAGCATAGCTATAGTGTCATGTGTAATCGTCCTGTCAATATGCTCCCTCTTGTACGAAGGGCACTATTTATATTTTGAGCACTGGCAACACTGATTGAAGTTAGGCGCGATTTGACGTTTGCACGGAATCGTCTGGCATTATTGACCATAACGTACTTCAAATGTTTTGTCAATAGCTTCATTTGTGTTGTTTATGTTGCCTTGGAGATTGCGCGACAACAATAAAATGGAATTAACTCGTGAACATTTTCGTGCGATGATTTTTTACGAATTTCGACGTGGATTATCAAGACAAGAGTGCATCGATCAACTTATTTCCACATTTGGCGATGAAGCCCCATCCTTTGCCACTGTGAAACGCTGGTATAACGAATTTAATCGTGGCCGCCATTCGCTCACCGACGAGATTCGCGAAGGTCGTCCAAAATCAGTTGTTGTTCAAGAAAACATTGATGCTGTGCAAAACCTAATACTGCAAGATCGTCGTGTGACATACTGTGAGATTGAGGCAACCAAAGGCATTAGTTCCACCAGCATATATAAAATATTACATGATCATTTAGCTGTGAGAAAGGTATGTTCTCGTTGGATTCCATACAATTTGACAAAAACTCAAAAAGACGCTCGCGTCAATTGGTGCAAACAAATGCTCAATAAATACAATCGTGGTGCTTAAAGAGACGTATATAAGATTGTAACAGGTGACGAATCATGGATATATGCATATGAGCCGGAACGTAAACAGCAGTCGACTGTGTGGGTGTTTCAAGATGAACCCAATCCAACAAAAGTTGTTCGCGCTCGAAGCACATCGAAACAAATGGTCGCCTGTTTTTTCGGGAAAACTGGTCATGTGGCAACTGTGCCTTTAGAGGAACGTAAAACGGTCAACTCTGAATGGTACACAACAATTTGTTTGCCAGAGGTCTTCGGTCAAATACGGAAAACAAACAAACGCCGTCGGATCATTCTTCATCAAGACAATGCCAGCTGTCACACATCTCGTCTAACAACCGACTTTATGAACAGTCTAAAAATCGAATTGATGGGTCATCCCCCGTACAGTCCTGATTTGGCACCCAATGACTTCTTCTTGTTCCCGAATGTCAAGAATAAATTGCATGGACAACGATTTTCGTCGGCGAAAGACGCCGTTGATGCGTTCAAAAACCATATTATGGAGGTGTCTCAAGAAGATTGGAAAAACTGCTTTGACAATGGTTCGAACGAATGCAAAAGTGTATTGACCATAAAGGAGAATACTTCGAAAAACAATAAAGCAGTTTTCAATGCCAAAATCCTGTTTTTTCATTGTTAGGCTCAAAATATAAATAGTGACCCTCGTAATCCTCCGAGACCTTCCTGCAACTGACAGACCCTGCCCGGATCATGATCGACACAATGCCATGGTGTCACTTTACATGAGTGAGTGTGCTATGTACGACGACTTTTGAATCACCCTGTAGTTTGGATAATATTTCTGCGACTTTTGGCTAATTGCGAAGATGAGGATGAGTGATGATATGATGAAGGGAACTCACAAAGAACATTCAAGCCCAAGCTCGAAACCGGGACCAATGGCTGCGTAGCGCTATGTGCTAACCGCTTCGCCACGAACGTCGGCAAAGTTTGCAAACTGGTTAAAGCAAGAAGGGACCCTGCTTCAAACAAACGAGAACTGCGAGTTCAAATCAGTTGGTTGTCGTCCATGGAAACAGCCGTCACATCTGACAAGAACGAAGCATTGTGTCGAGTCCCTCGCTTTTCAGAGTTAAGCAACGGTGTGCGAATGCCGCCACCGTGGCGGAAACGAGACGAATTCCGGCGAAAAGGGATAATTAAACGTTGCGCAAACAGAAGGAGTTAGCTGCGGAGAATGAAGGAAGTGGAGTCAGAACAACCTGATGTAGTTTCCCAAGTGTGCGTGTCCGTTTTGCGAAAACCCGCAAACAGTTGGGGACAGCTGGCGAGGATGCATGAATATTAATTACGCTCTCTCAAGGGGAAGAGAAGATAAAAAATTACAACAGGAAAGGATAAGCTACAAGACACTGAATACAGAACAATTATATATTTTCAGGCCTCTGGTTTCTTTTCCTTAGAAGAATTCTCCACAGAAAAGACATTTCGGCAACAGTCTGATTAGAATCAATAGGACTTTCCCCATTGCATTATAAAATGCCAATTATCTAAGAGATACCAGTGGATCAAATTGTTCCCCTGATTAGAATCAATACGACTTGTTTCCCCATTGCTTTGTATAATGGCAATTATCTAAGAGATACCAGTGGATCAAATTGTTCCTCTGTTTAGGATCAATAGGACTTTCCCAATTGCTTTGTATAATGCCAATTATCTAAGAGATACCAGTGGATTAAATTGTTCCTCTGTTAAGAATCAATAGGACTTTCCCCTTTGCTTTGTATAATGTCAATTATCTAAGAGATACCAGTGGATCAAATTGTTCTTCTGTTAAGAATCAACAGGACTTTCCCCATTGTATTATAAAATGCCAATTATCTAAGAGATACCAGTGGATCAAATTGTTCCTCTGTTAAAAATCAATAGGAGTTTTTTCCCCATTGCTTTGTATAATGTCAATTATCTAAGAGATGCCAGTGGATCAAATTTTTCCTCTGTTTAGAATCAATAGGACTTTTCCCATTGCATTATAAAATGCCAATTATCTAAGAGATACCAGTGGATCAAATTGTTCCTCTGTTTAGGATCAATAGAACTTTCCCCATTGCTTTGTATAATGGCAATTTTCTAAGAGATACCACTGAATCAAATTGTTCCTCTGTTTAGGATCAATAGGACTTCTTTCCCCATTGCTTTGTATAATGCCAATTATCTAACAGATACCAGTGGATCAAATTGTCCTTCTGTTAAGAATCAACAGGACTTTCCCCATTGTATTATAAAATGCCAATTATCTAAGAGATACCAGTGGATCAAATTGTTCCTCTGTTAAAAATCAATAGGAGTTTTTTCCCCATTGCTTTGTATAATGTCAATTATCTAAGAGATGCCAGTGGATCAAATTGTTCCTCTGTTTAGGATCAATAGAACTTTCCCCATTGCTTTGTATAATGGCAATTATCTAAGAGATACCACTGAATCAAATTGTTCCTCTGTTTAGGATCAATAGGACTTCTTTCCCCATTGCTTTGTATAATGCCAATTATCTAACAGATACCAGTGGATTAAATTGTTAATCTGTTAAGAATCAAAAAGACTTTCCCCATTGCATTATAAAATGCCAATTATCTAAGAGATACCAGTGGATCAAATTGTTCCTCGGTTAAGAATCAATATTACTTCTTTTCCCATTGCTTTGTATAATGCCAATTATATAAGAGATACCAGTGGATCAAATATCGTATTATTCTTAAAGAACAGACAAGGTTTGGAGGGGGGCGATGGGGCGCTTCTATCAAAAGCATACGCTTGGTTTCCGTAAACCTTAAATTTTATGTATTTCATTTGTTTAAAATATAATGGATTTTTTGTAAATTTTGTAATACCGAATCAATTATTAATATTATTTTGTCCTAATTCTGAATTGATAATAATCTGCATTTCAAAACTAAATTAAATAAAGCATTGGTGTCGTTATTTATTTATTTAAGTATATTTTGACATATTCCTGGGTCAACAGGGGCGACATGAGAGAAAACTCCTTGTTTCTTCGTAATTTTCCCCCACTTTGCGGCCTATTTTTATATAGTTTAGTTTATATGAATGGAAATATATAATAATGATGGAGGAAAATAATAAACATCCTTTACTTATCCTGCATTCGGAGTATCCCTATTTTCGCCCTATGCACCTTAATCCGTATAAACCACGGAGTATATTGTTTATACAAGAACGATGTAAATATTGGTTAGAATGGACTTTAGCGGGAAAATCTCCATTTTTTTGATCAGATCATCCACTTATGATTCATCTTCATTCTAGCGATTAGTCTAAAGATTTTATTTTAATTCTTGTCTCTTGAATTGCTGCCACTTTTGGCTAATCGCGACGATGAGGGTGAGTGATTATATGATGACATTCATGAAGGAACACTCACAAAGAACACTCATGTCGAGGTCGCAATTCGAACTTAGACACCTGCTAACCGCTCCTCCATGACGGTCGGAGATTAGTCTAAGGGGTACAGTACCATGAGAATAATAATATGAAGTAAATTATATACTATCATTACTTCGCCATTTGAAGGATCCAGGTGTAAAAACCTGATAAGTCACATGTTCCTGTTTTTACAAGACAACAAATTCAAGGTATCAAGTCTCACTACTTTTCCCATGCATACCATTTTTTAACTTTCACATTTTTCAGAGCTTGCCAAGTTTTTCGTCTGCTCAGCTACACTATACAAAACTATACTAAAGGAACTTTTTAACGTCATCGATAACTGAAAATCGATAAAAATTGTACTTATTAGGTTCTTCGTCTGTTCTCTTCATTTATAATCACCGTAGTGATTAATATTACGATCCAGAAGAAGGGTATAAGAAAATGATAACATGGGACACAGACATAAGAAAATTGCAACGCGATACAGTAAAATACAATGAAAAAGTGTTCACGTTCAGTGACAGCCATGAATTAAGTATCCTGTTATATATGGACCACATGGGCAACTCGTTAGGCCCGATATTAAAAGGATTATTTGCTCCCCCCGTCAATATGACTTACGACAAGCCATGTTTTTTCACAGATACTATAAAATAGATGTAAATTATTAGGCAATAAAGCGCCATGACGTATACATCAAGTTACGTTATGCAGATACACCATATATGTTTTAGTCTGAACGACAAATGGTATAATAAAAGCAGATTACGTTCCTCATTCTAATCCTTGCAATCTCTCGCTTTTGTAACACCCACAACAATTTATATGCAAATATATTAAGCCTCTTACCGAAATAGATTCAAGAACTGGGGAGAATTATAGAGAAAAATACATGGATGTGGCAGTCACATTATTTCTTAGCGCAATGTATATAAGCATATTTCGGATGAGTCTGCTGGGAAATTTAATTACTTTCAGCACTACTTTAATAAAGTTTAATGAAATGATACTGCGTTAGTGATCAAGTTCTAGTTGAATGCAATTACGATATTTACACATGCATAATGCATAGGGTGCCCCTTTCGAGGAGTGATCTTAAAATACAGTGCGTTTTAAAATGATTAAACGGATCTCAAACAGTCGTATAGTTTACCAGGCTAGAATGGTAAATGATTCATCGATATGAAGGAAATCTCACCACGATTTATAAATACCTTCAAAGTGATGTAAGTGACCTTCTTTAGTTACAGGATCAACATCAAGGTGATAGAGGAATACTTGTCATACTTGCTGCAGCATGTCCCCCCTCACGGAGTTCAGAGCAGTTAAGATGCGGGTTTTCAACTTATTCAGACTTATGTGCAATGGTAACAGGTACAAAGAATCGTTAATGTATCTCCAGAATACGATCCGCTGATATAGGAGGCCAACTGAAAGGCAAAGCCTTTGGATGAAGTGAAAACTGCTGTGGAGTCAATGAGAACGGACATGCTGGAGCGAGTATGGCAAGAATTCCTTTATCACCTTCATCTTAATCCTGAAACTAAATGAGGTCACTTTAGCACATATATCAGTTGTGATGAGTTTAACTTCAGATTGATGTATCACCTACAGAGTGATAAAATTAAAGTATATTTGCAGATGTTTTCTCTATTTCAACCACCTTGCGTATTACAGCCTCTCAACACTCACACACATGCACCAGAGCCGCAACCACGAACTTTTGTCTGACGGGGGGGGGGGGGGCAAGTATCAGGATAAACGTACCAATAATAATAATAATAATGACATTATTATGACTATAATAATAATTATTAGTAGTAGTGGTAGTGTCAAAGACGTTATCATCCTCGTAAATTACACAAAAAGGGGGTAGAAGATGGTGTTAAAGCATTTGTGTTGGAACAAACGATTTTAAACATTTTTTTTTTTTAAAAAAAACGTTCAATTTCACATTAATTAATAATGGAAAAAAGTACACAAACTGTATTTTGAATGGCAGAAAATGCATGATAAATGAATTCCGAATATTATTCTCTTTGTACATATAACATGTACCCATGTTCACTGAGATTTTTTTGCTTCTATTATCGGGTACTTTTACCTGTGTCAGTTTGCGCTATTACTTTTGAGACACCCTGCATACACCATATAGGTCTATTATTTATATTCATTACATAATCAATTCATCCACCTCATATCAAACGAACAGCAATACGTATATAAATTGGCTCTCAAATGTGCACGCTCCTTTTCTTCCCAACAATTGTTCAGACGAAATCCATTAAGAGAAGTCTTATTTCTCTCTCTGGTAATTTACAGTGCATTACAGAAAACGATCATACTGCCAGTGAATAAAAACTCAACTGTGAAAATCTCGCCTCAGGGCATTCATCAATATGTATATATTCAATAGGATTTGGATTAATAAAGGTTGCAATTCTTCACGTCTACGGAGAAAAATTCAAGCATAATCCACGCATAATTCCCGGAGTCAATAATTCACCCGGAATTCAAGGAATTCCCGGTGAGTAGTCACCCTGTACCTACCACTCTGACTTTGTAAACTCCAAATATACGATCATTTGAAAATCGATGAGTCATTTTGAAACACTCTATATAAAATGATGATTTTAGATAATTTTGTCCAAAATAATGAATATTAATAAATAAATTATAGGAGCTTAATATACTACAACATTATGGTAGCGCAGAGGTAGCTTCGTTGTCTTGTAATCAAGGGGTCCCGGGTTCGATACCCGGTGGAGGCACTAGTGGATCGTATCCTGCTTTAAAGTGTAGGTCCAGACCCGATTAGCCTTACTGTGCACAAAGTGGACTTAAACACCAAATCAAACGACATTATGGGATGTTTCGTTGCCCCATCGTTTGTATCATCCCGTTACATCTACTGTTGTGATTTGCCTAGAGAAGAAAAGCTAAGAAAAATAACCAACCAATATACAGAAAGATCATGTAAATCATCAGTGTAGCCTATGCCTAGGCCTGAGCATGAGTGTTCTTTGTGAGTGTCCCTTCATCAAATTCATATCATCACTCACCTACATCTTCGCGATTTGCCACAAGTGGCAGAAAAGCAAAGCAAAATAAAAAATCAATCAATGCACGATTTACATTACGCTTACCAACTGAAGTTCTTATAAACAAAAACATGTAAGTTACACGTAGCATTCTTCAAAGGCGCATTGCGGTGTTTTCGTTATTTGTTGTGAGAAAAGTATCAAATATTTACTCCTTGTATTGAATTGTTGAGGGTATATTGCTAAGTAAACGGTGCCACTTTTCAAACACGAAATCTCTATATACTCTTATAACTTACGGAGGATAATAGTTTACTGTAAACAGAGCCGAAGCTATATAACTGAGAAATAAAGACGTAGCCAATGAAGTAAAGTCCCATGGGCAATGGTGGGTGTTTCCAAGGAAATATAATGCATGGGGTTTTCACCACCTTCGGGAGCGCAAGGGTCAGGAATGCCCTTGGGAACTTAAAGGGGGGAAATAAATGGCGACTCCAACGAGGGAGGTGGGGAAAGTGGGGTCTTGAATGAGCTGTCGGATGTCCAATACAAACAACATTCTGAATGCGTTCTCTGCGGTATTGGATGCAGGATGGGAAAGGTCTATGAAATGCCGTTTTTTTCATGAATTTCTGAATAGGATAGGGTGGAAGGTAAATGCAACAGAGAAGAAAAATCTCTCTGAGCTTGCAGCAGATATAACAGGTCTAAAAGCAGACGAACGACAGGTGATGTCCTATTCATAGAGATGATCAATAATGAAGAACAAGTGTGAAGCAGCTTTAGGGAATTAGAATTTACAGAAAGAGAGAGCAGATTAACAGAGACAGAGAGAAAGAGAGAGAGAGACAGAAATAGAGAGAGAGAGAGAGATGGTAATGAAACAGAGAGAAAATAGAGGGAGAGGAAAGACAAGAAAAAACATCAGATGAAGAGAGAGAGGAAAGAGAGAGTACAAATTCAGAGAGAACAGATAAGGAGAGACAGAGAGAGAGAGAGAGAGAGAGAGAGAGAGAGAGGGAGGGAGAGTCACCAGATAAAGAGAGAGAGGGGAGATAGAGAGAAGAGATAAAGAAATACAGAGAGGAAAATGAAAGATAGAGGAAAGAGATGGAGGGACAGCAGATAAAGAGAGAGAGCAAAGAAATATTACAAATACATAGAGAGAGGGGGAGAGAGAGAGAGAGAACTGATAAACAGAGACATACAGAAAGAGAGAGAGAGGGAAAAAAAAGAAAGACAGAAGAAAAAGTATAGAGTAAGGGGAAGTAATAAAAGGAAAGATAGAGAGATATCTCTCTCATTCCTCTCCTATTCTCTCTAGAGAATGAGAGAGAAAAAGAGGGGAGGGAGAGAGAAAGAAGATATATTCAATTATTAGGTGTATTCTCTGTAATCAGGAGCTTAGATTATGAAAACTAGAAGTGGATTTTTGTACATATGTACCCAATATGGCCTAGTAATATATTTTGTTATTTCACATCAAAAATTGCAACCGTAATTGTAAAGACAGTACCACAATGATATTTTTATAGGTTGATAAGTATATTGATATACTTACAATTTATTTACATAATGGCATAATGAAATTACGCAAAGAAATAACATAGTTTACAACCAATATGGAAGGATTGATTGGATGTTTTAAGTCCACTTTATGCAGAGTAAGGCTAATCGGGACTGGACCTACAGTTTAAAGTGGGATCCGAACCACTATGTGCCGTGCCTCCACCGGGAATCGAACCCGGGACCCCTTGATTACAAGACGACGACGCTACCACTGCGCCATCGGGAAGGCCTCCAATAAGGAAGGAAGTGACGTGTCATAACATGTCACCAGAAGACCATGGATTACACATCACAGTCCGAGCAAATGATAGGTCCTTATTCTTTCCTTACTGACTCCCAGGCAATATACGTGAACATAGAAAGTAACATGTGTCACATTTCCACATGTAATTGACGATAAGTTTCTATCGTAGCGTACCTCTCATTTTCGAGTTACGCTTTAGCCTTGTAGCAGGCAGGAAATTCAAAAGAATGTGTTAACTTCAGGATAATGCATTTTCCAGTTATTGCAGAGGTAAAGTGGAGTGTGAAGGAAAAAAGTAGGAGGAGCCTAGATTGGGAGGATGGAAGTGGAATCTTGAATAAGACAGTTGGTTTGGATTGGGGAGGACAGTCGGTTTTGGTTTGGAAAGAGGCGGTGGTGAGTTTGAAAGAGAGTCGAGTGGGAGTCTGAAAGTACGAGACAGGTTAGTTCGGAAGACAGTCGATCTTTATTTTGGAAAGTTAACGTTGGTTCGAAAAGTTGTTCGGGGAAGAAGTGCAGAGAAGTTAAGAGACAGTTTTAACAGACTAACAACAGTATGTGCGTGAGAGTTAACTTTGAAACTCTTATTAATCATCTCTTCGAGAACAAGACAGATAATATGCTTTTCTCTCATTAGCCAACATTGCCAATGACATCCTTACGTCATTTTAAGCTGAAAATGTGTGAGTTGACATTCATTTAAAAGGATGTGTAGGTTAAGTTTTATCTAGGTACCTCCGAAGATGAAGGATGCAGCATAAGCGAGTTCTTATGAGCTAACATAATCCAATGGTAAGATCCCCGAACCAGTAAGGTTCCTTACAACCTTTTTGAGGTTTGATACGCTACGTAGGCCATATTGAGTCTATCCTTAGTTTTAAACAGGACTTTAGATTAAAGTCTAAACTAAGTACCAGGTGGTTATAATTAAAGTGACGGTGTTCAGGGTGGTACAGCACGGCTGTAATGAGAGTAGCAGTCTGAAACTTCTTAGAAATGCTAATGAAGCAATGCGCTCGCAAATTATGGAAAAAAAATAGTTCCAATTCTCGCCACCAGGGTAAAAAATGGCGCTGTAAGCAGTCAAAACGTAGAATTTTCCGTAAATTTGACGTCAAAGTCGGTGACATTGCCTAACCATTGTGTGAGCTTCCTGGTTGTTGTTGGTGACGCTTGTTGCTTTTTCCTTTAGTAATGTTCATGTAATTCGAATATTGAAATTGTAGCGGTATTTTATTACAAAGAGTATTGTTTTCTGCGATTTATAGTGTTTTTCCTGTAACTATACGAAGTTTGGACTGCTTACAGCGCCATTTTTGCCCTGGTGGCGAGAATTGGAACTATTTTTTAACATAATTCGCGAGCGCATTGCTTCATTCTACGAAGTTTCAGACTGCTACTCTCATTACAGCCCGTGCTGTACCACTCTGAACACCGTCACTTTAATTATAACCACCTGGTACATTGTTGTAAAGTACGAGTGATGAGCTATCATAATATGTATTAGAGATATAAACATCTATCACTTGACACATGCAGTAAGTAATAACTTTCACTTGCAAGTAGAACACAATCACGAGGTCCAGCTATTTCGCTTCTGTCCTCAAGTTACAGCACTATAGGCACAGGTAACAGGTTCAATCACGTCATTCGGACATTCTAAATGACATACTAACGTCATCTGTTGAATTCACCACGTAATACTTGGAAACAGCAAATAGGCCATATTGGGGTTCAGGTATATTCAAACAGACGAAGGTGAATGTTTATATCGTACATGTACGATAAGAACGGCTGTGGATGTTTGCTACCCTATCGCTTGTTTCCCATCATTCACAGCGGCGTAGGTGTATTACAAGATGGCGACTCCCGTGCTGAAGTCCTTTTGTGTCATTGAATTTGCAAGGTGTGGTTCTGCTGCTTCAGTTGAGTGAACTTTTCGACGGCTTTTTGGAAGTGATCCTCCGTCCGATAACAACTTTCGGCGATAGTTTATTAAGTTTTCAACAACAGGATCTGTCTGCAAAGGGAAGAGCTCTGGACGTCCAAGCGTGTCGAACGAAAGCGTCGAGAAGCATTGGACTACCGTATGGATGTGTGCCGTGTCACGAAAGGAGCTCAAATTGAATATTTGTCAGGTACACTATGCAAACTTGTTTAGCTGTTGTATACTCCCACATAAGCTTTGTCCTTGTACAAAAAAAAATATGCTTAACGTCCACTGAGACGCGGGAAATCTCGGAGAAACGCGGCAACAGAACTTCTGTTGTCTGCTTCTATTAAAATCAAATGGTGTAACGCCCACTTCAGGGAAACACGCGGAATTTCCATGCCAGAAGTCTGCAGATTATCTTAAAGGTTATCGCCCATTGAGACACCTGAAACGCGTCTGTTGCCGCGTCTTAGTGGGCGTTAAGCTTTAAACGACCATGAAACCCCGATAATCATTTTGGGACACGCTTTATATTTCTGCATATGTTAATACTTCAGACTGCTTCGGAGAGTACGCTCGCTTAAAACTACCGCTTTAAATAAAAAAAAACTCCACTTCTAATATTCTCTTTAGGTTTCATTGTACGTAATTTATTCCATCCTCTTCCTCCCCTGTGGATACACCTCTCGGGGTGCTTTCGAGATGGCCGTTTAATTTCCTGTTCCAGAGTGCGCCCGTTCATCCAGACGTCTCCTTTTCTCCAACGTTTCACGCCGCTATGTTGCACCATTGTTGTTGCTTCCTCGGATTGTGATTTCGGAATTTCCTGCCTGCCTGTTTCCTACTTCTTTTTTTTCTTTTTTAAAACACAGTGGGTGGAGGGAGAACATCGTTCATTTCGCATGCATATCCATTACTCAAAAAGTCGTGCAAATAGATGGGAGGTACGAAGCCGCGATAGTAGGCAACTCCATTCCAAGCTCTATGGCAGATTGTACTCTTTTTAGGTTCAACTAGCGGTTTCGGAGCGACAAGTGGACATAGGGAATTAGCTTCTGGCTTCTCTAAAAGTCCATCCGGGTGGATGAATGATGAAGAGGAACATCGCAATACTACTCTTCATCATTTAGCTGCAGAATGCATTTCATGTTTTGTACTGGATTCCAAGAATTCACTTTTCTATCACGAGTACTTTCGATATCGGTAGAAACGCTCGAGAATTAGAACTAGTCAACTGAAATGTGTTTTTCGTACGTGTGCAGCTTCAAGTGTTATATGAGTGATCGTGAGAACGTCATCCTGGGTCAACCTCTTGCAATGCAACGAAGCTCTTATCAAATTTACCACACGCAGGATATTCACACGTGGCATTATTTTAGCAGAATATGAACCTCTGACCATGTTATATGCATTTGTTTCTATGCATTTCAACATGAATGTATGCCATTCAAAATGATCCCAATAACTAATTATATAGGGTGTTCCGTATAGGACGCCGAATTAGAAAATTAAATAAAAATAGGGAAAATATCATGAAAATAGTTATATTTCACATATATGTAAGCAGTAACATCTCCCATTTACGTATGAAAGACAATGTCAGGCATGTGTCCACCCCTACTGAGTCTGCATGCATCTATACGCTCCACAAAGTGATTGATAACCCTCTCGCAGATGTCTGTCCCGATGCCTCCAATCACCCGTATGATTTCCGCCTTCAGTTCCAAAAGGGTTCGTGATTTGTTGGCGTACACCTATGATTTCACAAACCTCCATAAGAAGAAATCACAGGGTGTAAGATCACACTCTACCTGCCAAAACCCACACCACACAGTCGTTCTCAGCGGATGGATGGATTTCACGCTCCTGGATTATTCGGGGATTTTCGGAAATAAACCACAACAATCGAGTCAAAACAATTCAGGCTACATTAATCGGCATGACAACATATGGCAACATTGGTAAGAACAGGTCTGCCAACCTTGAAACAAAACAATAGCACTCGATTCAAATTCGGCGTCCTATGCGGTGTATATACTCTTCACAAAAAGTTTGGAATATTGTTACGTTAGACAATAGGTGATAGACACAGCCTTGGAATGCAACAACACATGGTATATGTCTTGCGGGCGTTATCGTTTTCTCGCCGACATATGCCACCGTGCCTATCACCTATTGCCTAATATAACAATATTCTAAACTTTTTGTGAGGAGTCTATATATATACTGGGTTTCTCGGATGCCATAGTGGTAACGTCGTTGCCTTGTAATCAAGGAGTCCCGGGTTCGATATCCGTTGGAAGCATGTTGCACAGTGGTCAGTGGTTAGGTTCCCACTTTATAAACTGTAGGTCCAATCTCTCTGTGCATAAAGTGGACATAAAACAACAACACAGAACATACATATACGAGTAGATGGGTCTTAGTATAAAATCAGCCCAATAGGACGGACTTCAGAGTTCTGTATCACCGTTTAGCATCACTGGATGTTTTCAAAACTCTCTGTGGATCACATTTTTGGACCTTAGGGAACAGAAACTCAAAACAGTATAACTTTGGCTTCGTTTGCTAATAAAAACTTTAAAATATAGTGCGTAGTTAAAGAGGGAAATAGGGATCACGACTCAATTGTTGTAACCACGATAACTGACGTAAATTTACAACTATTTTGCTAAAATTTTTGTGGCAGCTAAAGATAACTCGGATAATTGGTCTGATAATGCGTTTCAAGATGATGGAGGAATATTGGACTTTTATACCGGACATGATGAAATTCATGAATGGAGACTCACATCCATTCCCAGGCCAGGATTCGAACCCGAGGTGGCTGAACTGATTGCCTTGTCAGCATGGCCGTCGGCAGAGGGGGTCGAACCGGTCGGTCGACCCCCTGGAAATTTCCATCTACTTTTTTTTTTCAATTTATGACAATTTATAAACGAAGCACTTTATTTCACCTCATTTTTCGTCATTGTTTAAAAATGGTGTTGATATATCGAATTTGGTACGAAATTTTCATAATTTGCAACACTGAAACTCTGCTAATTTGTAACTTTCACACGTTCCGAAGCTTCTTATACTACTGCGTTTGCTGCTGCCACTGCTACTATTATGTAATCTTGGTTGTAATAAGTACTACATTATTCATATAATAAACTTATTGGATTCTAAAATAAACTACACTAAAACTGCTACTGCTACTACTACTAGTAATAATAATAATAATAATAATAATAATAACAATTAAAAATGCCGATAATGCAATAATTTAAAAATGAACCCCCCTTCACAAACTTCTGCATATGCCACTGGTCCGAATCACAATATTTTTGAGGGGAGGGTGTGTCTTCGACATGTTCGATTCCCCCCCCCCCAGGAAAATTTCTGGCGACGCCCATGCTTGTCAGATAAGGTAAGCAGTACTCTCTCGACAGATAAGAGCACGTGAAACAGTATGTTTTGTGTAGGGTTGTCAGTGGAAGTCGCTGTTTTGACAAAAAATATGCAAACCTGATACCGAAACCTTGCATATATGATTCATCAGGTGTATAATGATGAAGCCACACGCTCTTGCTTCCCTTAGAGTACGGATGGTCGAATTTTCGACGAGCGCAGGTGTAACTGTTGAGGACTGGTGGTCGACATATCGACCAGCAGTAATACCGCGCCATTTCTTGAAAACTATACACTATATTCCAGTTCTGTCTTTTTTGTTCATTAGTATACCCCTAAAGGTATTACATACTCGAATTACAACACAATATATCCATTGATACTATTATCAACAAGTGCCGTTTGACAAAATTCTTTGTTTCACCTTTAGTTGCTATGGGATAAATTGAACATAAAGAGGTCTACCTTCTAAACTGCAATCTTCTACATGTAAGAATGAGTACAGGGTGGCTCAATAAGTCACTTAACACCCTCAGTTCAAGGCCACTGCGGCATGGAATGTGAAAATGGCGATGACCAATCATTGCCTGGCCAAGGGGGAACCACATTGACGCCACCCACACGGTCGGCGGCCATCTTGAATTCAACTTCAGAATTTTAAATGGGAAGGGGGTCGTGCGACATATCAAAATGGGCTAGAATTTCACGAGAAATGCAGTGGTGAAGGTTTTTTCGACCTATCTTTAACCAGTAAAAAGTTATGACTGAATTCTTGTACCAATTTGCTCCTTTTCGAGGTGTTAGAAAAATGCCTTAAAATTTGTTTAGCGCTTCGGTAATGCATCGAGATCAAAGTGACGTCTAGGGAGAGAAGTTCGCATGCCATTGCACACGATTTTAATCGGATACATCCATGAAGAGCTGCGCATTATAAATGGTTGTCGCGAACAATTTACAGTGTGACGCTTCCATTGAATTAAAAGTCCTTCACAGTGACAAGGCTAATGTTTATGTTCAGAAGGAAGTTCATAAACAGAATATGCGACCCTTGTCATCTGATAACTAACTTTGGACAGAAACTGCTTCAGAACGTTCCCATAAGTGAGCTGGTGTTCTTCCCTATTGAAAAAACTCTGTAAAAAGTACCTTCTTCCATAAGCAAGGATGAAAAAAACCTGTTTATTTAACAAATCCAAGTAGCCCTAAGCATTTAAGGTTCCGTTGATGGAAAATTGACTAACCAATCGTGTTCCATACAGCACGCCACACCATTAACTTACCAACACTAACCATTCAGCTTTGATCTGTCGAAAATGGGTTATCAGATAAAAAGCATCGAATATTCTGTTTATGAACTTCCTTATGAACATAAACATTAGCCTTGTCACTGTGAAGGACTTTTAATTCAATGGAAGCGTCACACTGTAAATTGTTCGTTGAATTCAAGATGGCGGACATCAAGATGGCCGCCGACCGTGTGGGTGGCGTCAATGTGGTTCCCCCTTGGCCAAGCAATGATTGGTCATCGCCATTTTCACATTCCATGCCGCAGTGGCATTGTACTGAGGGTGTTAAGTGACTTATTGAGCCACCCTGTATAATGCAACATTTTAAGCGGTGGCAAATTAGGCAAACTTTTCGGTTTTTTTTTCTTTTTTCTTCAAAGTTGCAGCACGGACATCACATATCCTAATAGAGTGGTATTTTGTCGTGCTTCCCTCCAAATTTGGTCCATCCAGCATCCATAGCGCCGACGTTAGAAGGGTAAAATAAACGGGAATATCATCGCGCGAGGCTCCGTCCGCTAAAATTGTGTTTTTGCAGAAGGGGGCTGCAGTTTAAAGTGAGATCGAAACCACCGGAAACCGAATCTCCCACAAGTTGGTTACAAGCTGACCACATTACGCTACCGGGGAATAAGAGATAAGGGAACAGACGCAATGAAACACAGAGGGTTCGAACCTAGTACCTCCGGCGGGGACACTCATAAAAATCACCGATACCAGGCCGGGATTCGAACCCGGTATTCCTGGTGTCCTAACACGATGCACTAACAACTCCACTTTTCACTATTATAGTGCATCGTTCTTATCTATAGTGTCTTTCAACCTTAAAAGTCAGTATGGAAGTAAATGGAGTACTTCCCTCTCTACCATGAGTTTTGCCAAAAGCTCTGTCCTCTACCACCGCTGCGTTGCGAGATGTTACAAAATTTACAAAATGTAAAAGTAAAAAATTTGAAACAGTGAAATCATTATCCTGTAGACCTTTTATGCTCTATTTACTGACGGCATTATATAACCTGTCATAAATTCATGTGATCTGAATTTTTCATAATTATGCAATTTTGCAAAACGCTTAATTTTTTTCTAGTAAATACTTCAAAAGCCATAAATATGAAACCGCTTTAACAACTTCGCCAGGTTTTTATCTACGGGATCTATAATGCTTGTAGATATGATATTCTTTGCCCGAGTGAATTAATTTGATTACGAGGAGAGTTATATGTATACATATATATATACACATTGGATATTTTGTATAAATCATCAGACCGTAACACGAAAAAGTTGGTTAGCGAGAAACTTTTGGGTTTGTCGCGATACACATGCATACCAAGCGAGAAAAGTGTTGACCTTTGTTTGAAGTTATTTTTAGAATGCATTGTTACTCCACAGCACCGTTATTCATTCCGCAATCGTAGTTTGTTTATGCGGGCTGTCTCGCGTATCAAATTCATTGCGCGCCACCAAGGTTACTACAATTCAGTTGCAGGCATGTGCCCCGGTTCGTAGGAAGTGCAGTGTGCTTCCGTAAAAAATGTATCTTAATGTTTGTTTTTGCATTTATTTAATTCTGTTTATGTAAAGGATACAACATTCAACGAAAGAAGTAACAATAGTTGCGTGTATTACACATGTACTGCAAATGTAAAATGGTAAATAGTTACGTCGAAATATAAACATTTACATGCAAATCTTGAGGTAACTATCGTTTCTTTTTCCAAAATGCATCAAATACATAGATTTTGATGATTTCCTATACAATATTAAAGAAGTAAATTTGTCGGAATCATTAGCGATTAACAGCGACTCGATGCGACTCCGTTTGTTGATCTGGCAACGCCGCGCTCCATTTAACCCATACTGACTTTTAAGGTTGAGACGCTCTATATCTACTGAACAGAGACAATACGTTTGAAGGAGTGGCAGTAGAACATCCTAATCGGATTAATGACTGAGCAGACATCGAAACTGCTCATGGAAGGAGAAGTATGCAGAAACTTGAAGAACGAGAAACTATTACGAGTAGATTTGGCAACACTGATGAAATGATGAAAGTGGTGGCAATACCTCAGAAGAAGTGCGAAATGTTTTGCATTCTTTTCAGGGTCCTAAGAGAGGAAGGTTGGAAGAGGGTGGTACTGTGGCGCCTCCCCTTTGAAATTCGAACCAGTTTTTCACTAATGAGTTCTGAGGACCCCAAAGAAAGGAAGAAATTCATTCTGACGGAACGCGAGAAGAATCCGTTAGTTGCGGGCAGTGTTGCCACATGAAGAGAAATTCCCTTTCGACAGGGAAATTCTAGTAAAGGTTTAGGGGAAACCGGTAACAGAGAAATTGTAATGAAAATATCAAGATTGCACGGAAACTTGAAATTACCAACCTGTTATTTTAGATTCAAGCTATTCCGAAGTGTAAGGGACTTTTTGCTTTCTTTCGTCACTGGCTCAGTCGGTAACGCGTCTGACTACCATGCTCAAGGTCCCGGGTTCGATCCCCGGCCGGTTCAAATCCGGGAACTTTTCTAACGGTGGAAGCGGCCCCGGCGCCTACCCAGCGTCGAATAACATGGGTACCTGGGGGAAACCCTGGGGGGTAAAGGCGGTCAGGGGCGTGATGCTGATCACATCACCCCCACTCACGACCGGATCAAGAAAGTGTGGGGCGTTACCCCCGCACCCCCTATACGCCTTCATGGCGTGGTGCTATGCACAGGGGAACACTTTACCTTTTTTTTTAATTTATACGCAGAAATTTTGATTTTTTAAAAATAGGTTTATTTTTTGGCAATTTTCTGTTATATTTGGTTAATCGTGAAGGTGAGGATGAGTAATGATATGTTGAAATGAAAGAAGGAACACTCACAAAGAACACTCATGCCCAGGCCGGAATCCGATCCCAGGACTCATGGGGTCGTAGCGCTCTGTGATAACTCCGCCACGAAAGTTGGGCCCAAATTTTGAATATGACTTGAGAACAATTAATACATATTTCCTTTAACTTTAAAAATTGTTGTAATAACATTACAAATGTTAACCTAATGTTTAAGTGTTGTTACATTTTTTTTTGGATTTCGTATATTTTTCGTAAAAGTGTATAATTTGATATTATCAATCTTATTCTTTTTTAAAAATCTCCATATTTCCATTCATTTAATCAATTCTAGTATTTTTATAATTTGATCAAATTTTGTGTGTGAGATTTCAATTTTTCTAAAATGGAGGGAAATTTTTATGAAATGTAGAATTTTGTACTAAGTAAAGGGAAATTTTGGCAACACTGCGTCGGAATAAAAACCAACGATGGAAGAGGATGAAGAAAGGCGCAATCGACGAAGCCGTGGGACTAAGTTTCCTCCCCAGCCCCCAGGTGACGGATCTCTGTGACTACGAGCAAAAAGCGAAGTCGTTCGTTTCTTTCTTAGGCCAGCCCCCTAAGACCAAGATCTCTGCAAGAAATATGACGTCATCGCAAAAATCCATTTCAGTTTAAGTTCACGTGCACAATTTGCGTAAAGTATTTCGGTAAGCAAGTTATACATTCACCCATTGCGAATATGTTTTAGGATGCATGGTGCACGATACGTTGTCGTACCCTTGTGAAGCCTGATCAACCCGCCATATTTGTGAAACAGTGTTCTCGTTCGCACGTATGGACTGCAGAGCGTGCAGCGGCACTGTAGCGAGGCAGGAGGCTTCGTCGGTCACGTTCGTGCCTCTGGTCACCTGATTCGTGAGTAACAGGGCATCTTGTGCTAACCTGCATGGCGGAGTGGTTAGCACGGAGCGCTACGACGCCAAGGGCCACGAGTTCGAATACAGGCCTGGATGTTCTTCATCATATCATCACGCATCCTCATTTCTATTAGTTAAAACTGGAAGAAGAGCGATGTACATAAACCAAATCAATCAACAGTGCAATATGCTTGCATTGCAAATCAGTAGTGTATACTGAGTCCAAGATCTGGGATAACTCACTG
This sequence comes from Lepisma saccharinum, assembly GCF_977018435.1. NCBI lineage: Eukaryota > Metazoa > Arthropoda > Insecta > Zygentoma > Lepismatidae > Lepisma > Lepisma saccharinum. The sequence goes on from NC_139245.1 coordinate 38,272,404, forward strand.
TCACGTGGTCCTAGGCTATGAGTAGAAATAACTTTACCAACTCCTAAGAAGTCAGGTTGCCAACTAATAGGAAATCAGGTTGTCAACTAATAGGAAATCAGGTTGCCAACTCAAAGAAAATTAGGTTGCCAATTCAAAGGAAATCAGGTTGTCAACTCATAGGAAATCAGGTTGCCAACTCATAGGAAACCAGGTTGCCAACTCATAAGAAATCAGGTTGCCAACTCATTAGAAATCATCATCATCATATCACTGATATGAATAATTTTGTTTACAATTTCTGATCAATTTTTCTCCCGTATTTTATTCTCTAGACTCCAGGCTTCGCAGATAGCCTAGCTAGCCTAGAATATACGCTCTTGATTGCAATCATAGCAAAAGAAACAGGAGGTTGTTCCGTGCAGTGGCTTGCCCAAGGTCATAAACGACAGGTAAATCTGACATTCGACTCACAGTCCATGTCCGTGAGTCGAGTTATAAGTATTTTTCTGTAAAATAACTGTTCCAGAACTCTCCGTCACTTCACCTGTTTGTAGTGTATAGGTGCAAATTCAATCAGAAACATTTTTACATTTTGATTATCCCTCGTATATATTTTCAGGCCATAGATAATTATATTATTCCGATATCATGGAATCGTTATGCATGAGAAATCTTGTTAAAAGCATGGTGAAATATTCATGCGTGGATCAGTGTTATTTTCGTAGAATTTCTCTCCAAACAAGCAAAAATTTCCCACTTGTCAACAAAAAAATATTTATTTATCAATATTGACTCAAAAGACAAACTACATTACTAGTAAAAATACAGGTTGCACATTAATATAAAAAATGCACCAAACAAAGGTATTGTTTCCAAGAATAAATGCCTATTCTACCAGTGTTGTTGGTAGAATAACGTTCTATATTTACAAGTGCAAAATGAAAGACCTGGAAGAAAGGAACGAAGATGAAGAAAATAAAACAAATGACTTCTCCCAAAACGCTTGTAGTGCTCGGACATTCTCCAATTTTTCAGAAAATTTCCCTCTTTCAAAGAAATACCCACACAGTGGGAAATTTTCCTCCAATTAAAATCTCCGGCACGGTTTCAGTAACTTGCTCAGGCCTACGTTAATGTTTGAACCATCAGCAAAAGATCTACGCAGGAGTTGACAGAAGTTTGTTGCTCTAGGTACGGCGACAAACACAGCAACAACAAGGGGCCTCAGCCCCTCGTTCCTCCTTTTGGTGACAGTTCGGCGTGTCCTCTTGTAGGAAAAGAGTAAAGGGAGCGGAAACGCAAACACAGTAATGGAATTATTTGACAGGAGGCGAAATGACACGCCATCCAGGCAACAATGTCTGCAATTAGCTTGACCGCGGCAATGATACAGGCTGGTCGGGAGCAGTGTTGCCACAATCAGTAAGCACAATTTCCCTTTCCAAGGGGTAAAATTTCCCTTTTTCGACCATTTTTTCCCTTCATCTAAAGAATTATTATTATTAATAATTAAATATTATCCTTGACCCATGTTCCTATGTATGTATAAAATGTTAATCAATGTAACTTTTATATGCTACGACGCCAGGGGTACCGGGTTCGAATCCCGGCCTGGGCATGGCTGTTTGTGAGTGTCCATTCATAAATTTCATCATATCATCACTCATCCCCATCTTTGCAATTAGCCAAAAGTGCCAGAAAAGCGAATTAAAATAAACCAAATCAATAAACAATAAAATCAATAGCTTTTAAATGTTTTTTTGGAAGATTTAGATTTTATTGCTAAACCAAGCCATTTTTTTTTGTTTTGAGATGAAAGCTAAAATGATGTTAAAGTTGGCAACTGAAGATTTTCGTCAGTAAAAAGCAAAACACACAAACAGAGATTGGATTTATGGAGGCCAATGCCCCTTGTCTTCATCACACCATCTCAAAATGCTGTTCTAGTAAGGCGCACATATGAAGTTCGGCGCATGGGTATACACGTTTTATTAAAAAAAAAAATATGTATAGTACATACCTGAGCAAATGTTCTATTCTGGTAAATTTCACATATTAGGTGGAAACTTCTAAAACACAGCAAGTTTTTATTAAAATTTAATCCATTGTTGGTCACTTCTTGCCACTCTGCACGGAAATTTTTAACTTGTTTCCGCGGTGTTTTTTCATCTTCCGATAATTCTTCACGACGTTTTCTAATATATTCTGGAGTTGCAGATCATTTCCTTTGCTTCCCTTGTTCTTCCACCGTCCAAGAAGGGCACAACCTTCCACCTAACACTCGCACACGACGAATAACCCAGTGTCCAATGAAGACTGGTAAAGATAGTATTCGACAAAGAGAACTTTATGGTTTGCACGTGTAGTGTTTGAGGCAAAATTCAGAGAACCGTGGAAAGCTTTACATAAACAATACCCTCGGACTCCCACTCCAAAAACCGGGACATAAAGTGAATGGCTATTGACCTCCGGCCCCAAACCGTAGCCAGATGTGGGTCAACCCAAATTCCACCCTTCCTCTCAGAACAAAGTATACCACAAAAAAAAAAAAATAAGTTATCATTTACAAAACCGGAATCTATTACTTATAATGTTTAATATAATTAATGTTGAGTCTGTCTTGAAATTTCCCTGAAAATTCGCTATTTTTCATCGAATTTCCCTTTTCCCTTTTAACTTAAAATTAGCTCCAAATTTCCCTTCAAAAAGGGAAATTTCCCTTCATGTGGCAACACTGGTCGGGAGAACGCGACTGACTGTTCGTGCGTAATTGATATGCGCGACTTTCCCCCAGGTCATGGTTTGCGGAAATTAGAAGTCATTTGTTTTGACCTGAACTCCGAAATGCTGCTGCTTGTTGCGTCCTGTGTTTAGTAAGGGTGCTATTCCGGGCTCAGGTTTATGCTCAATCGCTTCTGGTGATTGCTGGGGCGGTACCTTCGATTAATGCCACGAACTTGCTTCATTGTTAGTGTTATTGCATCAATTCTCGCCTCTCCACCACGGTTAATTTAGTTTACGTCCGCTTTACGCACAGAAAGGTAAATCGAGACCGAACCCACGGTTTAAAGTGGGATCCAAACTATGAGCCTCAAAAGGGTATCGAATCCGGAATCCCTCTATTACAAGGCGACAGCTCACCACTACACCAGGCCACCTCCGTTGTTGAGTTGAGTTGGTGTTTTAAGTCCCGGGACTGGACCTACAGTTTAAAGTGGGATCCGAACCACTTGTGCCTCCACCGGGTATCGAACCCGTGACCCTTTGATAACAAGGCGACGACGCTACAGCCGACCTCCGTGGCGGACTGGTTATCTCACCACGTTATGACGCCAGGGGGCCCGAGTTCGAATCCCGGTCTGAGTGTTCTCTGCGTGTCGCATAATCAATTTCATCGTATCATGACTCATCTTCATCTTTGCGATTAGCAAAAAGTGGCAGAAAAGCGAATGAAATAAAGCAAATCAATCAATCAAACAACTGTACCATCGTGGATAGAACAAATTACACAGCAAACTGACATTTAGAGTATTAAATCAACCCAATCAGTCACCCAAGAAAGGATAAGTACCTGATACAAGTCACGTGAACTTAAAATTCTATTAGGGTACTCGAACTGAAGTGGGCTTAATCGACCCCTCTCCCTTTTTGGAATTTATTTTCTGCCTTTACATATCAAAATTAAAAACTAGCTGGGCGAATAAAACTTTCTCCCCTCTGAGAATATAGACACCTCCTTACAGAACCTCAGTTTCCCAGGACTCTTTCACTTAACGTAACACTCCCAAATCTCATCAAACATCCAAACTTCAAACTTTTTCGCGACATACTCCGTGAATCAGTAATGAACGATCAGAAGCAAGATGAATCAACAAACGAATAATCAAAAATTCCTGTGAGTTGCCAGAAATTATTTTCATACAATTTTTAACTTACTTCAACTTTATTAATTTTATATTCTATGTTACTGCTCAAATTGTTTCTACTGTCTTTGATATTATTTTATTGTAATTTCTTGTCGTTTAATTACTTTTCAATCTTGAATTTTATCTTAATCTGTACTTTGTGGTTAGGTGGAAGACCAGCAATAGCTAAACCTCGCCAAGAAATAGAGTCAATTCAATTTAATTCAGTTATGGATATTTTTAAACATTCGTACGTATCAAATCTTTGTGAAACGAATGAAATATCCAAGAACTCTGTATGTGTGTGTTTAGATTGATTTTTATGAAACAAGTTCGTAAGTGATTGAAGTTGAAATACGGAAATTTTCTTTATCGGACACTGTGAATCATTTCAAGACACGTTTAGAATACAAGTGGACATGTGTTTTGAATACTACACAGAATTATCATCTTCATATCAACGTAAATGTTCGTAAAGTTAAGAAATCCAACTGTGTTATTGTCATCACTGCAGGTAACATTCTTCAAGATGGTGGAACAATGTCTATCATGGCGTTTGATACGAACGAAGTCATTGGAATACCATTATAAAAATGTAAAAAAAGGAAATAATAAACCAACTACTTACTTTGACGTCGCCATACTTCCAGGTGAAGAGCACCACGATGGGAAGGCAGCAGATGACGACGCAGGACAGAATCAAGATGGCGGTCCTCATCACCCAGTTCAAGGACACCACGCAAGGCCTGTCGTCCACGCAGGACTCGCACCCTTCGGCACACTCCAGGCATTCGAAGTTTCCGTCTTTGTCGAACAGGCTGTCCTCACCCTGGAAATAATTAAATTTTTGTAAAAATCAGTGTCGTATACTAAAAATTTGACCTGGTTTACCGCAAGAGGGTTATTACAAATGATCCTCCCGATTTCAGACACATGTAAATCACGTTTATTGATACAAAAAAGGTTATATCAATGTAAAGAGTAACTCATAAAGTTTTCATATACGGTTGGTAACACTGCTGCATAATAACTACAAGAGAAAATGACCGCCGTAAAGACAGGAAAGCGTTTTGTGTGTTAGATTCCACGTACACCCGTCTGTTATTAGTGTGCAGTGACATTTCAGTTTGGCGCAGATACAGCCAGTGGGAATTCAATTCGTAAATGGTTCTGATTTTAAAGAAAGGGGTTGCATCTGTAAGAGAAAGTCAACTGGCCGCCCGTCAGTAAACGAGGGAATTGTGGAACGGGACCATGCAAGTTTTACCAAAGGGGCTCACGTTGAACACTTGTGAAGTCATGACATAAAACATTATGAGTTACTCTTTACATTGATGTAACCTTCTTGTATCTGAGTTTCATTAAACGTAATTTACATGTGTCTGAAATCGGGAGAATCATTTGTAATAAACCTGTATATATTTATTATACACCCAATCTAGGTTAATTAGATGCAATAGAAATAAAAATACCAATACAAGTAAAACAAGAACAGAAGTCCGACAACTTCAAATTTTCCAGCAATTTCTTCATTTCTCATAAAACTTCTCTTTAGCTTAAAATTGGACATATAAACCACATTCTGCCTCTGTATGCACGCTAAACTGGCTTGTTTAATGCATACGAACCTGTAGGTACGCACGGAAGATTCAGGTCTTAATAGTCTTTTTGAATTACTATGAGGTAGTTATGGTTTATGAATATAGAGACACACACTGTCCCAGTAGCAAGTTTATTTACATAATGTGCAAGCTACCATAACACTATACAAATATAGTTAATTAGATAAACTCGCTGCAAGAGAAACATTTCGTAGATACTCGTATTTCAGCGAAAAATGTAGGCTCGGCCAGGTATCTGGCATACCGTGCCATTGCCCTACCACTGAGCTACCGAGCCGGCCTGGCTTCGCCTGATCTTTCGCTTTCGCTGAAATATCTACGCAGTACATCTAATGTGTGTGCCTGAATTGACATCTCTACCCTGGGAGGAACCAGGCAACGTCGACATCTACAGTGTTTCACAGGCAACAGATTTCGTTGCAGTAGCACTAGCAGAGAAGATTCCACACAGGTTACACAGCGGCAGCGAAAGATCAGGCGAGGCTCGGTAGCTTAGTGGTAGAGCAATGGCACGGTATGCCAGTTTAAAAGCACGAGTAAGATTTATCAACGTTTTTGCTCTCTCTAAACTTTGGTATGTAGCAAAAATCCTGCCCTTCAAAACACAGCACTTAGCCAAGGTCAACAAAGCTGTTGGCTGCTTTTTGTGGCACGATACAATTTTCCGGGTGGCAATAAATGAGGTCACGTTATCAGAGAAGACAGGTGGGTTGGCACTAATACATGTGAACACACAGGCAAGAGCATTGTTTGTACAGACTGGCCTTCAAACAGCTTTCTCACTGCACGAGTCAACGACCCAAGCATGTATACAGACGATAATACGGAACATTCCATTAGAAGCTCCCATCGATATCCAAAGTATCCCCAAACGGTTTTTGTTTTATAAGGACATCGCTTTACAGGTATGGTACGAGTTATTACGACATGAGACGATTGCACCATGTGTTAAAAAGTTATATAGTGAAATCAATAGTTTCAAGCACACAGTACCACGAATAGTCAAGGATTTCAATACACATAATTGGCCACAAATATGGGAAAATGTCTCCGCCAAACACCTTTCAAAAGCTGGCCAATCAATATGGTACAAAGTGGTTCATCGTGTTATAGTGACAAGAGATAGGACATACCAATATGGAATCAGTGACTCTCCTAACTGTATATCATGCAACGTGCCTGACTCTTTAGCCCACAGGATAACGAAGTGTCGCAACTCCTATACGGCGTGGAACAAATTGCGAACAATGCTCAGTCGTATATGCCGCACCTCATTAACAAAGTTTACGGATACAGATATAGTTTTTCCTGATTTCAATATTTTTCCACCAACAAAACAACGAGCAGTACAATGATTGATAACAGAATACTTATTATATATATTTCACAATGACGGGAGCAGTTTTCAGAAACAATTCAGTATCTTCTTGCAAGAACAATATGAAAAAAATCCTCTCCAAGCAAGGAAGAAATGGTATGCAAATTTCTTATTAGTGCTTTATACTTAATTTAGGTCAAACAAAAATGTAAAGGTTAACCAGATAGAAATACAAATTGTAATAGCAGTAATACACTTATGTCAACAACAATGTAATTCCATAACTTGTACATCAGAGTGAGACAATAAAAAAAAAAAAGTCCCGGGTTCGATCCCCGGCCGGTTCAAATCCGGGAACTTTTCTAACGGTGGAAGCGGTCCCGGCGCCCACCCAGCGTCGAATAACATGGGTACCTGGGGGAAACCCTGGGGGGTAAAGGCGGTCAGGGGCGTGATGCTGATCACATCACTCCACTCACGACCGGATCAAGAAAGTGTGGGGCGTTACCCCCACACCCCCTATACGCCTTCATGGCGTGGTGCTATACACAGGGGAACACTTTACCTTTTTTTTTTACCTTTTTTATAAACAGTAAGGCTAATCGGTACTGGACCTACAGTTAAAAGTGGGATACGAACTACTATGAACTTCCACCGGGTATCGAATCCGGGACATTTTGATTACAAGGTGACGAATTACCACTGGAGTTATAACGCGGTAACATGGAGAATATGCCATGTGTCTAAAGAAATCATTTTGTAAACAAAACACCAGACGTGTCGTCGTCTCGATCTTGAAAGCAAAGTCTGTTTGGTCTCGAGTCTCCAAATATAAAGTACAGGTAGACCAAGATGAGAAGAATCCTGGCAAATTCGTGAACTAAAGTTGACATTCGGTTGTTTTCTTCTGTGGTTTCGCGTTTGTTCATGCCCGAATGCCCCCGTGTTGCCATTCTTATAACTTCTCTCCATTGCTTGGCTGTCACAACGTTAACTTTCACTGGGTAAGGTTTTGTCTTTCATCACGATACAAACACTTGGCACTGAAAAAAAGGTGACGATGATGTGTTGAAGCGAAGAACGCTGGACATTTGGGCAACGCAAGGGCAGGATTATATGGTGAAACAGCTGATTGTATCGCCCTGCCCATTAAGACTAACTGTGACGATAAGAATAAACGATGATTATATGAAATTGATTAACATTGTAAAAACCTGGGACACCCTACCTGACAGCATTTCAGGCCTCTAGATGGCGCAGTGGTTGCGTGGTCGCCTTGTAATCAAGGGATCCCGAGTTCGATACCCGGTGGAAGCACATAGTGGTTCGGATCTCACTTTAAACTATAGGCCCAGCCCTGATTAGCCTTACTGTGCATAAGGTGGACTTAAAACAACAAATCAACAACAACTAAAAGCTTTTCAAGGAATTTCCTTTTAGCAGAGTGGAGACTGAGTGCAAGAACTATGACGTAAACTGAATGCTTATTTTGTGACTTTTCTTCTTTTTCGTTTATATATATTTGTTTTTTTCATCATTTTTTAAATTTTTCATTTATGTAATATGTGTAGGAGACTTGATTTTTTGGTGTTTTTTCTTTTTTCAAAATTGGTGTTTATTTTTCCCAAAAATGTATTTTAACACATTTTCCTGTCAAATATACCTAATATTGTTCATGTATAGTGCTATTGAAATAGATTTTTAAACTGGAGGCCACGGCCTGCGCCTGTTCGTTAGAGTTTGATACATTGGAATCGATTTTTGTGGAAGTTTTCTTCCATTATTTCTCGCGCGACGAATATTGATGTTATGGCTCCCGTGTGACGGTAGGTGGGCCCTCGATCTCCCACGAGAACCATCGACTTTGCTCGGTAAATCAAATCGTTCGCATAGAAGGTGAAAAATCTTGGGAATCATCCATTTACACCTGGATTATCTCATGTATAACACGCATCATAGTTGTCTCTTGCATAAAATGTTGGAAAACGGGCACGTAAGTATTAACAATCATATACTTTATATACTTTATACGTCCATAAATATGTTACATTTTGTCTTTTTGAGCCTATAACACAAGAATGTTGCATTTTCGCGTCATTTTTCGTTGTTTAAGTACAAGTTGTGTTGAAATTCGCGAAAAATTGCCACAATTATAATTTTATGCCAAATTTGCATTGTCTCGAGATTTCGAATTGTCATAAGGACCTGACAATGCACATTCATAAACACTTTCTTCAGCAATTATTGCGCCCGACCCTGTGGCCGAGTGGTTAGCACATCGCGCTGCGACGCCAAGGGTCCCGGGTTCGAATCCCGGTCGGGCTTGGTTGTTTGTGAATGTCCATTCATCAATTTCATCATTTCATCACTCATCCCCATCTTCGCAAATTAGCCAAGAGGCACAAAACGCGAAGTAAAATAAACTAAATCAAAAATCTTCAGCAATTACGTTTTCGGTGTTATCGAGTTTGCGAACATCAAAGATCCCCAATTATTAATAGTAATAATCTGTAGCTAAATCGTAATCTTGTACTGTATTCATAGTGTTACCTCATGTACGCTGAAAAGTATCCTATGCCTCGGGTTAGGTGGGAGAACACACTCAGATTGAACCTCGCCCACGCATTTGAATTTGAACCAATCAGAAATGGTTTTATTTGCTTCATTTAACTTCGCTTCTTTGCCAATTTTGGCTAATTGCGAATATGGGGATGAGTGACGAGGTGATGAAATTGATGAATGGGAACTCACAAACATCCATGCTCAGACCAGGATTCGAACCCAATCAGAAATGGGAACTGGATTGTTTGAAATTGTATCCCACTAAACGTCTAAAGAGTTCATCTTCAACCGGAGACGACCACTAATGAAGCATCGAAAATAAATGGTACAGCACAAATTACAAAAAGGGGGAGGGGCAAATGCCAAAACGACAGCATTTTTGAAGATGCACCCTCATTTTTCTTCAGTTTTTGTAATTTTATTTCTTCCCTAAGGAAGCGAAAATGGTGAGAAGACTGCATACAATGACGTAATAGATTTGGCCTGTATATTTATTCTTGGGCAATCGCGTGCGTGACAAAAGTGGGTTGAACGACGCGAAAATGATGGATGGGCGTCGATGTGATCGGCAAGATTAACGATTTATAACCGAGTGGGATGTGAACCGTTGATATCCAGGCTCGTTGTCGCATTATTCGTCAGGAAGATTGGTAAATGAGCACGATTCCAACGACTCAGCAAACACCGTGAATGAAGATTACATCAACCGATCACCCCCTGTTTGATAAATCTGTGACCCGGAAAGTGCCCTTCCGTCCAATAATTGACATGGTACTTTCGTCCCAGTTCTGTAATTTAAGCTGATGAACGAAACCTCCAACTTTCCAAGCAGTGTTGCCAACATTGAGTACGTAAAGGGCCAAAGTTTGATTTATGCTCACTTTATGCTCAGTTAGGCTAATCGGAACTGGACCTACAGTGTAAATTAGGATACGAACCACTATGTGCCTCCACTGGGTTTCGAATCCGGAACCCCTTATTACAAGGCGAGGACGTTAGAGACTAGAGGAAGAAAATGGAGCTAGATCATACCCGAAAATGGAATTAAGAATTCATTTTCGTGATGCAGGGTTTGTAAAGCTGGAATAAACACGAACAAATACAGCGAAGTTTCATTACCAAGAATTATGACTAATGCGATAAATCCGAATGGGAAAATAAAAAAAGACGATGGCATGTTATAACGGCGAAAAGAGGGGGGAAATTACCATAACATCAAGCAGTGGCTAATTGGCTATTACGCTATATTACTGGAAAACATATTTTTATGCATAGGAACAAGCATGTAAAACAGCTAATTGAATACATGCAATAGAGATTGCAATGTACCAAATGCGAAGACAAACACAAAAAATTGAGTCAAAGCAGAAGTAATGCGCAAAGGAAGTGACCAATAAGAGAAAATCATTTCATCGTAGCTACAAAGACCAAACCGGATGATTGCCACAAAAATAATAGTCAATACCGGAATGAGTGTATTTCCAAATTAAACCCATATTGGCTTGATTCGGCGCTCTTACGCCAGAATATCTCTCAGAATCAATTCTAAGGCTTATCCGACGGCTTTGTGCAACTATAGGCTTGCAATGAAGGAGTCCCAGGTTGGATCCAAATGGAGGTTGTTGAGATCTCACTTTAAACTGTAGGTCAAGTCCCTGTTAGACTGAGAATAAAGTAGACTTAAACACATGTCTTAAGTAACCAACTCGATCTTGCCACATACATTACGAGAGCATGTAAATAAACAAAAAGTGGAAGATACTGCAAGAATAACTGTTCGAAATGTGCGAGGAGGGGGAGATTAGAAAGGTATTTAATCAGTAAACGTTTTTAGAAAAGGCTTGTAAAGGGTTTTCCAATAAGAATGATATGATTTTGAAATGAACTGGCAACTATGATTCAACTGTCACTAGTTGTCATTTGTGTTTAGTATACTCTGGCAATTCATCATGGCTAAATACACGCTTGAAGAACGTTTGGTTATTATCCAAAAAAATTATGAAAATATACGTTCTTTTGTGAATACTCAACGTGCACTTCGCGAAAACTATGGTCCACATAATCGCCCTTCTGTGTATCCTATTCGTCGTATCTTTGAAAAATTTGAAAGGGATTTAACTCGTCACGATGCGAAAATAACAAGAGGTCGTAATGCAAGAAGTGTAGAGAACATTGCTGCTGTAAGAGGTGGCATTGCAAAGGTTCCAAATTTATCGATTCCTCGTCGTGCTCAAGAATTAGGGCTTAGAAGAACGACAACTTGGGTAATTTTGCGAAAAGACTTGGGTTTACTCCCGTATAAGATTGTGTTGACCCAAGAACTGAAGCCACTGGACCATCGTAAGCGCCGTGTCTTTGCTGCTTAGGCTTTAGAGTAACTTGAAACGGATCATAATTTTGGGGAAAAAAGGATCTTCTCAGATGAACCTCATTTCTGGTTAAGTGGATATGTTAACAAACAAAATTGTCGTTTATGGTTTATGGCGTGAAAACAATCCACAAGAGATTCACGAGAAGACCTTGCATCCGCAAGAGTTCATTGTATGGTGTGGTTTATGACATGGTGCCATGATCGGACCATTTCTTTTTCCAAAACGAGTTAGGAGATGCAGTTACAGTGACTGGTGAGCGGTACCGATTGATGTTAACGGATTTTTTGTGACCAAATTTAGATGAAATTGATTTAGAGGTCATGTGGTTCCAACATGACGGTGCCACATGTCACACTGCTAATGCGACTATCGACGTATTGCAAGAACAGTTTGGGGAAAGGATAATTTCAAGAAATGCATCTGTTAGTTGGCCTCCAAGAAGCCGTGATTTAACTCCTTTAGATTGCTTTTTGTGGAGTTATTTCTATGCAAACAGACCACGAACCCTTGATGCATTAAGATTTAACATCGAACGCTGCATTCGGGACATTAGGCCCGAGTTATTGCACAAAGTCATTGAAAATGGGGTTCATTTTTATTTTATTTCATTGTAAAATCATATGGTTCTTATTGGAAAACCCTACATAAGCAATGCATGTGCTCAAAAATTTCGAAAATTTATGACAAGCGGAGCTGTGTTTTAGTACTCATAGCCCTGTATTTTTGTTTTTTCAAGAAAATTTGACCTAGAGAGGAGTTACATCTTACCTAACACCCACCCCCCTCGCCTAGCACGTCACGTCTTGTGATTTTGAACAGAATCACACATCTGGAGCTTTGGAGGTCATTTTCGATATTTCCTTTCCTTTCGACAAACTGTTATGATATTAAAAATACTAAAAACTTAAATATCGTCGGCTGAATGTTGTTTTGCCGTTTCTCCAATTTTTCTTGTCAGAAATGAGTTGATGACGTTACCGTGTTCCGCGTTAATGCGTCACGTTCCGAAGCTATGTATCTGGTTGTCAGGTGTAGTGAATTATCAATAATAATAACATGTTTGTGCAAATACTGTAGTGTTTTTGAAATCCACGTAATTCAATATTTACTCGTAACAATCCATACATCTCTCCTGGCGAAGTTAGAGCAGATGGACATGCGACAAAATACAGCGTTATTCATATGTCAGTGTCACATTTGGGGTACATCGTGTGCGTGATGTATGAGACGTGCGAGTCCGAGACATGTACGTATGGAATCAGAAACTCTATGGCATTCTCAGGTAACGAGAGAGCATTTTGCGTGATACAGTTTGCGAAAACAGAGATTACTGTGACTATTCAGCGGCGATTTCGCACTCGTTTTCAGAAGGATCCACCAGATCGCAGGACCATCAAGAAGTGGTATGAAACTTTTGTGCGCGACTCCCCAAAGATCAACGTGTTCTGCTTCGTGGCAAAGGACAAGGTTTACGGGCCCTTTTTCTTTGCAGAATCCACAGTGACTGACATCACTTATCTGGAAATGTTATAACAATGGCTTATTCCCCAAGTGACAGCAGACAGAGGTAACTTCATTTTCCAACAGGACGGGGCCGCACCCCACTTCCATCGACTCGTGCGTGCGTACCTGAACAAGAACTTACCGCGAAGATGGATTGGACGCATTACTGACGATGACGTCGCATTGTTTCGGTGGCCGCCAAGATCCCCAGACTTCACACCTTGTGATTTCTTTCTCTGGGGATATGTGAAGGACAGGGTGTTCATTCCACCGCTTCCAGGTGATATGAACGACCTCCGAGTTCGCATTACAGCAGCGATAGCAACGACAGACCGTGACATGCTGGTGCGGTTGTGGGCAGAATTGGACTATCGCCTGGATGTCTCCCGTGTAACCAAAGGTGCACACATTGAGAGCACTTGTAAGGTATGACAAACAAACTTTTTGAGATTGTCTTTCTTTTTTTATATCATTCATGCTGATATGTCATGCACTTATTTCACAGTAAAACTCCGAAATGTGAAATTGACTTATGAATAACCCTGTAGTATTCAGCTTAGAATTCCTTCTGGGGCATTCACCTGAATCGTCGTCTGTTCTGCTTTCGCTGTTGTCTTGATATTCGCAATAGTTTAATAGTCTTACGTAGCCAGGAAACTATTGTGGATATCTAGACAGCAGCGAATGCAAACCACACGAAGATTCACGTGGGTGCTCTACAAGAAATTCTAACAAAATATAATTTTTCAGAATTTCGAATATCATAGCGTTTTTTCGAAACAAGAAGTCATCTCGAAAACGACTTCGCTGGCGTCGTCCAAAAGTCCAACCGAGCCTTAATGAATCAGGATGGCAACACTACCTTCGAATTAGACATGGTAACCAGTAGTGGTATTGACTGTACTATAAACTCGAGAAAGTACGAACCCCCCTCCAGCAGCTTTGGCCATACTTAAAACTTGCTCAACATGCCCATATGAGTTTTTTGCTCAAGTGCGGAGCTCTTATAATTCAAGATTTTTGTAAAAAATGCCCTCGGGAATTTTTCAGAAAGTAAGAGCTCTTCAGATTGATTTGTGCATACTTACAAAAGTTGCATCAGCCAGATTTTTGTCCATAAACTTGTCAAAAAGTGATATATTTTTGGCCACACCAGAAATTAAGCACATACACATACATACACACACATATTTACTTCCGGTTTAAGTTTAATTGGATACTAGGTTCAATTTGCTTGCTCCGTGACACTCTATTTCTTATATTATATGTTTGCATGTTTCTCCTCTGTGTCAGTGTGTGGAATTCCCGAGACGGTAGTATTGATTTTTGCCTTGCCCTCAGCGCCAGTATTTACAGAAATTCCCGAGTATTGCATCATTCAGTATTGTGAGACTGACTGAGGGGAACAGATGTGTTGATACAGTGCTTCTCATACTTACTGGTTTAAATTCATATTGAACAATATAAAATCTGATATTTGTTGTAATCCACTCATATTTAGAGTCAAGCTTATATTTGTCCCAGCCTGTTATACATAACAAGGTCATTGCCATTCTATACATGCATGTCCGTGCAGGCATTTGCGCTGGGTCAGTGTGAATGATTTTATACTTGTGGGCTATTGGCTTTACAACCTGTCATAAGATTAATATTATTAATATTAATCCATAGAGATTAGATTTAAAACCCAGGAAATTTTATATAAATACCAAAGCCAAAAATATTAACACACATACACACATATACACCTACACACACACAAAGCACACAGCTGAACCCAACTGATATTTTTTGTTCAGTATAAAGTTTTGAATTGAAACCCAGGAAATTGTATATAATAAACAACAACAAAAATGCCGAATCAAAAATATTGTAATCAGTGCAATAAGAATATATCCAGCTCTAATTGGGCCAAGCATCAAAAAATTTGTAATCCAGACAAATACAAAACTCCCACAAAAATTTGCCCCAAATGCAATAGAAAATATAACATGGAATATTTCACATATACACATAAAAATACTTGCTCTGCACAACCATCCACTTCTGGTCTGAAAAGAAAGCACGAAGCACCTGTTAATGCCAGAGCAGCAAAACAGCCACGCTATGCACCCATCCGTAGCAGTTTTAACGGCCAATTAAGGGATCACCGGTTTGTATCAGAGCCAAGATGCGGCATTGAGAATTTCTTGAACAGTGTAAATCCTAAAGTGCAGGCAATTCTAAATGCACAAAATGGCTCTTATAAGCTCTCTCTCAAATTGTTTATACAATATAAGAAGCCAAACGCTACAAAATTTACACACCCCCACATAACAGAAACTGTACCGGTATATTCAAATGCAAATTTAGACACAATAATAAGCAGCTTGATAAATCAACTGAATATCAAACACTCTGAATTTGCGGCAAAAGAATCAGGATGGAGCCTATGCGGTTCATCACACAAGTTATATGTTAATATTTCTGAATTCAACCCATTACAAGGATCTACATATCTGCCATTACCTGCCAATATCAAAAACAAAAGAGCCGTGGTCAATATTGAAAATACCGACCAGAAATGCTTTTTGTGGTGTATATTAGCTGTTTTGTATCCAGTTTCAAGGAATCCTCAGAGAATAAGTTATTACAAACAGCATGAGCACGATTTTGACGATGCAATGGAGGGTTTGGAATATCCAATGTCAGTTCAGAATATTGATAAATTTGAAAAAAAGGCCAAGCACATCAATGGCAAACAATTATCTATTAATGTATTTATTTGTTCCACTGGCAATTGCTTGATAGATCCTCTCAGAATCAGTACAATTGATGATGATTCTGCTATTCCGATTGATCTGCTCTTAATTGAGGGGGATGGCACATATCATTATACTCTGATACATAATCTTGAAGCTTTGGTGAGAACACAACTAGACAAAACTCATACAATATTCAAGTTGTGCAGAAGATGTTTAACTGTATTTTATGGTCAAAAAATGGTGAAGGGGGTTCGGGAAGAGAATGCAGAAATTGCTAAAAACAAGTTAATTGAGCATCTGAAATACTGTGGGAACCATAAACCTGTTCATATGGTGATGCCCAATCCAAGTGAAAATTGCAAATTCAAAAAGAATGAAGCCTTGTTGGAACACCCAGCATATATTGTCTGGGATTCTGAATCAAATCTCAAATCTCTTGCATTCTGCAATCCAGATCCCGAAGAATCTTCAATTACACCATACCAGCTACATGAACCTTCCAGCTTTTGTTATGTGGTTGTACAGGATGGTGTAGCTAGTGAGCCATACTTATACAAGGGACCAAATGCCATCAAAATATTTGCACATAGAATAGAAAATGTGTGCCGTGACATAGCATATAACATCTTATTAAAATCAAAGCCCATGTTGCCTTTAACAGAGGAACAGATTGAAGATTTCAACAAAGCAGAAAAATGCCCGGTATGTGATTCTGAATTTTCAGATACAAATATCAAGGTACATCACCATTCTCATACAGATGGTAAATTCTTAATGGCTCTGTGTAATAGCTGTAATATTAAGATCAAGAGACCAAAATTTATCCCCATATTTTGCCACGGAGCATCCACTTATGATTTCCATCATTTGATCAGATACGAGGGGTTTGAGAAGCAGAATTTAAATATTTTAGCTGAAAATGACGAGAAATATATATCTATTAGCAAGATAATTAAAGTTAATGGTGTTCCTATTCACATAAGATTTCTTGATTCTTACAGATTTTTATCTGCTAGCCTGCCCACACTGGCCACTCAATTACCTGATGATCAATTCAAAATCACAAGTGCCTCGTTTCCAAATCAGGACCTGAAATTAATTAGGCGGAAGGGTGTATATCCATATGACTATGTTACAGATTTTTCTAAATTTGATGAGTGTTCCCTGCCACCACAAGAAGAGTTTTACAGCAAAATCAGAGGATCTGGAATCACAGATGAAGATTATCACCATGCCCAGTTGATGTGGAACAATTTAAAATGCAAGACATTTGGTGATTATCACAAGGCATATTTAAAACTTGATGTGACCCTCTTAGCTGATATACTTCAGGCATTCAGAAAATCTTCCATGCAAAATTATAAACTGGACCCAGTATATTTTTACAGTGCCCCGGGCCTAGCATGGGCCGCAACATTTTTCAACACCAAAAAGCAATTGGATCTGATCCACGATCAAGATATGTATCTGTTTATGGAGAAATGTATAAGAGGAGGGATGGTGCAATGTTCTCAGAGATATGCCAGAGCAAATAACAAGCATATTATGCTGCCTGATTATGATCCAGCACGGCCATCAAATTTTATACTGTATGTAGATGCAAACAGCCTCTATGGTCATGCCATGATGCAAAAACTGCCATATGCAGGGCTTGAGTGGGTTGAAGATTTCAATATTGAGGATCTTAAGAATTTTGATGACAGTGAACATGGCCTGTTCTTAGAGGTTGATCTGATAATTCCTGATGATTTGCACAAGAAATTTTCTGATCTGCCCCCAATTCCTGAGGTTCAGTGCTCACCTGGCTCTAAACAGAAGAAGCTCATGATGACTCTAGAGCCAAAACAGGGATATGTCATATATTACAAAAACCTCCAGTTCCTGATGAAACATGGTGTTCAAGTGACCAAAGTTGGCAAAGTCTTGAGGTTCAGGCACTCAAGATGGTTGAAACCATACATTGATACAAACACAGAGCTTCGAACATCTGCAAAGAGCCAATTTGATAAGAGCTTGTTTAAATTGATGGTGAATTCTGTATATGGCAAAACAATTGAAAATGTCAGAAAACATACCGATGTTAAAATAATTACTGACCCCAGCCTGAGCAAAAAATTGGTTGCAAAGCCCAACTTCAATTACAGAAGAATTTATGATGAGCACATGGCACTTTTCAACATGATGAAAACAAAGATCAAATTTGATAAACCTATTTATGTAGGGGCTGTGATATTGGAATTGTCCAAATTACATATGTTAATATTGTATTATGATGTGCTGAAACCTTTTTATGGTGATCGTGTAAAATTATTGTACATGGACACGGATAGTTTTATTCTTGATATTCAAACAGAAGATGTTTATCAAGATATGTCACAGTCTGAATTGTTTCAATACTTTGATACCAGTGAACATACAATAATTCAACCCCACAACAAAAAGGTGCCTGGCAAGTTAAAAGATGAGACACTTGGTGATGTTATTGTGGCATTTGCTGGGTTAAGTGCCAAGGTGTACAGTTTTAAAACATGTAGTGCTGCTGCCAAAAAAGCCAAGGGTATTGGCAAAGTAGTTGTGGAAAAAGAGCTTGAATTTGAAGATTATAAAAATTGCATCAAATCCCAGAATTCAATCAAAACATCAGAATCCAGAATTCAGAGTGTGGATCACTTGCTGACTTCAAATATTGTAAGAAAAGTGGCCCTGGACCCACATGATAATAAGAGATGCATTTTGTCATGTGGCATACATACTTTACCATGGGGGCATTGTGATTTGAAAAATGGTAATCAATGCCCAATTACAGAGCATGATTTGAAATAAATAAACATGCCTATGAACTTATTTGGGTTCAAAAAACAGGCTATTATGGAGCTGCCAACACCACAACCCTCTCCTGATATGCTGTCTAAACTGAGTGGCTTGTTAATTATTCATCTGAACAGCATACTTACAGAAGTTGATGATGAAACAGGTAAAAAATTGTACATATTTAACAATAATTTAAATCATTACCAATTACCTGTAGGTGGTCAATTGCAATTTATTACAACCCCTGAGGGTAATGTTAAAATTTCAGTAGGGAGAAATATTTATAGAATTAAGCACTCAAACATGATTTCCGGCACTGTATATACTGTTTCTGCTGGTGACTGCTTATATATTGAAGTCCCTGGGTCATATGACAAGCTTATACCCTTTTTTATAGAATTAAGAATCAGATACTCTATAATAATTAACTACTAAAACAAAAATGCCTAATGATATATTTGGCCATACAAGACATGAAGATCACAGTGATGAGATTCTGATGCTTGATGTCAGAGTCAAGAAATTGAGAAGTGATTTACAAGCTTTACAGACCACACTCAATGCCAGTCTTCAACTAGAAATTACAAATTTACAATCACAATGCATGGACCCTCTTCTTAAAATTGATTCTGAACTCAAATTACTGCTTCAAAAATATACTGATTTGGCTACATTGGATAATTTTCAAAGTTTAGAAGAGGCTGTAGCAGCTCTTCAAGCCAAATTTAAGACTCAGGCCACCAACTCTGAGCAATTGAAACAACAATTGGAAGAGCAGATAAATAATGTCCAGACACAGCTCCAAACAATTGTCAAAAGCATAAAATCACAAGAAGATTTTGATCTAGTGATTTCCACTCTAAAAGAACAGATTCAATCACTCCAGATTAGGTATCTGGAGTGATTGAATCTGTTCTTTTAGAGTGGAAATCACTAGATCAAAATCTTCTTGTGATTTTATGCTTTTGACAATTGTTTGGAGCTGTGTCTGGACATTATTTATCTGCTCTTCCAATTGTTGTTTCAATTGCTCAGAGTTGGTGGCCTGAGTCTTAAATTTGGCTTGAAGAGCTGCTACAGCCTCTTCTAAACTTTGAAAATTATCCAATGTAGCCAAATCAGTATATTTTTGAAGCAGTAATTTGAGTTCAGAATCAATTTTAAGAAGAGGGTCCATGCATTGTGATTGTAAATTTGTAATTTCTAGTTGAAGACTGGCATTGAGTGTGGTCTGTAAAGCTTGTAAATCACTTCTCAATTTCTTGACTCTGACATCAAGCATCAGAATCTCATCACTGTGATCTTCATGTCTTGTATGGCCAAATATATCATTAGGCATTTTTGTTTTAGTAGTTAATTATTATAGAGTATCTGATTCTTAATTCTATAAAAAAGGGTATAAGCTTGTCATATGACCCAGGGACTTCAATATATAAGCAGTCACCAGCAGAAACAGTATATACAGTGCCGGAAATCATGTTTGAGTGCTTAATTCTATAAATATTTCTCCCTACTGAAATTTTAACATTACCCTCAGGGGTTGTAATAAATTGCAATTGACCACCTACAGGTAATTGGTAATGATTTAAATTATTGTTAAATATGTACAATTTTTTACCTGTTTCATCATCAACTTCTGTAAGTATGCTGTTCAGATGAATAATTAACAAGCCACTCAGTTTAGACAGCATATCAGGAGAGGGTTGTGGTGTTGGCAGCTCCATAATAGCCTGTTTTTTGAACCCAAATAAGTTCATAGGCATGTTTATTTATTTCAAATCATGCTCTGTAATTGGGCATTGATTACCATTTTTCAAATCACAATGCCCCCATGGTAAAGTATGTATGCCACATGACAAAATGCATCTCTTATTATCATGTGGGTCCAGGGCCACTTTTCTTACAATATTTGAAGTCAGCAAGTGATCCACACTCTGAATTCTGGATTCTGATGTTTTGATTGAATTCTGGGATTTGATGCAATTTTTATAATCTTCAAATTCAAGCTCTTTTTCCACAACTACTTTGCCAATACCCTTGGCTTTTTTGGCAGCAGCACTACATGTTTTAAAACTGTACACCTTGGCACTTAACCCAGCAAATGCCACAATAACATCACCAAGTGTCTCATCTTTTAACTTGCCAGGCACCTTTTTGTTGTGGGGTTGAATTATTGTATGTTCACTGGTATCAAAGTATTGAAACAATTCAGACTGTGACATATCTTGATAAACATCTTCTGTTTGAATATCAAGAATAAAACTATCCGTGTCCATGTACAATAATTTTACACGATCACCATAAAAAGGTTTCAGCACATCATAATACAATATTAACATATGTAATTTGGACAATTCCAATATCACAGCCCCTACATAAATAGGTTTATCAAATTTGATCTTTGTTTTCATCATGTTGAAAAGTGCCATGTGCTCATCATAAATTCTTCTGTAATTGAAGTTGGGCTTTGCAACCAATTTTTTGCTCAGGCTGGGGTCAGTAATTA
Source organism: Lepisma saccharinum (assembly GCF_977018435.1). Lineage (NCBI taxonomy): Eukaryota > Metazoa > Arthropoda > Insecta > Zygentoma > Lepismatidae > Lepisma > Lepisma saccharinum. Next base: position 38,293,729 of record NC_139245.1, read on the forward strand.
TTTTAACATCGGTATGTTTTCTGACATTTTCAATTGTTTTGCCATATACAGAATTCACCATCAATTTAAACAAGCTCTTATCAAATTGGCTCTTTGCAGATGTTCGAAGCTCTGTGTTTGTATCAATGTATGGTTTCAACCATCTTGAGTGCCTGAACCTCAAGACTTTGCCAACTTTGGTCACTTGAACACCATGTTTCATCAGGAACTGGAGGTTTTTTGTAATATATGACATATCCCTGTTTTGGCTCTAGAGTCATCATGAGCTTCTTCTGTTTAGAGCCAGGTGAGCACTGAACCTCAGGAATTGGGGGCAGATCAGAAAATTTCTTGTGCAAATCATCAGGAATTATCAGATCAACCTCTAAGAACAGGCCATGTTCACTGTCATCAAAATTCTTAAGATCCTCAATATGAAATCTTCAACCCACTCAAGCCCTGCATATGGCAGTTTTTGCATCATGGCATGACCATAGAGGGCTGTTTGCATCTACATACAGTATAAAATTTGATGGCCGTGCTGGATCATAATCAGGCAGCATAATATGCTTGTTATTTGCTCTGGCATATCTCTGAGAACATTGCACCATCCCTCCTCTTATACATTTCTCATAAACAGATACATATCTTGATCGTGGATCAGATCCAATTGCTTTTTGGTGTTGAAAAATGTTGCGGCCCATGCTAGGCCCGGGGCACTGTAAAAATATACTGGGTCCCAGTTTATAATTTTGCATGGAAGATTTTCTGAATGCCTGAAGTATATCAGCTAAGAGGGTCACATCAAGTTTTAAATATGCCTTGTGATAATCACCAAATGTCTTGCATTTTAAATTGTTCCACATCAACTGGGCATGGTGATAATCTTCATCTGTGATTCCAGATCCTCTGATTTTGCTGTAAAACTCTCTTGTGGTGGCAGGGAACACTCATCAAATTTAGAAAAATCTGTAACATAGTCATATGGATATACACCCTTCCGCCTAATTAATTTCAGGTCCTGATTTGGAAACGAGGCACTTGTGATTTTGAATTGATCATCAGGTAATTGAGTGGCCAGTGTGGGCAGGCTAGCAGATAAAAATCTGTAAGAATCAAGAAATCTTATGTGAATAGGAACACCATTAACTTTAATTATCTTGCTAATAGATATATATTTCTCGTCATTTTCAGCTAAAATATTTAAATTCTGCTTCTCAAACCCCTCGTATCTGATCAAATGATGGAAATCATAAGTGGATGCTCCGTGGCAAAATATGGGGATAAATTTTGGTCTCTTGATCTTAATATTACAGCTATTACACAGAGCCATTAAGAATTTACCATCTGTATGAGAATGGTGATGTACCTTGATATTTGTATCTGAAAATTCAGAATCACATACCGGGCATTTTTCTGCTTTGTTGAAATCTTCAATCTGTTCCTCTGTTAAAGGCAACATGGGCTTTGATTTTAATAAGATGTTATATGCTATGTCACGGCACACATTTTCTATTCTATGTGCAAATATTTTGATGGCATTTGGTCCCTTGTATAAGTATGGCTCACTAGCTACACCATCCTGTACAACCACATAACAAAAGCTGGAAGGTTCATGTAGCTGGTATGGTGTAATTGAAGATTCTTCGGGATCTGGATTGCAGAATGCAAGAGATTTGAGATTTGATTCAGAATCCCAGACAATATATGCTGGGTGTTCCAACAAGGCTTCATTCTTTTTGAATTTGCAATTTTCACTTGGATTGGGCATCACCATATGAACAGGTTTATGGTTCCCACAGTATTTCAGATGCTCAATTAACTTGTTTTTAGCAATTTCTGCATTCTCTTCCCGAACCCCCTTCACCATTTTTTGACCATAAAATACAGTTAAACATCTTCTGCACAACTTGAATATTGTATGAGTTTTGTCTAGTTGTGTTCTCACCAAAGCTTCAAGATTATGTATCAGAGTATAATGATATGTGCCATCCCCCTCAATTAAGAGCAGATCAATCGGAATAGCAGAATCATCATCAATTGTACTGATTCTGAGAGGATCTATCAAGCAATTGCCAGTGGAACAAATAAATACATTAATAGATAATTGTTTGCCATTGATGTGCTTGGCCTTTTTTTCAAATTTATCAATATTCTGAACTGACATTGGATATTCCAAACCCTCCATTGCATCGTCAAAATCGTGCTCATGCTGTTTGTAATAACTTATTCTCTGAGGATTCCTTGAAACTGGATACAAAACAGCTAATATACACCACAAAAAGCATTTCTGGTCGGTATTTTCAATATTGACCACGGCTCTTTTGTTTTTGATATTGGCAGGTAATGGCAGATATGTAGATCCTTGTAATGGGTTGAATTCAGAAATATTAACATATAACTTGTGTGATGAACCGCATAGGCTCCATCCTGATTCTTTTGCCGCAAATTCAGAGTGTTTGATATTCAGTTGATTTATCAAGCTGCTTATTATTGTGTCCGAATTTGCATTTGAATATACCGGTACAGTTTCTGTTATGTGGGGGTGTGTAAATTTTGTAGCGTTTGGCTTCTTATATTGTATAAACAATTTGAGAGAGAGCTTATAAGAGCCATTTTGTGCATTTAGAATTGCCTGCACTTTAGGATTTACACTGTTCAAGAAATTCTCAATGCCGCATCTTGGCTCTGATACAAACCGGTGATCCCTTAATTGGCCGTTAAAACTGCTACGGATGGGTGCATAGCGTGGCTGTTTTGCTGCTCTGGCATTAACAGGTGCTTCGTGCTTTCTTTTCAGACCAGAAGTGGATGGTTGTGCAGAGCAAGTATTTTTATGTGTATATGTGAAATATTCCATGTTATATTTTCTATTGCATTTGGGGCAAATTTTTGTGGGAGTTTTGTATTTGTCTGGATTACAAATTTTTTGATGCTTGGCCCAATTAGAGCTGGATATATTCTTATTGCACTGATTACAATATTTTTGATTCGGCATTTTTGTTGTTGTTTATTATATACAATTTCCTGGGTTTCAATTCAAAACTTTATACTGAACAAAAAATATCAGTTGGGTTCAGCTGTGTGCTTTGTGTGTGTGTAGGTGTATATGTGTGTATGTGTGTTAATATTTTTGGCTTTGGTATTTATATAAAATTTCCTGGGTTTTAAATCTAATCTCTATGGATTAATATTAATAATATTAATCTTATGACAGGTTGTAAAGCCAATAGCCCACAAGTATAAAATCATTCACACTGACCCAGCGCAAATGCCTGCACGGACATGCATGTATAGAATGGCAATGACCTTGTTATGTATAACAGGCTGGGACAAATATAAGCTTGACTCTAAATATGAGTGGATTACAACAAATATCAGATTTTATATTGTTCAATATGAATTTAAACCAGTAAGTATGAGAAGCACTGTATCAACACGTCTGTTCTCCTCAGTCAGTCTCACAATACTGAATGATGCAATACTCGGGAATTTCTGTAAATACTGGCGCTGAGGGCAAGGCAAAAATCAATACTACCGTCTCGGGAATTCCACACACTGACACAGAGGAGAAACATGCAAACATATAATATAAGAAATAGAGTGTCACGGAGCAAGCAAATTGAACCTAGTATCCAATTAAACTTAAACCGGAAGTAAATATGTGTGTGTATGTATGTGTATGTGCTTAATTTCTGGTGTGGCCAAAAATATATCACTTTTTGACAAGTTTATGGACAAAAATCTGGCTGATGCAACTTTTGTAAGTATGCACAAATCAATCTGAAGAGCTCTTACTTTCTGAAAAATTCCCGAGGGCATTTTTTACAAAAATCTTGAATTATAAGAGCTCCACACTTGAGCAAAAAACTCATATGGGCATGTTGAGCAAGTTTTAAGTATGGCCAAAGCTGCTGGAGGGGGGTTCGTACTTTCTCGAGTTTATAGTACAGTCAATACCACTACTGTAACCAGACACCATAATGTAATTGGGAACATCGTTTGTAAGAGGAGAACTACAACAATTAGAACCTAGATATAAATAGATGTTTTCCCCGTGTCACATTACATTACATCAATAGCTGTTTATGTGAAGGCAACTTTAATTAATTGCCTACAAACTCTATTGTTCCTGAATACCTGGATTCCCATAGTTTCCACGTCTCCCATTAAAGTGTAATTTTACTGAGCCGCATTGTTACTGTGTTGTGTAGGGTTACGTTTACGGTTTTTAATTTATGAATTCACTATCCCGAAAAATGCTTTCGGTACGCTTCTTTGTCATGATTTGTTTTTCCTTTCAAGAGAGACATATCTTTCATTCAACCGCTTCTCTTCGATGTTGGCAGCACTGCTCCATTGTTGGGATTTGAAGCTATATAAAATATTTATTGGTTGTGGACAAAATCCATGCACCAGTTAACAATTTATAAATTTGTAATATACACATGAATGAATTATTCCTTTCATAATAACTAATTATACCATTACACATTTACAGCGTTATTTTCGAATTCTTAAAATATTTTGTAAGAATATTGGTTACCGAGGATGAAGGTGAAGTCAGTAAACAAGGCAGTGTCATTGGCGCTTGATGTCCACTCTTGTACAAGTCCTGTAAAAATTGTTCTCTGTATGTTTCATGAAGTTTACACTGAAATTATGATTCGGAGTTGCAGGATATTCATTACACAAACAGACTGGTGAAGGCACTAAGTCCTTCTTATAAAGGTGAACTGGAGCGATAGTGTGATTTAACCTGCTGCGCATGATAGTTGTGAGGGAACTGTGGGAGAGTCATATATGTTTGAACCAGCATTCCTTTGGAATTCTTTCTTGTATAGAATAGTACATCTTACCGCATTGAGTACCAGTATTCGTCCATTGATTGATTCATTGATTTGGTGTTTTAAGTCCACTTTATGCACAGTAAGGCTAATCGGGACTGGACCTACAGTTTAAAGTAGGATCAGAACTAGTATGTGCCTCCACCGGGTATCGAGTCCGAGACCCCTTGGTTACAAGGCGACGACGCTACCACTACGCCATCGGGGAAGTCCCCAGTATTCGTCCACAAACTTTGCCAGTGAGTAAGTAAAATTTCTTTTTAACGTGTGATTCCAAAATTCCAGACGGAAACTTTATTGGAAATGGCCGTTTGATTGTTTGATTCGTTGCATAATTTGACAAAGTATCTGCTATATTATTCCCTTCTGTTAAAGAATGTCCAGGGGGCCCAAATAAAGTTGATATCATATCCCAATGCCATTAATTTCAGTGTCAGTATTCTTATATTAAAAATATGCCATTCCGTATGACATGACCATGAAACTGAAATGAAGATACAGCTCTCACTCGTGTTATCTCCCAGCTTTGTAATGCAGCGCGACCACAACAACATTCCGTGATTATAAACGACCACGAAATTTTAATTATGTATATTACGAAATTTATACCGATACCATTCGCAAGAACAGCTCAAAGAATTTTAGCGGATGTGTAATTGTTTGTGTTATCTACAACAATAGATGACATAACAATAAAAAAAATGAAAAAGTAGCCAAAAGTAACAGAAAAACACATTTGAGGATGGAAGAGAAAATTAATGAAATAGACAATTTGCACGGTAATACTAATGGATCCCACTGTACAATGCTGTATGAATGAGTGTTGGAAAGAAACTTCAAATAATAATAATAAGAAGAAGAAGAAACGTAATGGTGGACAGGAGAGAACACACCAAACGATCTTTTGATTGTTAATGTGTTATTGCAAATGGCATTGTTGTTAGAAGCAAATTGTGTTACTGTTGATGTTTACTGAATGTTTAGGTTTGTACAGTGGGATCCATGAATATTACCGTACAAATTGTCCATTTCGTTAATTTTCTCTTACATCCTAAAATGTGTTTTTCTGCTACTTTTGGCTATTCTTTTTCATTCTTTTATTGTTATGCCATCTATTGTTGTAGTTAACGCCAACAATTACACATCTGATAAAATTCTTTGAGCTGTTCTTTCGAATGGGATCGCTATAAATTTCTTAATATACATAATTAAAATTTTGTGGTGGTTTATAATCACGGAATGTATTTTTGGACACGCTGTATAGTAAGTGAATGTTTATTGTTGACGTAAAGGGCTGGAAAAGTACAGTAGTATTGTCGATGTAGAGTGAAAAGTCAACCCATCACTGGCTGCATGGAGAATGTGATGTTGTCAACATTGACCAAGATGGACTACTTTGTTGAAAGGGACAAAATTTGTTAATATTGGGCGAATCACCCGAAGCTAGATTTTCTACTGGAATGCCCTAGTTGGCGCTGGACTGCCTACCAGGCTGGATCCCAGACTGCTCTTGAGGACTAGACCGTGTCCTAATTGCAACTTGCTTCTGGGCTCGATGCTGAGGTAACAAACAATCAAATCGAACGTCTGGCCATGTGCAGATAATCTGTGAATTTGGCAAGGAAAAGCTGTTTTTGTTGTTGCTTAATGTTGCATTTCTGCCATTTATGGCGAATTACGACTGTGAAGATGAGTCATGATAGGATGAAGTTGATATAGTAATACTCACAAACAGCACCCATATCCAGTCTGGGATTCGAACCTGTCATTCCTGGTGTCGTAGCGCGCTGGGCTAACCACTTCTTTAGGGAGGTCGGCTGTGATTTTAGGGAGGTCGGCTGTGATTTTAGAGTGTTGGTTGTGTGATTTTTTTGGTTTCATGACAAAGCCGAACTGATGGAACAGATTATGTGCCTGATTGATTATTCTTCTTCTTCTTTTTTATTTGACCCTATCAACGTTTATATCCTGTTGACTTTGGTCAGGATTTCTGTTATTGTAGTTCTTCCGGGTTTGGTAGATTAAATTGTCACAGATTAAAATTAATTATATAAGTAAATCACTTTTATCTTTGCACTGTTTCACTGTGATCGCTTTTTGCATATCAAGTCTACATTTTCGTGCATATCCGTATAGAAGCCAAAAAGGAAAGAGAGTGACACTTAAATGGAATTTTCAATCGCTGTAAACCTTTGTAGAGTATGATTCGTTGTTGTAAGAAAATTGGACATTCTAAGAATAAATGTTGTGCATAGATGTTTTCATTACCACATTTGCAACTTTGTTGAGTTACAATATGAATTTTTGAAGAGTATGCTGTTGTGCGTACGTGTCCTGTTCTTAATCCATTGATGCATATTTAGAAATGTATCCACACATATCCATTGGTAACACTGTTAAGCCTTTTTTCCAAGTTAATAAAACATTAAAATACTGACCAAGACAAATTTGAACAAATTTATTTTATAAAAAATAAACACAATGTTCGTCTGAAGAAGACCCTGTTAGAGGATGGAAACGTTACGTTTTTAGCATATATGTTTTATTAACATATACGTTCTGCACCTGGCAACCCCGAAATTACGCCTAACGCTATAGACAAACTACCAACACTTTGTGCAATTTGAGTTGCCTAGTATAAAATGACATTGTCCTGAACTTTTGACAAAGGCTGTACGAAACTAGAAGGATCACCACAGGAAAACAGTGGTTAATAGAATAATTCTAAATGCAAGTTTGAGTACAACTTGAAAAGTTCTATTGGAAACATGCCATCTCTTCCGAATTGCAAAAATAATGTTGATCAGTGAATTGGACCAAATTATTTGCAGTTGAAGATCCCACCAGCACAAGATTTTCAAACGGCCGTTTCTTTGATCGGTTCGACACGTAGTTACAGCCCGCGTAATCCATAAACCTTGTTTATGGTGGGTCGGGAACAAGGTTCGGAAGTGAGCCGTTGTAATCCTCTAAAGCAAACAAAAAACTCTTTTCACACAGGAGCCGGAACGCTGTTCCGATGGTCGTGAAGCTTTGAAGATAACCGCAGACAATAAAAGTCGAGAGACAGGTACAAGCTGTGTTTGCTCGTTTCCTGTGGAAATAATTGGACGCTTTTGGGACTGACTGTAATTGTTCATGTATTGTTTGTGGGAAGGACGAAGCGCTCAAGTTACCTTGCAGAGGCATTGCGAATTGAGTTTGCTGTTTTTTGTTCTTCAGGTTTGCTGAAGTGTTTCGGATTGCAAATTGTCGATTTTTTACACTTTCTTACAGAACAGGCAATGGGCTTAAATCTACGGTGTAGCAGCATGTTCAGGGTAGGTGTAGGGACTGTAGGTGTAATGAGAGGAACAACCGATTTCTCCATCCAAGTTCTCAGGAAATGAGAAGAATGATAACGATTACTGTATTTGATGTGTGTGTTATTTAGCGTAGCTTTAGTGTCACTTTTGGCTAATCGCGTGAGCCGGTTACTCCGCGGTGAAGTGGTTAGCATACAGGGTTACGACGGCAGGGGTCCCGGATTTGAATCCCGGCCTGGGCATGGGCGTTTTCTTTCTCTTCACATAGCTCTTGTCTAGTCTTACGGCGGGCGGCCTACATGCTGGCAAGGGAAGTGGGGAGCGGGAAATACGCAGCAGACCAACCAGAGAACAGCGGCGACGTCGAAAGTTACGACTTCGCGCACCTCGTTCTACAGGATGCTGCATTTCTTAACGCGCTGGATTGGTCGCTTTCCGCTCTCCACTTCCCGTGCCAGCATGCAATGCGCCCGCCGTAAGATTAGACAAGAGCTTTAGTGCCCCTTCATCAATTTCATCATATCATCACTAGGGAACGGATTTTTAGATGTTAAAAAAAGTGAAGAATATTTATTTTTATGTTCTAAAACAACTGAAAAATATGTGGCTAAAAGTTTAAAATATTTCCATTCAAAAACTGTCAAACAAATAAATAGAGACAAGTGACAGCAGAGCATTAGATACTTGTTGTATTCTAGTTATTACAGTGGAAAACAAAGCACATTTCCAAATTGTCCATTGAAAATGCACGCCGATTCTGTGAACAATGTCTTGCGAAAACAACCTTTCCACACCACACGTAATCAGACGTGCAAATTTGAAGTGAGGGATGCTATGCACACTTACACCATCAATATCACTCTCCATAACCTGAGCAACTGCACACAGTTTTTGGTACCCTATGTTTTCTTATCAACAGATTTGGAAATTGTCTCAGAGCACTTGCGTGTGTGTCTCAAATGGTTAGGTTACCTTTTATCTGCAAAAACGTCCTTCACTGTTTCACGAAGCAGTTGTGTAAAAGTTTCTATCACGCCACACAAAAAGCTTACATTTGCATACAGGAACCCCAAATCGTATTGTAAACATCCATCTTTCAATAAACCTTGAAGTATCGCAATGGATGACGCGTTAGTTTTGTCAAACTCATTCACAACACAGATAAAATATCATAATTATTTGTTGTGTAATCCCAAATAGGATAGTAATTTACTTATTTACCTTGTGTTTCAACAACTCCAAATTGCAAAATAACTCGGAAATTCTTTTTTGTCTGGAACGTCTAAAATACCTAGGTATGTATATTTTATGTTATTTCGTAGAAATGTGTGTTTTATGTGCTAGAAGTAAAATCATGCATTTTTATGTGGAATAAAACTCCGCAGATTACGTTGCAACTATTTGGATGGAACTCCTACCGAGTTTGGAAAAAAAAAATATGTTTTCACATAAAAATCCGCTCCCAAATTATCACTCATCCCCTTCCTTGCGATTAGCCAAAAGTGGCAGGAATGTGAACTAAAATAAACCAAATCAATCAATCGATCATTGATCAAATTTCCGTGAATTTTCTTCCTAACGCCTGAATGTCAAGAGTATGTAGATACCTTGGGTGGCAAATCCTTTGAGAGTTCTGGTACAGTATGCATCGCGATGGAAGAGGATTGGGGAAAGCAGGTCGCTATTCTTTCATTTTTTAAAACGGAACACCCTTTTTTTTTTTTCGTCGTACCCTTTTCCTATCTTCCTTCACATACACAAACGTCACCAAAGTCCAAAGGAAACGAAATCTGTCCCAGGGCCATAATACCATAATACGAACCCACAAAGGCACGGAAATTCAATTTTCCGAAACAGAGGAGAAAGCATTTCTTTTGACTCTGTGTCGAGATTTATGACATTCGTTGATGTAACAATATTTCTGAACGGAAAAAAAAGCATCGGAAAATTTATACAATTTCACGCTCTCCTTCCTAGCGGTGGTTCAAAGTGGATGCGACTGTTGTCCTAGGATACGTTGCGTCCCCTAGCGGTTTGATTTTCCCTGAAGGGACGACGAGGAAAGGATTTTCGCATTCCGGAGTTCCAGTTGAGCGTCTTCTGTCAGTGGCACGACCGTTATCAATTGAGTCGTGGGGGATCGAAGCTGACATGATTAACTTTTGGATTTTTGTAACCCAGTGATTTCCAAACCAGAAGGCCTTCTTTGGTTGTGAAGTTACTTTGGAGCGCCAGTGTGCAGCTTATGGGAGCAATGAACATCTACTGTGATGCACCTCAAAAACTATTTTAGAAAGACAAAGCACACATTCAATGAACAGGGTGTCTACCAGAATAACAAATCCAAAATTGTCGACTTTTTCATAACCTTCCTTTCCATTTTCTTAACCTCCATTTCCCTTCTTCTTAACATGTATATAATCCACTTAGGTATAGTTGGAAATCAAGATAATACATATTTTCATTCAATGAAAAACCCATAGCTCAAGGCTGGTTAATATAAAAACTGAAGCTGTACTTTAACATGGCATTTAGACTTGCTTTTATTATAAATACATTTTAAAATTAATGCTTCCGACTTCATCTTACATGAGCAATGGCCACATTATTTAATACTAACTGATTGCCCGGGAATTTATGTATCCCAATATTTTATTAGACAGGAAAATAATGAATTCTAACTATAGTGTTGCTTGCTGAAGGGTGGGTTCACCAAATAATTTAGCGACTCCGAAAACTATGGATTCGACATTAATGCAGGTCAATTTTGACATTTTATTTATCACCCCCTCTCACCCCCCATACCGATAGGTAATGCACTTGGAGCTGAACGGCATTCGTAGTGTCACTATTCATCTTAGCGACCCCGAAAACTATGGATTCCACACTAATATCGGTCGTTTTCGATTATTTTTACATGTCACCCCTTCCCATCCCCACCTCAAGGGGTGCCAGGGGTGTCTTACCCCAACAGTATTTCTTTCCAGATTGCAAGTGAGATGTGTACCAAGTTTGGTTGAAATTGCTCCAGGCGTTCGAGAGTTATGCTGGAACTTATACATTCTTACAAAACTTCACGCATACAAGAATATAATTCTTAAAGAACAAAGGGAACAAATCTAACTACAACTGAATACAATTTTAGATTCCAAATATTCAATTTTATCAAATTCCAGTACGATGTAAATTTACTATACTGTAAAAAAATCCAAAAATTCTTGACCACAAGCATAATTTTTTGATTTTCTATTGACTTTCTTTGACCTAATTGTTGATTTCTTGACTTTTTCTTGGCTTTCTTGACCTAATTGTTGATTTCTTGACTTTTTCTTGACATTCTTGACATTCTTGACCGGTACACACCCTGATGAATCTTTTAACATCAGAATAATCCATCTTGAACTTTTGTGCTTTTCGTCCTTACGTCTTCGGTCCACTTTATGTTTAAATAGGCTAATCAGGTTCATTGACCGATTCGGCTTATATTATTTCGCATTTCTGTTACTTTTGGCTAACCACGACGATGAGAATGAAATTGATGAAGAAACTCTCACAAGGAGCACCCATGTCCAGGCCTGGATTCGAACTCGGGTTCTCTGTCGTCGTAGAGCGTTGTGCTAACCACTTCGCTACGGAGGTTGGCGGATTGGTAATTGGAAACAAGATACAGGTGGAGGTAGAAATATTAATCGTTCGATTGAACGACTCATTGCAATTAGTCCATTGAAAAAAATTGATGCGATGCATAATGTCAAATTACTCGATGATGTAGACAGAAAATGACGCGACAATAAATGGGAAGATTACATATTTATTTCATGGTAGTCACTCCTGTATTTTGCTATTTTTTTCATATATTTTGAGTTATTTTTTTCCATGAATGGAAACTTGAGTAAAAAGGCAGGTTATTTCACCAAGCAACCATTCCTTGGCCCTCCCCTTACCATGATAGCCAATGCAATTGCAACAAGCCCTGGGTAACACACCAATAAAATTTGACTCGCCCTTCCAAAAACTTAAATTGTATTTGATAAAAAAAAAAGGCGGTTGGAGCAGTAATGGTCGTTTCGGTGTACCGGTTATTCATTTTGAGGCAAGAGACGTTGTCTGGAACGTCTGCGGAAGCAGTACTAAGATTCTTGAATTCGTAAGCACGTATTTGGTTTAAACCTTAGGTATAAGTGTGTTGCACAATAGAGAATAGTGCTAAACTAACACTAGGAATGTCTAGTTACTGTTATTGTAAAGTATTTCGGAGTTAATACGTAAGGATTTTACCTTACTTACTGCAGTAAAACGAAACATAGGAAGGGAGCTGGACGTTACTATAGAAGTTACATAAGATATACTGTTTTAGCTCTACAAGGAAGATGCCGACAGTTCTAACACCAAGTATACAGAAGATAAGATCAGAAGGAAAGTACTTCATTAGACGATCTATCCCTTCCCCTATCCCCCCTCAGTGTGCCTTAATGCCTTAGCGTGTGTGAAGTGCTTTAAGCCGGCTTTAGACGAAAGCATTTCCTTTAACATTTTGGCTAGTATTAATGCTATGTAAATGCTTCCAAAAATCTTATAGCAGAAAGTACTTTACACGCAAGCATTTCATGTAACATTTCGGCTAGCTTTTGCGATTACAATGTATAACATATACAGCATGAAAGGCACGTCGAGTTACGCCATCTATGATGAGTGCACGGTGTTTACATTTGAAACAACTAAAATATTATTCCATACGTCTACAGTAAACGTTGTAAAGTATATATTTAATCAGTGCCATGCTTCTCTACCTAAAACCATTTAATACGAAGCGTAATTCCTCTCGGTTGAATAATTATCGTGTTTTAAAAATGTGAAGTGATGCGTTGTTTACATCTCACACAGCCGCCATTACAACTGCGCTCGTAACCTAGAGGTCGCTTCTGATTGGTTATGCTACGAAAAATGCTACAGAAATAGGACCGATCCTATCCTTGAAAAATGCCATGAAATATGCCATGGCATATGAAAAGCCATAAGATTTCTCACTTTACACGGTAGCATATTGGTCATGGCGTAAATGTTAAGAAAAATTATATGGAAAATGCTTTCGTCTAAAGCGGGCTTTAGTGTGTTCAAGTTTGACCGAGTCTGCAGACGTTGCTAAAATTGCTAATGTTTATTGTAGCGAAATTAAAAAGATTTAACAATAAAATCAAAAAGGAGAAAGGGAAAATTTAATTTGTAGTTCGTTTTGGATGTATAAGTTGTGGTAAAAATTAAATGTGTGAAGTTTTTACAAATTGTCACTATTTTTACTATTTGTTATCAAATGTCAACCAGAAGCTGACTTCTCAACGTATTGTGGATGCACCTGTCAATAGTGACGTCAGGAAACGGGGCCTATATTTCTTAAGTAAGGTTAATAATAATATTAAACATTATTGTCTGCTCCTCCCCACACCGTGGTCGGCGTCACTCTTTGTGCTCTGGCTACGGAACGCGCGCAGGTCCGAGTCTTTTCCCTGAGATTTAGGCCTGTGTATGGGAGTGGCCACCCACCATCGTGAAGAAATTGGAGAGCTACTTATGCGTAGCGTAACCCGGTCACGGAAATCTTCAACAACGCCTGGGCGTTCGTTGTGCTGACTACACGTCACTCTATAAATGTTTGAATGAATAGAATCAGGTGGGAGTGAGGCCTGGGCCTAAATGGACTGTTGCGCCACGGGTTATTGTTATTGACTGCTCCTTGTCAGTATTAACATAAATACCAAACTGACCTCTACAAAACAAAACAAACAAAAAAAAATGATACACAATCTGGCAACTTACCATCATGAACTTCTCGTACTCCTCTTCTATGACTGTGCCGTTGTAGTAGCGATGATGAGCTTTCACGTCTGGGAAGAAATAACCCTTCTTGCAGATGCACTTGTAACTTCCGCGACGGAAACCCAGTCCTGGGATAGGGACACACTAGAAAGAAGGAAAAATAATCATTTGTATGCAATATTTTTTGCCTTTTCATTATATGGTACAAAAAACGTTAACAGAACACACATAAACTGTCTTAATCCACAAAGGGTAAGCATCACATTATGAATCCAAAGACACAGAAATAATTTATCCTACATACAATTATATACAGAGTTATCAAAATGAACTCAGTGGTTTCAAAAAAATAATATGTTTATTGCAGACCAATACTAATGTGCATTTCAAGGTACATGTGCAGAAAAACTCTGAAAGTTTTATTTCAGGCGGATAGAGATGCTGTATGTCAGTGGTTCGAAATCTTCGTTAGACTGTGGCCCGATAAATTTAGTTTTTTTTTAAAGTCAATGTCCCGATCTCAACAATTGTACTCGTAAATTGTTTCTATTTTTTTAAAAAAAACAACCATTATACGTTAATTAATATGAATCCTTGAAATTTAATATTAATAAATAGATTATGGTATAATGATAGAGAATATTAGTTCGATTATGCGTAGTCTTCTTGACAAATGCAAAATTCGGTTCAAATTAGTTGACTACAACTGGGTCTAATGGAATCATTTAGTTTCGTCTGACCAATTAATTTGTTAGTGCTGATGTTCATTGGTATGTCTCGTTCGTCACTGATGGTCGACCACTTGATTTCCCTTTACACAGACAACCCGCAGTCACGATAGGTTTGCGCCACTTACGAAGGACTTTCTTCGTTGAAATTTCGTTCTCCAATGTCGCAACAGATTTTGTTTCGTGGAACTGCAGGACACAGAATGCCTTCTCCTCTCCAGACGCCTCCATTGATTGATTGATTGATTTGTTGTTTTAAGTCCACTTTATGCACAGTAAGGCTAATCTGGACTGGACCTACAGTTGAAAGTGGGATTCGAACCACTTGTGCCTCCACCGGGTATCGAAACCGTGACCTCTTGATTACAAGGCGGCGACGTTACCACTGCGCCATCGGGGAGGCCCTACCAGACGCCTCCATGTTGCATCGCACGCTCCTGGCGGCGAAGTGTGCAACCAGCACTGTGCGGAACTATTCGAATAAAACTTGTGGACATCAGACACAGATGTACACACACCGGCAATAAAAATGGGGTCACCTAGATCCTGAAATACTTGCATCCCTGCAAGGCGTTGTGTGTGTTGCCTAACTCTACGGCGGTGGCGGAACTTGCCATTTAAAATGTTGATATTAAAATCTAATCATCGCCGTAGAATTAGGGAACACACATAATGCCTTTAGGAAAGCGAGCATTTCACGATATACGTGTCCCATTTGTATTGTCTGTGACTGTACACCAATACATTAACGATATGTTCCATGAGTTCCGCACAACAAATCACTAAACCAGGGAGGGAGTTCCTTTTAATAACCCTATATTCTATGAATATACTCTTGCTCTGCACTATCCTGTATTATCAGCTTTAAGAAGGTAGCACAAATGCAGGGTGTCGATAAAAGAACTCCGGAGTTTTAAACAATGATAGCGCGCAAACGGTATTAGGTAACTCAGGTTAGTTAATTACTTTGAAATCAGTAGCTCATCAAGTTTTATTCAAGCCCTTTGGAGTTTATTCCAACAAAGGTTGGCAACGCTGTGCAGCGTTGACCTTGAAGTGGCCGAGCCGAACACAGTCAGTGCAGTTCAGTGCAACGGCGACGCCACAACAGAAGGTGCAGTGTGTGATATGACCTGTAGAAACTGGATCTGCTATTACTGCACAGCGGAACTTTCGACGCAAGTATGGTGGTGTTTAGTCTTCGGATAAAACCATTCGTCAATGTCTTAAGGCGTTTAAAGAAACTGGAAGTGTGGATTGGAAGGAAAGGGCCTATTTCATGGTTTCCAAGAAGTTCGGACCTTACTCCCTTAGATTTTTTCTATGGGGACATGTGAAGAACATGGTTTATGCGGAGAAAATTCAAGCAACCATCTAAGGCAAAGAATTATCGCTTCTCTGGCAACCATTACCCCAGACATGCTGGCCAAGACGTGGCAAGAAGTTGATTATCGTTTGGATGTGTGCCGTGCTACAAACGGGGCACACATTGGAATTTACTAAATTGTAAACAAAATTTGATAACATTACCTTCAAAAATATGTATTTACTTTTTACTGAGTTTCAGTTTTTAATAAAATATCTAGCTTCAAAACCAGAGTTCTTTTATAGATACCCTGTATATCTGTATCTATAGGAATACCCTTAAGGTATACAGAACTTTCTTTTCTTTACATTTCTATAGCTATACGTAGCAATATTTTACCCAACAGAATGAAAACACTTTCAACCAGCAGATCGTACATATTTTTAATGCTTGAAGAGCTTATACGTAGAGAAGGTATTATAAAATTCCACAAGCCACTTTTAATGAGAAGCATTCAGACGTGGTGACCAGAGCAGCTTCATCAGCCACAAAAAGTTTTCATAACTAATCTACTTTTTCTCTCTCTTTTCGTCGGAATAGAGCGTCGACGAACGAGAAACTTGAACACAGAATGAATCGATGCCTCGCCATTACAACAATGTTTCTCGCACGAGTAACTTTCTGCTGTCCGATGAATAAAGGGGGTTAAACTCCCCCGCCCCCTTTCCTCTCTATTTTAATTCAATGTGTGCGTTCGTGCAGTTCTTACAAACCAACTAGACGCATGGATATTTCGACGAATAATACGGAACGAATACAATGGCAGAAAATATTTTATTTTTAATGGTGCCTCGTCGGGAGAACTTTGTTTCCTTGAGGCACATTCGGGTGAAATGTGTCTAATTGAGAAATACAAGGAGGATAACGACGACGTTATTATCTGAACGTGTAATCAAATATTTGTTTGCAAATGTTTTTATTTGTTTCAGTGCAAATTATATCCATCAAACAATGCGTGTATTTCACATCATCCCTCATTCCCATCTTCGCAAATTACCCAAAAGAGTCACTAGAAGCGAAGTAAAATAAAGCAAATCAATCAATCAATCAATCTTACTATTAGGTGATTTATGTTGCTTATTTGCGTTCAATCCTGCATTAGAAACAGAGACAGGTAAAGGAATTCGTCGGCTGTGAAGTGCAAATGATAGTGTAGAGGAATGTCTTAAAAAACAGGAAAGGAATAAATCATTCAGTGAATAGCCACGTCAAGAGGAGTGTTACCCAGTTATAATAAATCCAGGCACCGAAGGCACGAGCATAACTTGGGGTTGCTTTTGGAGTGGGAGAAGAATCAACAAGTCTTCCACCCCTATAATTGTTTGATTTGTTCATGATATTCTTCGAAGGACAGACAGGAATTGCATGGACAGTTGGTTGTAAGCCACTCATTGTTGTCACTCACTCATTGTTGTTTCTTCAGTTGTTTCTTCGGAGCGTGATATTGCAAAGCACGGAACTGCATTAGCAATGGTTTTGCTACTCGAAACTCGTGTGTTTTTGTTTTGACTGTTCACGTAACCGGATAAATGAAACCAGGCCTCATCTGAGCAAATGTGACGTCGAGAATATCCTCTCCATTGACATCAATAAAGTCTCTGAACCACCTGCAATACTCAATATGGTTGTCGTGGTCCCTTTCTTGCAGATTTTGCACCTGTTATTTTGTAGGGGTGTAAATGTAAGTGATTTTTCAGTGCGGTTCTTGTGCTGCCGTACGATACACTCACTTGCTGTGACAATTTACGAATTGACTTCTTTGGGTCTTTCTCTATTCTAATCGAAATATCCCGTAACTTGTCCTCTGCTAGAACTCGTGACCTGCCTGATTTCGGCGCATTCTTCACTGATCCCGTTCTGCTAAAATTATCGATCAACCGCCGCACTGCATTACGATGTGGTGGATCAGTATCAGGAAACCTTTCCATAAACTTATTTCGCACTTCTTCTGTATATTCACCTCCATGTCGAAAGACTTGTTTCACCAAAAACACACGAGCTTCGAGTAACAAAACCATTGCTAATGCAGTTCCGCCCTTTGCAATACCACGCTCCGAAGAAACAACTGAAGAAACAACAGTGGGTGACTGACAACAATGAGTGGCTTACAACCAACTGTCCATGTCCTTATGCACCAATAAACATCAAGAAAGGGAAGATTTTCCTCTGCGTAATGTAGCGTAGTGTAGGTGCACAGTTACCTTTTGCTCACCCGTTAGTAACCATTCCTGTTGCCTAGGTTATGTTAATTATTTGTTATTCATTATATCAGAAGCTGTTTTCCTGCTTCATAGCGCCTTGTAATCAAGGGGTCCGGGGTTGGATTCCCGGTGGAGGCACATAGTGGTTCGGATCCCACTTTGAACTGTAGGTCCAGTCCCGATTAGCTTTACTGTCCATAAAGTGGACTTAAAACACCAAACCAATCAATCAATCAAATCCTGCTTCACATCATTTTAGAAAGGGAGAAAGATTGATTGAAAGTGAATGAAGGAGAGGGAAAGTTATGGATACATATGAAAGAGACATACAGACATAGACGGTTGATAGATAGAGGTAAGGAGAGCTTTAGAGGCAAGAGGCAAGAAGAAAAGTGAGAGAGAAATAAGAAGCAGGAGGGGAGGAGAGAGATGGAGATGGAGAATGATAGATAAAGTGAGAGAAGACATAGGAAGGGAGAAATGGAGAAGGATTTATACAGAGATATAAGGGTAAAAGACAGGAATAGATTCAGAGAGAGGTAAGAGGTAGGGAGAGAGAGATGGAGAGGGTAGATACAGAGAAAAAATACGTGGAAAGAGACAGATGAAAAGGATAGACACAGAGAAAGATAAGAGAGAAATGGAGTGGGATATACACAGAGAGGGATAAGAGACAGGAAGATAAACATAAGGATAGGTACAAAGAGATTGAAGAGGCATGAATAAGTGATAAGTGAGAGTGATAAGAGGCAGGAAGTGATAAGGAGCGAAATATACAAAGAGAGTGAAGAAGAGTGCGACATATAGAGGTTGGAATGTAGGGTAAGAGAAAAAACGAGATTTGATATGGCTTTCCTTCACTCGTAAACCATCAAATCAAGTAAACTGAAGTTGCAAATCCCATGTAAGGAAGGTACCATCGAGCTAAGATGCTAATTTGCTTTCAGTCTCTTCCGGAAATAAAGAACCGATTGTGCCAAGAAAAAAAAGAACGAAATGAAACTCTACACCACTTCCTTTGTCCCCAAGTGGTAATTTATTACGCCATCGAGTTGGAAATACTGCCGAAATATATTCTGTTTAGCCGCACAATAGCACGCAATCAAAGAAGGGAAGATTGCGAGATTTCGCCGCTCTCGACGATGAACAACCCACTAGATTTCCCTCCAAGGAAACCCTTTCTTTGGCTTCTTTGATCCCTTGTTCCGCTTTCCCTCTTCTCTGCTTACTGCTCTTACTGCAAGCGAACTACTGATTGACCGTAAAGAACTTCAATCTATTTTGTTGTCGCGCGCAGATGGGCGGTTGCTGTGGTCTGGACTGTGGCATTTTTGAATCGGGCCTTCGTCTAGTTTTACTTCCAGAGGGTAGCGGCGGAATGAACGTAGCGAAAATTGGATGCTGGCTTGAGAATGAGAGAACTTGCATGTGGCATTATATGAAACATTTAACCATTTCATCAAGCAAATGTAAATGTATTTATTTATTTATTGCCTGTAGTATTATATGGATATGAAACTTGTTCCGTTACATTAAAAGAGGAACATAAATTAAGAGTATTTGAAAATAAAATCCATGCCCAGATATTATTAGAATAATTAGATCAAGAAGACTTAGGCGGGCAGGCCATGTGGCACGAATAGGAGAGGAAAGAAGAGTTTACAGGATTCTTGTTGAGAAACCTGATGGTAAGAGACCAGTAGAAAGGTCAAGACGAAGCTGGAGTGATAATGTTGAGATGGACCTAAGGTAAATCGGAAAGGATGGAAATGATTGGATTGATCTTGCTCAGGATATGGACAGATGGAAGGCTTGTGTTGCTGCAGCCATAAACCTTCGGGTTTAAGAAGGCTAGAGAGAGAGTTAGTAAATTTATTGATAAAATTCCAAATACAGAACAGATGGCCATTTTACACTGAAATTGTCAACAATGAAAAAATAAAAAAAATAACACAAAAATGAATAGCAATTTAACAAAAAGAAGTACTACAAGGGTTGGATAAAAAGTAATGGCAACACTGGTATAATTGGTACTTGACTGTATTGGCAGAGGAGCACGTGTTACATTCCTTCAAAGTAATCGCCCCTCATCTCTACGACCTTCTGTCACACGTATGGAAGGCGTCGTACACCGTCAGCGCGTCCATCTCTGTCGATTTCCCGCAGTGACCGCCCTATAGCACGTATGATGGCTTCGCGCGTGTCGTAGTGCTTCCCGCCCAGTGGTTCCTTCATTTTGACAAAACGGTCGTAATCACACGGTCTCATCCCGGTGAATACGGCGGATGTTCCAGTACATCCCACTACCAGTTATGCAGAAGCGCCGTCACATTGTTCGCAGTATGACACCTTGCATTGTCAAGCAGGATGATGGGACACCGTGCCGTAGCTTCCTTCTTAATGCGAGACGAAGGTGGTGTTGCAAGAAGGTGCAGAAGTAGGCAGCGTTGACCGTCTGCCTGAGAGACGTTGTTCTTCTTGGCTAAACATATTGTTAGGGCCCTTGCACTCTAGTCCTCTGCTTCAGAGCACTGCTGTTTTTGACTGAATAACATACAATCGCTCCCACTCACTATACTTTCTCGTCTGACATTCCCTTATCAGCCACGAAACGGTTGTGGCGCTGTGACTCACCCCTTTCACGGGACAGCAGTGTTGCCATTACTTTTTATCCAACACTTGTATTTACAAACATTTCCTCTGATGGAAGGCCAAAAGGCATACGCCGAAGAAAATTATTTCAATGCTTGATGGGAGGTCATTATATAGTGCGGAAAGTCTGTAGACAACAGATCTTTCTTGAATTTATATTCTAGGTTTTCATGTGTGAAATAAGCTTGTGTTACGTGTTGTGTTGGTTGTATCCTAATTGCGAACTCCTAATTGTGAACAGTCCTAATTGCGAACAATGTCTTCATCGTCCTAATTGCGAACACATAAAAGTGAGAAATAATTTCATGTCCTAATTGCGAACACATGAATCTGAAAAACCTGTTTTCAGAAACAGATAAGATAGTGACGCAGAGAGACAGCTGGGTTGAATAACAACAATAGCCAACCTGATTGACTTACCATGGTCTTCTGCTTTGTAAATCCCTCCAAGGTCATTTCACCCTTTCAGTCTGTCGACGTAATCTGACTTTCAGTCGTGTGTTAATGACTCGAAAACCCCTTGGTGCCTTAAGTGATGTGGAACTTCTTCAACAGGAAGCACCGGACAAATAATGTAGTGGAGGGATGGAACAAAAATACCCAGTGAGCTAGGTAGTCCACATTGGAGAGTGGAGACAGAGCTTAAAGGCTGATGCAGACAAGTCTAATGGCATGACACTTAGGATGGAATTATATATGCCTTGGCGACGACTTTAATCATGTCGAATTTTCTATGATCCAACAAAACACTGAGCAGTCTCAAGTCTTGAACTGAGTTCCTTTAAAAAAAATCGTTAAATAGACTCGGAAAGTGTGAGGGAATGTTGTAGGTCCCAAGGCAGAAACATGTGTTCGCGATTAGGACATAGTCCTTCGAGTATATTCCTATTCAGGCAGCAAGTACTCGTAATTAGGACTGTTCGCAACTAGGATTGTTGGCAATTATGACGACATTGCTGTGGTTATAGGTTCTTGAAAGTGGAATTCCTCAACGAGTGTGTTGCAGCGGATTTTGCAATTGAAAATTTTGTATAAATAATTGAAACCATTCTGGAAACGGTGCTGATATGCAGTCTGTAAGTTTATAAAAGATAAGAGATGCAGAGATGAAAAATTGTGTAATGAGGGATCCCTGTAACGAACTAGGAAATGAGAAAGACTGATTCGATTCTAGAGAGCAGAGTTGGACACGCCATGGACCAGACAGGAGAGCAATATTCTATTATTGGGGATATGAATGACTTGATGAATTAGGTGAGGGCTGAGATGTCACTAATTTCAGAGAAATAATACAGTAAAACTACTAAGTTGACACTGTAGAACAGCATCTGTGTGTAATGGTAGTAGTCTTCAACAAAACTCGCGGAATTTGTGGCCAACAAGCCTTGGAGCTTTTACTACAACAAATCAAGAGAGAGCTGACTTTTGGCGACATTTTACATCGTCTTACGAAGAGCTTATCCACAAAAGTCTAAAGTTCTTATTCCCCGCACCTTCCACATATCAAAATTGGACATCCTCTGGCTTAGTAGTGACGTCGTCGCCTTGAAATCAAGTGTGCCATCCGTGTTTCATAGCCGCTAGAGTCATATAGTGGTTCGGATTCCACTTTAAACTATGCTCTGTAGATCCAGTCTGCAACATTAGCCTATCTGTGCTAAACTTAAAACTTAAAAAAAAAAACAAGATCAAAATTACACCTTCTAAAAATTTGTGTGTAATTTCCGAAAAAATACGTGCTTCAGAATAAATCTTCGTTTGTTTATTTCTAATACTCGGCAAACAGAACAACACTCTCTCTCTCTCTCTCTCACCTCTGGCAGTAATACAGGCCCGACAACAACATGGCATGCTGTGAATAAGGTCATTAATCTCATTTTGCGGTATTAAAGCCCATTCTTCCTGTACAGCAACTCTTACACTCGCCGCAAAATAACTTCGGACCTCATAACAAAAGCACAAGAAATTACTTCTTTATCACAGGCCGGAGGCTGTCTCGAATCACTGACTTGTTGATAAAAGCAAGAGACTTGGTACGATTAAGTGTTCTATCATTAAATACATTTTCAGTCGAGTAGCCAATCGATATCTGCGCTCCGACGGCAGCCATCTTGAAAACAATCCCCCATATTTGATATTTTTTTAGTTTGATATGTCTCAGGAACGATGTCTCCTATGAACGTCCGGTTTTTTCAGAAATGTTCCAAATAGTGTTAACTTTCATAATAAATCAATAAATCTATTTTTGAAAAATAAGAAATAGAAATTTTTCAGAAAAACTACAAAACATTTTATGAGAATAACTGTTAGTTGAAAGTCTTAACAATGATTATTTTTCCAAAAATTATGTGGACTTGTTTATAAATTGTATTTCTCTTAAAATGTTATTTAAGGTAAATTTATAAATCTGGAAAAAATAGGGGCTCAGTTCGTCTAAAGACTTCTAACAAACACTAAGTAATCTTACAAAATAGAAACTGCCATTATTTGGTTCGAGAATTATTAATTAAGACTTTCTGAAAAACTTCTATTTCTTATTTTTCAAAAATAGATTTATTGATTTATTATGAAAGTTTACACTATTTGGAACATTTGTGAAAAAAGCGGACGCAGATAGGAGACACCGTTCCAGAGATATTTCAAATCACAAAATATCAAATATGGCGGATTGTTTTCAAGATGGCGGCCTCGGAGCGCAGATATTGATTGGTTACTCGACTGAAAATATCTTTAATAATAGAATAATTAATCGTACCAAGTCTCTTGCTTTTATCAACAAGTCAGTGATTCGGGATTTACCCTCCGGCCTGTGATAAAGATGTCATTTTTTGTGCTTTTGTTATGAGATTCGAAGTCATTTTGCGGGGGGTGTAACTCCTGGAAAGTGTTTGGTGGAGTCGGACGTGAAGCAGTGCGTCTCCCAAGAGCATCCCACACGTGCTCTATCACTTTCATGGTTGTACGAAGACAGGCATGCCATCTGCCGGCAGAATACGGGTGTAGTATTATGTATTTACACGTTACTATCACATGATCGTATTATGTGATCAAATGGACACAGGGGGGGCAGGATTTCCACTTGTTGCTTTAATTTTGGACACACGGGGACAGACTTTCCGTTTGTTGCTTTAATTTTAGACACACGGGGACAGAATTTCCATTTGTTGCTTTAATTTTGGACACAGGGGTACAGAATTTCCGTTTGTTGCTTTAATTTTAGACACACGGGGACAGAATTTCCATTTGTTGCTTTAATTTTGGACACAGGGGTACAGAATTTCCATTTGTTGCTTTAATTTTAGACACACGGGGACAGAATTTCCATTTGTTGCTTTAATTTTAGACACACGGGGACAGAATTTCCGTTTGTTGCTTTAATTTTGGACTCAGGGCGACAGAATTTCAATTTGTTGCTTTAATTTTGGACACAGGGGTACAGAATTTCCGTTTGTTGTTTTAATTTTGGACACAGGGGGACAGAATTTTCATTTGTTGCTTTAATTTTGGACACAGGGGGACAGAATTTCCATTTGTTGCTTTAATTTTAGACACACGGGGACAGAATTCATTTGTTGCTTTAATTTTGGACACAGGGGGACAAAATTTGCATTTGTTGCTTTTATTTTGGACACAGGGGGACAGAATTTTTATTTGTTGCTTTAATTTTGGACACAGGGGGTCAGAATTTGCAATTGTTGCTTTTATTTTGGACACAGGGGGACAGAATTTTTATTTGTTACTTTTATTTTGGACACAGGGGGCAGAGTGTCAGTTTGTTGCTTTAGTTTTGGACACAGGGGGACAGAATTTCCATTTGTTGCTTTAATTTTAAACACACGGGGACAGAATTTCCATTTGTTGCTTTAATTTTGGACACAGGGGGACAGAATTTGCAATTGTTGCTTTTATTTTGGACACAGGGGGACAGAATTTTCATTTGTTACTTTTATTTTGGACACAGGGGGACAGAATGTCCATTTGTTGCTTTAATTTTGGACACTGGTGTATAATAGGGCTGAGCCGATATCGATGCCGATGTATGAAATTTATTAATAACTAGTTTATTTGTAATTTGAAAATAAACATCATAATACCAACCGGATCACTAAAGAAATCCATGATAAATGTTAGGAATTTAAAATATGTTTCTTGAACTGACTTGAAATATCTTCAGATTATTGCTCAATGCAAAGATATAATAAGGACAATCCATGCCTTTTTGCAAACATAAACAAGTAAGAAAGTCAGATAGAAAAAAAATATGGTATAATATTAACTCAATGAGTTCAGTACCAAGATGCTCCCTACAATAGAAATATTGCAGTGTATTGTTTATACGGACCTACGACAACAGCGAAATTCGAAAAAGAGAAGGTTCCCGAAGTCACGTCAGAACTGAGCTCTTGTTCTCCCTCGTGTCTTATCTCATATCAAGGCCTGCAGTTCCGCCTCGAATTCAGTTCAAGCAAACAAGGGTACGGAATGACAAAAACGTCGCATAACTCTTGCCTCGAACCGAGGGAGTTTAATAGAACTCTTTCCTCGGGATGCACGGCTGCACACAATAAGAATTTTCCAAGATCCTCTTCGCTTTATAATCAAAAGCAGAACGTCCACCTCATCATTTCCTTATCTGCCGGATTTCTTATTCACGTCAAGATATCCATCACCCGCGCGCAGAATTCGGGTTATTTCCTCTCAATTGCAGTGAGACTCTGAGGTTGAGTCAGAGCATCTCAATTTCTGAATAGTGGAGTAGCAACGCGCGCGCGAGAGAAGCAAGAATATGGAGAAAGACAGCACACAGAGAGAGAGAGAGAGAGAGAGAGAAAGAAAGAAAGAAGCAAGAATATGGAGAAAGACAGCACACAGAGAGAGAGAGAGAGAGAGAGAGAGAGAGAGAAGCAAGAATATGAGAAAGAGAAGAAAGAGAGAAGTGAGCGAGATACAAAGAGAGAGAGAGAGAGAGAGAAGAGAGCAGAAAGGATATAGGGAAAGACAGCACAGAGAGAGAGAGAGAGAGAGAGAGAGAGAGGCAAGAATATGGAGAAAGACAGCACAGAGAGAGAGACAGAGAGACAGAGAGAGAGAGAGAGAGAGGCAAGAATATGGAGAAAGACAGCACACACAGAGAGAGAGAGAAAGAGAGAGAGAGAGAGAGAAGAAAGAATATGAGAAAGAGAAGAAAGAGAGAAGAGAGCGAGAGACAGAGAGAGAGAGAGAGAGAGAGAGAAGGAAGAATATGAGAAATAGAAGAGAGAGAGAGAGAGAGAGAAGCAAGAATATGAGAAAGATAAGAGAGAGAGAGAGAGAAGCAAGAATATAGAGAAAGACAGCACACACACACACACACACAGAGAGAGAGAGAGAGACGAGAGAGAGACGAGAGAGAAGCAAGAATATGGAGAAAGACAGCATACACACCCAGAGAGAGAGAGATAGAGACAGAGACAGAGAGAGAGAGAGAGAGAAGCACACACACAGAGATAGATAGCGATAGAGAGATAGAGGGAGAGAGAGAGAGAGAGAGAAGCAAGAATATGGAGAAAGACAGCACAGAGAGAGAGAGAAGCAAGAATATGGAAAAAGACAGCACACACACACAGAGAGAGAGAGAGAGAGAGAGAGAGAGAGATAAAGCAGAGATAAAGGTAAGAATATAGAGACACCCACACAGAGAGAGAAAGGGGAAGAGAGGGAAATCAGAGAGAAAGGCAATAATATAGACAAAGAGGGAGAGAGAGAAGGGGGACCGAGAAGAGAGAGAGAGGGGGAAGAAGAGAAATACAAAAATACAGAGAAGCAGGAAGGGTGGGATAGAGGCAGGGGCACACACACACACACAGAGATAGATAGAGAGAGAGAGAGAGAGAGAGAGAGAGAGAGAGAGAGAGAAAGAAAGAAAGACAGAAAGACATAAACAGAGGCGAGCGCAGAGATAAATGGCTAAAGAGAGACAGGCAAGCAGAAAGATTGATTCACTGATTTGGTTTAATTTATCGCTTTTCAGCCAGTTTTGGCGATGAGGATGAGTGCTAATATGATGAATGGTCAATCACAAAGAACAACCATGTCCAATAAGAAACTCGAACCCAGGATCTCTGGCGTCGTAGTGTCTTGTGCTAATCATTGCGCCAGGGAAGTCGACACAAAGAAAGTGAATGAAGAGAAACAGTAGAGTGGAAGGGAGAAAAGATGTAAGTGAAGAGCCGGAGAATAATAAAAGGATGCAGTGGGCGACAAAGATGTGCATGGGTTGACTCATTGACTGGTTTACTTTATCTGACGTCGCATTTCTTCAACTTGTGACTAATCGCGACAATAGGGATGAATGATGGTAAGATGAAAATGGATGAAGGGTAATCACAAACAATATGGTCGACGCAACACAAGTCCCACAAAGAATTATACTTGCCGCGAGTCCAGGCGCAACATTGCAGTTACTGGGTCCATTACGTGGAAGTAAGGTTGACTTTAGGGTTCGTCCAGCAAAGGTCACCCCTCTACAATGCAATATGGACACAGAAAGAGATAATGAAGTGAAGGCAAATGAACACACAAAGAGAGAATGAAGTGAAGACAAATGAACACAGAAAGAGAGAATGAAGTGAAGACAAATGAACACAGAAAGAGAGAATGAAGTGCAGACAAATGAACACAGAAAGAGAGAATGAAGTGCAGACAAATGAACACAGAAAGAGAGAATGAAGTGAAGACAAACGAACACTCAAAGAGAGAATGAAGTGAAGACAAATGAACACAGAAAGAGAGAATGAAGTGAAGACAAATAAACACAGAAAGAGAAAATGAAGTGAAAACAAATGAACACAGAAAGAGATAATGAAGTGAAGACAAATGAACACAGAAGGAGAGAATGAAGTGAAGACAAATTAACACAGAAAGAGAGAATGAAGTGAAGACAAATGAACACAAAATGAGAGAATGAAGTGAAGACAAATGAACATAGAATGAGAGGATAAAGTGAAAACAAATGAACACAGAAAGAGAGAATGAAGTGGAAACTAATGAGTACAGAAAGAATGAAGTGAAGAAAAACGAACACAGAAATATAATGAAGTGAAGACAAATGAACACAGACAGAGAGAAACACGAGAAAAATAAAGAGAAAAGGGGAGAGAGAAGAGAATGAAGGTGAGGAAGCACATCTACAGACATGCCGTTACCAACGATTTTTTTCCAGAGAGGGGCCAGATACGAAAATGTGTTTGTGAACACACACAACAAAGAGATGTAAAGAGATTACAAAACAGTTGAAATTGTTTTTATTATGTGCTAGATTTTATTTAATTATTGCTTTCAATTAATAATGATCAATAAAATTTCATGCTACATTAGTATTTCATTCTCTTTCATTTGTGGAACAAAGAGAAGATCATAAATGCTGTGAGGTTGATTAAATTCGGTTATTTTGAGTTTCTTTTCTGCCAAATTTAATCGCGAAGATGAAGAAGAGCGAAGATATGATGACATTGATGAAGGAATACACTCACAAAGAACACATATGCTCAGGCTGGGATTCGAACCCGGACAACTGGAACCACAACGTATGCTTCCCACTCGACAAACTCCGAAAGAATTCCCATTATTTCTGTTTGCCTTGCTCGAATATCAAATGCTATTCTCCACCAATCTGTTGAGCCTTCGTGGCGATTATACTCCATGAATATTTAGGATTTCCAGTGAATTTCGGTTCCTTTCGCTGTCAGCGTTCTACATACGACAGGAACATAAAGAGAAAAACGGGTTTGCAAAACAGGTGATCCAGACATACGAAGAGGAATATTTAAACAGAGTGAGTGGAACCAGAAAAGAACACAGACACAGAGAGAGAGAGAGAGAGAGAGAGAGAGAGAGAGAGAGAGAGAGAGAGAGAGAGCGAGGAAGAGGAAGAAATGCGGACCGAGAGAACAGAGAGAGAGAGAGAGAGGGGAAGAGGAAGAAATGCTGGCGGAGAGAACAGAGAGAGAGGAAGAGGAAGAAATGAGGACGGAGAGAACACAGAGATAGAGATAGAGAGAGAGAGAGAGAGAGAGAGGAAGAGGAAGAAATGCTGGCTGAGAGAACAGAGAGAGAGAAAGAGAGAGAGAGAGAAAGAGGATTAAATGCTGGCGGAGAGAACAGAGAGAGAGGAAGAGGAAGAAATGCGGACGGAGAGAACACAGAGATAGAGATAGAGAGAGAGAGAGAGGAAGAGGAAGAAATGCTGGCGGAGAGAACACAGAGAGAGAGAGAGAGAGAGAGGAAGAAATGTGGACGGAGAGAGTAGAGAGGGAGACGAAGAGGAAGAAATGCGGACCGAGAGAACAGAGAGAGAGAGAGAGAGAGAGAGAGAGAGAGGAAGAGGAAGAAATGCGGACGGAGAGAACACATATATAGAGAGAGAGAGGAAGAGGAAGAAATGCTGGCGGAGAGAACAGAGAGAGAGAGAGAGAGAGGAAGAAATGTGGACGGAGACAGTAGAGAGGGAGACGAAGAGGAAGAAATGCGGACCGAGAGAACAGAGAGAGAGAGAGAGAGAGAGAGAGAGAGGAAGAGGAAGAAAAGCGGACGGAGAGAACACAGAGATAGAGAGAGAGAGAGAGGAAGAGGAAGAAATGCTGGCGGAGAGAACATTGAGAGAGAGAGAGAGAGGAAGAAATGTGGACGGAGAGAGTAGAGAGGGAGACGAAGAGGAAGAAATGCGGACCGAGAGAACAGAGAGAGAGAGAGAGAGGAAGAAATGCGGACGGAGAGAACACAGAGATAGAGAGAGAGAGGAAGAGGAAGAAATGCTGGCGGAGAGAACAGAGAGAGAGAGAGAGAGAGAGAGAGAGAGGAAGAAATGTGGACGGAGACAGTAGAGAGGGAGACGAAGAGGAAGAAATGCGGACCGAGAGAACAGAGAGAGAGAGAGAGAGAGAGAGAGGAAGAGGAAGAAAAGCGGACGGAGAGAACACAGAGATAGAGAGAGAGAGAGAGGAAGAGGAAGAAATGCTGGCGGAGAGAACATTGAGAGAGAGAGAGAGAGGAAGAAATGTGGACGGAGAGAGTAGAGAGGGAGACGAAGAGGAAGAAATGCGGACCGAGAGAACAGAGAGAGAGAGAGAGAGAGAGGAAGAGGAAGAAATGCGGACGGAGAGAACACAGAGATAGAGAGAGAGAGAGGAAGAGGAAGAAATGCTGGCGGAGAGAACAGAGAGAGAGAGAGAGAGATAGAGGGGAAGAAATGTGTACGGAGAGAGTAGAGAGGGAGACGAAGAGGAAGAAATGCGGACGAAGAGAGCAGAGAGAGAGATATAGAGGAAGAGGAAGAAATGTGGACGGAGAGAGCAGAGAGGGAGAGGAAGAAAAATAAATGCGAACGGAGAGAGCAGAGAGACAGAGAGAGAGAGAGAGAGAGAGAGAGAGGAAGAAATGGGGACGGAGAGAGCAGAGAGAGAAGGAGATAGAGCAAGAGGAAGCACTGTGGACGGAGAGAGCAGAGAGAAAGAGAGAAAGAGAGAGGAAGGAGAAGAAATGCTGGCGGAGGGAACAGAGAGAGAGAGAGGAAGAGGAAGATATGTGGACGGAGAGAGCAGAGAGGGAGAGGAAGAGGAAGAAATGCGGACGGAGGAAGATAGAGGAAGAGGAAAAAATTTGGACGGAGAGAGCAGAGAGAGAGAGAGAAAGAGACAGGAAGAGTAAGATAAGCGGACGGAGAGAGCAGAGGGAAAGGTGGAGAGAAATACTCAATCAACTTGAGCGATTGACATCAGAGCTTTCTGACTATTTAACCAAATGACCATGCTCTTTCCACATTACACAGTAAATACATCAAAGTGTATTTACTGACACTTATTTACCCACTGACAGTTATTCCACATCCCCTTAAACACATAAATATATGGACAAGTGGGTGTAACAACACTATTGATTGATTAATTTGGCTTATTTTACCATGCTTTTCTACCACTTTATTATCGCGAAGATGAAGATGGGTGATGATATGATAAAGTTGATTAAGGGGCCCATGCCCAGACCAGAATTCGAACCCGAGACCCCTGACGTCGTAGCGCGCTGTGCGAACCACTCCGCCAGGGAAGTCGGCGTGTAACAACACTAAAACCATTAGTTATTCTCTATTGACAACTATGGGGGTCGTAACTTAGAAGATAATTTTAAGGGGGCCTAATTTTGAGGTGGCAGAATCAAACTGGACCTAATATTGAGGTGGCAGAATCAAACTGGACCTAATATTGAGGTGGCAGAATCAAACTGGACCTAATTTTGAGGTGGCAGAATCAAACTGGACCTAATATTGAGGTGGCAGAATCAAACTGGACCTAATTTTGAGGTGGCAGAATCAAACTGGGCCTAATTTTGAGGTGGCAGAATCAAACTGGACCTAATTTTGAGGTGGCAGAATCAAACTGGGCCTAATTTTGAGGTGGCAGAATCAAACTGGACATAATTTTGAGGTGGCAGAATCAAACTGGACCTAATTTTGAGGTGGCAGAATCAAACTGGACCTAATTTTGAGGTCGCAGAATCAAACTGAACCTAATTTTGAGGTGGCAGAATCAAACTGGACCTAATTTTGAGGTGGCAGAATAACACTGGACATAATTTTGAAGAAGTACGATCACACTTGGGGCCTAATTTTGAAGTGGCAGAATCAAACTGAACCTAATTTTGAGGTGGCAGAATCAAACTGAACCTAATTTTGAGGTGGCAGAATCAAACTGGACCTAATTTTGAGGTGGCAGAATCAAACTGGACATAATTTTGAGGTGGCAGAATCAAACTGGACCTAATTTTGAGGTGGCAGAATCAAACTGGACCTAATTTTGAGGTGGCAGAATCAAACTGGACCTAATTTTGAGGTCGCAGAATCAAACTGAACCTAATTTTGAGGTGGCAGAATCAAACTGAACCTAATTTTGAGGTGGCAGAATCAAACTGGACATAATTTTGAAGGGGTACGATCACACTTGGGGCCTAATTTTAAGGACGTAGAATCAAACTTGGCCTAATTTTGAGGTGGCAGAATCAAACTGGACCTAATTTTGAGGTGGCAGAATCAAACTGGACCTAATTTTGAGGTGGCAGAATCAAACTGAACCTAATTTAGAGGTGGCAGAATCAAACTGAACCTAATTTTGAGGTGGCAGAATCAAACTGGACCTAATTTTGAGGTGGCAGAATCAAACTGGGCCTAATATTGAGGCGGCAGAATCAAACTGGGCCTAATTTTGAGGGCTAGAATCAAACTGAAGCTAATTTTGAGGTCGCAGAATCAAACTGGACCTAATTTTGAGGTGGCAGAAGCAAACTGGACCTAATTTTGAGGTCGCAAAATCAAACTGAACCTAATTTTGAGGTGGCAGAATCAAACTGAACCTAATTTTGAGGTGGCAGAATCAAACTGGACCTAATTTTGAGGTGGCAGAATCAAACTGGACCTAATTTTGAGGTGACAGAATCAAACAGGGCCTAATTTTGAGGTCGCAGAATCAAACTGAACCTAATTTTGAGGTGGCAGAATCAAACTGAACCTAATTTTGAGGTGGCAGAATCAAGCTGGACCTAATTTTGAGGTGGCAGAATCAAACTGGGCCTAATTTTGAGGTCGCAGAATCAAACTGAAGCTAATTTTGAGGTCGCAGAATCAAACTGGACCTAATTTTGAGGTGGCAGAATCAAACTGGGCCTAATTTTGAAGTCGCAGAATCAAACTGAAGCTAATTTTGAGGTCGCAGAATCAAACTGGACCTAATTTTGAGGTGGCAGAATCAAACTGGGCCTAATTTTGAGGTCGCAGAATCAAACTGAAGCTAATTTTGAGGTCGCAGAATCAAACTGAACCTAATTTTGAGGTGGCAGAATCAAACTGGGCCTAATTTTGAGGGTAGAATCAAACTGGACCTAATTTTGAGGTGGCAGAATCAAACTGGGCCTAATTTTGAGGTCGCAGAATCAAACTGAAGCTAATTTTGAAGTCGAAGAATCAAACTGGATCTAATTTTGAGGTGGCAGAATCAAACTGGGCCTAATTTTGAGGTCGCAGAATCAAACTGAAGTTAATTTTGAGGTCGCAGAATCAAACTGAACCTAATTTTGAGATGGCAGAATCAAACTGGGCCTAATTTTGAGGTCGCAGAATCAAACTGAAGCTAATTTTGAGGTCGCAGAATCAAACTGGACCTAATTTTGAGGTCGCAGAATGAAACTGGACCTAATTTTGAGGTGGCAGATTCAAACTGAACCTAATTTTGAGGTGGCAGAATCAAACAGGGCCTAATTTTGAGGTCGCAGAATCAAACTGGACCTAATTTTGAGGTGGCAGAATCAAACTGAACCTAATTTTGAGGTGGCAGAATCAAACTGGGCCTAATTTTGAGGTCGCAGAATGAAACTGGACCTAATTTTGAGGGGATAGAACGGAACTGGGTCTTATTTTGAAGGGGCAGAATCGAACTAGATCTAATTTTTGTGTGTAGAATCAAACTGGACCTAATTTTAAGGGAGTAGAACGGAACTGGGTCTAATTTTGAAGGGGCAGGATGAAACCTGGGGCTTAAATTTAGGGGAAGAAACTCAAAAAGTTATCCATCCCATAAAAACAGCGTCCAGGATTATTTGCGTTTGCGAAATCACAAATATTACTCTTTATTACTTTGCCCCTCGGACCCCCTAATTTGTAAATTTTAATAAACGTGAATATTTTGGGGGGAGTGCTCATCTCCCTTGTCCCCGCCAAGTTACGCCTATGTTGTCAACCATTTACCACCAACAACCTTCTCGTAAAACGTTATCTCTGAAGACGTAACATACGATAATAGCCTTTAACGAAGGACCATTATCGCCAAGCGATGTGTAGCTCCGTTCGTGCCGCTTTTATTTCAGCATCAAGAACAGAGAAAGGTTTTCGCAGAGAGCGTAGTTGAATCCCCATTGTTGGCCACGAGATTCTCTCGTGTGCATTTGCGCAAATCAAATATTTACCCTCGACACGCATGCCGAACGCTGACAGCGGAAGGAACCGAAATGCTCTGGAAATCCTAAATATTCATGGAGTATAATCGCCGCTAAGGCTCAACAGGTTGGTGGAGAATGACATTCGAGATTCGAGCAAGGCAAGCAGATATCATGGGAATTGTTTCGGAGTTTGCCGAGTGGGAAGCATACATTGTGGTTCCAGTTTTCTTTCTGTTTTTTTAGTTTTTTTAGAAGAGAGATGTGAGTTGTCAGAATAGACCTACACACTGTCCTATCTATCTTTGGAGCAGGCGAACGAAAACAAGTCTCTGCGCAAGTAGTGATGCGAGACGGCTTCACCAATGAACACGTGAGAGGAAAGGCATTCCGTGTACAGGGTTTCTACGAAAATAACAAATCCAAATTTCTTCATCTTTCTTTTCTTTTTCTTGACCTTTTTCCTGTACATTTATTTAATCGCCCCCTACTTAAGTAATTAAGAAAATATTTATTCAATGAGAAACCCCTACCACAAGGTGGTTAAGACGAAAACTGAAATTGTACTATAACAAGAGATTTAGACTTGCTTTATGTAAAAATTAATGCTTCAGACTTCATCCTGGGTGGGGAATGGCCACACTACTTTATTCAATATTTTTTTTATTTATTTAATTTATTATTTATTTTTACAAAACTTCATGCACGAAATAATGTAATTGAGGACTAAAAGTGGTAAACGTTGTAAGTGCCAAAAGCAAAAGTGTTGGGAAATCGCATCGTTCCGCACATCAGCCCGTAAGAACGTGCACACTAGTGACCTCTTTACACGCCCTTTGAACTACTTAAAGGGCTACCAACCACATTTCACATTTACCAATTATAAAGCATGGCACATTTGGCAGTTTAACGTGGAAAACGGTGTTTGAATTCTTGTGGCACTTACAGCGTTTACCAATTTTAGTCTTCGATTCTTAAGAAACAGAGGTGGCATCCCCGATGGCGCAGCGGTAGCGTCGGCCCCTTTTAATCAAGGGGTTCCGGGTTCGATACTCGGTGGACTTACTGGTTCGGATCCCACTTTAAACTGTAGGTCCAGTTCCGATTAGCCTTTCTGTGCATAAAGTGGACTTAAAACAGCAAATCAATCAATCAATCAATTAAGAAACAAAGTGAAGAAATCTTCAACACAACTCGATACAATTTTAGATATCCAAATATTCAATTTTATGAAATCCCAGTACAGGAATATAACAATGCGCATTCACTATACTGTAAGAAATATTTAAAAAATCTTGACCACAAATATAATTTCTTGGCTTTCTTGACATTCTTAACTGGTAGACATCCTGCTGTAGAGAGAGCGGGGGTGGGTAAGCGACTGCAGTTACCAGCCTTCGCATCAGCGAGTACTGCTTCGCTCTGCCCACTCGATTTCCTCCCCTTCTCTTCCGCTATGCGTGGCCTTGCTCCAGATATAGCTGAGGCAGGGGTATAGTATCATTTTGCTTGTGGTGTTTCTTTCCTGGGTTTATTCACTGATAGACTAATCGGGACTGGGCCTACAGTTTAAAGTGAGATTTGAACAAATGTGTGGCTCCACTGGTATCGAATGCGGAACACTTTGGTTACAAGGCGACGACGTTACTACTACGTAATCGAAAAGCCGCATATAGCGAGTACCCGGAACCTTTTTCTCGCACAATATAAATTCGTTCCAAGCTGCGTAGTTTCATTTCAATATCTAACTTGGATCGTATTTAAATTGATCCGGAAAAAAAAGGTTCCAGGGACCGTATGGAAAAACATTAAAGATAAAGAGATTCCTAACGGTCCAGAACTCATTTATGCTTGGCTATTTTCTCTCCCGGACCGGAATTGATTTGTTTTTATAATTTCTGGACCTTCAACAACCCTGTTATATACTCGAACCCACATATAAACACAAACATACACATACGCACCATTTACACGAACGCACACACACATATAACTGTATGTGATTATATGGTTGTTTTCGCATTTTGAAATATTGGATGTGCAGGGTACTCTAGTCAACCATTCGCGATCTACTGAAGCATCCGGTGTTGCCCGGGTATTTATTTATCCCAATCTTGTATTAGACAGGAAAATAATGAATTCTAACTATAGTGTAAAATGTAACTGATTTTAAATGTGATCGTGAATGTCACCAATTAGCTTAGCGACTCCGAAAACTATGGATTCGACACTAATCTAGGTCATTTGTGGCATTTTATTTTTCACCCCCTCTCACCCCCCATGCCGATAGGTGATGAACTTGGAGTTGAACCGCATTGGGAGTGTGACGAAAACTATAGATTACATTCGCAACACAGCCTGAATGTTAGACAACCCGGTAAACGCTATCGTTGTGCGGATTGCATAGAGTCACGGATGTCTGTTTGTGCGGAATTTAATATCGATGGTTCTCGATTATTTTTACATGCCACCCATTCCCACCCCACGCCTATGGGTGCCAGGGGTATCTTACCCCAAAATATTATTTCCAGATTGAAAGTGATACGTGTACCAAGTTTGGTTGAAATTCCTCCAGGAGTTGGAGAGTTATGCCGGAACAAACATACACACCCACACCCACACACACACAAACACACATACATCGATTTTGATATATATATATATAAGATTCTTGTTTTACGAATAGAGTTCCGCATGGGACTCGCTCACTCGTACTCGTTTGAGTCTAACACCTTCGAGCATGCTACACTCGAACGTATACAATGGAATATCATTATAATGTGACAATAATCGTACACATATTTGTAAAATATCCGCCTTGGTAGTTTCAGCCCACAATTATATTTCTTTCATTTGCATGTGTCACTGTGTATTGGTAAGATAGACTCAACTACATTTTAACATGGAGATGACGACTATGTTCACCTAAGTTTCAATTTCACTGCTTCTTTCACTTGACGGTCTATATTTCAAGGTTTATTAACACAGATAAATTACGCTTATATTTGGTACGGTCAATAAATAACCGGATTAATGCCGTGAAAAAGCGAAATAAAGTGACAGAGCGATGAAACTTATGGGATACGTAGGCCAGGCTGGGGTACGCCACATGTCTGCGAGACGAGTTCCAGACCGCGTCGCTAGATGGCAGCACTGGTAGGAATAAAATGTTGTGTATGTGCGATTTGCCTCCAAGGCGCCAGTCAGTCATTGAGTGAGGTGAGTCATGGAGTTCACAGTGTCAGGTGCCACAAAGAAGGCTCAGCGATCCGCGATACAGTTTTTGACGGCAGAAGGCAACACACCAGGGAACATTTACGAGTGTATGATGGTGAGTACATGTCCCGAACCCAAGTGTATGAGTGGGCGGGTCGCACTCTGGCGAGTACCGCAGGAGATGTGTGAAACTCTTCCCTATCCATGTAGCCTTTTGCTCCTCTTTGAGCGTCTTTGGCAAACCTTCCGGTAGTGAAGGTGTTCATGAACAATAGTGTATACTGTACCATGACTAATGTCGAGTTCGGTTGCAATCTGGTTTAGATTAATCCCCCGACACTCCCGTATGAGGTCATCAACGGCAGAAATGGCCTTCTGTCGTCAAAAACTGTATCACGGATCGTTGAGACTCCTTAGTGGCACCGGACCCTGGGAACACCATGACTCAACGGATGTGTCTGCTTTACCTATATACCCTCCCCTGTCTTTCCAGTAAGTTATTGTTACCGATGTTAAAAATAGATGAAAAATAACATTAAGAAACATTAACTGATGCTATTGTAATTGAAACATTCAAGATAATATTTTCTCTGTTATTATTAAAGTAAAGTAAAGTGCTCCCCTGTGCTTAGCACCACGCCATGAAGGCGTATAGGGGGTGTAGGGGTAACGCCCCACACTTTCTTGATCCGGTCGTGAGTCGGGGTGATGTGATCAGCATCACGCCCCTGACCGCCTTTACCCCCAGGGTTCCCCCAGGTACCCATGTCATCCAACGTTAGAAAAGTTCTCGGATTTAAACCGGCCGGGGATCGAACCCGGGACCTTTAGCATGGTAGTCAGACGCGTTACAGACTGAGCCACCGCGCCCATTTATTATTATTACAGGCCATTTGTTATTATTACAGGATGTATTGGTTCTTTGCGGCCATTTTAAAGAACAAACACTCAATTTACGAAAAACTTTACCGGGACTTTAACATAACTTTTGACTTTTCCTAATCAGATCTCCACCTGACTCCAAATCAGAGGAACTCACACTCACCGATTACACGCCGATGTCTTTAAAGCTCTTGAGCTATTATGAGAACCCTTTGACGTGCGAGTCAAAGTGAATGAAGTTTCCATATAAAGGGGGCTTTTATCTTGGCGATCAAAGGAATAGCACACGGCGTCTGGGCAATCTAAATCGTGGGAGGGACTGAGAAGGGAATGCGCTTCCGTTGGAATCTTTTATGCGAAGATGCAAGGGTAGGAAGTGCACGCGTTTGGAATATGACGCCCCAGGAGCTGGATTAAATAGCAGACTTTCATCTTGACTTTAGAGACTTGAGATTGTGTAACGCGCTTGCAATTATTACTTCCTATTACTTCCTGCTGCTTTCCAGTTCAATTCTTTTTTCGCTCTAGTTTCTCCTACGGTACAGAGTAGGGGGTGGGGGCTCTTTTCAATTTCGACCTCTTTCTGCCCTTTGTTGCTTCATTTGTTTGAAGTTTGCTTGTTTGTGCGAGGATAGCCTTCGTTATAGGCCCGAAGGCTTATTGTGGTACAGTTCCCGACACTGAGTGGTTTGTCTTTCTTTGGGAAAACATTGGTAGCCATTACGTAGGTGCTTCCTTCCACCTAGTGGCAGGAGCGCTGGACAACTTCGTTCTCTGCCAGCCACTCAACGCTTGCGAATTGTGGCCTTTTTGGGAATTTCAACACATTCTGAGTTTAAAGAACGAAAAAATACCTCAAAAATCCATCATTCTTATGTATTACGCTTAAAAAGTAAAATCTACCATATGTACGCATATTATAAAGTTCAACGTTTCTAAATATTTTATCCAAAAGAAAATTATGATGTGTTTTACACATGAAATAATTCCCACAGATACATAAAACACATGTAAATGGATCTTTCCCACGATTTTTCACATTCTATGGAAACGTTTAGCATCACCGACCAAAGCAGTGGAGTCCTGACGGGAAATCGAGTGCGAACCTAGCGTCACTTAGAAGCCGTAACCTCGGGATTTTTTGCGCGGTGAAAAATGAAAAGTAACGGCCGCAAATTTCGTTTCCAACGTATAAAACTGTTACGTACAGGCATAGGCACGTGATGTACAAAACAAAATAATTGTTTACAATAATTTTTTTTGAACTAGCACCGAAAAGTACAAAAAATGACACCATTTTTTTCTAAAAGAAATAATGCAACAAAAACTAGGTCCCTAATGATATGTATACCAAAGACATTGGTTCATCCAGCAAGAAGTATTCAGCGACTTGGACCACTTCAACTTTACCCAACCAAAGAGTCTCAAAGCCGGGCATCAAATATATTGCAAGGACAGTTCTGGTTCTGGCTAACATTTCGTGCTGCAATATCCTTGTAGCGACTTTCAGAGAGCACTCCTCTTATTTATACACGAGTCGGATGCGTTCAGCCGACGGACCGGAAAAGGAAAATTGCAAAGTCGGAACGGATAAAACAGAGAAAGGGTTGCAAAGAGTCCCAACTTCTTCACACGCCGCCCTGTCGCTTCGCTTTACCTACGTCACCACAGGAAATCCCTGGAGCTTCTGGCGCCAATCCAATTTCATTAAAAGTTATGGAACTCCCTAATTGTGTCAAGAAGTAAGATTATCGTAGCCTTGTATTTTTCTGCACATAATCATTGCTATTAACAATTTAGGCAAAGTGTATTACAGGCGCTTAAATTCGTAATATTTGGAAGACACACTGCTTTCTTTGCACATTCATCTACATGAGAATAGCCTCTAAATACTATGTGCTTTAGTAAACTCAATGGTTTTTCCAGATTTTCGTATTGTTTGGACTAATTTTATACAATTTATAATATAAGGGGATAATTTGTAAAG
This sequence comes from Lepisma saccharinum, assembly GCF_977018435.1. Lineage (NCBI taxonomy): Eukaryota > Metazoa > Arthropoda > Insecta > Zygentoma > Lepismatidae > Lepisma > Lepisma saccharinum. The sequence goes on from NC_139245.1 coordinate 38,333,660, forward strand.
ACTCTTGTAAGAAGATTTAACATTATACTATACGGATCTTCTCCCAAGGGTAAAGAAGAAAAATTTTAATTAATGGTTTGATTGGTGTCGAAATGAACTGACAACAGTTGGGAAATCATAAAGAGTATTTGCTGAATTCAAAATAAACAAATCATGGTTTCATCATGTAAGTGCTAAAAGAAATGTAATTGTATTAATTAATAGACTGAGAACGGGCCATTTGTGTACTGGGCAACATTTATCCAGATTTGGAATAACGAACAATAAGCAATGTGAATGTGGCTGGGAAAGTGCAGATGCCCAACATATACGTACTACTGGAATGCTCAAAACATAATAGAGAGAGAAATATCTTGTATAAACTTTATATAATCTAAAGGTTCAGTTTCCAACAAATTTGTTAAGTTTGGTTGTTAAGCCAGATGTGCGGATTGGTTATAGTTTCTTATAATTTTTAAGGAAGTGTAACATACAATTGTAAAAGGCAAACTGTTTTTTTAAATCTAATATCTGTAAAATAGGGGGGAAAGACTGACAATTTTAATGTAAAACAATTATGCACATTTTATATGTGTATTGTAATGGACAAAAAACGGCATAAAAGCTGTTAGGTTCAAAATAAAGGAATGAATGAATGAATGAATAACAATTTAGACGTACAATATGGAGAAGTGCTAAGTAGTTCGATAAACCTTCCTTGGAATGTTATGCAACATGCTTATTCGTTCCTTGTATTTGGTTGCATGCTTGCAAGGATGAAGGGTTGCTTCAAAGCACAAGTTCACTTTCTACTTCAGAACTCCTACGCACTATTTTTAGTGATTGTACAAAAATTGTGATGCATTGGTCAACGTACGTACTTTTGGATGCAAGAACTTCCAGGTCATTCCTGGCCGGTGATACCATGGTAACCCACGGAGAATCTTTAAAAGAGGAGTATCCTGAAGTAGAATATAGATGCCATTGACTTGGTTTGATTTCTGTTATGTAGTCGCTTTTCTGCAATGTTTGGCTAATTGCAGTGATAAGGATGATATGGTGAAATTGATTAAGGAAAACTCACGATGAACATCCATGCCCAACCGGGACTAATATAGATGTCATGTTGTGGATCGTCGTAAGACAGAAGAGAATAAGAGATAACAGAAGAAACAGAAGTTAAATAAGTAATACAATTAGAACGAAAGAGAGAGAGAGAGAGAGAGAGAGAGAGAGGGGGGGGGTGGGTAGAGGGAGAGCATGGTTTATGGAAAATACACAAATGAAAACGAGAGAAAAGGACCTCTCCGATCATGTACTGGAAACACTGTGCCTTCAATTCAAGGGGTTCCGAGTTCGATTTCCGTGGAGACATTTTGCACACTAGTTTCGATTCCGTTTAAAATGTAGGTCTGGTCACAGCTTGCATGTTTGGGCACAAAGTGGACTAAAACATTTTTTTAACGATATAGATGGGGAGAAAACAATAGGAAGAGAGAGAGAGAGAATGAGAGGAAAGAAGATAAATAAATGTGGAGAGAGAAGTAGAAAGAGAAGAAAATGAGGGAGAAAGACAAAATGAGAAATAAGAAAGTGAGAGAGAATATAGAACAAGAGATAGATTCCAAAAACTAAGAAAGAAAGGAGAATCTAGTGGGAGATACAAGAAAAGCAAAATAGAAACAGGATACAAATAATAGAAAGAAGAAATGAACGAATAATTTGCTAAGGGTGGGCAAGCACCTTCCTTCCTCCTTCATGTCTCTCATTCTGAGCATCTATGATTGATTGACACTTCCCTAGATGATTGACTTTTCTTCATACACTGCAGGAATAATAGGAGAAATAGGGTTTCATGGCGATTCGAAACCTCTTATGCTTTCCAGTTGCATTATAACAGACAATAAGGTGTGACTGTCTCCAAAGACCTCATATTTGCAGTTCAGCAGCGGGTCAATACAAGGAAACCTGCTAAAAATAACTTCAAAGCTAATTTCTCATGTGTAATGCATCTGTAACAAGGGGAAATACGATGCCTTGGCTCTCTGTCTGGGGAGAACGTTGAAATGTAACCGGTATCAACTATTTATTGCGTGGAATTTTAAACGAGATATTATCGAACAACAAGTTGTTAATCCCTCGCTCAGTTTTCATTCATTACGTGTGTTTCGTTTGGAAATTACCTGGATTTAGCCGTATTCCCAATAAAGAGAATTCAACCGTGTAGGAAATAATCAAGCCGTTATGTTTTATCTCTTGATTGTCAGATATGAATTACGGACCAAAGGGTATCTATTTTGGCGATCACGTGACGGCTTCATATAATCTTGAGTGTTTGTAAAAGGCGATGGAATGATGTTGGTACGCATGATATTCGTTTTAGACAGTGGCGGCGATTTAGTTCCAAAATGGGGGGGGGGCAAGGACAGTTAACTTTCCCTTTCTACATAAGGTTTAGCATACTGAGAGGGGAAAAGTGGCAAAAAGTGGGGGCAACTGCCCCCCACGTCCCCCCTGATTGCCGTCACTGATGTTAGACGATGTTGGACCTGAGGTGTGAATCCCAAATATGTGCTTCTGTTATCCTGCATGTAGCGTATCTCCGTGGCGGTGTGGTTATCACTGCGTGCTACGACGCCAAGGGAACCGAATTGGAATCCTAGGCTGGGCATGGATATTGTTTGTGAGTATCCCTTCATCAATTTCATCATATCATCACTCATCGTCCAGATTTGCCAAGAGTGGCAGAAAAACGACGTTTGCGCAGGGTTGCCAGATCACTGTAAGCAAAAAGTACAACACAATGTTCCAAAATATAGTACATGGTGATTAACATACTAGGAAATATTGGCAAATAGTGTGCAGTCAGCGGCAATTGAAAATTTGATAAAAATCCACTTATCGCCATATTGTTAGGTAATACACCTAACGCCTTGCATGGAAGCGAGTATTTCAGGATATATATAGGTGTCCCATTTTTTATTGCAGCTGACTGTACATTTGACACATTTTTAGCTGCAAATTGCCAAGTTTTTTTTTGTTTATTTTTAAGTTCACTTTACCTGCAGATAGGCTACTGGACCTACAGTTTAAAGTGGGATCCGTACCACTATGTTCTTCCATAACGAATGGAAACCGAGACCTCTTGATTACAAGGCGGCGACGTTACCACAAACAAATTCTTACCTTACAATAACTTATCAATAATGACGAGTTCTGTGAGATATCACTTTCAAATTATCTCACTTTTGCATGTAACTTTCTGTTCCTTCAATTTAAAGTGGTATTATCTTTATGCAAATTATGTGACGCTCAAAATGGACGTTCAATATTTTTTTCAAATATTTCTCCCGGACGGCAGACACCACACTAAAATGTAGGACAGAAAAGAAGAGGATGTCTGGTAGCTCTGAACTGTTCACGTCCTAATTCCAGGTATCAGTACTCGATTCTCTAGTTTCGGACCCACGCATGTCTAATTTATGCATGAGCACCGGAAGGTTGTATGCATACCTTTTTCGCGAGCAGATTGCACTTCATTTTTCGTCCTAATCCAAATGCAGAGACTCGCCAGGTCTAAATCGAAATCCTATGCAAAAAATATCTCTGCTCAAATCTCTGCTTTTAACCTTTAATGAGAAGATAAAAGCAGGAGAATAAAGGGTTAATAGTCTAGGTCAGGCTTTGTTTTAGATTCGTTAAAATGTGCGGTTTATGGTATCTAATGTAGATTGGAAAGGGGCGATTTCATTCCCAAAGAGAATAAGAATTTCGCTATACAGGGTGTATCATAAGTAATAGCACAAACTGACACAGTTGAAGATACACGATAATAGAAGCAAAAATGTCTCAGTAAACATGGGTCTGCAAACGAGCTGTTTTCGAGATAATTGCGAATGTGTGGTTACAAGCCGCCACTGACTTCATTGCTTGTAAACGTCGGCCTAGTTGGTAAAATGCTAATAATACAGTAAGAAAATTCATTGAAGATCTCATTGCTTTTATTGAACATTCTACTTACTTTAACAAACGATAGTATGTTACAAGTTACAATTACTGTGCACTCGTACCTGTTAAAGGAGGTGTTCAAAGTGTCGTCCTTGCATCTGGATGCAATACTGTACGCGATTCCGCATCGAGTTTCGAATTCTTTCGAACACCACCAGTTCATTTGGGAATGTACAATTCTCTGTACTGTTTGATTCCAACGCCACCTCTCGGAAATGTTCTGTTTTGAAAACAAAGAGCAAACCTCGGAACGCGCAAAGAGTAAAGCACTCGGTGTTTACAAAATGCAATCAATGACGACTTGTAACCACACATTCGCACACATTATTAGCATTTTACAAACTTGGACGACGTTTACAAACAATGAACCACACATTCGCAATTATCTCGAAAACGGCTCGTTTGCAGACCCATGTTTACTGAGACTTTCTTGCTTCTATTATCGTGCACTTTGAACTGTGTCAGTTTGCGCTATTACATATGATACACCCTGTACTTATGCCATGAAATATACAGGGTGTTTCATAAATACTTGAGGGGTTACAATAATTTATTGCAAGTAAAGCATTGAAAGTACTTTAATGAAACCAGTCCAGAACAAACGAGAAACTCAAACAGTTTTTTTTTTTTACTTCTACAAATATTCAATGTGTGCCCCATTCCTGACACAGCACTCATCGACACGATAGTCTAGTTCTTGCCACACTCGCATCAACATGGGCCTGTCGATAGGGTCTATCGCCGCGATGATACGCTCCCTTAGGGCTGCGATAGCACGTGCCATCGGTGAGACGAATACCATGTCTTTGATGGAAACCCACGAAGTCACGCGGTGTAAGGTCCGGTGATCTTGGGGACCAAAACATTGCACAAAACACTGTGAGTGGTGTGAAGGGTGTGGGTGATTTGAGTGTCCCCTAGCGGCAGAGATGTGAACTCTCAGCTTAACAAAACATACATGCACACAAACTGTTTGCGTTTCTCGTTCGTTCTGGACTGGTTTAATTAAGGTAAGTTCAAGAGCTTACTTGCAAGGAATTTTTGTAACCCCTCAATTATTTATGAAACACCCGGTATTTCTATATAAATAAGGAAAATAAAAATATACATATTTCTTTTTTTTTAACATAAGACGTGAAGCGTTGGTAATTGTTTATCAGTTCGTGTCTTGTGGTTACACACCAATTAATATTAGTTTCCCATTTGTTATGTTTTAAGTAGTACTAATGTTATATTATTACTCGTCGAAACAGTTCAACTTGAACATTTTTCATCTATTTTTTGTCTTGTTTAGAGGAACCATACCAGTTTTACGAAATAGCATAAGTGTAACGCACATTAATGAGCGACGACTATGAAATCTACAGAGTGTCCCAAAATAGTGTTTATATTTTTTGAACGTTAATAACAGGAACACTAATAACAGCAAGTACGAACTTTCTTTGATGTCACATGCCTGAAAGTTATAGATGTTGAAAATGACAGCCACTGGCAGCAATACATCAGCTGCAACGCTGAACAGATCGACAAACAGCAGATACGGTTTTCAAAGGAAGGAAGTACAGGTTGTCTCTAACGGTGTTAAATCGGGAGATCTGGGTGGACATTTTTTACGTATCTCCAAAGAAAAATTGCTAACCTCTGGCATTTTCTGTACGTACACTAGTGCCGCTTGGTGTGCTGCGACGGAACTATAAACAGAATGCCTACACAACCTCAACGTATACATTGCAGCTTCAAATACAAAAGATATAACCAATTCATCTTTATTAGTTCCTCTGTTGTTAACGTTCAAAGATTGGAAACATTTTTTGGGACATTCTGTATATTTCTAACAAATTCTAAGTTTATCGAACGTTTATTGTAAATGTATTTCGCAAACAGCAACAAGGGGATACCTTCTAGAGGACATTAGAAAGTTGTGCAGGTTTATGTAATCATTACAGGGGGTTGTTTTACAGTTACCTTAATTTCTCTGTTGCTTCTTGAAGTCAATGGGCCTTCCCTTATGGTGTAGTTGTAACGTCGTCTCCTTGTAATCAAGGGATCCCGGGTTCGATACCCGGTAGAGGCATACAGTGGTTCGGATCCAACTTTAAACTGAAGGTTCAGTGTCCTGATTAGAATCCCTGTGCATAAAGTGGACTTAAAAACTCAAACAAACAAATCAAACAAAGCTTCTTGAAAACAGGTAAACCTTTTGTAGTTTGTCTCACGTTAAATCGAATCAAAAATAATTAATAGATATTTATATTCCTACGCATACGTTCTAATTTTTGCATGGGTTCTAATATTTATTGATTGATTTATTTTACTTCGCTTTTCTGCCACTTTTGGCTAACTGCGATGATGGGGATGGGTGATGATATGATGGAATTGATGAATGGACACTCAGAAACATATGCCCAGCCAGGGATTCGAACCCAGGACTACTGGCGACGTGTCTATATTATATCTGTGAAACACCACCAACATCTCGTATGTAAAACATGGGAGAGACCCTACATATCAGGCATGAGTGCAACCACACCCCCTGGTCTGAAAAAGGCTCCTCAGTAACCCTCACCTCCTTCACTATCCCTCACAGCTCACACGCACCTTCTGCCTTTAGGGCTTTATGTTAGTCCGGTTACAACCCTTTTATCGGACTTCTGAAAGGCTTCTAAGGGTTAGTAGGACCAAGCCCTTGCGAGGTCTGTGGGGCAGGATTTATTTTTAATTATCACCTATGTAGGTTTGAAATGAAAGATCATCCAGATCTTTTACTCGAAGATTTATTTAAACTTCCGATGATATACAAACACATTTCAAACAGACAGTTCACCCGATACAACTTGTAGGCCTAAACCTATTAGTTGTACCGAAGTTTATAAGCCTGGTCTTTTTGATGATGCAGGAGAACGCCTTATTCAGAGTTGGGTTTGTGGAATATCTGCCAAATGGAGTACAAGTACACCAGCCAATCCGAAGATTGAAGCAAGATATTACCCAACGTCCCCTGAACCATCAGCCTTTCGGCATCCAGGAGAATGTCCCGTAGGCTTACAAAAGTCTAGCTCTTTTATATCATAATTTTGTTTACAATTTACCATGGTTACTACATAGTTGTTTTATATTTCCATAGTTTCAACATTTTTTTCTGATTTAAGTTAAACAATTCATTACCTATTCTAACATCAACAATAACATTTTTATGGAAAGAAATCTAACAATCTTTAGAGAAAAGATTCAGCACTAATTCTTAACAACATAGATTTTTATAACAAAGACTGAATAGTTTAGGCATGTGTTGACAGGGGCGACACACAGCTTACTGGGAAAGCACACGCGGTTCCTTGTTCCAGTCAACTACAAAAGCTATTAGTTAAGGAATAGTTAGCTACGCCACATGAAACTCAATATAATCAAGAGATCTAATAGTCTTGGGAAATGTTTTCTATCAGGAATGTCCCTCCAGGATAGAAGGTCCCGCAGGTAATTTATTCGGTATTCCGAAATTAATTTTGGAATCTAATGCTTAATTCTACACATTCTCGATTCCATGACAGGCTGACTGGTCTGGTCTGGTCTGTTTGAATAATCAAATTGATCGAGAAATCAAGCTCAAAGCGGTAAGTCGAAAGAGCTTGCTGTGTTGGTTATATGAGCATATTTTGCTTGGGATGTCTTAACTTTGGTTGTGCACTATGCTCTTTTCATTGTATTCATTAAAAGATATTCAGAATATTAATTAAAATTTATTCCACTCGAATTATATGACTCAATTTACCAGGATTTTTGCTTTAAAATAGTCAAGAACTACACGAGAATATTAGATTACAAATTCATTTTTTCATACAAAATGTGTGAAAAATAAAAATAAACTTCAAACGTGTTAGTCCAGGGTCATATGTCAATATTTCTATAGTCCGTGGGTTTTTGAATGAAAGAATATATGACTACCGGTAATATGTTGCTAGCGTGGTACACAATAACGTACTACCAGGTGTTTTGCCCGCAATTGTGGCAAAAGGTATGTGTGACGTCCTAAATCGAAGATGGCTACCGCTTCATGTACTTACTAAGAAAATCCATCATACCTCCTTTAATAGTGGTTTTGGAAAACAATTATACATACATGTTTCGTTCAGAATTGAAAAAGGAACAAAAGTTATTCTTACATTTTTTTCATATCTCGCACTGTTATGGAGATATATCTAGTGAAACTATTTCGTGCCCTTTTCTGCAAGGATTCTATGCATCTGGCATATAAAGGGGACATTACTGCCTGTGATATTTTGTTGATGCCTACTATTGTGGCGTATTGCGTGTGTGACATCATACATCCAAGATGGCTGCCTCTGCAGACAATAATAAACAAAAACAACCATATCTCCTAAACTCCTTTGGGAGTTATTTTGACCATTTGTAAGTTCGTTTGGTTTTTACACGAAGGGAAGACATGTGTATGGAAGATGCTTTCATTTGGAGGCATGCAATCATGCATTGCAATGTGTCAGAAACCATACATGACTTCCGAAATCCAAGATGGCCGCCTTGGAGGTTCTGCACATGATATCTGTCCATATTCTGATTTAGAGTTCGATTATCAGATTTTTCCACAGGCATTTTCTGTTAATAATTATAAAGTGAAAAATGTTATTATAATTTTTATAACTACAGTATTGTCCAAAAGTTAAGCATAACTAAGATATGAGAAAATGTTTTATTAATAAAGTGACAGAACTGCATAGAACATAGTGAAAATTAATCAAAACGTCATATGGTATACAACTGAGTAGAATGCATGAAATTAACAATTGTTTTTTAGTGCAAAGACACACATGCAAAAAATAAGAAAATAGAAGATAATTCCTTGACGAAAAAAAGAGGCTTGTATGGGGTGGTTACCCCTAACAGCTACACAACCTTGCAACGACGTAGCACGCTATTTACAAGGTGGTTCAAGAGTTCTACATGCAGCTGGTTCCATTTCCCATGAAGAAGAGTGCGGAGCTCTGGAAATGCCTTTGGTGGAGGATCGCGAGCTAAGTCGTCTCCTTAAGACACTACAGAATTTATGTCTGGGGACCTTGGTGGCCAGTCCATGCGGTCGATTTATTCACCTTCAAGAAAGTCATCCACCAATTTGGTTCGATGAGCACATGTATTATCATCTTTTCATCCTTGAAGTTGAAGTCTGAGGCGACTGCGACTCTGAAAAGTCGCACATGTTGTTGGTGTACCTCGTTTCTGTGCCTCTGGGCAGTAAGAGTACCTCCAGCAGAGACGTGCAGCTCTGTATGCCCACTGAGCATGATGTTTTCCCATACCAGTATTCCATCTCGACCAAACTGATCCCTATCCACGATATTCCTTCGATTAAGTCGTGATCAAGGTTCTCTCAGATGAATGTGCGACGGGAATCATTTTGCAAACTGAATCTGAACTGATCTGTGAAAGAGCACGTTTCTCCGTTCGTTCAGGGTTCAATTTCGATGATGCTGACTCCACTGCAAGCGGGCCCTTCTGTGCACTGGATCAAGCGGGACACACATAGAGACCAGCTGTCCTGAGTCTCCGGTATACAGTTTGGCGAGAGAAACTCTAATCCCTGAGGTGGCTGCAAGATTTGAGGACAGTTGTCTTGCAGGCATCGTCCGGTTTCTTCGTGCAGTTAAAGCCAGATATCGGCCCTGTTGTGGCTTTGCAACTCGTTGACAACCTTGTTCTGGCCTACCATGAACATCTACTGTGTCTTGGAACCGTCGCCAAAGCCTGGAAATGACTGAAGCACAGTTCACAGTCAACGCTACCGTGACTTCAGCCTGTGTTTGACCTGCTTCCAGACGTCCGATGATTCTTCGCTGACGTATTTGTGCCTTGTTCTTACTGTACATTTGACACGCACCTTCTGCCTTTAGGGCTTTATGCTAGTCTAGTTATAACCCTTTTATCGGACTTCTCAGGGGCTTCTAAGGGTTAGTAGGACCAAGCCCTTGCGAGGTCTGTGGTGTAGGATTTAATTTTAATTATCACCTATGCAGGTTTGAAATAAAAGATCCTTAAGATCTTTTACTCGAAGATTTATTTAAACTGCTGATGTTATACAAACACTTTTCCAAACAGACAATTCACCCGGTATAACTTGTAGGCCTAAACCTATTAGTTATACCGAAGTTTATAACCCTGGTCTTTTGATGATGCAGGAGAACACCTTATTCAGAGTTGGGTTTGTAGAATATCCGCCAAAATGGAGTACAAGTACACCAGCCAATCCGAAGATTGAAGCAAGATATTCCCCAACGTCCCCTGAACCATCAGCCTTTCGGCAACCAGGAGAATGTCCCGCAGACTCACAAAAGTCTAGCTCTTTTATATCATATTGTTGTTTACAATTTACCATGGTTATTACATAGTTGTTTAATATTTCTATAGTTTCAACATTTAAGTTAAACAATTCATTACCCATTGTAACATTAACAATAACACATTTTTAAAGAAAAGATTCCAACATAGATTAATATAATACAGATTGAATAGTTTTTTGCTTGAAAAATCATGTGTTGACAGGGGCGACACATAGCGTTCCCCCACAAGAAAATAAAATTAAAAATAAGTGAACGTTATTTAATTTTGTTTTATAACTTTTTCTCCTTTTTATATATTTTCCTTTCACTTCTTCTTCATGATGTGAGGCGATGTTTCATTTGGGATCGTCTTCTTGGAATTCATTCTTCATTTGCATGTAGCTTCTGGAGAAAACAGGAAATGGTTTTACATCTTGTTTAACACACTCCTTCGTAAAACTTCTTGACGTCCATTAGCCAGGTCTTCCATCCATTTAGGTCTTCTTCTAGATTCTTCTCTTTTGCAATGGGAGATGGATTTTGTAAAGGAAATACAGGTAGGTCTGCACTTATCTTGCAGATTGAAGTATTTACAAGTCTCTGTTTGTCAGAAAACAATGGGCAGTGTAGTTTCTCCTCATCTTCTTGATTCAGCAATCCTGGAGCGAAAACCTTCTTTCTTATATCTTACTCGGCGGCGGACCTATTGTCTGAATGCGATTCCCTTTCAGCCATCGATAGTTTAACACACGAAGTCTTACCATTAATTGCTTCAAAACTATCTTCCTGGTCATCTGGAATCAAACTTTCTTCAACGACTTGTCCCTTCACCGTTAAATATAATTTGTTGGCACCTGCATCCAAATTGACTCTATATCTCTTGAAGAAGGGATATCCAAATAACAAATCTGCCTCTAAATTCTTCACTACGTAGACTTGATCTTCAAAAGTGTGTCCTGCAATTTCAAAAAGAATGGTTCGGCATCCTACAATACGAGACCTCTCGTGTCCAACAAAATCCTTTAACCTTATTCCTGGACATCTTTGCAGTTTCAAGCCTGGTAATCTCTCTCGGAGCTTTACCCAAACATTATAATTCATTACTGTGCATTCACTTCCTGTATCCAAAGTACATCTTATTTTTAATCCCAAAACTTCTATTTGGATTTCTGGCTTCCTGCTGCAATTCCCAGTTACTTCGAAAACATTAAACAATTTCTCCTCTTTAGAATTTGGACAATAATTTAGCTCTAGATATAAAACATCTAAATTTTCATTAGTAAATTGTTTGTCTTCTTCGCTCTCACAAACATCAAGATTGTGTCGCGTTGTAGAAGGGAGAGCTTCATCTACAACGACCTCTGGTTTAAATTTGCTCGACTGGTAGAGGGGATTTCCCAAGAAGGTGCTTTAATAGTGGAAGGAATTTCCCATGCAGGTGCTCTAGGGTTCAAAGCACAGTCTTCTGGAATTTCGTCAGTCCGTATTCCACACTCTTTCTTACGAGACTGGTTCCAGTTTCGTTGATTCTGGTTCTTATTCCAGAATGTACTTCTATCGGCATCCTTCCTTTGGAACCTTAGATTTCCATTAAACCTTTGGTTGATCGGTGTGGGCCTCTTATCTTCTTCTCCTCCATTCCTCCGGGATAGCTCTAGATTCCTGATTCGAGGTTGAGGATTTCTCCGTTCATCAGTTCGTTGGTGATCGGCTTTCCATCCTTCCATTTGTTCAGACGCTTCGAACTTTCCCAGGAAATTCGTGAGTTGGTCTATGTTGCCGGGATCTCGAGTTAGTACCAGTTGTCGCACTCGTGAAGGTAATTGGCCAATGATTAAGTTCAGCACTTCTGATTGGTTGATGGTTTCCGTCAGATTGCAGTATGCTGCATATACCTCCCAGCAATATTCTTCCAATGATAACCCTGCACCTTTGCTATAATGTTTATTCCTCAATGTATTCATTTCCCTTTGTTTTGCTTCAGGTGATGCGTATTGCTTCCTAAATGCAGAGCGGAAATGTTCAAAAGTTTTCCATCTTTTTTCGTTTGCCATAAACCAAGCCTTGGCTTTACCCACCATTAGCGAAGGAAGGACCTTTAGTCGATACATCATGGGCATTTTCATTAAATCCATATAAGTATTTATCTCCTCCAGGTACCTTTCAGCAGACACTGAATTGATTTCTCCATTAAACTTGGTGAGGGAATTGACGTCAGACATTCGGAGAATCCGATTGGATGAATGGTTTAAGTAGGAATTATCTTCAACCATTTTTTCCGTAGCTTAGTCTCTAGTTCGTCTCATTCTCCCACTCCTTTTTCGTTTCCTTCTTTGGCATGGTTCAGAATGTTCGGGAGATTCGGAACTGGAAGAATACGAGGAGCAAGAGGTTCTTACACATATCTTCTTTGGCAGAGTTTCCATCTCTTCATTCCTATTCTCCTTGCCTAGTTGTAAGGTTTCCAACTTTGAGGTCAACGTTTTTATAATTTCAACTTGTTGTGTTTGGGCCTCTTTTGTCACTCTTATTTCACCCTCCAAATTTACGGACATTTCCTTCAGCTCGGTTAGTAAACCGCAGTTTACATTATCCTTGTCCTCTCGATTCTTTATTTCTTGGTTCAAACTTTCTTGTAGCTGTTTAAAACGGTCATCATCTATCTGCAGATCCTCTCTCCTTCTTTCCACTAGTTCTTCATATTTTTCGTCTCTCTCTTTTCTGATTTCAGCTATCGCTTCGGATATTTCTTTTCCTAAATTTATTTTAAAATCTTCAAACATTTTCTTACTCATTTCTCGTTCCCTTTCCCTTTCTGCTTTCTGTTCAGCATCTCTTTCACACAAGATTTCAATCAAACGTGAGAACTTTTGGTCATTTTCTTCCTTGTCCTTTAATCTTTGCTCTTTTTCTTCTTCCTTTTCTTTTAATCTTTGCTCTTTTTCTGCTTCCTTTTCTTTTAATCGTTGCTCTTTCTCTGCTTCTTTTTCCATCTGTCTTCGCATCCCCTGTTCAGCTTCACGTTCTTCTAGCTTCTCGATCAAACGTGCGAATTTCTGATCATCTTCTTTCTTGTCTTTTAATCTCTGCTCTTTTTCTGCTTCTTTCTCTTTCTTAAAATCAGTCATAAAGGAGATCATCATTTCCCTCCAACTATCATCTGTTGGGGTTGGCGTAACTTGTTTTTCCACGCACTGTCTACATTTAACGTCTACCTCCGCTGCTACGTCAGATCCTGGGGTTTTATGTGCGCAGCTTTCATGAACGTATCTGTTGCAGCCGGAGCATGGTAACAAGGTTTCCTCCTTCTTTTCTTCATTCGTACAGCAAACGAGCCTCTCCTTTTGCTGCCTGGTCAAAGGTCTCAGGAAACCTATCATCTTTGCTTCTTCTGTTTCTGGAATAGGCTTCTGCTTCCGTTTCTGGAACAGGCTTCTTCTTCTGTTTCTGGAACAGGCTTCTTCTTCTTCTGCTGGGCCACGAAGATCCACAGGTGGTTGCTTCCATGGTCCTGGTCACGGTCGCCAAAAATCACTGACACGCGCCTTCTGCCTTTAGGGCTTTATGCTAGTCTAGTTATAACCCTTTTATCGGACTTCTCAGGGGCTTCTAAGGGTTAGTAGGACCAAGCCCTTGCGAGGTCTGTGGTGTAGGATTTAATTTTAATTATCACCTATGCAGGTTTGAAATAAAAGATCCTTAAGATCTTTTACTCGAAGATTTATTTGAACTTTCGATGTTATACAAACACTTTTTCAAACAGACAATTCACCCGGTATAACTTGTAGGCCTAAACCTATTAGTTATACCGAAGTTTATAACCCTGGTCTTTTGATGATGCAGGAGAACACCTTATTCAGAGTTGGGTTTGTAGAATATCTGCCAAAATGGAGTACAAGTACTCCAGCCAATCCGAAGATTGAAGCAAGATATTCCCCAACCTCCCCTGAACCATCAACCTTTCGGCAACCAGGAGAATGTCCCGCAGACTCACAAAAGTCTAGCTCTTTTATATCATATTGTTGTTTACAATTTACCAATGTTACTACATAGTTGTTTAATATTTCTATAGTTTCAACATTTAAGTTAAACAATTCATTACCCATTGTAACATTAACAATAACACATTTTTAAAGAAAAGATTCCAACATAGATTAATATAATACAGATTGAATAGTTTTTTGCTTGAAAAATCATGTGTTGACAGGGGCGACACACATTGAACACTTTACCAAGATATTGTCCTCCGATCACAATGAGCGTTCGATACAGAATGAGGCACTCTTGTTCTGATATGTTGGGTTTTGTTTACCTTTCATTCACGGGCTTATTTGACACTAGTAGTGCTGTTGCCTATGCGCGTAAGGTGAGTTACACTCCTTGATGATTATTTATGGTGATCGTGCAGGTCTCCCCCTTCCATTTTTCTACTTTTTGGAGACTACCGTATGATGGTAAAGGAGTAATGACGTCGCCTGTGACTTCCTCATTCAACATTCTCTGGAGCTCTAGGCAGTGTCAATATGACAGGAATGATCTTGTCATCCTCATTTTCTCGTTTCCCATCGACAGTCTATTGAGATGGGTGGATTTGGATAATCCTTTTCTGCTTTTATTTGACTCCAATACTTGGAAATAACTTCTTCTGATAAAAAGTGTGAGGGGAACTTTGTTTGGATCAAGACGCGAGCCTTGAACATCCCTTTTCGCGAACAAATACCATGGTAATTTACCGAAACCTTTGATTTTGTGTCCTGCAAAAATCCTGCTATTTTAAAAACCCTGTCATCATATTCGGGGTGTAAGAGACACGAAAATATCAACCTCACTTCCAATGAGTACACCCTGGACTGCATTCTGCAGACTAACATTGCTCTGACGTCTAGGGCCTCCCCGATGGCACATTGGTATCGTCCGCGCCTTGTAATCAAGGGGTCCTGTGTTCGTTACCCGGTGGAGGCACATATAGCGGTTCATATCCCACTTTAAACTGTAGGTCCAGTCCCAATTAGCTTTACGGTGCATCAAGTGGACTTAAAACACCAAATAAAACCGCAACTCAATCAATGAATCAACGCTCTGGCGACTGGACCCATGGAACTTGAGTTGTGTGCTGCCCATATGTGCTTGTGATTGGCCTTTTATGTATTTCATCTTATCACATTCATTCTTATCTTTGAAATAAGACAAAAGTAGCAGAAACTAGAAGTAAAATAAATCAATTCATTCTTTCAATCTGTCATCTTGTTCATCGAATCCAGGAGAACCAAGATTTTCAAGATATTCAAGCACATCATCTTCTGCGGCACCAAATGCGTTCAACAACCATTTTTTTGCCTTCTTTGCAAGTACAAACACAAACTGGGATACCATTAATAGATAGTGTGAACGCTCCTGCCAAAGTGAGCCTCACACCTTTCACCATAAGGAGTTACTTCGAAGTATTGCTGTGAAATAAAAGCAGAAAAGAAACATCCAAATCTACCCATCCCAATAGGCTGTTGAATGGAGAAAGAAGAAAATGAGGATGACGAAAAGATCATTGTCATATACCTAGAACTTCAGAGAAGATTACAGTTGACATGTAGTTGCGGAAAGAGGAAATGTTCATGCATATGCAGGGATCAGTCCCTACGACGTACTGAACTGTCTCAGGGCCTCCCCGATGGCGCAGTGGTAGCGTCGTCGCCTTGTAATCAAGGTGTCCCGGGTTCGATACCCGGTGGAGGCACAGTGGTTCGGATTCCACTTTAAACCGTAGGTCCAGTCCCGATTAGCCTTACTGCGCATAGTGGCCTTAAAACACCAACTCAAACCAATGAAACCAAGTACTGAACTGTCTCTTTGTAGTGCAGATGAAAAAAAGTGTGAAAACAATGACTTACAGGACGGAACCTCAGATAAGAGTGACGAGGAATTTGAATAATGTTATTATATTGATAACATGAAATTTCACAAATGATTACAACCACTCTCAATCTTGATGACAGGTGAGCTGCTTAAATTTCAAAAGACAATGCGGAATTCACTGGCAACTTCTGTAATATTATAATAATAGTAATGATAACGATAATAATAATAACAATTAATATTTTTTTTACTGCTTATTTATTACCAGAAAATCTGATAAACGAACTCTAAATCAGAATATGGGCAGTATTTCATGTGCAGAAGCTTCGAGGAGGCCATCTTGGATTTGTAAAGTCATGTATGGTCTCTGCCGCATTATCCAGCAAAACACCTGTGGTAATACATGATTGCATGCCTCCAAATGAAAGCATCCTCCATACACATGTCTTCCCTTCGTGTAAAATCCAAACGAACTTACAAATGGTCAAAATAACTCCCAAAGGAGTTTAGGAGATATGGTTGTTTTTGTTTATTATTGTCTGCAGAGGCAGCCATCTTGGATGTATGGTGTCACACACGCAATACGCCACAATAGTAGGCATCAACAAAATATCACAGGCAGTAATTTCCTCTCTTTATATGCCAGAATGTCAAGTAAAGTGTAAAATATGAATAAAATCCTTGCAGAAAAGGGCACGAAATAGTTTCACTAGATATATCTCCATAACAGTGCGAGATATGAAAAAAACTGTGAGAATAACTTTTGTTCCTTTTTCAATTCTGAACGAAACATGTATGTATAATTTGTTTTCCAAAACCATTATTAAAGGAGTTATGATGGATTTTCTTAGTTAGTGCATGAAGCGGTAGCCATCTTGGATTTAGGACATCACACAGACCTTCTGCCACAATTGCGGGCAAAACACCTGGTAGTACGTTATTGTGTATCAAACTAGCAACATATTACCGGTATTCATATATTCCCTTCATTCAAAAACCCACGGGATTATAAATGCCCCTGGATTATGTAGGGAGAAAATTCACGCAGAATTTTAGGAGCCAATAATTCAAGGAGATTTCTCGGACCTAAAATTTCACGCAGAATTTTCGTAGCCATAACTCACGCAGAATTCCAGGAATTCAAGGCATTCCTGGTGAATAACTACCCTGTTTATGGACAACCCTCGTTTATTAAAGGGAATTTGCACATCCAGGAGAGCTTCACCTTTAAGTTTCCGCCAATACAATCGGCCGCTGAGAGGCATTCATTGCTCATTGTTTTCATATTCCATTACCTCTGGATGCAGAATCACAGAGTTCCATTGTGAGGTTTGGAGGTTCATTCGAAACCACCCGGTTTCATGCGTTCAGTTGAACGCTCCGCTCTGTTTTTCAGGCACTCCAGGGTCTCCGGTATTCAACACACTAGCCAGAGGATCACTTTCCGTCTGCTTTCGCTCTGTGTTTGCAAAGCGGTTCCTGTGTCACATTCTTTTTTTTTGAAATTCCATTGTGGTTGAACTGTATGAGTGCTTTCGCTTTATTATTGTTAGCCTCTCTTGTGGACTTGTTATTCGGTTAGAGTTCCCGTAAATAGACCTAAAGTCGGACGAATATTTACAGTTGGTGTCTGCTTTCTTTTGATGAAGGAAAAATTGGCATGAATATTAACTAATTCCTTGTCAAACTTTTATTTTATAATTTAGATCCAATTTCTGTGATGCGATTAGTTCGCAGATATTGGAAAGTGACACGCATGACTACAGATTTAAGCAGATGTTGCTTTCGCGACATCTCTTGGCCACTTTATAACTTTGATTTGATTTACAATGTAGCTATAGCATTTCAGCTTTGGAAATTAGAATTTATAAAATCCTATTAATTATGAAGATGTAAATAATATTCGGTTACAAAAGGCTGAATAGCCTGGTACGTACATGACCAGAACACAGAACCACACACATACATTATATGACTAAGCACCAGAGCATCGCAAACCTGCAAGAAGAGACTTCCCAAGGAAGAACTGATGGAAGAAAGGTCGACATTTGATTCATATTGGACGAATCAGTTCTATTTGGCTTATCAGAAATAAAGATAGAGTTATTTCAGGTTATTCAGAAACGAATTCACCCAAAACGAGATTCGCTACACTCAACCACTAAGCCATTAGCGGATCAAGAAGTTACAAGTGAGAGGGGCTAATTTCAGTCAGAGTACGTCACCTCACCGAGAATCAATTCCAATCTGCATGTGCCCTATTCTATAAACAATAAATCGTACTGTAAATAGGAACTATATTGTTTTGTAAGGATAGGGATTAGGGCTGGAACAGATTGTCATTATCGTGTGTAGGATCATAATTTCTCCATTGCCAGGAGTAAAGTGTATAAACAAAGGAATCTCGGATTCGAACCTTCTTTTGCCGACCTCCATGGCAGAGTGGTTAGCACACCGCGCTAAGTCGCCAAAAGTCCAGGTTTCGAGTCCCGGCCTGGACACGGGTGATCCTTATAAAGGTCTCATCATCAATTTCATCGTTACAACACACATCCTCGTCTTCGCGATTAGACAAAAGCGAAGTAAATTAAACCAAATCAGTAAATCAATCAAGCCCCCTTTTGAGGCATATTTCACAGTAGTTCGGGTTCAGTCCGCTAGGTCAACCATGAGCATAAAGTGGATATAATCAAATTTTAAAAATATTGTCGAGCCTGTTAAACTTGGTGATAAGTGGAAGAACATTTGATTGTTGTTTTAGGACCACTTTATGCACAGATAGGCTAATCGAAACTGAACCTACAGTTTAGAGTGTGATCCGAACCACTGTGCAATGTGCCTCCACCGGGTACTGAACCAGGACCCCTTGATTACAAGGCGACGACGTTACCACTACGCCATCTTCAAAATATTAGTCATAATAATATATCCAAAAAGCCTGGGAGGGGTGATCGCCCCTATCACCCTCCCCATGGATCAGCGCCTGCCACTAATGACGACAGCCATAGCAATGTTTACAACAACCATCATCCATGCAATAAAGCAATAAAAGACGTGGTTTGTCTCATCATTTGATCGAGTCATACGGTTGTTTAATTTATAACTTTGGTTATTACTACATGGAAACGAGATGAATGTAGGTTTTCATCCCAAAGAGAGAAATCTTCCTCGTGGTCCAGCTACAGAGGACGTGACGAATCCACGGCCATCTGCGGGATTTTGAAAATCGCCTTGTTCGAACGCCCCATTAAAGTCTCCGCACGGTGTTTGCCCCTTTTATTTATTGCTGGGAAAGGTGAAGAGCACATGCAATACCGCCATGTTTCGAGGCCTGAATTAACGATCAAACTCAGGGAAACTGCAATATATGACGTCATAAACCTGACTTGTGATGGCCACTGGGGATCCATATTGCAAGAAGCGTTTCAAGATGTTCGGCGGAGACATAACGCAGAGATTGCTGGTGGAGGAAGAAGGTGCTTTTGGGGATTTATTCCCAGAATCAGAATCTGGTCGTGATAGCTCTGGGGATGATATTCAATATCTAAAAAAGAATTATAGACTTTAATTTGCTAGGCAAGTTATTGGCCATAGCAATAAATAACTGCTGATTACCACACGGTCCAAAACCATTTTTGGATGTAGCTGTGTCAGTTCTTGATATTGTATTACCACTACATTTTCATTTTAAGTGTGAAGTGAATTGTTAATTCTCTTTAATTACATATTGTAGCATTAATATAAGCTTCTCCCATACGTGGAAATTTGTTGTTGCCTTGAAGGGGTTAGGCAGAGTTTGATGGTGTCTATGTTGCCTTTGGAGCCGTGGAATTTAAACTAGTTCTGCAGTATTTCCTCTCTTTCTTGAATTTATCTTTTCAGCTCTTTTCTGTAGTCCTTTCTTCTTTGCCATGATTAACCCAACAGTAAAATTTCAAGTCAGTCAAACAATAAATCCAATTCATGACCACATGTAAAGCAACAATATTAAATATCATTCACTTGCGCAAACTTATTTTTTATTAAGTATTATTAAGACAGACATTAAATTAAATTTTCCCCCTTTTGGATAAGCTGACTACCATTCGCTATTTCCGTCTGTTTAAATTTTAAAAATAAGACTATTCCAGAAGCCTCTTGTCCAATGTATTTTGCATTATTTCATATTAATGTAAATATTAATAATTGTAATATAGCACGTCTTTTCAGTAGCTGTTAGCTGTTAATCTCGTCGCTGTAGTACAGTGGGATCCATGAGTATTACAGTGCAAATTGTACATCACCATGTTCGTGCACTTTATTTGACCCAATAAGAGCTTCAAGAATTAAAAGAAACCCCCAAAAAAGCTTATGACAACTTCTGCTCCAGCATACATAAAAATCCATCGCTTAAAAACACATAGGATGTGAGAGAAAACTTAATGAATATAGTCGTGGACAATTTGCACGGTAATACTCATGGATCCCACTGTACAAACAAAAAAATATACCATGTTAACGAAAGGAAAGCTTTCCGTTTCGTGAAAAGCCTTGTATATGTGTGTGTGTGTGTGTGTGTGTGTGTGTGTGTGTGTGTGTGTGTGTATATATATATATATATATATATATATATATATATATATATTGACATTAACACTTCTCCACCTCCTAATCTGTTCGTTAAACACTCCCCTACCACACTTCGATCCAATGTTAGCCAGTGTTGTCCGTCTACTGAGAAACTTCCATCTTATTGGTGCATTTCTCTTACAAAACTCTTTGGTGGGATTGCATCGTTTTTTGAAATATTCCGCAAGATTTTTCAAATGTAAATTACATACAACCTTCCATAATTATTTATTAAAAATAGATCTTGATATTCTGATGAAATCACACGAGCAGCAGATATGTACTTGAACACACACACACAAATATATATACTTTAGTATCCCCTCTGATATTAAACCTTTTTGGGGGACGGGGGGTTTGGATTAGTGTATACGGGAGGAAAGGGAAAACTAGGAGTAGGTGAATATAATATCATTTGTTTATTCACATTTCTATTTAAATATGGCAGATGGAGAAAGAAGAGGTAGATGCCCCTACGCGTGGGGAGCAGAAACTTAAACTGAAAAGAGTTGGTGAAAATAGATCTATACTGAAGACCATCAAGAAGAGGAAAATAAACTGGTTAGGACACTGTCTAAGAAGGAACTGCCTGCTAAGGGACGCCTTGGAGGGAATGGTTGATGGAGGAAAAGTCCGTGGAAGAAAGATATATCAGCTTATGGATGATATTAAATTAACTGGGTCGTATGCTATTACGAAGCGCAAGGCAGGGAATAGGGAAAGCTGGAGATTGCAGTGAAAAACCTGCCAATTAGGCAGAAAACAATGAATGAATGAATCATTCATCTTCATCGTCACGATTAGCCAAAAGTGAAAGTGACGCGAAATAACAAAAATACAAATACACCAATTTTCAAAAATATCATTTTTTTAATTACACATAATTATCGGTGATGAGAACAAGGGTTTCCCATAATGTCTATGGTATAAAATCGATTGAAGCACTTCTTTAACCCACCCTCCCGGACCTACAGAGCAGATATAAATGCTTTCAGAGTTAAGAATGTTGCCTTCAAGGGAAAAGAATGTGAAAAACAGAATTACGAGATGCTGTTTTGAGCCAGTTGTTCAAAATCTTAGCCCCAGTAATTATGAATGCCTTGTTCACAATCCTGCTAGATCCAGGTGTGCCCTTGATGCAGTCATTAAACATTTTGGGTCTTTCAATGCAACCGATTGAGCACCTGCAGACTGCAGGTTCGCCAGATTTCGCGCATGAACTCGTGTCCACCCAGTCGGAAGTAATCTCTCATTACCCATTGACCAACGTATCCATGGCAACAAGATCGGATAGTCCGATGGCTCTGAGGTGAAGATTAGGGCCATCTTCGGCAAACATGGTGGATATCATATTCAAAAGGACCGGTGTCAAATTCGGAAGCTTAGACAAGACCCTTGTAATCGGATAGGCATTAGAGAGGTCTGTCAAGAACGGATTATCTGGTCTGCGCGTGCTGTAGGGAGATAGTGTTGGTTGAGTAGAGCAAAGTCTGCTGGAGCATCGTTTGCAACGTCATGGTACATTACCTTAAGTCTGGGAGACTGGGTGTCTACTTGTAGGCTCTGAGCGTGGAACCAAGTGTGAATTTTTTTTATTTCAAACTGCTTAGCAACTTATGTTTCTATTTGTAGGCTCTAGGCGTGGAACCAAGTGTGAAATTATTGATTTCAAACTGCTTGGCAACTTATGTTTCTAGTTGTAGGCTCTAACCGTGGAACATAGTGTGAAAGTATTGATTTCAAACTGCTTGGCAACTTATGTTTGTAGTTGTAGGCTCTAGGCATGGAACCAAGTGTGAAATTATTGATTTCAAACTGCATGCCAATTTATGTTTCTAGTTGTAGGCTCTAACCGTGGAACATAGTGTGAAAGTATTGATTTCAAACTGCTTGGCAACTAATGTTTCTAGTTGTAAGTTCTAGACATGGAACCAAGTGTAAAATTATTGATTTCAAGCTGCTTGGCAACTTATGTTTCTAGTTGTAGGCTCTAGGCATGGAGCCAAGTGTAAAATTGTTGATTTTTAACTGCTTGGCAACTTATGTTTCTAATTGTAGGCTCTAGCATTGGAACCAAGTGTGAAATTATTGATTTCAAACTGCATGACAAGTTATGTTTCTAGTTGTAGGCTCTATGGGTGGAACATAGTGTAAAAGTATTGATTTCAAACTGCTTGGAAACTTATGTTTCTAGTTGTAGGCTCTAACCGTGGAACATAGTGTGAAACTATTGATTTCAAACTGCTTGGCAACTTATGTTTGTAGTTGTAGGCTCTAGGCATGGAACCAAGTGTGAAATTATTGATTTCAAACTGCTTGACAACTTATGTTTCTAGTTGTAGGCTCTAAGCGTAGAACTAGGTGTGAAAGAATTGATTTCATACTGCTTGATAACTTATGTTTCTAGTTGTAGGCTCTAGGCATGGAACCAAGTGTGAAATTATTGATTTCAAACTGCATGCCAATTTATGTTTCTAGTTGTAGGCTCTAACCGTGGAACATAGTGTGAAAGTATTGATTTCAAACTGCTTGGCAACAAATGTTTCTAGTTGTAGGATCTAGACATGGAACCAAGTGTAAAAGTATTGATTTCAAGCTGCTTGGCAACTTATGTTTCTAGTTGTAGGCTCTAGGCATGGAGCCAAGTGTAAAATTATTGATTTTTAACTGCTTGGCAACTTATGTTTCTAGTTGTAGGCTCTAGGCATGGAACCAAGTGTGAAATTATTGATTTCAAACTGCATGGCAAGTTATGTTTCTAGTTGTAGGCTCTAACCGTGGAACATAGTGTGAAAGTATTGATTTCAAACTGCTTGGCAACTTATGTTTGTAGTTGTAGGCTCTAGGCATGGAACCAAGTGTGAAATTATTGATTTCAAACTGCTTGGCAACTTATGTTTCTAGTTTTAGGCTCTAACCGTGCAACCAGGTGTGAAAGAATTGATTTCAAACTGCTTGGCAACTTATGTTTCTATTTGTAGGCTCCAGGCGTGGAACCAAGTGTGAAATTATTGATTTCAAACTGCATGCCAATTTATGTTTCTAGTTGTAGGCTAACCGTGGAACATAGTGTGAAAGTATTGATTTCAAACTGCTTGGCAACTAATGTTTCTAGTTGTAGGATCTAGACATGGAACCAAGTGTAAAAGTATTGATTTCAAGCTGCTTGGCAACTTATGTTTCTAGTTGTAGGCTCTAGGCATGGAGCCAAGTGTAAAATTATTGATTTTTAACTGCTTGGCAACTTATGTTTCTAATTGTAGGCTCTAGCATTGGAACCAAGTGTGAAATTATTGATTTCAAACTGCATGACAAGTTATGTTTCTAGTTGTAGGCTCTATGGGTGGAACATAGTGTAAAAGTATTGATTTCAAACTGCTTGGAAACTTATGTTTCTAGTTGTAGGCTCTAACCGTGGAACATAGTGTGAAAGTATTGATTTCAAACTGCTTGGCAACTAATGTTTCTACTTGTAGGATCTAGACATGGAACCAAGTGTGAAATTATTGATTTCAAACTGCATGGCAACTTATGTTTCTAGTTGTAGGCTCTAACCGTGGAACATAGTGTGAAAGTATTGATTTCAAACTGCTTGGCAACAAATGTTTCTAGTTGTAGGATCTAGACATGGAACCAAGTGTAAAAGTATTGATTTCAAGCTGCTTGGCAACTTATGTTTCTAGTTGTAGGCTCTAGGCATGGAGCCAAGTGTAAAATTATTGATTTTTAACTGCTTGGCAACTTATGTTTCTAGTTGTAGGCTCTAGGCATGGAACCAAGTGTGAAATTATTGATTTCAAACTGCATGGCAAGTTATGTTTCTAGTTGTAGGCTCTAACCGTGGAACATAGTGTGAAAGTATTGATTTCAAACTGCTTGGCAACTTATGTTTGTAGTTGTAGGCTCTAGGCATGGAACCAAGTGTGAAATTATTGATTTCAAACTGCTTGGCAACTTATGTTTCTAGTTTTAGGCTCTAACCGTGCAACCAGGTGTGAAAGAATTGATTTCAAACTGCTTGGCAACTTATGTTTCTATTTGTAGGCTCCAGGCGTGGAACCAAGTGTGAAATTATTGATTTCAAACTGCATGCCAATTTATGTTTCTAGTTGTAGGCTAACCGTGGAACATAGTGTGAAAGTATTGATTTCAAACTGCTTGGCAACTAATGTTTCTAGTTGTAGGATCTAGACATGGAACCAAGTGTAAAATTATTGATTTCAAGCTGCTTGGCAACTTATGTTTCTAGTTGTAGGCTCTAGGCATGGAGCCAAGTGTAAAATTATTGATTTTTAACTGCTTGGCAACTTATGTTTCTAATTGTAGGCTCTAGCATTGGAACCAAGTGTGAAATTATTGATTTCAAACTGCATGACAAGTTATGTTTTTAGTTGTAGGCTCTATGGGTGGAACATAGTGTAAAAGTATTGATTTCAAACTGCTTGGAAACTTATTTTTCTAGTTGTAGGCTCTAACCGTGGAACATAGTGTGAAACTATTGATTTCAAACTGCTTGGCAACTTATGTTTGTAGTTGTAGGCTCTAGGCATGGAACCAAGTGTGAAATTATTGATTTCAAACTGCATGCCAATTTATGTTTCTAGTTGTAGGCTCTAACCGTGGAACATAGTGTGAAAGTATTGATTTCAAACTGCTTGGCAACTAATGTTTCTAGTTGTAGGATCTAGACATGGAACCAAGTGTAAAATTATTGATTTCAAGCTGCTTGGCAACTTATGTTTCTAATTGTAGGCTCTAGGCATGGAGCCAAGTGTAAAATTATTGATTTTTAACTGCTTGGCAATTTATGTTTCTAGTTGTAGGCTCTAGGCATAGAACCAAGTGTGAAATTATTGATTTCAAACTGCATGACAAGTTATGTTTCTAGTTGTAGGCTCTAACCGTGGAACATAGTGTGAAAGTATTGATTTCAAACTGCTTGGCAACTTATGTTTGTAGTTGTAGGCTCTAGGCATGGAACCAAGTGTGAAATTATTGATTTCAAACTGCTTGACAACTTATGTTTCTATTTGTAGGCTCTAAGCGTGTAACCAAGTGTGAAATTATTAATTTCAAACTGCTTGGCAACTTATGTTTAGCTGAACCGTCTGCTTATTTCGATATTTGTTTCTGTGCTCGATGTTTCGAGTAGCCTATCAGAACTGTCTTCACACAAACACACACTCACGGAAAAAGAGAGGGAGAGAGAGAGAGAGAGAGAGAGAGAGAGGGAGAGAGAGAGGGGGAGAGCGAATGACTGATTGATTCAGTTTATTTTACTTCGCATTTCTTCCACCTTTGGCTAATCGCAAAAATGAGGATTGGTGATAATATGATGAAATTGATGAAGAATACCCATGCTCAAGAACCACTTCGCCACGGAAAAGTACAGGAGAACAATTGATAAGTCCAATTTTGACCATTTGGATGTTGTTAATTGTCTTGAATAGCTCCGCCAGTATCGTTTTCTATGTGATAACTGTACAGCCGAAAACCTCGGTTAGTCCTGAGAAATGCGAAACTTCAAAAATTGTATGCAGGATGAGTCTTGAATTTGTTCTCTTGTAAAAACAGGAAAACTTATCAGGTTTTCCCTCAAGACTCTTGAAATATGCAATAAGGTAGATACACCACAGGAGTTATCATAGAGTGTGAGAAGCACACACACACACACACAAACATGCTGTCTTGGTTACAAAAGGATTTGAGTGGTCGACTCACGCACCAATCTCTATACACACACACACACACACACACCTACACACACACACACACACACACACACACACACACACACACACATATATATATATATATATATATTATACACACACACATATGAACACATTGCCTAGAAGACCCAAGTTTATACATATATCACGAAGACCTGCAGCGCACCAGGTGTAGTTATGATAAAATTTACTGAAACAGCTTTCTTTCCGAATTTGAGTTTCGAAGCAACTCATGAAATGCTGATGAAGCTGCACGTCTCTTGCCTCCGGAATGTGTAAATGCGTTGCCGATGTATATTAAGGTGTTGCATCCACGCTGCGCTCATGTGTGGAAGGATGTGAGAAGGAGTTAGGGTCTCGGCATGCATGACTAAGGAATGCAAAGGGAACACGTTTCGGTAGGGAATCTCTCGAAGCGAAACAGGACTGAGCTCGCACAGGAACGAAAGTTAAAGGTTAGGTGGCAGATTCAAGTTTACAGAACTGCCTTTAAAGTACTGTAAGCTGATCTTCATTCAATCAATAAACGCATTGGCTTAGATGTAAGGAATTTCTTACGTTACGAGTGACCGTTACTTTTTCGTAAACGGTAACTGTAGCTCAGTTACTTTCGGAAATTAGTAACTGTAACACAATTACTTCTGGAAATTA
This sequence comes from Lepisma saccharinum, assembly GCF_977018435.1. Taxonomy (NCBI): domain Eukaryota; kingdom Metazoa; phylum Arthropoda; class Insecta; order Zygentoma; family Lepismatidae; genus Lepisma; species Lepisma saccharinum. The sequence goes on from NC_139245.1 coordinate 38,360,817, forward strand.
GTAACTCTAACTCAGATAATTTTGAAAAATTGTAACTCAGTCAGTTACTTTTGAGATTAGTAACTGTAACTCAGTTACTTTTGAAATTAGTAACTGTAACTCAGTAACTTTAGAAAAATGTAGCTGAGTTACCTTTTGAAATTAGTAACTCCAACTCGGTTACTTTTGGTAATTTGAAAATGTAACTGAGTTACTTTTGAAATTAGTAACTGTAACATAGTAACTTTTAAAATTAGTAATTGTAACTCAGTTACATTTTGAAATTAGAAAATGATACGCAGTTACTTTTAGAAATTTGTAACTGTAACTCAGATGTTTTTTTTTAAAAATAAATAACTGTAACTAAGTTACTTTGAAAATTAGTAGTTCTAACTCAGTTAATTTTGAAAAATGTAGCTCAGTTACTTTTTGGAATTAGTAACTGCAACTCGGTTGATTTTGGAAACTTGAAAATGTAACTCAGTTACTTTTGAAATTAGTAACTGTAACATAGTAACATTTGAAATTAGTAATTGTAATTCACTTACTTTTGGAAAATTGTAACTCAGTTCCTTTTTGAAATGAGAAACTGCAATTCAGTTACTTTTGGAAATTTGTAATTGTAACTCAGTTGTTTTTGTAAATAAGTAATTGTAACTCAGTTACTTTTGAAATTAGTAACTGTAACTCAGTTACTTTTGAAAAATGTAGCTCAGTTACCTTTTGAAATTAGTAACTGCAACTCTGATAATTTTGGTAATTTGAAAATGTAACTCAGTTACTTTTGAAATTAGTAACTGTAACATAGAACTTTTGAAATTAGTAATTGTAACTCAGTTACTTTTTAAAATTAGAAACTGCAACTCAGTTACTTTTGGAAATTTGTAACTGTAACTCAGTTGTTCTTTTAAATAAGTAACTGTAATTCAGTTACTTTTGAAATTAGTAGCTCTAACTCAGTTAATTTAGAAAAAAATTGTAGCTAAGTTACTTTTAGGAAATAGTAACTGCAACTCGGTTGATTTTGGACACTTAAAAATGTAAGCCAGTTATTTTTGAAATTAGTAACTGTAACATAGTAACATTTGAAATTAGTAATTGTAACTGAAGACTAAAATTGGTAAACGCTGTAAGTGCCACGAGAATTCGAACACCGTTTTCTACGTTAAACTGTGAAATGTGTCATGCTTTATAATGTGGTATACGTGAAATGTGGCTGGTAGCCCTCTAAGTAGGTCAAAGAGCGTGTAAAGAGGTCACTAGTGTGCACGTTCTTACGGGCTGATGTGCGGAACGATGCGATTTCCCAACACTTTCGCTTTTGGCACTTACAACATTTACCACTTTTAGTCCACAATTCACTTACTTTTGAAAAATTGTAACTCACTTCCTTTTTTAAATTAGTAACTGCAACTCAGTTACTTTTGGAAATTTGTAATTGTGACTCAGTTGCTTTTGTAAATAAGTAACTGTAACTCAGTTACTTTTGAAATTAGTACATGTAACTGTAACTCAGTTGTTTTTTAAATAAGTAACTGTAACTCAGTTACTTTGGAAAATATTGTAGCTCAGTTACCTTTTGAAATTAGTAACTGCAACTCGATTACTTTTGGTAATATTAAAATGTAACTGAGTTACTTTTGAAATTAGTAACTGTATCACAGAAACTTTTGAAATTAGTAATTGTAACTCACTTACTTTGGAAAATTGTAACTCAGTTACTTTTTGAAATTAGAGACTTCAACTCAGTTACTTTTGGAAATTTGTAACTGTAACTCAGTTACGTTTGAAATTAGTAACTGTAACTCGGTTACTTTTGAAATTAGTACCTGTAACAGTTACTTTTGGAAATTTGTAACTGTGACTCAGTTGTTTTTTTAAATAAGTAACTGTAACTCAGGTACTTTTGGAAATTTGTAACTGTAACTTCGTTACTTTTGAGGTAACAAATAAGGAAAGTAAGTTTCAAAAGTAATAAACAAAAGTATGGCTTGCTAAGAATTAGAAATAAGTTGTTGATATTTACACACACAAAATGCTTTATGTAACGTAATTTTTATTACAATTTCATGAAAATTAATGTTAATATCAGATCAGAAAATACAGGACAATGCTTTTCCAGTTCATGAATGCTCTCACGATCTGGAACTTATTACTTATCTAGAATGCAGTAACGAACTGGAAAGAAACCTACATTTACTTTTTCAAGTAGCGGTTACTAAATTTCGAAATGAGTAACTCAGTTCCATTTTTAGCAAGTTTTTTAATGATTGACTAAGAGGTCATTTAATGTTTGTGGTCTGTTTTCTATGTAGATTTACATTACACTGACGTACATTTGCACCTGCGGGAATACTTTTCAAGTGAGGTGAGAGGGATTCCACATGAAAATGTGTTGCTGAACGCCCACTGGGAGCGGCGTGGTAGACGGGAAGGAAGAAAAATACTTGTTGTAAAGCACAAGCTCTCCCACTGCGGTGAAGAGTGGCGAAATTCTTCCGCTGGAGAGCATCTGCAGGCGGGAAGTTCTCTTGCTTCCGCTCCAATGGGCGCGTTGTAGCGGAAGGATTGGTATAATTTTTTTAACCTCGGCATTTTCCGTGTATCTTCGAGAAGTCTCGTTAGTATCACCATTAAGGTTCTTATCAATTGTGTGAAACAACATTTTTTTGGTATTGGATAGTCCTACAAATGCGATCTTCGTCTTGTTTTGAAGCTCTCCAGTTATCATTGTGAATTGAAGACTAAAATTGGTAAACGCCCTATAAGTTCCACAATAATTCAAACACCGTTTTCCACGTCAAATTATGAAATGTGTCATGCTTTATAATGTGGTAAACGTGAAATGTAACTGGTAGCCCCCTAAGTAGTTCAAAGGGCGTGTAAAGAGGTCACTAGTGTGTACGTTCTTACGGGCTGATGTGCTGAACGATGCGATTTCCCAAAACTTTCGCTTTTGGCACTTACAACGTTTTCCACTTTTAGTCCTCAATTCACCTTGAGAAACCGATTTTATACAGACTTTTATTCAACGGAGTAAAGATATTGTTGAATTTTGCAACACCGCAAGCGCTGACTCGCAGTGGGAGCCCGCAGTTTATACGGTTTAACGGATATCTCAGTAGAGATAGCACATGCGGTGTTGCCACGTTCAACAAACTTCTTTACTCCGTTTAATAAAAGTCTAATCGATTTTGCATGGTGAGTTCACCATGATAATGGGGTTTAGAAACAGCTTGAAATACTTTCAAAACAAGACCAAGATAGTATTTGTAGGACTACCCAATACTACGAAAAAGTTATTTTAGAAAATCGATAAGAACCTTCTTTGGGCCGATTTGAGCAATCTAGAATTTAGAGTTGTATTTAGAACCTTTCTACCTGCACTGTATTTAAATTTCATCACGATTGACCCACAAGATTTTTATTTATAGAATTTCAAAGAGAGTGGTCGTTTGGAAAACATAAAAAAACCGGCACTTCCTTTATTCTCACGACGACAAAAATACGAAGGCATACTAAAAAAATGGATAACATAGCTGAACGTAGAATTGAATAAGCTAAATTTTGATTAAATCCGCTTTAATGTAAGTCTACTTGTTAATTTTTAATTGGAGTCCAACCTCGGGTATATGTTTTATATCCGATGGTAAATATACAGGGTGCTCGGAAATTCCTCTTACAAACTCCTAGGGCTAGTAGAGGGGACTGAGTAGGCAATATTTGGAATAGGAACCCATGTCTGGAAACGTACAGTTTCCGTGCTACAACCATGACAATGTGTCGGATGTGCCTGTGTTGGTATGCAACCAGGTAGACAGTACATGGCTTCCGAAGATCACCTGATGACCTAAAGTGTAATCATTTATTACAACCATGTCAAATGAGGTGTTACGTAATGTACAGAATTGAATGATGTGTGACAGTACATAATACAAACAAATTTATTTGGTAACAATGCCAAGGGAACAACAAATAAACGTGCTATTCATTGATCACAATAACACTTGTGTCGACAGTGGAACGCAACAATTTGTTTCTGTCTTATGCACTGGATGTGTCGCACACGGCACTGCTCAACTACAACAGTGGCTCGATATGACCACCACCAACGTGGTTGCACACATTATACCGACGAATCATTTTCCGGTACACTCGCTCCATCACACCGGTGTCCCGTTAGTTTCTTGTGCAGTTCTTCCTCTTGTCTCTACATGAGTCTCGTACACCATACTCTTCATACGAGCCCACAAGAAATAGTCCAATGGCGTTAAATCCGGCGATTGTGGGGGCCACGCGGTTGGATCACCTCGGCCTATTCATCTTTGCCCGAATCTTCGGTTAAGATGTCTCCGAAACGTCACGTGTAAAGTGAGGCAGTGCGCCATCGTGCTGAAACCACAGTTCCTGACGGACGTTCAATGGCACAGCATCCAAGAACAGGGCCAATACTTCCTGTAGGAAGATCAAGTACGCGGCACCCGTTAGCCTGGCTCGATACCGCGGTAGGGTAGACGTCACGTGCCATCAGATGATCTTCTGACGTCATGTACTGCCTACCAGGTTGCATACCAGCACAGCACAACATATTGTCATGGTTGTAGCACGGAAACGGAACGTTTCCGGACATGGGTTCCTATTCCAAATATTGTCTACTCAGTCCCCTCTACAAGCCCTAGGAGTTTGTAAGGGGAATTTCCGAGCACCCTGTATACAAGGTTCGCCCATAAAAACAGAACACTTTTTTAGGAAAGAAAACAAGTAATTACCTTCAAATGACTTTATGACCTTCAAAATAATCACCAGAGGAGGCAATACACATTGACCAGCGTTTGTACAGGTCTTGGAAACACTGTTGATAGTCATTGACAGTAAGTGTTCTCAAAAACGCGTAACATTTAATTTAATGTCCGCGACGTCGTCAAATCTTCGCTCTTTCATAACCATCTTAAGCTTGGGAAAAAGGAAAAAATCAGCAGGCGATAAGTCCGGAGAATATGGAGGGTGATTTATCACTGTCACTGAATGCTTAGCAAGGTATTGCTGTACAGACAATGCGGTATGAGGCCGAGCATTATCGTCTAACAAAAATCATTGGCCAGAATCACAGAGGTCCTTCGTAACCCGCTTCATCCTGTTTCTGAGTTGACCATGCACTTCCTTGCAATACCACTGATTGATTTCCTTGCCGATATGAAGCATGTCTGACAGTTGCTGCGTGGTTAAACGTCTATCACCTCTCACCAGTGCACGAACTTTCTCCACATTGTCGTCACGCCTTGACGTTGAAGGGCGTCCTGATCTTGGTTCGTCCTCGACACTTTCACGTCCACCTTGGAAACGATTGTACCAGTCATACACCTGGTTTCTTGATAATACTGTATTACCATATACTGCCCGTATCATCTGTAATGTTCGGTACCCAATTTGTAACAAAACGTTCTGCTGTAACGTTGTTCCATCTTGGTGCGCGTATTTTGTGCGGCGCCTGCACACGACCTGCATCAGACGCACGCTTACCCCGATACCAACTGCCTGTAACAGGTTGAAACATGCACTGACGGGAAATTTAGATATAGCTCTTTGAAGTGTTGCCAGAATACGGTACCTTTTTATTTGGTTTGGTTATTTTTATTTGACAGTTCGGTTTCTTTATGGGCGGACCGTGTACTTTTGCATTCTAAAGAATCATTGCATCAAGTAATACAACGTATTGAGTATAGATCTATTGCTCACCTGAGTCGTCTTGTTCTTGCACTTGTTGGAGTTGGCGAATATGTTAAGCTGAGTGCTTCCCGGAGGTTTTGGGCACTGGTCGATGTCCACCCTTCTAAGATCGATGTCAATACCACTCGTGCCTCTGCAACAGAAAGATAAAGAAATACTAAAAAGCTTCTTATCATGAAAACTATCAACAAAGTAATGTTTACATCAGTTTGGCCACAGTTTTTACCTCAAGCTAAAGCAATGAAAACAGTTCAGTTAATGTCAGGCCGCCCCCCAAATAATTTTGCTTAAGAGGATCTAATGTATTATTTTGCTTCGCTTGTAAAGTTTACTCTGAATTGTGCCACATGAACTTAACTTTTAATACACGTTTGAAATGTTCGAGACCATCAACCTTGGGGGCTGAGACCGCTAAAACTTCAACTTTCGGGGGGGGGAGAGGCTATGACCAGAGGCAGCAAAACACATGACTTATTACTATACAGGGTGACTGGTAATTAGATGTATTCCCTGAAAGGGGTTAAAGTAGAGACAATTTGCAATAAATTTGACCATATGATACCCCATCCGAAAATTAGTAGTTTTCGAGATAATCGAGTTTCTTTTGTTTCTTTAAAAAATGTCAATTTTCCACATAAAAAGATGAATTGAGAAAAAACTGCTCATTGTATGGAACTTATTTCATCGTTTTCTGATAGCTAACAAATAAGCGGTTCGCTGAAAAAAAAAAGTTTTTTTCCAAATAACAATCACATGTAAGTAACTGGTGGGTCTAAACTTACAAGTGATGATAAAAAATTGCATTCTTAGTTTACTTGGCAACGTATTAATAACAAAATTGGTATGACACGAAGCGTAAAATTACTTAAATTACTTCCTTGTGACATCTGCTATCCAACAAGGTACAAATGTTGCTAACATTCACATTTGTGTACAAGAAATAATACTTCATTCATCTTCACGTGAATGGAATCAATGAACAATACAATTAAAGAACATTACACGTCTTGCTCAAAGTGGGCACCTCTGTTACGAATGCAGGCACGCAGGTTTTAACAGACATTTGGTCTCTTAACTGGTGATGTGATGGTGTCCTTGATGTGTTGACCAGCTGTTAAGATCCTCTCCCTCAGCTCTTCTTGCGAGTTTACCGGTGTCTTGTCATGTGGCTCCAAATGTAAAAGTCGCAAGACGTCAAATCGATCGGGGGATCGAGCTGGGCAGTCATCATGCTGATAAATCATGTCACGTCTTGTAGCTAGAGGCACATCCTCCAGCAACATTGCCATCCCGTTCCTCAAGAAATGTTCATAAGTGATGCCTTTTAAGATTTGGGGCAGGAAAAATGGCTCGATGAAATGATTGTTGATTACGCCCATCCATACTTCTGCCTGGGCGTGCGACTGTGGCTGGATGAAAATTACCCAAAGAAATGTATTGGCCGAGGCGGCTCGATTCCCGGCCGGCTCGATTCCCCGATTTGACGCCTTGCGACTTTTACATTTGGAGCCACATGACAAAACACCGGTAAACTCGCAAGAAGAGCTCAGAGAGAGGATCTTATCAGCTGGTCAACACATCAAGGACACCATCACATCACCAGTTAAGATAACAAACGTCCGCAAGAACCTGCGTGCCAGCATTCGTAACGGAGGTGCCCACTTTGAGCAAGACATATAATGTTCTTTAATTGTTTTGTTCATTGATTCCATTCACGTGAAGATGAATGAAGTATTATTTCTTGTACACAAATGTGAATGTTAGCAACATTTGTACCTTGTTGGATAGCAGATGTCACAAGGAAGTAATTTAAGTAATTTGTACGCTTCGTGTCATGCCATTTTTGTTATTAATACGTTGCCAAGTAAACTAAGAATGCAGTTTTTTATCATCACTTGTAAGTTTAGACCCACCCGTTACTTACATGTGATTGTTATTTGGGAAAAACTTTTTTTTTCAGCGAACCACTTATTTGTTAGCTATCAGAAAACGCTGAAATAAGTTCCATTCAATGAGCAGTTTTTTCTCAATTCATCTTTTTATGTGGAAAATTGTCATTTTTTAAAGAAACAAAAGAAACTCGATTATCTCGAAAACTACTAATTTTCGGACGGGGTATCATATGGTCAAATTTATTGCAAATTGTCTCTACTTTAACCCCTTTCAGGGAATACATCTAATTACCAGTCACCCTTTATACTAAGTATATAATTATGAGTATTGTTAACATTTTTACTAAAAAGAGTTTTAAAAGAAGATGTGCATGAACTAGAAGAGTGGATGGGTACTGTTACAAATGTGTGACGCATGCCGCCCAACTGGTATAACCATCCATGTGCTGGCTTCTACCCTGAGTCATTGTGAATGTGACCCTGAAAGAGCAAACATATGTCCAGATGTCAACATGGAATGGGAAGAGTACGCTGATTTCGTTATATAGGTTGGGAAATCAGCTAGTGAAAAATAGGTAGTTAAATACAGGGTGAGCCTAAAAGAAATAGATGGTTTCAAAGTTTACAGAAACAAGAGTATTTACCTATATAACATGGCTGAAATACTTACATGGTTGGAAGAGTATGTCCTGAAGTTTACATTTCTAAGCCACAAATGAATCGTTTATTTCAGAAATCCCCTATCTCCAAAAATATCGTTTGTGAGATAATAATAATAATAACCTGTGGCTCTACAGCCCGTAATGGCCTCGGTCTATCTCCCGACTGCCAGTCTCCCTCCCACAATCCTACCTAGAGGTGTGGATATCTTCAACCACTAAAGAGCAGGGAAGTTAAAAGTACTGGAACCCATAAATTCTAATGGGTTCTATTGGGTTTCGCTGCAGAACCGGAACATTTTTTCTCGCACTATTTAAATTCGGTCCCAGTTGCGTATTGTTACATTGAAAAAAGGTTCCTGGACCGAATTTAAATTGATGCGGGAAAAGGGTTCCTGGACCGAATCGAAATACTTTACAGATAAAAAGGTTCTTTACGGCCCAGAACCCATTTACGCTTACAGATTTTCTCTCCTGGACCGGAATTGAATTTATTTAAAACTCCTGGACCTCTAACAACCCTGGTAATGAGGTGACGTGGGGTCAGCACATCTAACCCTCAGCCTTTATAGAAGATACCCGTGACCGGGTTACGCTACTCACTCGTAGCTCCCCAATTTTTTCACGATGGTGGTAGCCACCGGTCGGAACTCAAAGCAGAGCGCCTTAGACCGCACGGCCACGTTGGAGGACATCGTTTGTGATATTGCAACAGAAAAATGTGCTTTTGTCCAACGTAATAATTGACCGCAGTAAAACAAATGGGTCAAACTGAAGTCCCATTGTCCAAACACTTTTACGTGGATTTTGAAAGTTTCCGAGTAGTGGGGGAATAATTATTTTTCTAATTTTCAAATTGGGGGTTTCTGCAGGAAACCGCTTTTATAAATTTGTTTATCTGCGTGATTTTATAATGATCAATTGTTATTATTTTGTTTTTGGGGGAGGGCCTCCCTGATGGCTCAGTGGCAGCGTCCTCGCCTTGTAATCAAGGGGTCCCGGGTTCGATACCCAGTGGAGGCACATAGTGGTTCGGATCCCACTTTAAACTGTAGGTCAAGTCCCAATTAACCTTACTGTGCATAAAGTGGACTTAAAACATCAACTGAACTCATGTTTTTGGAGGGGAAAATCTAAACGAATCACAAATAAGACTTTTGTTATATTTTTAGTCATGAACTAGATGACATAGAGAGTGAAGAAAATGAAAAAAATAGCTGAAAACAGAAATATACTGTTTTCTTCAGAAAATAATAAAATTATTTGAGCTAAACTTCAGTGAAAATAAGGAAATTTCCACGTTAAAAGATTAAAAATTCCCATTTACAGAGAACAAAACAGGTAGCATATTATCGGTCCTATCTTCCTCATAGTCCGACTTGAAGCATTCAGCATCTATTGTTGGCCAGAGCAGAATGTCATAGATGCTCTCATATTCTCGTGTGTAATACAGCAACTTACGAATATCGTATAGTTTCTTTCTGTTTACGGAGACCTATCATACTTCGTAAGCTCTTGTTGAGGGTAGCTGAGGAGAATATTAGTTCCGGCAACAATTCACACAACGCTAAACACCCCACTCCACGGGAGAACACTAAATCGAATGTGAATAATGGAATGCTGGAGTTCTACGTAGGTTGTGCGTGCAGTATTACCAACTGTACAGGACGCACGATTGAATCAGTTAGTACCAACTGAATTTACGTATTTACTGCAGAAAGCCTCTAGAAGTTTTTGCAGAAAACATATATTTCAAGGTCACTTATCTGAGTTAGGTACGTCGTTTTCTACACCAAACGATGGCAAGGGATATATGAAACTGGGCAAATATAGTTTTTGTCAGAAGTTGTGCATAGGGGCTTCTGAAATAAACTATTCAAATATTCTATGTATACGAAAGCGAACACGAGTCACTGTTTCCTTTGATACGGGCGGTCTCCAGGGACTTGCACAGACAACCTATTTCCTCAAATTTTTTGCTTCAATCGTAGATAGATTGCCTTGTGGGTGGTTTGCTTGCCATACCGTTTTCTAAAACGACTCTGTACGACAGTAACAGTTTGTTTTTGCAAATTGTAGCACACAGGAAGCCTTTTCTACCTGGCTAGCGGACATATTGCTCGACTGACGTCAAGGGCGCACACGTGATGCTGACGTCACGAAAACAAACGAAAAGTGGGGATCGTAAACTAGAAGACAATATCCATGAGACAGTACAAAATGCTTCCTGATAAAACGAACAGTTTTCGATTTAGAAAGCGTTTAATCTGTCTACGTCTTTTTACCTCACCGTGTATAGTATTAAGGAATGGTGTTAACAGAGCTCCAACTACTCCAAAATAAATAGCATCAGACTCATTAAAAAAGTGGTAAAATGTAGTACTGACTTTCTTGAAAGGGAAATAGTTTTTGAGAACGCTATTGGAAACATTTAGGAAAGAGAAGAGAGCGAACATTTCGGCAGATTTAAATTTACAGTTACAAAACAGAATCCTACGAACACATGTGTGTACAAATTGCGATTCCCCTGCGGAAATTACATTCTTTTCTCCTTATCTGTGATTATTGAGTTATGTGAAATCTGCATTAGTTTTTTCGTGATCTTATTTGCCTTTTGGCTGTTACAAGTTATACCTAGGTATTCAGAGAGAAAAATAAACGAGGAAATAGAACACTGTTATAATCAAATTTAGTTAAAAAGTTAACTAATGAGGTAATTAATTAATTTCATTAGCAACTTTATAAAAAAAAGAGTTTTAGCAACACGTTGGGAAACTAGAGTAAGTTTTGATTTGATTTCTGTCATTTAACGTCACTTTTCTCCCACTTTTGGCTAATCGCTACTATGAGCGATGATCTGATGAAACTAATGAAAGAACACCCAAGCAGGGATTCGAACCCGGGACCCCTGGCGTCGTAGCGCACTGTATTAACCACTCCGCCAGCGAGGTCGTAAGAGGGGATGAATTGTTTGACCACAGGAGAGAGAGAGGGGGGGGGGGGCATACAGAGATAGAAGTAAAGAAAGAAAACTACCACCGAAGCAAAGTCCACCTGTATATATTTCGTCCCCCATTGAACCGACCTCACATTATCGTTTCTTACTGGGCATAACTTGGTATAGTTGAAGTCTTGATTCGAACACCACTCCAAAGAAAGTTTACAACGTCCGTCCTACCACGTAATCGCCACATTTCAATTAGGAGGAACGCAAAAGTATACCCATAAGTGCTAACTTCTTCCAGTCGTTGCACATAGACTCAAGTATCTCAGGGCTTGCTGGGTAAAACGTGAACAACAGCTTTATATTATGTTTATTATATACTTATCATAAGAAAGTCTGTTAGCACACTCGTCTTTAACCTTTATCAGTTACGCGCATTTACATTTAACCTACACGTGTATTCACCACTTCTGGACTCGGGGGGGGGGGGGGGTGACAGGGACCATTCAATTTATTCTTCGCAGTGAGGCGCCAAGGAGAGTATAGGGACCTAATTCTATTTAGGAAGCTAATAAACTTATAGGTGGATTCGTTAACGTTTACAGAATACAGCGATCACGCAGGGTTTAATGAAGCTAGTAAACTTAGAGGTGGATCCGTTAACGTTTACAGAATACAGCGATCACGCAGGGTTTAATGAAGCTAATAAACTTAGAGGTGGATCCGTTAACGTTTACAGAATACAGCGACCACGCAGGGTTTAATGAAGCTAATAAACTTAGAGGTGGATCCGTTAACGTTTACAGAATACAGCGACCACGCAGAGTTTAATGAAGCTAGTAAACTTAGAGGTGGATCCGTTAACGTTTACAGAATACAGCGACCACGCAGGGTTTAATGAAGCTAATAAACTTAGAGGTGGATCCGTTAACGTTTACAGAATACAGCGACCACGCAGGGTTTAATGAAGCTAATAAACTTAGAGGTGGATCCGTTAACGTTTACAGAATACAGCGACCTCGCAGGGTTTAATGAAGCTAATAAACTTAGAGGTGGATCCGTTAACGTTTACAGAATACATTTAAACTAAAAGCGTACGCCTCGCAGGGACATTCCGCTTAACTCCTTCATCCGTGATTAAAAAGAATATTGCAACCACGCAGGGTCGTTACAAGTTTTGAAATATCAGTTTCCCCTCTGACAACCATATGTCAAGTCCACGTAAATCCTTGCCTCAAATCCCATCAATAGCGTCCGTTTTAGGAACTGACACTAGTACTTGTCACGTACATGTGGAGTAAATTAGATGTTGCCAATTCAGTTTCTTTAGAGATTTCATTACGTTAGGTTGCGATTACCTTTGCTAGGTTGTTTCATTGTCTTGTGCTATTCTTTTATATGCAATGTGAAGACCTTGGGAGTGTAACGTTGTCGCAGTTCATTTTGGATGTCTAAATGCTGCAGTTAAAAATGACAACATCGCTTCTCAGAGAAATAGGCGCTTGCTTGAAACCACATGCGCGCCCGGCCGGCTTCCTCTCGAGCTATGTCAGAGATACCGGACTGGCGTTCGAATCAGGACTTCAACTATAGAACACCAGGTGCACATCGCGTATCTCTGCGTTCATTTTTGAGGGAATTATTGCATATTTTTCCTGCCGCCTCATTGTTATACGAGCATCTTCATCTTTCCTGAAGGGCCTCCCCGATGGCTGAGTGGTAGCGTCGTTGTCTTGTAATCAACGGGATCCCTGGTTCGATACTTGGTGGATCCCACTTTAAACTGTAGGCCCAATCCCGATTAGCCTTACCGTGCATAAAGTGGACTTAAACACCAAATCAATCCATCAATCATATTTCATGAACTTCGAATAACTTCCTTTCATCAAGGGCAATCAAAATGTATATTTCCCGGATGGTTTTGTTATGGCCGTGATCAGACAAGCACTTAGCCGTTGAATTATTGCTCAGCTTATTCCATACGACATGTCGCTTGTCCGAGACAACCCTTGCGTGCGTCATACTCCAGACTTTCGCCCTAAAAAACAATCACGCAACGTCATTATGTCAGTCGTCTGTGACTGATGTGCCTTAAGTCTGGACGGGAGGTTTGTATAACCACGTACAGCTAGAAAGGTCAGGGAAGTTACGTACAAGAGTCGATTGCAAGAGTGTTTTACCAGTAGCGAATGCTATAGGGGATACAATGGAGACACATGTTTTCATTTACAAATTTGGTGATAACTAACGGAGTGTACCACCATGGATGTCCGCAGGAGAAGCAAAGAAGGAATTTTCCCTGCACCCTCTAAAATACTGCTTAAGTTTGAAGTTATCGTGTTCCTGCAAAACTCTGTATCAGTTCCTTATGAAAATTAACACAAATTTCTATCGCTGGAATGAAGTTGCATGTGTGAACCACATATAGGCTGATGTTCAGTTTCCAGGGGTGTCATTTCCCCCTTGACCTCTCCTGAAACATAGCCTATACAGCTCAGTTTGCAACACTGCATTTCCACAAAGAAGACAGGCGATGTAGCGTCTATATCACGTTCTCATGACAAGTCCTATTCTATTCACACCGTGTATATCAACTTGGATAGACGTGACAACTAAGACGCATAGAAGAAGAGACTAGTGTTGCAAACCCGCACATAATTACCCCGTAACTAAATCAAATTATGGCCTTTAACAATGTGTGTTTCGTATCGTATCTGTCCTTGATCTGATTTTTTATATTTAGCGTTGCTTTCCTGCCCCTATTGGCCAATCGCGTCGATGAGGATGAGTAATGAAATTGATGACAGGACACTCGCAAAGACCACACATGCTCAGGCCGGGATTCGAACCCTAGACCCTTGGAGTTACAGGTGCCTGTGCTCTTCCACGTCAAGCCGGTCCCGTGGCAGAGTGGTTAGCACATGGCGCTACGACGATAGGGGTCCCGGGTTCGAATCCTGGCCTGGGCATGGATATTTGTGAGTGTCCACTCGTCAATTTCATCATATCATCACTCATTACCATCTTCGCAAATTAGCCAAAAGTGGCACAAAAAGCGAAGTGAAATGAAGCAAGTCAAGTCAATCTTCCATCTCAAAATCATTGTTTATGATCAGTAGCTGGTCAGTAGGCTAGGATTTTTATAACCTAAAAATCACCAAAATATGCAAAATAAAATATGCTCTTATGACCTAAAATTTTACAAAATATGCACTATAATTTGAAAAATATGCCCTTATAACTGGACTGTTTCAAACATTAATGTCTAAATGCTGAGATATTTTCACATATGCACTATAGTAGTGCTATTGGGGCGCTTCAAAATAGTACTTAGTAGGTATCCTCTTTTTTTATCAATCGAATATTACTTTTTGACATATTTTGACAATTTTTTGTCGATGTTTTAGCGTTTAGCGATGTTTTAGTACAAATTTTCACCATACTCATTTTTTTTCCACTCGTACTTGGTAGGTATATCATGATCTTACGTGATACAACTTAACCTATCCTTTTTTTACGATTATTTAATTTTTTTACGATCCTAAGTGATATAACTTAACCTATTATTTTTTTTATTTAGGTACTGTTTGAACGTTATTATTTGAGGATCATATTTTGTAGGTATCCTCTTTTTTTATCAATCGAATATAAGTTTTTGACATATTTTGACAATTTTTTGTCGATGTTATAGCGTTTAGCGATGTTTTAGTACAAATTTTCACTGCACTAATTTTTTCCATTTATACTTGGTAGGTATATCACGATCTTACGTGATACAACTTAACCTATCTTTTTTTTTACGATTTTTTAATTTTTTTTACGATCCTAAGTGATATAACTTAACCTATCGTGGAACTCGCAAACACCCACTCTACAAAAATTCTACTATATGATCTTTCACTGGCTAAGCTAACCTACAAATAGGAATTGGCAGCACCGACTTATAAACCCACTGGGTCTTCTTGGCATGTTTTTTCATGATGTGTTGCCAGGCTATTGGACATCTTGGCGTATACAATGTATATATTTTGAGAGGGGGGTTATAGCTTTTTATGCTGTACGAATACTAAAAACTTGACAGTGACAACCAACAGAGTAGGTAAACCTACATCCAGGAACTGGCAACACTAGTTTCTGACAGTGAATTTGAAATAAAATATTAAACAAAATACATGAGTAAGCACTGTGATTACAAATAATACCAGTGTTATGCCCCCCCCCCCCAACTCCAACTGGGCAACTGGGGGAAATAATTGTACAACAATTTGTACCTAATTGTACAACAACTTGTACCTAACATATATAAAAGAGAGAGCCTTCCCGTAACTTACTTCATGCACAATTTATATGATTTTACAACTGTGAAAAGAAAACATATGTGTTCTGTATGCACATATTTATTCTTATTTTTCGAAGTTGAATGAAAGCATATGTTTTTACGCTCTCGTAATACTGACCTTGCCCCAGTGATTTTAAATTGCTTCCATCCGGTTTTTTTTTCTGTATTATTTCCGCATGCACGCAACATTCGCTTTCAATAGACAGAAGGAGTTTTAGTATAGCAGGCTCCGAGTTTTACAATTTATTAAATTAAACAATAATTTATGTAAGAATATACTTGTACTTACCGAACACAAAATAATAAAAAGCACATGTGAATCTTTGCGTGCGTTCATGTTATATGACGGCTGAGTAAAAAATAATGTTGACTCCCCGAAAGATAAAAGTTCCTGGTTCGACATCAGATGCATGCAAATTTTATGTTTTGCTCTCCAAAATCTTGATTTTTATGTTTATGCTATTTGTCATACAGCAGAGGAGAAGAGGGGAGAGGGGAGGGGAGGGGGTACTATTAGCGCCATCTATTAGCAAACAATAGAAATAAAAAGTAGCGTCAAACTTTTTCAACACCCAAAAATTTTAAACGTCCTCGCGTAGTAATACGATCTAGCTGAAGATGTTTGAAGGAGTACTCTTAGTCGACGAAGCTAATTGCTAGGGCCCATATATTGCTAAAATGTTCTTTGATTTGCATATTTCTCATACCGCCATATGTTGTTCTAGTTGACTTCTTCCAAAAAAATGCTAATTAGCGAGAGTTAATTAAGCAAGGCAAGTAAAAGAAGCAAATAGGACAATATGTGGCGGCGTGAGAATATGTAAAAATTCGATTCAGAGGTGGATCGAATTAAAATTGGGGGATATTTTGCATTTTTTCCCTATAATGTACAAAACATTTACCGTACATAATCTTTTCCATTTACAACAGTATAAAATAAGAGGAATGTGTGACAATATCCATATTAATTAGGAAGGTATGTTGTATGCTAGGTTAGCTAATTGTGTCTTCTACAGTTTTACTGTATAGAGGAAAGATGGAAAAAGAGAGCTCTACAAAAACTAACGCTCTTAACAATATTGAACGCCCCGTGAAAATTACATATAAATAAGGCATAAGCGTATTATCTGCTTTCATGTCAGATTTTGCCGACCGGTGAGCTGTAGTGTTTAGGCGACAAGCGACGCGCTTAAATATGATACCGTCGACAATATTGAACGCCCCGTGAAAATTACATATAAATAAGGCATAAGCGTATTATCTGCTTTCATGTCAGATTTTGCCGACCGGTGAGCTGTAGTGTTTAGGCGACAAGCGACGCGCTTAAATATGATACCGTCGACAATATTGAACGCCCCGTGAAAATTATATATAAATAAGGCATAAGCGTATTATCTGCTTTCATGTCAGATTTTGCCGACCGGTGAGCTGTAGTGTTTAGGCGACAAGCGACGCGCTTAAATATGATACCGTCGACAATATTGAACGCCCCGTGAAAATTATATATAAATAAGGCATAAGCGTATTATCTGCTTTCATGTCAGATTTTGCCGACCGGTGAGCTGTAGTGTTTAGGCGACAAGCGACGCGCTTAAATATGATACCGTCGACAATATTGAACGCCCCGTGAAAATTATATATAAATAAGGCATAAGCGTATTATCTGCTTTCATGTCAGATTTTGCCGACCGGTGAGCTGTAGTGTTTAGGCGACAAGCGGCCTGCTCAAATATAATACCGTTGACAATATTGAACGCCCCGTGAAAATTACATATAAATAAGGCATAAGCGTATTATCTGCTTTCATGTCAGATTTTGCCGACCGGTGAGCTGTAGTGTTTAGGCGACAAGCGACGCGCTTAAATATGATACCGTCGACAATATTGAACGCCCCGTGAAAATTATATATAAATAAGGCATAAGCGTATTATCTGCTTTCATGTCAGATTTTCCCGACCTGTGAGCTGTAGTGTTTAGGCGACAAGCGACGCGCTCAAATATAATACCGTTGACAATATTGAACGCCCCGTGAAAATTATATATAAATAAGGCATAAGCGTATTATCTGCTTTCATGTCAGATTTTCCCGACCTGTGAGCTGTAGTGTTTAGGCGACAAGCGGCTCGCTCAAATATAATACCGTCGACAATATTGAACGCCCCGTGAAAATTATATATAAATAAGGCATAAGCGTATTATCTGCTTTCATGTCAGATTTTCCGACCTGTGAGCTGTAGTGTTTAGGCGACAAGCGACGCGCTCAAATATAATACCGTTGACAATATTGAACGCCCCGTGAAAATTACATATAAATAAGGCATAAGCGTATTATCTACTTTCATGTTAGATTTTCCCGACCTGTGAGCTGTAGTGTTTAGGCGACAGGCGGCTCGCTCAAATATAATACCGTTGACAATATTGAACGCCCCGTGAAAATTATATATAAATAAGGCATAAGCGTATTATCTACTTTCATGTCAGATTTTCCCGACCTGTGAGCTGTAGTGTTTAGACGACAAGCGGCTCGCTCAAATATAATACCGTTGACAATATTGAACGCCCCGTGAAAATTATATATAAATAAGGCATAAGCGTATTATCTGCTTTCATGTCAGATTTTCCCGACCTGTGAGCTGTAGTGTTTAGACGACAAGCGGCTCGCTCAAATATAATACCGTTGACAATATTGAACGCCCCGTGAAAATTATATATAAATAAGGCATAAGCGTATTATCTGCTTTCATGTCAGATTTTCCCGACCTGTGAGCTGTAGTGTTTAGGTGACAAGCGGCTCGCTCAAATATAATACCGTTGACAATATTGTACGCCCCGTGAAAATTATATATAAAATAACATACCTGAAAATTATATTCACAGTAGATTTATTTTTTGAGTTTTGTAATTACCCCAAGAAATTCTATATAAAATAACATACCTGAAAATTGTATTTACAGTAGATTGAATTCTTGAGTTTTTGTATTCGCACACAAGAAATTCTATATAAATAACATACCTGAAATTCTATTTACAGTAGATTGAATTTTTGAGTTTTGTAATCACTCCAAGAAATTCTATATAAAATAACATACCTGAAAATTGTGTCGCTATATACTAGACTTTTTGATTTCTGTGATTTTGGAGAAAGCAATGGCATCCACCACCAGTTTCAATCGTAAAAATGATAAAACTGAATGTGTTACTTGTGGGAAGCTAATCTCAAGGAACAATTTATCGGTACACAGGGCAAGATGTAGCGAAACAGGTTCGAGAATTAATCGTTCGTTACCTTCTAAGCCCTGTGCTCGATGCGGAAAAATAATCAGCATTACAAATTTAAGTAAACATCTCAAAATTTGCAAACCATCGACCGAACAAGGAACATCGAAAAGGAAAATTGATAATTCAGAAACGGAAGCTTCCACTTCCAAGCAAATTAAATTATCTAATGAACGCAAACCAATTAGATCTGCATTTAACGACCAACTCCAGGATTTTTCAATTAAGTCAGAACCAGGTCGTGACATCCTTAGTTTCTTGGATGAAACGAAAACATCTGTACTAAATATTTTAAAAGATAAACTTGAAAACAACTCTATAAAAGTATACGTTGTTCTGTTTTCTGAATACAAGAAAGTTGATGGCACAACAAGTATTTTTTATCATCGTACAAAAAACCAGACTCTTTATTTGGCGGACGTCGAAAATTTGGACAACTTCTATTATAAAGTTTCCAACGAGCTGGTTAAGAAACATGACGATTTCGAGGCTAAAGGGTCGGGATGGTCTCTATGTGGAAGTCCTCACACGTTAACTGTTTACGTGAATCAATTCTCGCCTCTTCGCGCCTCCAGCTACGTTCCTCTTCCACCGAACATTCAACACAAGAGGGCTGTGTTAAATATACAGAACAGCGATAACAAGTGTTTTCTCTGGTGTGTGTTGGCTGCACTGCATCCTGTTCATTGCAAAAATAATCCACAGTGGGTTGGACATTACAAACAATACGAGACCGACTTTCAAAGTGTAATGTCTGACATCGAATACCCGGTGACATTGTCGGATATAACAAAGTTCGAAAATTGTACAGGAAAACGCATCGCTATTAATGTGTATTCCTTCACGTCAGATAAATATCTCGTGCACCCTGTCAGGATAAGCGATATCGACGATGACGATGCCTGTGTAATAAATCTCCTTCTAATTTCAAACGAGGATGTTCATCACTACACGCTAATTCGTTCACTATCACGTTTGGTCAGAAGTCAATCAACCAAGCATAAACATTGCATCGAAGTTTGCCCGAGATGCCTAACCACGTTCGACGATCGTGACCGACGTGATCATCAAAATCTTCATAGTCGTCAAATTGCTATCGAGAAACTTGCTGAACATAAAATTTATTGCGGCGACAACAGACCGGCTAGAATGTTGATGCCCGAAACGAACGAAGTCGAAGAATTCAAAATGCACAAGGCATTGTTGGAACATCCCGCAATCATCGTCGCAGATTTCGAGGCGTTCCTCAAACCACTCTCCTACTGCGAACCGGATCCTGAAATTTCCTCCACAACGCCGTACCAGCTTCATCAACCTAATAGTTTCGGCTATGTTGTTGTGCGACGTGATAAAATAAATGAAGCATATATATACCGCGGGCCAAATGTAATCGAACACTTCCTGGAAAAAATGGTGGAGGAGGTTGAGGTAATTGGTAGCGTACTGCTTACATCAAAACCGATGGCACCTTTAACTGAAAATGAACTTCAAAATTACAATTCTACTGAGGTGTGTCCGGTATGTGATCAAAGTTTCACTGATGAGAACAAAAAAATATTCCACCACGATCATTTCAGCGGAAACTACATAGGTGGAATTTGCAACACATGCAATCTTAAAATCCAGAAACCTAAATTCATCCCCATATTCTTTCACAACGGAAGCGGATATGATTTTCACCACCTGGTGAGACATCTTGGCTACGATCCGAAACGTATAGGTGTCTTGGCCGAGAATGAAGAACGCTACATTAGTCTCAGCAAGCAAGTGTCGATTCCGGGAACGAAAAATACAATCGAGATGCGCTTCCTGGATTCGTATAGATTTCTCTCTGCAAGTCTGGATGCTTTAGCGAACAAACTCACCGACGATCAATTTAAAATAACTAGAGCTAGTTTTCCCAACGTAGACGTAGAACTCGTTAGACGTAAAGGGATTTATCCTTACGAATATGTCAGTGATGGTTCTAAATTTAACGACGATGCTCTTCCACTTCCAAGAGAATTTTACAGCAGACTCAGAGAGAAAGGAATCACGGACGAAGAATACCAACACGCGCAACTCATGTGGGAGAAATTAGAATGTAGGACACTCGGAGACTACCACGATGCCTACTTAAAATTAGACGTGACGATACTCGCGGATGTTTTTCAAGCGTTCAGGAAAACGGCAACGAATATTTATAAATTAGATCCAGCGTATTTCTACAGTCTACCGGGATTAGCGTGGTCGGCAATGTTATTCCAGACAAAGGTCAAGCTGGAACTGATATCGGACGTTGACATGTTGCTATTTATCGAAAGAGGGATACGAGGTGGAATGGTGCAATGCGTACAGAAACATGCAAAAGCTAATAACGTACACATGAAAGAAGATTACGATTCAAATCGAGCATCGAATTACATCTTCTACGCCGACGTTAATAATCTCTACGGACATGCCATGGTTCAGAAACTTCCTTACGGGGGATTCGAATGGTTAGATCCCACTTCGATAGACATTATTCATTTCGACGATAGCGAGTGTGGTTTCTTCGCAGAGGTAGATCTCCAATTCTCCGACCACCTGCACGACACGTTTTCGGATTTGCCTCCGACTCCCGAAATCAAATGTCCACCCGACTCGGTTCAAGACAAGCTTTTGTTAACATTGGACCCTAAACAGAGATACGTTGTCCACTACAAGAATCTCCGGTTTTTGATTGCGAAGGGTGTTCAGATAGTGAATGTTAGACGAATACTAAAGTTTAAACATTCCACGTGGTTAAGACCTTACATAGAAATTAACACACAACATAGAACAGCTGCCACTTCTGATTTAGACAAGGACTTCTTTAAATTAATGAACAATGCGGTGTACGGAAAGACCATGGAGAATGTTAGAAAGCACGTAGACGTGAAATTAATTTCCGATAAGAATAAATGTCGGAAGTGGATAGCCGATCCTAGATTCAAGTCGAGAAAAATTTACAACGAGAATTTGGCACTTTTCAATCTACATATAAAATTGATGAAATTCAGAAAACCAATTTACGTTGGCGCAACGGTTCTCGACTTGTCGAAACTTTACATGTTCGAATTTCATTATGACGTGATGAAACCCTTCTACAATGATAAAATATCACTTTTGTACACGGACACCGACAGCTTCATTTACAGCATACAAACACCTAACCTATACGAAGACATAAAAAATCCTTCCATGCTTGAGTATTTCGATACTTCTGCGTACCCTCAACCCAACAGATTTGGAATTCCATCCCTCAACAAAAAAGTCCTAGGTAAACTGAAAGATGAATGTAACGGTGATATTATTGTCGAGTTCGCGGGTTTGCGTTCGAAGATGTATGCCATGAGAACAGAGAGTAGCGTCACGAAGAAAGCAAAAGGTGTGGGCAAAAATACGGTGGAGAACAAACTCACCTTCCACGATTACATCGATTGCCTTTACTCACAATCGACGATACTAAGCATAGAACAAAGAATCCAGAGCATCAACCATATCATCACAACAAACAAAATTAGAAAAATTGCGCTGGATCCCGATGACGACAAGAGGTGTGTTCTCGAGTGTGGTATTCACACATTGCCTTGGGGACATCGTCGTTTAGAAATAAATAAGAATTGCACACAGTGCAAATAATTAGCACTCACCACCACACACAACAATTTTCACTAACTCAAAAAAAAACATTTTGTTACTCAGTAAAAAAAACAAAAACACTTTGACTGTCATTACAAAATAAAACTTTGACCGTATCCTTAAATAACCAGCATGCCTATGAACTTGTTCGGTTTCAAAAAACAGATCATCATGGAAACCATACCAGATCATGAAGTCTTACCTTCCGTGTTACCTAAACTCAACGGTCTGTTGATCATTCACCTCAACAGCATTTGGACGAAACTGAATGACGATGTAGGCAAGATGTTTTATGTTTTTAATAACAATTTAGATTTCTACGAAATTCCGATCGACGGGAAACTTCAAATCACCGTGAATCCGGAAAACGCAGGCGAAATCAAAATTTCTACCGGCAAGAACATTTTTCGAATTAAGCACGACAAGATGCTTTCTAACATTACGTACGATGTTTCCGCAGGAGATTACCTGTACGTGGAACTCCTCGGAGATTACGACAAACTCATTCCTCTTTTTGTAGAATTACGAATCGTCTATCCTATTATAAATAACCGTTAACCAAAAATGCCTAACGACATTTTCGGCAACACCAAGCGTGTAGACCACGCAGAAGAGATTCTCATGTTGGACATTCGAGTTAAGAAGTTGAGGACCGATTTGATCGCTTTGCAGGAGACCTTAAACAAAAGTTTAGAGTCGGAAATCGCTACGCTCCAAACGCAATGTCTCGACCCCATTCTGAAAATCGATTCCGAACTGAAAACGCTCATAAAAAATTATGTCGACGTACCTTCTTACGACAGCGTTCAAAATATACAGTTGAGCGTGGATTCGCTTCAAAATGATTTGGCCAAATTACAGCAATTTCAATCGAAAAATGAAGATTTGGAAAAACTGAAACTCGAAATCGAAGAACGAACTTCCGCAATAGAAAAGAAATTCTCTGAACTTCAAACCGTCGTGAACGATATAGATGCAGAACGCTTGCACGTCGTCGTTTCCAAATTACAAGAAGAATTCACCAGCACGTTGGAAGAAATTAAATCCAAGTTGCAGACTTTGGAAGATACAATGACGAACCTACCATCGTCGGACGAACTGCAGGTCATCGGTAAAAGCGTCGCGAACATAAAAATTCAATTGGAGGCCTATCAAGATTTCGAACACATTCAAACCACCATCGCTACGCTTCAGGCGTCCTTGGAATTGATCAACGAAGAAATTAAAAATATTCACGCTGAAGCAAAAGCGTTGACGAGCATTCAAGACACGTTGAGCACGGTTCAGCAGAAGATCGAATATTTAGAAAATTTGAACGTCGAAACGAATCTCGCTCATTTTCATCACGTACTCGACAACATACAGGGTGACTTGGAATCGTTACGGACGAGCGTGCCTTCGAGCGAAGATTTGGAAAAATTGAAAACGGCGGTGACGGCACTATCCGATTCGAGCGACATCAAAAGTTCATTAAGCGATCTCGAGAGTAAAGTGGCCAATCTCCCCACCTCCAAAGAATTGCACGCTTTGAAAAGAAACATATCACGTATGCTGAAACGACTAGAAACGGAAACGGCGAACGTGGAACAGATTCGAGACGAAATTAGTTCGCTGGTGTCGACGCTGCCCACTTCCCAGAGCGTCGCCGACCTTCACACGCAGTTTACAGAGATGCGAAGCATCGTGAACGATCTTACCGAGAAGAGCTCGAAATTGAATCAAGTCGAGAACCTTCAGAACATCGTCGTCAACGTCAGAGATCAAGTTGGAGTGCTGGAATCCACGCAGGAATCGACGCTGGCTTCTTTCGGTGCCAAGTTGCAAGAACTCAACGAAAACTACAAGCAGTTGAACGTGGAAGTGAAAATCAAACCGTCGTTTTCTGCCGTAACGGATACCATAGTCGAGCATTTGCTGCCCATCGAAAATAAACTCGGACAAGTTCACAGTAATCTGCTCGGTGTCGACACTAAATTCGCTAAACTGCATTCTCTGCAAGCCATCGAAATCAACAGCGTACCCAATCAACAGAGAATCTCCACGTTCGTCGAAGGTAACAAACTGTACATGTTGCATCCTTATCATCCGTACTACAAGTTTCTCCTCGATGGCACGATTCAGATAAACGAATTTTCGTACTGGTCTCACGGTAGAAAAGCTAGCGTTCCCACCATGACTTTGATATCGAATCGTGGTGTCCAGAAAGCAGGAAACATTCCTCTGGCACGTTGGAACGAAACGCGCAACATATATGA
Source organism: Lepisma saccharinum (assembly GCF_977018435.1). Classification (NCBI taxonomy): domain Eukaryota; kingdom Metazoa; phylum Arthropoda; class Insecta; order Zygentoma; family Lepismatidae; genus Lepisma; species Lepisma saccharinum. Next base: position 38,385,530 of record NC_139245.1, read on the forward strand.
AATACACGAAGACGAAGATCTCACCGTTTTCGACGTGAGTGCCGGCGATAAGCTGATCATTCAAAACACGAGCGAAGTGCCGCCGTCTTTGAATCCCATCACGCTGGTGCTTCTCTTGAAACGTAATCTCTAAAAAAAATGTCTAGGCAAGCCATCGTCGAAGAATTGCATAAACCTGCACGCCGTAACTACGAACGTTTGGCTGTGGTAACCAAGGGCATCGACGACCTCTGGCAAAGTGACCTCGTGGAGATGAGTAGCGGCAATTTGAAAAACGTACATAAATTGAACAAGGGCAACAAGTACCTCCTCACCGTCATAGACACATTTTCGAAATTCGCATGGGCTCTACCTTTGAAGGCGAAAACGGGAACGTGCGTCACGGAAGCATTCAAATTAATTTTTCGCGAAAGCGGTGGCAGACGACCACGGTTTCTGCAAACGGACAACGGTAAAGAATTTTACAATGCCGTATTCCAAAAGTTTATTCAAAAACACAAGATTCGACATTATTCGAGCTTCAGTCAGATCAAAGCCAGCATCGTGGAAAGATTCAATCGAACCTTGAAAACACACATGTGGAAACGATTCACGCTTCGGGGAAATTACAAATGGGTCGACATCCTGCCGGAACTCGTCGACACCTATAATGATACGGTACACAGAACGATAGGTATGAAGCCAGCCGACGTTACCAAGTCCGACGAGCAGCGTTTAATTTCTACCGTTTACTGCCCAAAGTACAAGCCCACGACAAAAAAAGCTAAATACAAAATTGGAGACCGGGTGAGGATCAGCAAATTCAAACGCACCTTCGAGAAGGGATTCACAAAAAATTGGAGCACGGAACTCTTTACGGTGGTTCGAGTTCTACCTGGAAACCGACACACGTATATAATAAAAGATAGTAGCGGCGAGATTTTGAAAGGGAGATTTTACGAAGAGGAACTCTCTAAAACGAAACACCCTGACACGTACCTCATCGAGAAAGTATTGCGTAGGAAAGGTGACAAACTGTTTGTCAAATGGTTGGGACTTCCGGAAAAGAGTTGGATCGACGCGGACGAAGTGATCTTGTAAGTACGTGGAACGTGGTGAAGCGTCTACCGGATCCAGAAAGTCAAACGAAGAAAAAGAACGGCAAGTTGCTTCCCGACAGCATCCGCTGTCTGATCGTAGGTCCATCGGGGTGTGGGAAAACGACACTGCTCGTGGACAATTTTCTCCTCGCACCGAATTGGTTAGATTGGAAGAACAGGCACCTGTACGTGTTCTCGAAAAGTTTAGAGCAATCCAAATACCAGCAACTGATGAAACTGTACGATGGTCTGGACATTGCAACGTTTGCCTCGGAAATAAAACCACTCGACGATTGTCGTGAAAATTCAGTCGTTGTGTTCGACGACGCCATCCTGGAAAATCAAAATGAAATTCGCAACTTTTTCACGCAAGGTCGTCACAAAGGAATGGATTGCTTCTACCTAGCTCAAACGTTTTCCAAAATTCCAAAACAGTTAGTACGAGACAACGCTAATTTCATATGTTTGTTTCGTCAAGATCACACCAACCTCAAGCATGCGTACGATGACTACGTAGGCGGAGACATGAACTACAATCAATTTTCGGAAGGCTGCTCTACTTGCTGGAACGGTGACGATTTCGGATTTGTGACGATCGACATGACGAGGAAACCCAACGACGGAAAATACAGAAACAAAATCAACGACTTTCTAAACGTTGCAACGTTGTGAGAAACGACGTATATAAATAACGTCATGACGAAACGAAAAATCGAAGACGAAAATCTCAAGCTTCGCGATTACCTCGCGAAACGCTTCAAAGGTTGGAAATCCGAGAATCGCGGATTCTACGAAGAGAAGAAACGTCAGGATCAACCTGTGATCGATGCCATCAGCAGTCTAGGTAAAGAAATTAAAAGTGTCACGGAACAAAATAAAAATTTGATCAATGAACTCGTACCGCTCGCAGCTAAAAGTTACGCCGTACCCACGCCCATTTCGAGCATTCCTTCGACACCGTTCGAACTGAAGGATGCACCTGTACGACGTCGAGCCATAGGTAGCACGTCGTCTTCGGATAAAATCGAGTTGGGACCTTTGGCACGAGACTACCTGAGTACAGGGAAATTTGACAAGGATGAAGTGTTCGGATTGTATCCCAGCATGGAAACCAGCGAAGGCGGCGGCGTGGTGTGGAAGATTGGGAAATCGAAGGTGACCTTCGAAGGCAACGACATTAAAGTCAATTTAGGCGACAAGGATAGTTGGAACAGATATCCGGGTACAGTGGGACTGTGGGAACTCGTTGCCAAAAAGCAGCCGAAAGATTACACCGACGAAGATTACCAAAGTTACAAGGAAATTCTGATCATGACGGATGCCTTGTACCAGAACAACGATGCCTCGCAGAATAGGGTGAAATCGAGCAGCGGCGAGAAGTACAGGAATCTCATCAAACCGATTTGGAACCAGGTCAAAACAGGCAGCGGCGTCAAACGCTACAACACGTTACCCAAAGAATTCGTTTGGGTGGACGACGTGAGGAAACTCGTGGACCGATTGTTGGTGATAGCCGGCGAAGAGAATGCAGGCAACCGTAATTTCTACAACGAGAAGGTTGGCATCGTGGACATGATCAGCACGAAACTTTCCAACTTCATCGTGAACGACGACAAGGGCATAGGTTACCTGATCAAAATCATCAACACGCTGCCTCCGAAATTCTGGAACGTGGCCGAAGGAAAGGGACTCGTGAACGACATCATCAACAAGTTACCTTTCGAGATGCATCTACCTGGCTACCAGTACTGCGGACCGGGTACCAAACTCGAGAAAAGATTGGAGAGAGGAGACAAGGGTGTGAATCCGTTGGACGCGGCATGCAAAGATCACGACATCGCCTACAACACCACGCAGACGGATCTGGACGCACGTCACGAAGCAGACAAAAAATTGGAACATGCAGCTTTCGAAAGGTTCGTGAGCAGAGACGCATCGTTGGGTGAACGGGTCGCCGCACTGGGTACCACCATCGCCATGAACACGAAACAAAAATTGGGGTGGGGTATATAAATAACATACCGTAAAAAAACAACATGGATTGCATAACTAATTTGCCACCCGAGCTACTATCTAAAATATTCAAAAAGGTAGTTAACGGAGATGTTAATAAACTTGTAAACATAGCAAGAACAATGCCGGAATTTCGCATCCCTTGTGAAATGGTTCTCAAGGACCTTCTTCGGGAGATCAGCGGCCTGAGGTGCGGTGATCTCAACATTCTGCTTTTGGCTGCAGGGCAAAAATTGGACGATAGGTCGGACGAACTGTACGAGGCGATGCAGGGAAGAAGACAGTATACTGATGATTGGTACAAGTCTATGCAGGAGAGGAAAGATATCACTACGCACATCCTCGCGTTTTCCGAAGCACGAACTTTCTTCCTCTGTTAAAAAATAATAATATATATACGTGTCAAAAAAAAACTTGATATATAAATAACACACATCGTAAAAAAATAATCTTCGGTATATATAAATAACACACATCGTGAAAAACAATTAAATTTCTCTCTAACACTTTGAAATTTTTCTTGATATGATGACCGAAAAAATAAGTGATCTCCAAGCATTAAAACAAATGCTAAATTTGTCAGTCGAGTATGTAAAAATTCAGGAATTGGAAGTCGACAAACCTTACACGATAACTTCCGGTTCAATTGTTTCTACCCAGTATGGCCCCAAGGTACGTCTGTTGCTCAACGCACAATACAGTCTATTTTTACCAGATCGATACGCTAACATGTTATCCGACGAGAAGCTATCTATTTTAATCGAGAACAAAACTCGAATCGTGTACAAGGGGACAAAGGAACTTCTTGGCAAGAAAACGAAGCACGTAATAGAATTTGTGTAACGACTGCGAGGCCTTGAAAATATATAAATAACATACCGTAAAAAACTACACAAGAAAAAATCTCAGAATATATATATATAAATAACATACCGTGAAAATAACACATAGAGCATCAACATGAAGCCCAAGGGTGTCGTGTACCAGATACCATACTCCAATCTAAAAAATCTAGGTGCTCTCGATGGGTTACTCACCAAGAAACAACGCGAGAAGAAACGTTCTTGCTTGTCGAAAGGACACGGAATGAAATTGCTGCTCAGCACACCTCAATTGAAAAGATTGCAACGTTCGCGAAAACAGCAAAAGATCGGAGGTTTCATATTCAGCATCCCGGCCATCCTAGCAGCATTGGGGGCCGTTGGAAGTTTGGCTGGCGGAAGTGCCGCCATCGCAAAAACCGTCATCGACTCGAAGAAGAACAAGGCGGAATTGGAAGAACAGAAACGTCACAATCTGGCCATGGAGAAGAAGGGGAAGGGCGTGATGAAAAAGTTTAAAAAAAAGAAACAGAAGCACTCACCAACCGAGACATTGAATCTCTGATCGAACCGTTACAAATCAAACACTTCAGAGGAGTTTTCATGTCCGACTCGTTACCTTCAACCGTGAAAAAAAAAGAATGCGGAGTAGTCAACTTGGACGGTCAAGAAAATCCAGGCACGCATTGGATATGTTACCACAAAAACGACAATGATAAAGCATTCGTTTTCGATTCTTTTGGAGGTATTCCACCTGCAAATTTAATTCATTATCTGAAAACGAACAAAACCTCCATATACTACAACGACGAACGCATTCAAAATTTCGGAGACGTGAACTGCGGCCATCTCTGCCTCTCCGTGCTCGCGTTTCTCTCTAAAATAAATAACCCTACGATCGAGGATTTCCAGAAAGCATTGTGGAACCTCAAACAGCATCACTAGGATGGGCGTGTTCCATCTCACGAGCGAATCTTCAATCTTGAAACTCACGCTGCACGACGACATCGTCTATCCTAAATCCGTGGCTCTGCGTGCATTCTACAGCATGTACCTCATACCCAACGTCACACAGCACAACAACAAAATTAGCATCGGAAGCGAACACATCGTCGTCACGCCAGGACAATACAATCTTTCCACTTTGCAAGCTCAATTACCCAAAGGCACATACTTTTCTCAAAATTCGGTCACGCACAGAGTGGAAATCCTATCCGCGACGGAGACCGTGGACCTGGGCACCATGGGAGAACTTTTAGGTTTCGAGAACAACACCAAACTCGAAGCTGGCATCAAGCACGTAGCAACCAACATTCCTAAATTCTTGGCCATAGAGACTCTGAACGTACACTGTAACGTAGCCGAAGGTATGATCACGAAATCTTCGGACGGATTGTTAGGAAGTCACAAGCAGACGGGAATCATAGCCACGTTCAAACCAAGTTCCGAGTTCATGGAACCGATCATCTACACGCCCTCTTCGCCGATCTATTTTCCAGTATGTCGCAACCGCATAGACGACATAGAGTTGGTGGTGACGAACGAGAAAGGAGACGTGGTGGATTTCGCAGGTGCCACTACGACGGCCATCGTGGAGATCAACGTATAATAAATAACCATACATGTAAAATGGAGCAAATCGAAAGTTACGAATTGCAATCTTTCCCTCCCAACCGTCGCACGTTCGCCAATCTGAACGAGGCGAACAGGGAGATCGAATACGACGTGGACGTAGGCGACGGGTTCGTTCATCCTCACAGAGCAGACCTCTACCTTCAATTCGACGTGGTGAAGAAGGAAAGCGAAGACGCGTTTCCTGCAGCAGCAAACTTAATACTCGTGGACAACTTCGTGCCTCACCTGTTCTCGCAGGTGGAGGTGAGGAAACACAACACCGTCATCGACAGAATAGATTATCCAGGCATCACGTCGACGGCGGTGGGAACTTTGAAATTATCCAAAACGGACGCAGCGTACTACCAGGCCGGGGGATTCGAAGCCGGGGCCAAAATATCGACGAGAAGTCACACGGTGCTCTTTCCCATGCGTCTGCTGCCTGGTTTCTTCTCGGACTACAAGGAGATCATGTGGAAGGGAGGACTGAGGGTCACGTTTCGAAGAGCGGCCAACGACAACGACGCACTGATGCGATACGCTACTTTGGGTCCGGACGGCACCACGCCGATAGCCAATACTTTACCCGAAGCAGCAAAATGCATCATCCGGAGCATGGAATTGAGAATGCCGGTGGTGGAATACGAAACAAACTACGCCCTCAAGTACAAAGCGGAGATCTTAAAAAGTCCGCAGGTGTTGATTCACTTTCACGGTTACCAGTGCGTGCAGAAGATGGCGTCGGGAAGTCACATGGAATTCGACGTGACGACGCAGTTCAACAACATACAGTTCGACATGCCAGATTTCGTCGTAGTGCTTTTTCAGACCGGGCGCGATAACAACCAGGAGAAAGATTCCAGCAAGTTCGACGACTGCAAGATCAAGAACGTTTATCTGAAGAATGGACGCAACGAAGTGTTCCCGCGCGAGAATTACAACCTCGACGTGACCAAAAACGATTACCTCAAACTTTACGAAGCGTTCTCGGCTTACAAACGCGTGACCGAGGGAAGCGTGGACATGTACTACACGCCCAGCGAGTTCAAAGCACGGAGACCCATGACCGTCATCAACACATCTAAGAGAAAGAAGGTTGTGGTCAACGATCGAACCAACATCAAGGTCGTCTGCGAGTTCCACGACGCCTTGCCCGAGGATACCCTATGCAGTGTCATCCTGATTGCAGAGAAGTCCTTCGCCTACGACGTGAAGAACGAGAGGGTCACAGAGCAGTTTTAAAATTCATAAAAAATTGCCACATACTAAAAATCAACATCCAACACATTTTAGGTTATATAAAATTTGTGAAAACCTTATAATACTGAAATATTAAAACAAACAGAGTCCCCCTTGTAGGTTAGTTCGGTGCGTAAATAAAAAAATGATAGGTTAAGTTATATCACTTAGGATCGTAAAAAAAAAAGATAGGTTAAGTTGTATCACGTAAGATCGTGATATACCTACCAAGTACGAGTGGGGAAAAAAATTAGTGCAGTGAAAATTTGTACTAAAACATCGCTAAACGCTATAACATCGACAAAAAATTGTCAAAATATGTCAAAAACTTATATTCGATTGATAAAAAAAAAATACCTACAAAATATGATCCTCAAATAATAACGTTCAAACAGTACCTAAATAAAAAAAATGATAGGTTAAGTTATATCACTTAGGATCGTAAAAAAATTAAATAATCGTAAAAAAAGGATAGGTTAAGTTGTATCACGTAAGATCATGATATACCTACCAAGTACGAGTGGAAAAAAAATGAGTATGGTGAAAATTTGTACTAAAACATCGCTAAACGCTAAAACATCGACAAAAAATTGTCAAAATATGTCAAAAAGTGATATTCGATTGATAAAAAAAGAGGATACCTACTAAGTACTATTTTGAAGCGCCCCAATAGCACTACTCACTATTTTTAGTTCACTTTATGGGCCCTGAGTTGCAATCGACAATGAATACTTTCTGCAAATTTTCAAATAAAAATGAAAAATATTTTGCTGCAGTCCAAAAACAAAAAATACAACCCTCGAGTAAACATGGGAGTAAGAACGAATCCACTTCAAAAATGACTGTATATTTCTTGAAAAAAGCAAAAATATGCTGAATATGACCGAAAATCCATCAAAATATGCTCTATCATGCAGAAATGGCCAAATATGACAAAATATTCCCGTAAGAAGCACCTCAATTTCATTAGTTTCTTCATAATATGTTTTTTTTTATGTTTAGGGAACAGGATCAGCTTTAACCTAGATGGCGCCGTTATCGTAGCTCCAAAATGTTGACACCATGGGATCAAGATGCAGCATCCCTAGCCGTGAATCTAACTCACGCGGGTGCTCCCGACTTGAAATCATCGCGCCTTCGATTCCAACCGCCCCCCCACCCCTTTCCCAGTCCCTTAGAAATTCGTTCCGCAGACGCAGACTCCTGGTTTACTCTCGAGAGACGGAGCGAACCATCTTCCCTGGCCTTGTTTTCCGGGAATGATCTGTTTTCTTTCTTTCCTCCCGTTTTCCATCTTTCTCCGACCTGGCTCTTTCCCTCGCTTGTTTTTATTCTTCCCCTTTGATGTTGACCAGGACACTGAAAGAGATGCGACCAACACCGTAGGTATGTGACGTATTGAAAAGGAAATGGAAACTTTAATATAGTAACAGATACGGAATTTTTCTAGCTTCGGAAATCAAATGAGGAAATAATGAACGAGATCCACCATCTCATCAAAACATTGTTAATTTTTAATAGTTCAGTGGTAACTATCTATTGTCTATTGCTTTAAACTATACTTACTTTAACACTATATTTCGACAGATGGCAGTATGCATACCATACAACCCTTGGTTATCAGAATAAATAATTACAATTGACTGAAAATTCCAAGATAAGACATCATACAGCAGTAGAAACACACCCAGAAGCATAGTATTAAGCACCAAAGGAGAGAACACCATACAGCTAGTAAAAACTGCATATACAGTAAGGTTGTTCGCTTTATATCCGACCATTTTTGACGGGTACTCACCTTAAGAGATACCGCGCCGCCACCACCGATCTATTGGACCCCCAGCATTGTGGACTATCGCCAGGCATCGCAGTTTCCATTGCAGCAAGCTCCGGAGAAGGACAGGCATGGGAATTCTGCCCCACTCCTTCCTGCAAGCTTTCCATAGACCATCCAGGGTGCGCGGGCGGCGATGTTGAAGACGTCGTTTCAACAGTCCAAATGCGCAAAAATCCATTGGACTGGCATCTGGGCTTTTCACAGGAATGTCTTCAAACGGAATGACATGAATTCCTAATTCCTCTGCCATTTCCTGATAAAAAACGTAGTGATGTTCTGGCTGTATGACTCGAAGCCTTGTCCATATGGATCATCACCTGTTTCGCGTCCATTCCATACAATTGTGGGATGTCTCTCCGATAGATAGGTGTCAGAATGGAGTCTTGGAAGTATCTGGCATTCACCTTCACGTTTTTGTTCACCTTGCGTATCATCAACTTACCCTCATATCCGAATCCTGTCACAACCATAAAGTCACGAGGGAAACTTTCCCTGCACTGACGAACAAAGTTATTGCGCCCCTTGCCGTGAATGTCACGGTATGTGATCGTTCGAATGTGACCACCAGCAGTGAGATGGACATATGGTTCATCCATTGTGACAACTTTCTTCCATTTGGAACCCGCCAGGTATTTTCATACAGTTTCCTGCAGTTCGTCTTACGTTCGGCAATGTGACGCGGTGGAAGGTGGTGTACACGGGCCTTCCGCACACACTTCAACCTGAGGCGCTTGCGAATTGTTTTGTTCACAGTTGACGGTGCGAGGTGAAATCTGTGGGCCATATCACGTTGAGTCGGGGGATTTTTTGACACGCCAATCGACGGATCCCCCTTCGCACTACGGGTGACACTTTGCTTGCAACCCTTCTCCTGGTGGTTTTCGTGGGTGAATGTTTCGCAAGGAGAACCTGTTGTGTGTAACGGGCCACAATAGCTTTCGCAGTAGTCACCTCGAGTGCAAACCCATTCGCCCGGCACTGTTTCACAATGCGTACGTATGAAAACTTAGCATGGAAAAGGGCCATTACGTAACCCTCCCAATACCGGTTGATTTTCGGCGCCATTTGATAACATTCACTACCAACACTCACGCACCTACAAGGTCAGACACAACACTGCTCCCGCCAGCAGACCGATAGTTCCAGCATAATATGCCAGGTGGCAGCACCGAATCGAAAATTGTCGGATATAAAGCGAACAACCTCTGTACAACATACCATGTGAATGAAGGTTAGATTACATAGGAGAACCAGGACGCTCTCTAGAGAGAAGGATAGATGAACACAAGCAGTGCACTTTAAAGGCGAAACATATACCGGGTGGCCAGAATTAAAGTTACCCAACTCAGAGCCCTCTGTAGCCTGTTTGAGGCATCGTAGATCTCTGAAGTTTGGTGAATCCACTATGCAGACCATGGAGAAGAGGATGACGATAAAAATAGTTCAATTTTCCACCACCAGTTTGAAATGTGACGCTATACTTCCATGATGGGTTGTAATAATGACGTAAACTGCTCCAATTGGTTATGGATTTGCCTTTACCTTGCAATCTTGCAATAAACGAGAGATTATTTTCTCGCAACTTCCAGCCGCTAACAAACGTCTTTCATTATTACAACGCTACATTTCAACGTGGTGGCGGAAAATTGAACTATTTTCTATTTTATCGCCATCTTCTTCACCATGGTCTGCATAGTGGATTCACCAAATTTCAGAGTTCTACGATGCCTCAAACAGGCTACAAAGGGCTCTGAGTTAGTTGGGTAACTTTAATTCTGGCCACCCGGTAGGTCAAAATAGCTGAACTCGCATGGAGCGAATCACAAAGAATTCAGTGAAGCAACGTAAGAGTACTACACAAAGAACCAAGTTGGAAACTAAGGAGAATTAAAGAAGCAGCCTTCATAGCAATAGCCTAAAACCCTATACGTCATAGCAGTGTAGAATTCAAGCCTCTCCCCTCCGTGGAGTAATTGGTTAGAGCACACGATTTGTAGTGAAATCTGTCGTAGGTTCGATTCCCACCACGGGCAAAATAAATTTCATCTCTACATAGTTTTAGATTAAGTATAGTTTATAGCACTAACAATGTAAAATGCCCAATTAACATTGCACACTATTGTTGATTTTTCTAAACACAAATAATGTTCATGTGCCCATTCGGTAGAGCGTTTGTAAAGCAGAGAACTCGGGTTCGATTCCCGGAGTGGGTGACTTCAGGTAGGAATTTTTCCAGCATCCTTTGGGGTTCATCCTGAGGGGTAAATACAGCGGTAGCGTGGTGCTGATCACATCACCTCCACAAATGGGAATGTGCTGGTCCTGTCTTCGACATCGCCGATTTTCCAATGCGCATGATAACTTTATCATTACCACCGCCCCATTATAAGTCTTAATCAAAATTATGCAGCCTTGTGATGGAATGGTCAGCGTAACGCGCTACAAAACCAACGATCTTAGTTTCGAACTACTGTGTTTGTCTGAACGTCAATTTCATAAATCCATCATTCGCACTTGACAAAATAGGTACAAAAGCGACATAAAACTAACCAAAATAGAAAATAAAGTTGAATATATATACTTTACATGATCTTACTTCCCTACAATCGACAAGATAAATTGCACGGTTCAAATTAAGAAAACCTCACTGCAATGCCAGCTATCCTATCGAATTCTATGTGTAGCTTGGTCGTTGCATTTTGTTTGTTTGCTCATCAATTTCACCAATTCATCCTTCATTCTCATCAGCATGATTAACCTAGAGAGGTAGAAAAGAAATCAATAGTAACGTAAAGTTCATAGTGTTGATTGGTGTGCCTTTGACATGTGGCTTTGTAAGTAAGTGATAGGAAGACAAATTTATGGTAAATAAAAACTGAGGAGAGCGGTAAATAAAATGTTAGATCAGCAGTATATACCAGCGGTGGAAACAAAAAATGGCACACACTTTTTTATCATGAGAGGAAACAACATACAAAAGAGCTATAAATTTATAAACTCCTTCATTTTTATATACTGTGCAGATACACAAGTACTTAGCTGTCCAACCAAAAATAAAACACCAACTCAAAATCACTTCATTTTTTAATTGCATATCTCAAGTGATTTATTCATTGTATATACTTATTTAAAGTATATCCTTGCTGTCCAATAAATAAAATAATCACTACTGCACATACAGAAACACATGTTGAAAATCAAATGATGAGAAACAAAATTCATTCATGACTGAACACAAATGACACCATTATTTTCCTTGATGTGCGGGAACAGACTAATCTTATCGCTGCTACAGCTAGCAAGTTCAATGAAACTGGAAGTTGAGTAGACATTCGGGGGGAAGAAAGGAATGCAGCTTGACAGGGAGCGAAATTTTCGAACTGAGATTATGTGCATAGGAAATCCCAATTTGCAGCGTCTTCCTGATGTGATCGAAGATAAAACGTTCTTCAGCTGCAAGTGGTAGGAAACTTTAGGCAAACGTTTCGTTACAAATCGACAGTTTGCTCGCACAACCTCGATTGCCGGTTTTTGCGTGTTTTCTACTTAATTTGATGATATTTCACGGTTATTTCGCGAAAAAGCGTTCATTTCGCATTACTTCGCGAATAAAACTCATGCATATTTCATCATTGGGGGTGTAGTTACGTGCAGAACGTTCAAAATTGCATCTTTTTTCACATTTCGCGATTTCGCGCATCGCGAAAATTCAATGTCCCTAGTAAGTGGTATATGATGAAAGCAACTATTGAGTTTTATGTATGTATTTCTCTTATAGCTTATGCTTTCATATTATCTCTTGTTTCCATCCATATGCTATTGCCCTTAGCAGCGATATTAAACTGATCGGCGATGCAATAATCACTTTATTCTCTATTCCCATCTCTATCAAAGCAGGTTCAGTGCTGAGCTGAATGCCCCTTGTCCTGTGAGAGAAAGAACCACAAGTTCTGGCGCATTTCCAGATTGATTTCAATACTCATTTTTGCCTAGAGATCATTTATGTGTTTTTTTATTGTCAAGAAATGACTCTATGATTTCTCTCCTTGTATTTGCAATTCATTTTGTGACATAGCATCAAGATAAGCGGCACTTTAGCATCTATTAATTATAATACGATAGTCTTTCAAGATATCTTAGTGGCTAATGCTGCTACCTCGTAATAAAAGAAGTCGCGTTTTATATTCATGGTGGAGGCAAGACAGTCCCGATTAGCCTGCTTGAGCATAAAGTGGACCTAAAGTAAACTTTGTCTACCTTTTGGCAATATAATACAGTACAAAATAACTCCAATTGTTTTAAAGCAACTCCCCAGCTGGCGTCGTCGCATTCTAATCAAGGGATCCTGGGATCAATATCCAGTGGTGGAACATGTTGGTTCAGATCACACTTTAGATGCAGTCCCGATTAGCCTATATATCTGATGGTGTAGTGGTAACGTCTTCGCCGTGTAGTCAAAGGATCCCGGGTTTGATACCCGATCATGCCACATACTGGTTCGGATTCAACTTTAAATCGTGGGTCCAGTCCCAATTAGCCTATCTGTGCTACTTATTTGGTAGCAAAAAAGTACTGATATTGTTCCAAGTTCTTATAGTGAACTTGAAAGGAACTTTGTCAATTGTTTCAGATATGGAAATAGCAATGGTAGTTGGTTACTTATCAGATCAAGTGGGCGCTTTCCTCTTTCCTCCAATATTCATAAAATGATTCCATCGTTTGAGCTGACATATTAAGGAAGTAGTTACAGTGTTCTATCAAAAATGCTCTAGATTGGAAGTTTTGAAAGAATTGTATGTGACAAAGCAAAATGTCGAACCAAGTTAACTCACAAGCTACTAAATTGACAGTTTAGGAGTTACCATCTTGTCTTCGACGCTATCATAAGAGCCTTGTGGTAGAAATATTCAACAACGGAATGGCAAAGTACCCGCATCCCCTTTTCAGCAAAGTCCCTTTCCTATCCAACTCGCCATCATGGTTCAGCAAAGAAAGCACTTAGATTATGAATTATTCATAAATAAACAGCCACAAAGTTGAAATTTGGCTTCACTCTCCTTAGATGAAGTTCATACAAACTTGATCAATATAATGCTATGGCAAACAACGACTACAGCTTGGTCAGCAGTAAATATGCTAAACTGGCCCAACTTGGTATCTGTTGGTGTGGTCTTATATTTTTAATTAATCTTCCTTGATCCTGTTCGCTCACAATATACGTATTTTGTATTTTTCGTATTTTGTCTACAGTTTTAAGTAACCGAGAAATTGATCGGAAATACAAAGAAAACTGATTATAGTTTTCTGAGCACAAGAATGCCACTTCATCAATAATTACGTAATTATAGATGAAATTGGCGCTGATTCTTTTGGGGTGGGTGGGAATGACACTTTCTGCTTCCATAATATCCCAAGAAATGAGCTTCGGCAATATTGATTGATTGATTTGATTTATTTTACTTCGCTTTTCTGGCACTTTTAGCTAATTGCGAAGAAAAGGATGGGTGATGATGATATGATGATATGTATTACGTATGACAGTTTGTTTGAATAAATTTATTGAACATGCAGAAAGAAACATTTTATTTTGGAATAAGCTAAAACAGACACTGGTGATCAAATATTTGTTTAAAAATTTAACTGATTTAGTAAAAATTACAAAAGTTAGCAATAATCATAATCGTGTCTTTTTAGTTATGATTTTTTAAGCTACAAATAACCTTTCGGGTTAATTTTATTTTAAACAATACACGTGTTTCCCTATTTAAACGTTCAGTTCTTGTATTTCAAATCTTCACATAATGAAATTGTTTGAGGTATTTTCTCAAATGGAACAGGTAATTGTTAAATACGAGATTTGGATTATGGTACGTACCCAATAGGCCTAATACTTGTAAATAGTTGCTAAAGTGAAACAGAGGTGGCAGCACGAGGCGGGTAAAAGGAAGATCGCTGTATTATAAACAAATTATAGTGTATTTGGGCGTAAAAGTAATTTAGAAAAATGAACAATAATAAAATACAATGTAAGAAAGAAAAAAAAGGATATAAAGATGACCAAATTAATAAAGATAATGGCAAAATTAACAAAGTGTTACATGCAACTATATGCGAAATGTAAAGAAGTGAAAATACATATAAGTTTGTGTCTCCCCTAAGGTCTCTTAATCTGTTGGCCTACTACGATCGTTTTGTGGAATTTTTTATTACATCAGTGGCGGACCGTTCCAATCGCGACCCACAGCACTTTTTGGCTGCGCGTCACGATCGCTGTACCGACTTGGGAACGCTTTGTCAACCGCAGCACCAAGTTTACACTTGTGGTCGAGAACATTATAGGTTGTGGCGCGTTCTAATCGACGCCCCAAGGTGGGTTACTAGATTGGACTTGATATTAGTATTGGGAAAATAAAAAGCAAAATTTTCTGGGATTTAGTCGACTTGAATATGGCAATTAACAAAGTAAAAGATATGGGATATAGGAAGATAAGTTCAGATCCAGAAGGAAGTCCAAGTCCGAATCCAAAAGGAAGTCCAAAACCGGATCCAGAAGGAAGCCAAAGTCCAGATCCAGAATCAAGTCCAGATGGAAGCCCATGTCAAGACCCAGTGAATGTGAATGTGAAAGTGACGACAAGCAAATAAGAACTATATAGATTGAAATTTCTGTAAAAGTCCGATTACTTCTATATGAATATATTCTCATGTGTACTCAACTATAATCTTCATGTTCAAAGAAAGATATAATATAATTGATTAACTATCTCCATTGGAAGGTTCACTGTCTGATTTCATTTCTAACAAGAACCCGTGGCATAAATATAAAGCACTGCACCCAAGGGAGGTAGCAATTATTGTGACGTAATAATGGGTTCTCGGCTTTGCTTCTCGTCTGTCTCTTTCTATTATTATCCTTGATATTGTTACTCATGGTCGGTTAAACTCTGCAGCATTGTTATTGTTCTTTAAGTATGCTTTATGCAAAATAACTTCACTTTTATGATAACGCATTCTACAAACTTATTAAATACCCATGCTGGATTATAGTGGAGAAACAGCGAGTGTTTCAGGACAGGCATGGACTGGCAACTATGCTTGACCAACAGAGCGTAGTACTCCTCTCGTGTCCGCCTTTTTTCACGCTCCAAATGAGCCTTTTTTCGCTCTAAGTTGAAGGAGGCTTAGAAAAACATGGATTTAATCCGCTGGTCGCGGTAAACAAAAGTAGGCGAGAGGACGTCACAGCAATGCTGTTTAGGTTGCATATGCATAAGGCGCTTGTGTGCTAAGCAGGCTTGACTTCATGCATTATGCATTCCAAGGGCATCAAGCACTGTACGCACAGGGGTGCATTTGGTGCAAGGAAGTTTATGGGAAGCGTATGCAATGTTTTCATTGCAAATTTGATTATTTTGTATTTCCTATACGCCTCTAGATTAATCGTGACGATGAGGATGAAGTTTGAATTTATGAAACGAATGAAGGGACCATGAATGCAGTACACTCTACGCTAACTATTAACCCACGGAAGGCTGGCGATTTTATACAATTTTCTAAGCTTCAAATTTCTGGATTCGCTGAAGTATGCAGAGAGAGCTGATAAGGTTTAAGGTCCCCTCCAAAGTTTTAAGAGATCAAAATTTTCAAAAGAAATTAGAAGAAATCGCGAAAAGCCAAAATGGTAAATGCAAACTCACATTAAAATGACCCCCGATTATAATTTTTGTCTTTAAACAACTTTTAAAACGAAGGTTAGAAACGGTTTACGGAGTACTTTATAGTGCACAACGCTCTCCTCGCAAAACGGAACTATATAATATCCATCTGTACAATCAAACAGCATTGTTATAATAATATTAGAACTATTTAAATTAATAATACTCCCCTTCGGAAAAAAGTCCTGCGTATGCTAATTTCTTCAGTGAACTTAAACAATTTCTTTATTTTTAAATATATTAGCTTTGGATAGCCAAGTATACTTAGGGTGCACTACCTGGCAGTAAAGGCTAATGATTGGGTGCCAAGCCGAAAGACACCCCTTGCATCCCCCTCCTGGTAAGAATCCTTGCTGCCTGTGATATCAGCAGAACGACTCCAGGGATGTTAGAATTTATGCGACAGAGATGCTTTTGACGTTGCCATGCCCGTATCGACGCTGGAGGCCGCCATTTTGAACAGCTACTGTAAAATTTTCGTCCTAGAGTGCTACGTTACACTGCAGTAATGTCCGTATTAAATCTACAAGCCACATCTTTCAGTCGTCTTATTCCGCTGTCATAGGCAACCTCAACTAGTTTTGGCTCATATCTTTTAAATGGTGCGTTTCCGGATTCCATTCCCAACACATCCTGAATGTTAGACAACCCGAGAAACACTATTGTTGTGCGGATTGCATAGAGTTACGGATGTCTGTTTGTGCGGAATTTAATGTCGGTGGTTCTCGATTATTTTAACATGTCACCCCGTCCCACCCCGCCCCTAGGGGTGCCATGGGTATCTTAACCCCACAGTATTTATTTCCAGATTGCAAGTGATACGTGTACCAAGTTTGGTTGAAATTGCTCCAGGAGTTCGAGAGTTATGCCGGAACAAACAAATATACACACCCACACATCCACACACACACACATACATCCATTTCTATATATCTCATATATTGGTACTTGGGTCTGTCTCCATCCACCCTGCCAGTTTGATGTAAGTTCACGGAAACACCCTGTATATGAAATAATGAAAACCGCATCCTAAATTTGTTATAATCTATTTCCCTTTTTGATCGTCAAACCGGGTAGCAGTAAAATCAAGGCTCAATACGCAATGCAAGATATTTTTAGAATAGAGTGTAACTTGTATAAATTTCAGAGTGTTTGTCAATAAGTTCCTAGAAACGGCTATTTCCCTCTTGACTGTATGTAGCATTGCTCGATTGGTTGTCTGATTGATTTGGTTTATTTTACTTTCCTTTCCTGCAACTTTTGGCTAATTGCGAAGATAAGGATAAGTGATGAAATGATGAAATATGAGGGGACACAGAAAGAACACCCAGGCCTGGATTCGAACCCTGAACCCGTGTCGTCGTTACGCGCTGTGCTAACTACTCCGGTACAGAGGTCGGCTTAGTATTCCTCCAGTATGTCACGTTCATTAAAATCTCGTGGTCACCACATTCTTTCATTAAGCCTGTTATTAATTGGATTTGGATCTTGAAGTCATTCTGTGACGTTTCTCTCTCTCTCTCTCTCTCTCTCTCTAGGCCTCCCCGATGTCGTCTTTGTAATCAAGGGGTTCCGGATTCGATACCCGGTGGAGGCATATAGTGGTTCGGATCCTACTTTAAACTGTAGGTTTAGTCCCAATTAGCCTTACTGTGGCAATTAGTCTTACTGTACATAAAGTGAACTTAAAACACCAAATCAAGCAACCAACCAATCTCTCTCTCGCTGTACAAGGCTGTTACACTAAGACGTGACGCGAAGGCAAGTTGCCACATAGAGTTTCAGATTTTCATCTGGGAGCAGCCGACAGATGGAAGAAACTTGCCCAGAATCTAGATTAACATAGGCGCAGCAGACTCCTCCCCGGTGCAACGGTGGAACAGTGACGTGCGTTTAATTAGCGCGGGAAGAAGATAAGAAACTCAACAATAACAACGTATTTCGCAGACGGTGGACAATGAAATATGCTTTTGTGCCTGGCATTCCGCATTAACTCACTCAAATCCCTCGCAGAACGGAAGCAAATCCTTCCTCTGGAGAAAGAAACGCGATTTCTGGACGGGGGGGATTCCACGCTTCACCATTGTAATCTCCTCATCTCGTGGTCAGTTTCTAGACTTTCGGAAACTGTTTCTACACTGTTAGAACTGCCCGTAAACAGTTTCTCTGTAAATTTACAAAAATTGGAAGCAACGTTTTTTTTTAATTGAAATTTGAATATGCTATCATTAATAAAGCTGGATAAGGGTTATAAATGTCAGTTAAATGATGCACTGGATTATTAATATTACATTAATAGGGTTAGCTATGTAATGTTTATGACTACTTGAAAAATTGTCATGTGTCATTTAATTTACGGTAGTTGGATGGCAACGGAATTTGACGGTCTTAGACTGTCATTTCTTCTATAAAATTTGTACGGTGTACACTCACTGTCCTACGCAGAATATTTTTTCAAGGGGGTGGAATTGTAAAGGTAGATATTACATAGCTGCGTTCTATGGGGGAGGGGGGGTGTATACTAAAAAAAAAACCTTCGTCATAAAGAGTGTCCAAAGATTGGACCTAGAAGTTAAAGTGGATCCGAACCACTGAACAATGTGTCTTCGCCGGGTGTCGAACCCGGTACCTCTCAATTATAACGATTTCTGATACAACACCCCTTAATGTATTTTGCCAATAACGTTACCAAGTCTGAAACTTCAATGTTGTTTGAACAGTAGAGGGATTTCAAGAACTTGGTTTCCTTATCCGCTCCACCCCTACATTTTGTCAATGAACCATTTATGCTCTTCATGCAACAGTTGCAATTTTATATCGGATCGGTACAATATCGTGACACGCAACTATCGCTCTCATTATACACTATATAATATTCTACTTTTACAGCACTAGTCCACCTAAAGATATAATTTGTCATTGTATGATTTTACTATTATATTATGTTATATACTATTATAAAAATATACTGCCCAATTGATGTATAGATATACAGAGTGTATCATAAGTAATAGCGCAAACTTCCACAGTTGAAAATACACGATAATACAAGCAAAAACGTATCAGTAAACATGGGTCTGCAAACGAGCCGTTTTCTAGATATTTGCGAATGTGTGGTTAGAAGCCGCCACTGACTTCATTGTTTGTAAACGTCGTCCTAGTTGGTAAAATGTACTCTCCGTTGCTGTAAGGTTCCATTTGCACTACGCAGTACAGTACAACTGACGTGACTCCCACAGTACGATTACAACGCCACCTCTCGGAAATGTTCTGTTTTGTAACGCGCAAGGAGTAAAGCACTCGTTGTTTACAAAATGCAATTAGTCACGACTTCTAACCACACATTCCCACACATTATTAGCATTTTATCAACTAGGGCGACGTTTACAAACAATGAAGTCAGTGGCGGCTTGTAACCACACGCTCGCAATTATCTTGAAAACTGCTCGTTTGCAGACCCATGTTTACTCAGACATTTTTGCTTCTATTATCGTGTACGTTCAACTCTGTCAGTTTGCGCTATTACTTATGATACACCCTGTATATTATGTGCGATGTCAACATGTATTTTATAAGGTACATGCACCAATGTCCCCCAGGGGTACTTTCGGTGTGAAAATTTCTCAATATAACTGTTCTCTATCCTTGATGGAACGTCTTAGTTCTAAAGGCGGGGAGAAGCAATAGGGTAACTTCGGTGAATAACGCCACCAATTGGTCATTTTGTGCTATAACTCATACATTTTATTGTTAGGAACATGAAACTTACATGTTTATGAGAATGAACTTTCCTCTATTGTGTAATAATAAAATATTAATTGCACTGTTATAATGAAAGCAATAAAATACGAAATTCAGTGTTAATGCAAAATGGCGTTATTTCCAGACCTGTCGGGTAATAACGCCATGTTTTTAATTACAAATAAAACATTCACATTATCTTAATTACAAATAAAATATTCACATTTTCTTTACTAAACTGTACTAGGAAAAATTATTACTGTAGTAAGTTATTAGAAAAAGCATGTCTTTTTTTTTGTCTTTTCGCGATACCCAGTCCCTCAAAGTTCTGCGAGGAATTTGGAACAAACGTGCAGCACATGCTATCTTCATTCCTTGTTTGACGGCTGCCATAGCTTGCCTAAAGTCATCTACTGACCATTTGGCCCGTATATTTCTACATTTCCTTGCCATCTGAAAGAGGAAATTAACCGAGAATAAATATCTGTACGCCTCGAAAGTAACTGAGCAAGGATAAACCTATTTTCGAAATCAACATTTCCTTAAATTTGAGTTTAAATTGAGTGGCGTTATTCCCCGACACGATGATGGCGTTATTTCCCAAAACAACAGATTGCAGTTTAACCAACTGTTCTAAACTTACGACACCAACCAGGAAATCCGTACACCAGGGACGTCGTTAGGGAGGGGCACGGGGGGCACTGCCCCCCCGAAACGTTCATGTGTCCCCGGCAAACTGTTCTACATTTGCTGAAAATTTTACATTCATCACAAATATCCATCTAGTTTTGCGAGTGGCATTCGCTTACATATTGATTTCAAGTAGCTTCCCAATTGTCCTCACGATGTTGGGCCATCACAGAAATTTTGGAGTTTCTTCCAGGGATCAAACCTTGAACCTGTCTTACCAAAGACGAGAGCGCGGGAATTTTGTTATTTCTATTGCCATAATATAATCAGTTCCGCACGCACAAAGAAGATTACTTTTAAGAAATTAGATGTGTGCATAAAATTTCATATATATATAGTCATCATTCTCCAATGTGTACAGTACGACGCCACAAAAGACTCGGGCATGTCCCATGGGATAGTGATTAACGGTCTCGCACTAAAGGCGCCGGATTCGATTCTGGTATAAACAATATACATGGTATGCCTATCTTGAACTCATTACACAAACATTTCATTTTCGCACCGTTGTCATACTTGTGCACCTGATTACAACACTCTTTTATATCTAAACCCACGGAAGAGGGTTTTCTCTACTTCTCAGTTTTCCCCGAGCAAATTTACAAATCTAAGGAGTAAGGACTAATGACATTGTTCTTGGTGTCTCAAATCTGACATAAGAGAAAATACATGGATTTTTAAAGACTGTCTACGTGCCATTAAGTTAATGCGTTCTTTGTGCATTTAGATTCCCGAATAATGGCCGTGGATTTCGCGAGTCTATATTCGTAAATTTTAGGGAGCTACAGGAGAATATAATGTTCTCTTCCAACAATATATATATATATATATATATATATGGTATATTAATAGTTTGTTAGTTCTTAATGGTTTGATAGAAAAAAATCTTAAGTTTTGGGACCCCCCAAACTGATCAACCAAGCTACGTCCCTGCCGTACACACATCATTCTCTTACGTAATAAACGTATTGTGTACGTACAACATTGTTAACATTTAAAATCTAATCCTACAATAGAAAAACACTCATCTTTGTCGGCGCGATGAAAATGTGGACCCTTTTTCCTCGAAACGCAACTCAAACGACTACACTGTTCAAAGTGTTTCTCTTAAATGAAGGCTCGACAATGGCAACCGTTCTTATCAGCAATGCTACCAGGCACCATTGTTTATCGCAAAACGGTGAGTCATCCCTTAACATTACATGCGTGCATGCTTTCAGAGTTGAAACTTTGAAATGGCGTTGTTTCCCGCCTGGCGTTATTCACCGAAGTTACCCTACTGCACTTTGTTACCTTCTGCTTCGGTGAAAACTTAATATTTTATCACTTACTAGCTGATTTCCCGGCGTTACCCGGGTATTTATTTATCCCAATCTTGTATTAGACAGGAAAATAATGAATTCTAAATATAGTGTAAAATGTAACTAATTTTAAATGTGATCGTGAATGTCATCAATTAGCTTAGCGACTCCAAAAACTATGGATTCGACACTAATCTAGGTCATTTGTGGCATTTTATTTTTTACCCCCTCCCCCCCCATGCCGATAGGTGATGAACTTTCATTCGCAACACAGCCTGACAACCCGACAACCCGAAAAACACTATCGTTGTGCGGATTGCATAGTCTCATGGATGTCTGTTCGTGCGGAATTTAATATCGCTGGTTCTCGACGATTTTTACATGTCACCCCTTCCCACCCATACTCCTAGGAGTGTCGGGGCTGTCTTACCCCCACAGTATTTCTTTCTCGGTTGTAAGTGATACGCGTACCAAGTTTGGTTGAAATCGCTCCAGGCGTTCGACAGTTATGCCGGAACAAACAAATATACACACCCACCCACACACACATACATCCACTTTTATATATATAGATAGATAGATTAGCTAGTGCTGGTGGTCTTCATGTGCACATGATATAATGCTACTACTAAAGTTCCAAATAACAGCCTTCAATCACGGATCATACTTTAATCTTTCATTATTCAAAAACACGTCAGCAATAATACGTTTGACTTCAGTTCGTGTAAATCATTACAGAGAGAACATTCAACAAACTTACATTTTGTTACATCCATGTCCATATCTACAACGACGAACATTGTAAATTTAACCTTTCGCTCTTTATTTAAGAGTTCCACATAAAGGTTGGTAGATAACCACGCGCTCTTATGGTTGAATCATACCGTGTAAGCTTTTATGTGTACTGGCATGCTCGTTACAATCGGTACCAATAAATTTAACATCGGTACGGGCAAAAATGTCATATCGGTACATCCCTTTCTTAAATTGTTGTTTCCGTGTTGTAGCCTTTTCGTTTTAAACATCGCAAGGCGCTGAAACTTCCAGAGAAGGCATCAAACGTTGCGGAGGGCTTTTGTGTCAGAGCCGAAACGGATTCCAACGGTCCTTGGAGCGTTCCGAGAGCAACATATCGAGTTCGATTTGATCGATCTGGAGCAGCCTCCGTCTCTGTCCTCTGGACCGACCCTCCGCACCGCATGCCTCTCAGTCGTTTCTCTCTTCTGTCCAAGATGCGACCCCGTCCGGCAAGTCACATTCAATTTCCGGAATCGGAGTGTAATGGGTGGCACTTTCTCAAAACACACAAATGTCAACCCATCTTCCATGTAGGGCTTCTCCGATGACGTAGTGGGGCACGCAGTCTGTCATGAATTCAAGGAGAGGCCTGGGAAGGGGAACCCCCCGGAAATTAAAAAGTTCCACAGAAAATTTCAGTAACCTTGCACAGCATTCGGACATTAACTAAGAAATTTTAGCAACTATGTTCACTTTGGCTTCCATTCATTCACTATAATTTAACGTAACACGTACTTTTTGTGTTTCTTTCCGTAGTAATAAGCACTAATTTGGTTCTCTTCATAATTAAAAGTACAAAATAATGAACAAATTTAAATTATAATACGTTTTATTAACTGCTAAATTAAGATTGATTTGCTTTATTTTACTTAGCCTTTTGTGCCCCTTTTGGCAAGTTTGCGATGATGGAGATGAGTGATGATATGATGAAATTGATGAATGGATACTCACAAACATCCATGCGCAGGCCGGGATTCGAACCCGGAATCCTTGGCGTCATGGCGCGATGTGCTAACCACTCCGCCACGAGAACCGGCTGCTAAATTAAGAAATAAGATGGGTTATGATACGCTTTAAGTTTGTGTGAATGTGTCAACTGAGGGGGACGAGAAACGTAGAAAGTTTCACTGATGATGTCATCCACAGATATGCTGTAGAAAGCCTAGATACCTTACTTTGCTGTAATGTAAATTATTGTATGCTATAATATTATTTTATTCATTCTTATAATATCATCCTTAAAGTGATATTTAATTAAATCTAATTAAACTTAATTTAATTACATATCAGAAGTTTGTGAAATTTAAAACTATTAGTATTTTTATATTAATACAGTCCCTACCAAAAGTTTCAGACCACCAACTTTTTTCATATAAATTAATCCTGACCAAAAGTTTTTGGTACAAATATGGAGTGAAATTGTATGGAAGTAATATAGTGTGTGAGGCATATATTGCCGAAAAAAATATTGGTATACGTCTTGTAGTTCTTGAGATACGAAAGTGGAAAATCAAATTTCTTAACTGAAAAATCCAGCATTTTGAAGTACAGAAGAATGTGTGTACACGTAACCGACGTCGTTATGACAGTACTGAATTTTTTCCAGTATTGTGGAACATGAACAAAGGTTTTAGCGCAAGAGAAATCAAAAAAAAAATTCTCGTGTTTTATATTTTTTTTCTGAAATTCGCAAAATAAAAAAAAATACGGCGAAAACTGAGAGGCCTTCAGATAACAATATCTTCCTCAGCGACTGCGCTGGAAAGAACACATTTTATCAGTCGTTATTTGAAATGTGTGTCAATAGATGGCGCAGAAAGACATATCTCCAGTAGCAGCATTGTGCAAGTCCAAACCTGTTTTCGTTACGCTTGATAATAAACAGGCTGATTGAATCGCAAGCTACGTAATAATGGGGAAAAAATCTGTGCCCGTGGCCGTGAAATGGCAAGTAATTGGTATGTACAGATTCAACAGGTCTCATAGAAAAATTGCAATCGCATTGAATGTGAGTAAAACCTGCGTGGCTAACACAATAAACAAATTCAAGCAGCAGGGTACAGTGGTTGATAAACCACGCTGCGGCCGCCCCCAGGGTAACGTTTCTATGCATGGAATAAGATTACGCCCCAAGAATACCAGAAATTGGTCCGCAGCATGAGAAAACGTGTGCAAATGTGCTTGAAACTTAAAGGTGGACCTATTGACTATTAAAATTTCACACTTCATTCATCTAATTTCAGGAGAAATGTTTGTTTCCAAGTATATTTTCAAAGTTTAGATTTCATGATTTTACAAATTGTACCTTTAGTTGCATATATTACTTATAAGTGCATTAATATGCCCTTACACTTTCTTGATCTTGATGTACCTTTCAATAACATTACATAATAATTCCAATTTTGTATTAAAGTGTTTATTTCATGTAAAGCACTCGCATATGTACTTCTTCTGTTTGTCTGAAAAAGACATGACAAGGTGGTCTTAAACTTTTTGGTAGGGACTGCATTATAATTTGATGTCTAACACATTCCCGTGAAGTTTGATGTACCCCCCCCCTACCCCCTTTCCAGGAAAGTGGCTGGATTCAACACTGATATTCATTGGGAACAAGCAGCACAAGGCAGTAAACTGAAAAAAATACTAACACTACTGGAGTCACAGATTAAGTCCCATTACAGATATTTATTTTAGTTTACATTAGAACACTACAAACTTCAACGTAGTGTAAGGAATTTGCAACGGAGTCTAGAGAATCTAGCGCCTCATGCAGATGAATTTGAAAGAAATGTGGTGTATATGGCCTGGCAAGGCTGCGTTGAGTTTGTTTTCTGCATAGGGACAACTCAGCAGTTAGCAAAGGTTCCTGTCTCCAGACTTCCGCCGGAAACATATTGGTAAGGAAAATATTGTACGGTCGAAGAGTTTCTCGATAGACAAGGGAGAAACGAATGGAGTTCAGTGAAAACGTGTGTGTGTTTTGAGTGCTTAAAAGCCATAGGCAAGACACCATAATCCAATGCACCAGGTATGTGTTTCCAGGGGTTATAAGTTAATATTCGAAGTTGCAAAATGGAATATAGAGAGAAGTAGTTACCTGATGAAATGTGGTTTATTTATCTAGGAGTTACATTTGATCCAAAACTTACATTTGCAACACATGTTGAAATGGTCGTAAATGAGGTACACAGTAACCTAGGGTACGCAATTAGAATGAGTAAAGAGTTTATGAACAAAGAAATAATGAAAATAATATTTAACGCTTTAGTCCGTAGCAAAGTAGAATATGCAGCAGAAATATGGGCTCCTCAGGTCAAAAAGGACACTCATAAAATAGAAACGCTACAGTCTAAATTCGTAAGGTACGCCACTTATAAAGATACAGGCATATATCCCCGATACGAATCATGCACTTCCCTTTGTAAACACCACAACCTGCCTTCTTTCAGCAAGAGAAGGAAGATGCAATTGATCTGTTTCTTATACAAAATCATGAACAATAATATTCAAAGTGAAACAATTTCTAGAACAAATACACATACGTGTTCCTATCTCCAAGACACGATACAAAGGGGGCCTCTTTTACTGTAGTAACAGAAGATCGAACATCATAAATAAATCACCTATCAGGAGAATGTGTGAACTGTACAACAGATGTTCCGAAAGGGAACCAAAATTAGATATATTTCACATGACTATTGGGAGATTCAAGAAAGTTATTCAAGGAATGGAAGAATAAATGTCAACAATGCAAACATAAACGCAATTTTTGTAAATATATATTTATTTCGTAGTTTATACTCAATTACATATATGTACGTACTTTCTAGAGTGTCAATTATTTACAGGTCCTTTATTACACACATAATTAATATATTTCTTTAAGGTAAATAACTTCTATCCTTGATTTATACTGTGTTTGTTATTTTATTTTCATATTTTATGTTATGTTATATATATATATATATACTGCACATGGTGGTAAAGATCTGAAAAACTGAGTGTAAAGATAAATACGATGTGCATTGTACTTAATAATTGAAATATTGTATTCATGTAGGCTATTTTTGTAGATAATAGTTAGATATTTTATTCCACTCTATTCAATTAACTTGTATTATTATAACTCGGTTTGTTAACTGTTTTATACACATATAATTTAGCGTTGACATGTTCTATGTTTATTTACATTTCTGCATAATAATATTTCTTATCAAACTGTAAATGTACAAACTCAAAGCAAGAAATGTAGAACACTGTAATTGGGCATTCGCCTGTTGTGTTTAATAATAGTAAATAAATAAATAAATAAACGCAATCTCCATGAACATTTAGGCACTTGTCCCAGCGTTTCACGAGTCCCTCAAAGCCAGCAGGGAAGAAGGTTTGTGGTTGGTGTCGTAGCCAGCTGGTAACCTCCCAATGGACCTCCTCCATATCGTGGAACCGGTGACCACCCAGGTGATTCTTCAGTGGGCCGAAGAGATGAAAGTCGGATGGTGCCAAATCCGGACTGTGGGCTGGATGTTCCAGTCGTACCCAACCTAGGGGCCGTATGTGAGCCGCTGTGGTATTGGCATTGTGTGGACGAGCGTTGTCATTCAACAGAATAACTCCATCTCTCAAAGCACCTGGACGTTTCCTGCGAATGGCTGACCGTAACTTCGTCAGGGTTCTGCAATACGTGGCTGCAGTGACAGTGTGACCCTGGGGCAGAAATTCCACGAGTAGGATGTCTTTACTGTCCCAAAACAAGGTAACCAATCACCTTCCGTGCTGACTGGGTGACCTTACCATCATTCGAGTGCCATCTCACCCACTTGGCACTCGAATGACTCATCGCCGCAAGAGAACGTGACTACTAGCGCCATATACGATACACGGTGGTGCTGCCACCTACACAGACACTTGTGGAAAGGATCAGTGCAACGACTGATATTCATAAATCAATTTCACATTGCAGTAATTCGGAGATATTTCATTTCGCGACTTATATATTGACTTCCCTCTTATATAAGTCCAATAAATTAGTTATAAGGGTTTCATGAGCGGTGTTATTTAGGATCGTTATTCAGCCAAGACTATCTTCGCAGGGCCCTGGTGACCTTGTGGCTCCAGTAAAGGGTTAAAACGAAGCAGCTGTATGCGGCAATGAACCTTAGGATTTAGGAATACCAGAGAGTTATCTTATTCTGGATGTCAACACGTTCGAAGTATAGAAAGAGTAAAGAAAGATGATGATGCTCTAGGATGCCTCTTTATCCTCTTCTGTAATCACATTGCTTTCTTAGCTTTACCTAACATGGACCAGCAATAACTACAAGCAAGATATTACAAATTGGCCCTACATTGAAACTAATTTGGAAGGCCTAAATACAATATACATCGGAAGCACCAGCACAAGCCTTCATTATTACACGTTCAGAGGCTGCCTCCCTGACATTCTTAATTGATCAAGTGATCCACTCTGTCGTGAAATGTTGGAAGTTTCCGAGAAGTTGAGAAGAGCAACTTTCTGGAGAGGGCAATCACCCAAGGACACGAGAGATCTTAAGGTTCAACAAAAATGAAGTTTTCAAGGAGTTCCTGCGAAGTTCAAACTGACGGAGAAACCTGAGCATATCAAACTTCTTGGAGCTTCAACATAAGAGAGAAGAATTCATCCATCTTTTCCTCTTCAAGAGCTGTGATGAACCATATCCCTTGTAATATTGCGTTCATTACCAAAGATAGAATACAGAGCTGTAGCTGTTAAGAAGATATTATGATCAGATTAACTATGGATTCATTAAGAGATTCCGGAGACGGATTAATCTGCTATAATTTAGTCAATATACGCCGTATTCATTCTAGTTAACCTTACTCAATAGTCTATTCGTTCTACTTTTGATTATTGTAGCTTTTATGTTTAAATGCAATCATTGAAATACTTGTTTCATATACAGTATTTTTTATTTTAGAATACCTTCGCTAAACCTCTTTTATGCCATGTATGGATATATCATCATTATCATTGTCATAATCACTATCCTTCCATCAATGACATGTTTACTAAAAGTTGATCGATTTCAGACATATATTTACTGGAAACATAATCCAAAGTTATTGGAAACATGGTCCGTACCGTACCTTAAGTTTAACGAATCTTACCGTATACCCCGTGAAAATTTAGGCACTGCGGGTTCGGTACTCGGTGGAGCACATACTGGTTCGGGTCCCACTTTGAACTGTACGCCCAGTCCCGATTAGACTTTTTGTGCATAAAGTGGACTTAAAACAACAATTCAATTCAAAAATTCTTTCATATTTTGGCTTCTTTGATGTATATTTTTCACTCATTCTCTCTATCTCTCTCTCTCTCCCTCTCTGTCTCTCTCACGCCCACACACGCACACTAGAACAGCGGTGGTCCAGTCGGTATGGTGTCTGACTACCACGCGGAAGGACCGAGTTCGATTGATTGATTGACTGACTTGATTGAGCATTCTACAGTAACTATGTGCGCAGAGGGCTTGTTTCGTTCCCTTGCTGCAGAGACTCCCGGGAGAGAATATAGTTCAAATGTATGTTCTGAGTGTAACATTTTACTATCGGGTTCAGTAAGGTGAATATTAATTTGAAGATGAGTTGGTTCCAGAAACCTTCGACCTTCCAGGAATCAGGTGGCGGATTCCCGCTGGAGAAAATCTTCATTATTAAGTCACATTGTAGATAACCAAACTTAGATAAGTTCAGTCTGGAAGTTTTCAATCTTCCCTCATCCCTGAACAGGAACTTGTGCGACTCCGATGGGAATTTCTGAGGCAATAGAGAATTTGAAACCTCGCTGTTAATTTATTCTTACGAATCTGCACGCATGTCTTTGTTCCAAGGTTAATCTGCAGGGCGGTGTCAAAGAGACTATGCAATTTCTGCGCCCCTCTACGAGGATTGCGGAATCCCTGTGATGTGAGTGCCTTGGGAAACCTACGCTGCAAGAGCGTGCATGGAATTCCCTCCTCTTGTATTATTCATCAGTTTGTTTATCAAGCAACGGCGATAGCGGAAAGATTTCCAGTGCTTATTCCTCCTGGAGAAGAGGATTTTTCAGTTCCAGCTCGTATATTGTCTACGTGATCTGGGAGATAAGAGTGCAAGATGCTGATTTCCTTAAGGCTTGTCTACACGTTCGTGTTCGTGTCCAATTAGGATGTCGACATGCTCCGTCACGTAACGCCGTCGTTTTGTCAAAATGACAGGAGCTGTAAGACTTTACGCGGACGGAAAGGCAACACAGCGAAGCTACCACGGAAGCCGCTTGTTGACAATAAAAATAGCTTCTGTTGTCTTTTATTGCTACATAATCGTCGGGGTTTAGTTGAGAGTGAGGTGGAGGATGATTCATTGATTTGGTTTATTTTATTTCGCTTTTCTGCAACTTTTGCCTAATCTCGAAGATGAGGATGACTGATAATATGTTAAAATTCGTGCAGGGGAACTCTCAAAGAACACCCATGCCAAAGGATTTCGAACCCGGTAGGTGGAGGATGGTTCTAATGCATTGCAACATGTGCGTCGCCGGAAAGTTTTTTTCGGGGAAGATAAAACATGAATAGGAGGAGAATAATAATAATTATTTATCGCCGTCATCTATGTTATTCTAAACACAGTCAAAAAAGTTTTGCATCAGAACGGAAAATGACAAAACATATATGAAGCACAAGGTTTATTGCCAATGTTAGTGGGAATACAAAAGAAAATATGAAGAACAAGACATGTTGAATGAGAAGGGAACAAAAAACGTACAATTTTCTCAGAAATGGGTTTAAAACGAAAATGGCACAATTCATGATGGAGGTGAAAAAACAAAGAACTGTCACAAGAAGACTGTTCGTCAGAGCGGATCTACCAGAAACAATGTCTACCACCTGGTGTGTCCTCCCCTGGCTGCAAGAAGGTCTTGAACACGCTGTTGCATACTGACGATCAAGGTGATCTTGCGGTAAGCGATCCCATTCATTATGTGCCACAAGAAGAACTTCACGAAGATTTGTAGGAGCGACAGGACGGTTTGGAATCACATTTTTTAGCATTGCCCATGCATGTTCGATGCAATTCATGTCGGGACTTTGCGCTGGCCAGAGCATGCGACGGATATTCGCCGCCTGCAGATAATCGTGCACCATCTGTGCGCGGTGTGGACGGGCATTGTCATCCACCATGACAAATTCGTCACCAATTTCCTGATGAAATTGTTCCACAGTCGTCTGGAGAATGTCACTGACATAACGAACAGCTGTTTGTGTGACTTTAATTGGAATTAGGGGCGTTCGACGTCCGAGCATGATCCCTGTCCACACCATGATTCCTCCTCCTTGGTATAGATGGACCCCCTGGACAAATATTAATGAAATAACTATTTATATTTGTGGCAATTCAGGACATACTAATTTTACCCCTTTTCCCACTCGAGTTCAATGCAAGGATACCTCCACAAATATCGAATGAAAAGTTTTCATCATGTGCAATTCTCCATTAAATGTTTTCGCCGAGTCGTACTACCTTCGTTTTCTTCGTTACAAACAAGTATTCTTTGCACATTATATGTAGGAGGAATTTTGCATCTACATTTCACATAGGTCAGCTCCTTCTACTTATTTTCAAGAGCGAAAGCTTGTAGGGTAGTGTTTACCGTTCAGGACTGTCAATCTGATGGTCGTAGGTTCAAACCCTTCCGGTAGCAGAAAATTTTCGTAAGTTTTAGACGAATCCCATTGTGCTCATTGCCCACGCCGTGTGAAACGGAATGATTGAGTTTGGAATTAACGATGGGGGGAAGGGAAATATTAAATTACAAAATCTCCATTTCAACGAACCGAGAAGTGGGCAAAAATGGGATAATTCTTATAAACATTCAAATTACATTCATGTTTTTAGTGGTATAATCGCAGGTAAAATCAAAGATCTTACATGGAAGATTTTACCTTGCTCTGCACTAAGCCAAAAGGCATTTCGAACCGATCTAATACATTCTCCAATACATTTCAAAATGTTATTGAATGTTTCATGTCGATAATTTGACCAATGCATCAATTCTTGACGCTGAGACGATATTTTCTGCAACTACCTCTTATCTTCAGTCCCTTCTGTTCTTCTCTTCTCCCCTCGTTCTGCTCGCTCTGCTTTTATCTCATATCGCCTTCCCTACTTTTCTCGCATCTTATCTCCATCCCACTCATCTCCACTCCTCGTATCTCCTCTCCTGTCTTAGATTTCAGACTCCACTGCACTCTTCTCCTCTTCTTTTCGTTCTTCTCATTTTCTCTCCTTTACTTTACACTCAACTCCCCTCTTCTAGTCTCATCTTCTCTCTTCTTTGCTCCATTTTCCTCATCTCTCCTAGAATATTTTTCCATTCTCTTCACTACATCTCCTCTCCTCGTCTATCCTCTCTTTCTTCTCTCCTCTACTTTACCTCTTCTCCTTTCGCTTTCTCTTTCTCCTCTCCTTTGTCACCTTTCGTTTTCTCTCACCTCTTTTCCTTTCTGTAGACTCATCAGCGATGAAATACTAGGAAACCTATTTTTTTTCTTTCAGAAAGAATTTTGTCACTTGCGATATAATAGTGATATTTTTAATAATTTTTTACAATATTACTTGTTTTTATTCCTTTCCCGTATTTTATAAATATCTATTGTGCATGTGGCAACCCTGAAATTGAGCCTAACTCTACACGCAACCCACCAACGCCTTGTGTAAATTGGGTTGCCTATTTTAAAATGTCGTTGTCCTAAAACTTTTGAGAGACACTGTACATTGTTCAGCACATATTTTAACCCTGGCTATTGCCAATTTCTATGGAATTTCTGTGATATTGAGACTGTCAAATCAGTTATATTTTTTCCCCTCGAGTCTTCTTAAAGGAGCAGCCCCCCCAAGGTTAGGACATCGTGGGTCCCGGGTTCGAAACCGGGAATGGACATGGGCGTTTGTGGGTGTCCATTCATCAATTACATTATGTCATCACTCATCGAGATCTTTGGAAATTAGCCAAAAGTGGCACAAAAAACGAAGTAAAATAATGCAAATCGATCAATCTTCTCAAAGTAATTTGGTTGTAAAAAATGCTGTGCAAGATACCTAGGGAAGTTCTGTAACGTTCTCAAGTTGTTTGACTCAAGATGGACAGAATACTCAATAGAGTGAGTTGTGAAATCATATACATTAATAGTAAAAACTTTACTGTTGTCCGTTATTGGACCATTTTGTAGTAGAAATGAACCCAAGTTTCTCTGAATACAGTCAACACATTGAAAAATTGCAACAACTTATTCCAATATGAAATGCTTGCAACAGGGTGTCAAAATGTTGGATGGCCTGGTTGATATTTTATACATTTTCAAATCTGAATGAAAAATGTAGCAATCAGTAATTGAAAAGACATGTTCAGGGTCTGCATTGGAGGCAGTAGAAAATAATGACAAGATCTTGTACTCAAATATGCAGAAATTGTTGGTGATCTTGGCTACACTGCCAGTTTCATCTTCGACACCCGAGAGAATGTGTTTAACATTAAGGAGGTTGAAATAATGTCCTTGCAATTCAACGGGAGATCCTCGACTAACGGACCCTGCAATGTTAAGTGTGTATACATACGAATATTAAAATAACACCGATGATGTTATTTTCAATTTTGTAGCAAGGAGGAAAAGACTAATTCTAACATTGTAATTATTTTTTAAAGAGAAGCTGTGATTAGCTTTTTCAAAAGCATTTTCTGCTCATTTTACGTAGAAAAGTTAGAAGTTCGTAGATAGACTTACTTTAATAAATGTGTGACCTTTCATGTGGTGGCAGAGTGGATTTTGATAGCCAGATCATACATAGGGGCGCTATACGTCCCGGATTTTCAGGGACAAATGGTATAATTTGTCCCAGTGTTCCGAATGGTTTCATCGGGATGCACAAATGTCCTGGAATCGGGTGGGAAAGAAGAAATGATTAAGACAATACTTTCCTGAACTTTTTTTATATGCGTGCTCATTTTACGAAACAATCTAACTCTACATTGAACCACTCCCTCTCCATAATACAAGAGTTAACGAGATACAGACGGCACTGCAAACATCTTTGACTTCACGAAGGCGTCGCATACATATCTTAATACTATCAAATTTATAACACTTTTATCTTAAGTTAAAATAGTTCTTGAATTTACATCAGTGATAATGGAATTGCACGACAAGTAAACGTAGCACATTCAATTGACAGGGAACAGAAAACATTTTCAAGATTTCTGTATCTAATTTTTCAAATTGTGCAAAATTGATTATGATCACTCGAACGTATTATAAAATTGAATTTTTGATGATATTAGATGATAGGAGATAACAGATTGACAGCAAACGTATTACGACTATTTTGTCTAGTAAAATTGCATGACACTTCTTACTATCAAAAATAGAATTCGGAATACAAAATCACAGAATAAGAACATATTGTCCACTGACACTGTTTCAACTTTTGAACGCACCAACTTTTGAATAAAAATCAATGAAGCATTAGTTGAGGATGATCTTATTTTGTTGTACCGTTAGCAAAGCTTTACTTATATAGATGCCTATTATTGGTAATTATCAACACGTACACGTTTTACAATATTTACAAGACAGAATACTTTTTGCAAGTGTAGAACATATTCAGATTATTTGTTGAAAAATTAAATAATTTTTATTTCCGCACGTACAGTCTCAAAAAATATGCAAATTCCAAAATGGTGTCACTTTAATTGGTTACTATTACTATTTCTTTTTTGCTCAGCACAGTATTTCCTGAATATCTACAGAGTGATCCAAAAGGAAATTTACAACTTTGTAAGTATATTCAAATTTATTCGGAAATGTTACAGAAGTGATTGTAAGGAAATACATCAAGTATGACAGGCGTTGTGGAATAGTATCGAATTCCACCACCGCAAGCGCGAGCGGCAGTTCCATTCAAAATGACTGCTTTCAGAGGTCAAGAGCGAGCTCCCTGTGGGTCTTGGCCGCATTCACCTCCAACAAGATGTCGCACCACCTCACTACCTCACAGACGACCGGGGTATCCTCAATAACAGATTTTCAGGCCGATGGTTAGGTCGAGGTCAGTTGAATGGCCACCTCTTTCACCGGATCTGACACCACTCGATTTTCAATTTTGAGGTTATATTCATGCATTAGAAACGTTCAAAAAATATTTTCTCAAAAATTGTATTGGAATTCTTACTTTTCTGATTCGTCTTCAGTGCCACGGACCTCTTTAAATTCAAACCGACCTTCTGGGAAGGAAAAGAACTCGCTCAAGTAGCAAACATTGGAGCTTTCACAAATCGTGAAACTTGGACTGACGAATCCATGGGAAGAGCTTCGAGAGATATTGTGTGGAAAGAGAGAGAGAGAGAGATAGAGAGAGAGAGAGAGAGAGAGAGAGAGAGAGAGAGAGAGAGAGAGAGAAAAGGGAAAGTGGAAACTTGAGAAAGTTCCTCAACCTCCAAGTTACAGAGCTCAAATAAAGTCCGGCCCTCGTGCAAACATAGGAGCAACTGCCTGGCTCCGTAGCATCAAGGAAGCTCAAGACAGATGAGGATTTGCTTCCAAGTCGGTATCTATTTGGAGTGGTGCGGGGAACAGAGATCAAAAGATAAACTCAAGAGCCGCCTGTAGTCAAACAAGTAGTGGTAGCCCTTGGGATATTAGCATCGGTGACTGAGGTGTCGGTGGTGGCTTATATATTTGTTTTTGGTCTAATTTTCGCTCGGTTAGGCTGCGATTTAAAAGTGGAATCCAAAGTACTGTTCAAAGATCCTCCATCTCGGATCAAACCCAGGACCACTTCATTACAAGGCAACAGCGTTACTACTTCGCCAACGGAAGCTTATGGCGAAGGTGGTAATAGTAATGGCGGTGGTTCTGTGTTGGTGGTAGTTGTGCTGGTGGTGTAGTAATAGCAGTCCTTGTAGTGGTAGTGGCAGTACAGTAAAACCTCGTTAAGCCGGACTTCGCTTAATCCGCACAGGCAAAAGGCAAAAAAAAGCAGAATGCACGGTTTTAAATGTGGCTAGAAGTTAACAAGAGAACTTCCCAAAGAAAGGCCGGCAACTACTGATGAAATTATGTTTCCCGCAGACTTTATACTGTACTGTATAGTGTGTTTAGGCCTATGCCCTTTAAATACACCATAATAAACGTGTTTTGTTGTTATAAACGGTTTCAATGCACTTTCTACTGTTCTTTTAGGTTATTTCAGTTAATCCGGACTTTCGTTAAACCGGTCAACTTATCTCCCCTCCATTAGTCCGGATTAACGAGGTTTTACTGTAATTGTTGTGGTATTGATGCTGATACTGGTAATTGTAGTATTAGTAGTGCTGGTAGTGATGTTAGTAGTAGTAGTGGTAGTGTTGGTAGTTGGCATGGTGGTCTAGGTGCTGGTGCAATTGATGGAGGTAGTTGTAGTGGTGGTGGTGCCAATGCTAGTAGCAGGCTTACTAGTGGTGCTGGTAGGTTATTGGTGATGGTGGTGGTGGTAGTAGTAGTGGTAGTAGTATCAACGGTGCTGGTAATGTTGATGGCGCATGTAGTAGTGATAATAGTAGTGGCGGTAAATGTGTGATCGTGGTACTAATAGTGGTGATGGTGCTGGTGCTGGTAGACTACTGGTGATCGTGGTGGTAGTAGTGCTGGTAGTGATGGTACCGTATCATGCCGAAGTCGTGACTCGAACCCGGAACCCCCGGCGTCATAGACAAATCTCTTCGCCAAGGGGTACGGCGGAAGCGCTGGAAGTAGCTTCTTAAAAGCATAATACATCAGCGACCTTCAGTGGATCTGAAAACTACACTGACACGGAAATCCACAGGAAATCGTTGAAATTACGCAACGTCAGCCTTATGCAAAAAGCGCCGTTAACGACAGGACGCGAACTGCCTCAACGACTTTAACGATCGGAAATTTGAATCTCCCTTGAATAGATCGAGAGACCATTTCTCAGCCCAGTTGTAATCAGAAAGTTATCGCTTCAACAGTTCTTGTCGCAAAGTAATAGTCTGATTATCGATCGATACGTAAAGGAGTTACCACGGGAGTTGCGCTCCCGAAAGAATTTTCTTTTCAGGACCGAGCCTTTTCTTCTAAATCAACGAGACGATCATCTCTACAAGACATCAGAGGTCCTTCCTTTCAATTTTTCTTATGACCCTGCCAGACCAGTCAACGGAAGTGTTAAAATCGAATGTTTAAGTTATTCTTATTTCGCAGGGGCAAACCCCCTTTGCTTGTGTACGTGTTACCTTCGTTTCTCAGGGGTGTTACCCCAAGCCATAAACGTACCTCTCCAGCAAGCGAGTAGCTTTCGGCTGGCATAATCTAAAATTCGATCCCAAAACCCTATAGGTTTTTATACGTGGTGGAGATGCCAGACATCGATCCCCATACCTCTCGCTGGTACTAGTGGTAGCATTGGACGTTGTAATAGTGATAGAATCGCCAAGAAATTTTCACCTGATATCGCTCACAGCCGGAAATTTATCCCTGATCTCCTTACAGAAATTTGTATCAAACAAAATGCCACTGGAAGAGCTTAGCCAGTTTGATGAAAAGAGAATGTTGGTGACAGGTCTATGAATTTGAATTTTGAATTTGAATTAATTTTTTTTAGGTGCGTCAGCACTGAGGCTATTTTGCACCCGTCACATTATACGGGGTCCAGCCCCTTATCATAAGAAAAATAAAAGCGTGTCTGAAAACTAAAATTGCCTTACCTTGGTTAAAAGCTGAGGCTAAAAAGGGCGCTCAGCACAAATAACAACAAAACACAGGACGACACAGAATTATACTGGCCATAGGTCCAGTCGCCAGAGCCTCGTTAGTTTGCAGTCCAGGGTGTGCTACGTGGAAGTGAGGTTGACTAATCAGCACCACGCTTATAAAACAAGTTTCTTTAACATAACACAAACAAAACACATGGGCGTTAGACAGCAATGTGGCAACAGCGTCTACGTAGGCGTCTCTCTTCTGGCTTCCATTAGCTCCTCCCTGCACAGCAGACGACTTTTTCCTCGTTTCTCATTGGCACCGAAACTGTCGAGCTAGAGCGGGAAACGGGACAGGTTCTAACAAACGCGGTATAATGTCCCGGAATCGGAAGGGAAAGTACAATACTTTCATGAATATTATTTCTATTTACATGCATGGACGAAATTTCTTCATGTTCATTTTACAAAACAATCTAACTGTACATGGAACCGTTCCCTCAATTATCATGTGCAAAGTTTCACATATTCATTTCCAACAGAAACTAGCTTGACAAAAAACACAGAAATATAGCTATGCAGGAAAACAAGATGACGTGGCCGAAGCAACTTCTAATTAACGTGAGCTTCTATTAATTATTATTTACTATACACAATAGCATATTACGTAAGGTACAAAATTGTTTTCTGAGTATTATTTTCAAATCTTGAATTTTCGTGACTTTTGTTGTAAAACGTGTCTTCTAAAATCAGGCTACAAAAAGGTGCTTTCATTTTCCTCCGTGTCCATGAAAATCGACTACAGAATTTCAGTGTTTTGCGCACAATAAATATGGCAAACTACTTTATAGGGTCCTACCCTAAAGCTACCATATTTTCAGAAAGTGAAATCGGGACGTTTTTGAGGACTAACTTACAGCGTTGGTTGTTGTGTTCAACTTGCGCCGTTGTTTTCCATCTGACAACAATTACCCACACAGTCAGCCACCGCTAGCAACAAACACAACTGCATACGCTCAACTTCTGTCTACCCGTCCGCCTGACTAAAATTCAAGAAAACGTTTCTTGCATGTTATATTTTTCTTTTTCTTTCGCAATCAACAATGTTTTGTGGAAAATGTGCGTTTGTATGTTTATTACGACTGAGTAAACACAAGAAAAATTATAGAAAAAATGGCTTGACAAGAAATCGGGACATTTTGACGTTCCGAATGAGGTCATAAAAAAGTCGGGACACGGACCGAAAAGAAAGGGACTGTCCCGACTACATCGGGACGTCTGGTAGCCTTATCCTACCCTCTCCATCAGGCTTCCGGTCAGAAGCGTTCCGGAATTTCACTTGTGAAATATAGCAACCCTATATTGTAAGTTTTCACAGAGCTGAGATATTCGCATTTTCCACGCTCTTGCAGCGAACGAATCGCCCTGTACAAACCCAACACATAACCCCAAAAATGATTCTCTATGCACTGTTTCCATGAAACAATTATACATAGCAGCGTGGCATTCCTCTTCATCAAAATGTCTTCCCCGTTACGTACAATCCCGCACCATCCTGCGGCATGTCGGACTCCACAGTGATTACTACCTTTGAAGAAGCCGCCGACGGAATCCCATCTAATTCCATCAGGAAGCCGTAGCTCCGGGGGAATCTTCCGGAGGCTCCTGGAGGATTCCTTCGCAACGGGAGCAGCTGCACAGATTACAGATTTCTGCAAAGGGAATTAGAAACGACGGAAAGCGTGGAATAAAAAGGGAATCTAAAGATACGCGGACTGAATTTAAGTAATGAACGGCGGGTTGCCCGCATGGCCGGGGTTTACCCGATGCATAATCTCCAAGAAAAGTAATAATCTTAAGTAGATTGAAGAAGAGAAATGCATATGTTGATTAATACTTGTGTCCGCTTCTTATGGTTCTTCCTATTGATATTTTCAAGCCTACACAGTGGTATAGACAAACAGGAGACCAGAAAAGACTTGATGTAGAGGCAGGAAGTGGAGGAATATCTTCTGGATATATCTGTAAAGAAGATTCATTTATCTAGATTTACTCATAGGCGTGCGAACGGGGAACAAGGCGGTCAGTTTCCTTGTAGTATTTTCACTAATAATATATTAGTATTTATGTTTTAAGTTCACTTCATGCACAAATAGGCTAATCGGGACTTTTCTGTATACATGTATACATATATATATTCTTTATGTATGTAAAATATATATATATATATATATATATATATATATATATATATATTATATATATATATATATATATATATATATATATATATATATATATATATGTAATATGTGGCCGCGGTGGCTCAATCGGTAACGCATCTGACTACCATGCTCAAGGTCCCGGGTTCGATCCCCGGCCGATTCAAATCCGGGAACTTTTCTAACGTTGGAAGCGCCCACCCAGCGTCGAATAACATGGGTACCTGGGGGGTAAAGGCGGTCAGGGGCGTGATGCTGATCACATCACCCCCACTCACGACCGGATAAAGAAAGTGTGGGGCGTTACCCCCACACCCCCTATACGCCTACATGGCGTGGTGCTAAGCACAGGGGAGCACTTTACCTTCTTTTACATTTACCGCGTGAGGCACCTAAAAGTACCATCTGAAATAGCGAAGAAACCAGAAACAGTAGCGATGTGAGGTTTGTGGGAAACAATAATATCAAATGGGGCTCGTAAATCGGAGGTATGGGGTGGGTCGAAAAATATCGACAAATGGGGCATCTGGAGCAAAGTCATATTTTTTTTAATGGAACGATATACAATAACATGCATAATATAAAAGAGCACACGCAGAGAAACACAACGCCGTTGGTCTCATGCATCTACTGCACATAGGAGCGAAAATATGGCCATGTGAAAATATGTAAAAGTAGAGTATTTTTGTGACTCCCAGGCCAACTTTGATTTCTTGACCAAACGACCACAAAAAGTTAAAAAACTCACTTTCTCTCCCCGTTCCGCGCCTCATTTATTGCGCTGACGACGTTTCACGGGGGCAAAAAGGCAGTGATGAGTGAAAGATGAGCTCTCGTTCTCTCATCCTCCTCATCTTTCTCATCTTTCTCGTTGTTCTCTCATTCTCTTTTTATTCTCCTCTCATCCTCTTATATTTTTTTTTATTCTCTCATTTTTTTATTCTCTTATTTTCTTATTTTTTGAAAGATGAGTGCATCTTATCGTAATTTTCCAAGTCTGGGACCAAATGTTTATATATCGTGACCTACGTAAACCTCTCCTCTCATTCTCTCATTCTCTCATTCTCTTATTTTTTGAAAGATGAGTGCACTTTATCGTAATTTTCCAAGTTTGGGACCAAATGTTTATATATTGTGACCTACGTAAACCTCTTCTCTTATCCTCTTATTCTCTCAATCTCTCAATCTCTCAATCTCTCAATCTCTCATTCTCTCATTCTCTCTACCTTTAGAATATTGTCGTCAACATTTTAGAGAGATGAAGTTGGAGTGCTGGAATCAACGGGGCCAAATGTTTATATATATCGTGATCTTCGTAAACCTCTTCTCTCATCCTCTTATTCTCTCAATCTCTCAATCTCTCATTCTCTCATTCTCTCTACCTTTAGAATATTGTCGTCAACATTTTAGAGAGATGAAGTTGGAGTGCTGGAATCAACGGGGCCAAATGTTTATATATATCGTGATCTTCGTAAACCTCTTCTCTCATCCTCTTATTCTCTCAATCTCTCAATCTCTCATTCTCTCATTCTCTCTACCTTTAGAATATTGTCGTCAACATTTTAGAGAGATGAAGTTGGAGTGCTGGAATCAACGGGGCCAAATGTTTATATATATCGTGATCTTCGTAAACCTCTTCTCTCGGGGAGGGAACGATGTACCACACACACACACACACACACACACACACACACACACACACACACACACACACACACACACACACACACACACACACACACACACACACACACGCGCGTATGCCTCTTATTATTTTCCGTATTGTAACGCAAACAAACAAACAAAATAATAATTGTTGTTTTTTAGAATACCTGGCCCCTAACCCGCCAGGGTGCGTGGTGCCCAACCAAAAATGTAAAAGTTTTCTAATGGCTGCGGTTATAGATTACCGCACCTCTGTAGAGTTTCACGTGTTTTTTTTTTCCCCCAAACTTCCATGAAACCCTACAGAGGACCTCCGTAATGCATGCAACGTGTACTAACGACTTTAGTGTTATTTGATGTTGTGATATTTTTGGATATAGAGTTTTATTGTGAGATATAGATAAAAATAATTATGTTTATTATAATATTTTCTTGATGAAGATGGAGAATGTATGTGTGCGTGTTACAAATAAAGTTGCATGCTTTTTTCTAGTGTGTGTGTATGTGTTTTTGACGTTTCGACAGCATCTGAAATGATAAAAAAGAAATTTTATTGTTAATTTTCATGTGTAAAAAAAAAACAACAAATTTTTTTTGTGCAAATTTTCTGATTGTCTCGTGCTATAGTGCAAAAAGACATTGTAACTAATCTGAACTAGTGAAATTCGTATTGTGCCATTGTAACTGATTGTGCTAGTGCAGAAAATTTCTTATTGTGCAAGAAAATAGATGTTAAAAACTTGTTAAAACTGCTCTGTGACCCTCTCATTCTTCACGTCGTAGGCGAAGGACTTCTCTGCAATCAGGATGACACTGCATAGGGTATCCTCGGGCAAGGCATCGTGGAACTCGCAGACGACCTTGATGTTGGTTCGATCGTTGACCACAACCTGCTTTCTCTTAGATGTGTTGATGACGGTCATGGGTCTCCGGGCTTTGAACTCGCTGGGCGTGTAGTACATGTCCACACTTCCCTCGGTCACGCGCTTGTAAGCCGAAAACGCTTCGTAAAGTTTGAGGTAATCGTTTTTGGTCACGTCGAGGTTGTAATTCTCGCGCGGGAACACTTCGTTGCGTCCATTTTTGAGATAAACATTCTTGATCTTGCAGTCGTCGAATTTGCTGGAATCTTTCTCCTGATTTTTGTCCCTCCCGGTCTGAAAGAGCACTACGACGAAATCTGGCATGTCGAACTGTATGTTGTTGAACTGCGTCGTCACGTCGAATTCCATGTGACTTCCCGATGCTACCTTCTGCACGCACTGGTAACCGTGAAAGTGAATCGGCACCTGCGGACTTTTCAAGATCTCCGCTTTGTACTTGAGGGCGTAGTTTGTTTCGTATTCCACCACCGGCATTCTCAATTCCATGCTCCGAATGACGCACTTGGCTGCTTCGGGTAGAGTGTTGGCTATCGGCGTGGTGCCGTCCGGACCCAAAGTAGCGTATCGCATCAGTGCATCGTTGTCGTTGGCTGCTCTTCGAAACGTGACTCTCAGTCCTCCCTTCCACATGATCTCCTTGTAGTCCGAGAAGAATCCCGGAAGCAGACGCATGGGAAAGAGCACCGTGTGACTTTTCGTCGATATTTTGGTCCCCGCTTCGAATCCTCCCGCCTGATAGTATGCTGCATCCGTTTTGGATAATTTCAACGTTCCCACTGCCGTCGACGTGATGCCTGGATAATCTATTCTGTCGATGACGGTGTTATGTTTCCTCACCTCCACCTGCGAGAACAGGTGAGGCACGAAGTTGTCCACGAGTATCAAGTTTGCTGCTGCGGGAAACGCGTCTTCGCTTTCTTTCTTCACCACGTCGAATTGAAGGTAGAGGTCTGCTCTGTGAGGATGAATGAACCCATCGCCTACGTCAACGTCGTATTCGATCTCCCTGTTCGCTTCGTTCAGATTGGCGAACGTGCGACGGTTGGGAGGGAAAGATTGCAATTCGTAACTTTCGATTTGCTCCATTTCACTATGTGTGTTATTTATTATACGTTGATCTCCACGATGGCCGTCGTAGTGGCACCTGCGAAATCCACCACGTCTCCTTTCTCGTTCGTCACCACCAACTCTATGTCGTCTATGCGGTTGCGACATACTGGAAAATAGATCGGCGAAGAGGGCGTGTAGATGATCGGTTCCATGAACTCGGAACTTGGTTTGAACGTGGCGATGATTCCCGTTTGTTTGTGACTTCCTAACAATCCGTCCGAAGATTTCGTGATCATGCCTTCGGCCACGTTGCAGTGTACGTTCAGAGTCTCTATGGCCAAGAATTTAGGAATATTGACTGCCGTGTGCTTAATGCCAGCTTCGAGTTTTGTGTTGTTCTCGAAACCTAAAAGTTCTCCTATGGTGCCCAGGTCCACAGTCTCCGTCGCGGATAGGATTTCCACTCTGTGCGTGACCGAATTTTGAGAAAGATACGTGCCTTTGGGTAACTGAGCTTGCAAAGTAGAAAGATTGTATTGGCCTGGTGTGACGACGATGTGTTCGCTTCCTACGCTAATTTTGTTGTTGTGCTGCGTAACATTAGGTATGAGGTACATGCTGTAGAATGCACGCAGAGCCACGGATTTAGGATAGACAATGTCGTCGTGCAGCGTGAGTTTCAAGATTGAAGATTCACTCGTGAGATGGAACACGCCCATCCTAGTGATGCTGTTTGAGGTTCCACAATGCTTTCTGGAAATCCTCGATCGTAGGGTTATTTATTTTAGAGAGAAACGCGAGCACGGAGAGGCAGAGATGACCGCAGTTCACGTCTCCGAAATTTTGAATGCGTTCGTCGTTGTAGTATATGGAGGTTTTGTTTGTTTTCAGATAATGAACTAAATTTGTAGGTGGAACACCTCCGAAAGAATCGAAAACGAATGCTTTATCATCATTTTTGTGGTAACATATCCAATGCGTGCCTGGATTTTCTTGACCGTCCAAGTTGACTACTCCGCATTCTCTTCTTTTAACGCTTGAAGGTAACGAGTCGGACATGAAAACTCCTCTGAAGTGTTTGATTTGTAACGGTTCGATCAGAGATTCAATATCTCGGTTGGTGAGTGCTTCTGTTTCTTTTTTTTAAACTTTCTCATCACGCCCTTCCCCTTCTTCTCCATGGCCAGGTTGTGACGTTTCTGTTCTTCCAATTCCGCCTTGTTCTTCTTTGAGTCGATGACGGTTTTCGCGATGGCGGCACTTCCGCCGGCCAAACTTCCAACGGCCCCCAATGCTGCCAGGATGGCCGGGATGCTGAATATGAAACCTCCGATCTTTTGCTGTTTCCGCGAACGTTGCAACCGTCTCAATTGAGGTGTGCTGAGCAGCAACTTCATTCCATGTCCTTTCGACAAGCAAGAACGTTTCTTCTCGCGTTGTTTCTTGGTGA
Source organism: Lepisma saccharinum (assembly GCF_977018435.1). Classification (NCBI taxonomy): domain Eukaryota; kingdom Metazoa; phylum Arthropoda; class Insecta; order Zygentoma; family Lepismatidae; genus Lepisma; species Lepisma saccharinum. The sequence goes on from NC_139245.1 coordinate 38,430,419, forward strand.
GTAACCCATCGAGGGCACCTAGATTTTTAAGATTGGAGTATGGTATCTGGTACACAACACCCTTGGGCTTCATGTTGATGCTCTATGCGTTATTTTCGCAGTATGTTATTTATATATATTCTGAGATTTTTTCTTGTGTAGTTTTTTACGGTATGTTATTTATATATTTTCAAGGCCTCGCAGTCGCTACACAAATTCTATTACGTGCTTTGTTTTCTTGCCAAGAAGTTCCTTTGTCCCCTTGTACACGATTCGAGTTTTGTTCTCGATTAAAATAGATAGCTTCTCGTCGGATAACATGTTAGCGTATCGATCTGGTAAAAATAGACTGTATTGTGCGTTGAGCAACAGGCGTACCTTGGGACCATACTGGGTAGAAACGATTGAACCGGAAGTTATCGTGTAAGGTTTGTCGACTTCCAATTCCCGAATTTTTACATACTCGACTGACAAATTTAGCATTTGTTTTAATGCTTGGAGATCACTTATTTTTTCAGTTGTCATATTGAAGAAGAGAAATTTTCAGTGTGTGTGTTAGGGAAATTTAATTGTTTTTTTTTCACCATGTGTGTTATTTATATATACCGAAGATTATATTTTTCACGATGTGCGTTATTTATATATCAAGTTTTTTTGATGCGTATATATTATTATTTTTTAACAGAGGAAGAAAGTCCGTGCTTCGGAAAACGCGATGATGTGCGTAATGATATCTTCCTTCTCCTGCATAGACTTGTACCAATCATCAGTATACCGTCTTCTTCCCTGCATCGCCTCGTGCAGTTCCTCCGACCTCTCGTTTAATTTCTCCCCTGCAGCCGAAAGCAGAATGTTGAGATCACTGCACCTCAGGCCGCTGATCTCCCGAAGATGGTCCTTGAGAACCATTTCACAAGGGATGCGAAATTCCGGCGTTGTTCTTGCCATGATTAGAAGTTTATTAACATCTCCGTTAACTACCTTTTTGAATATTTTAGATAGTAGTTCGTGCGGCAAATCAGTTATACGAGACATGTTTATTTTTTTACTGTATGTTATTTATATACCCCACCCCAATTTTTGTTTCGTGTTCATGGCGATGGTGGTACCCAGTGCGGCGACCCGTTCACCCAACGATGCGTCTCTGCTGACGAATCTTTCGAAAGCTGCGTGCTCTAACTTTCTGTCTGCTTCGTGACGTGCATTCAGATCCGTCTGCGTGGTGTTGTAGGCGATGTCGTGATCTTTGCATGCTGCGTCCAACGGATTCACACCCTTGTCTCCTCTCTCCAATCTTTTCTCGAGTTTGGTACCCGGTCCGCAGTACTGGTAGCCAGGTAGATGCATCTCGAAAGGTAACTTGTTGATGATGTCGTTTACGAGTCCCTTTCCTTCGGCCACGTTCCAAAATTTCGGAGGCAGCGTGTTGATGATTTTGATGAGGTAACCTATGCCCTTGTCGTCGTTCACGATGAAGTTGGAAAGTTTCGTGCTGATCATGTCCACGATGCCAATCTTCTCGTTGTAGAAATTACGGTTGCCTGCATTTTCTTCGCCGGCTATCACCAACAATCGGTCCACGAGCTTCCTCACGTCGTCCACCCAAACGAATTCTTTGGGTAACGTGTTGTAGCGTTTGACCCCGCTGCCTGTTTTGACCTGGTTCCAAATCGGTTTGATGAGATTCCTGTACTTCTCGCCGCTGCTTGATTTCACCCTATTCTGCGAGGCGTCGTTGTTCTGGTACAAGGCATCCGTCATGATCAGAATTTCCTTGTAACTCTGGTAATCTTCGTCAGTGTAATCTTTCGGCTGCTTTTTGGCAACGAGTTCCCACAGTCCCACCGTACCCGGATACCTGTTCCAACTATCCTTGTCGCCTAAATTGACTTTAATGTCGTTGCCTTCGAAGGTCACCTTCGATTTCCCAATCTTCCACACCACACCGCCGCCTTCGCTGGTTTCCATGCTGGGATACAATCCGAACACTTCATCCTTGTCGAATTTCCCCGTGCTCAGGTAGTCTCGTGCCAAAGGTCCCAACTCGATTTTATCCGAAGACGTGCTACCTATAGCTCGACGTCGTGCCGGTACATCCTTCAGTTCGAACGGCGTCGAAGGAATGCTTGAAATAGGCGTGGGTACAGCGTAACTTTTAGCTGCGAGCGGTACGAGTTCATTAATCAAATTTTTATTTTGTTCCGTGACACTTTTAATTTCTTTACCTAGACCGCTGATGGCATCGATCACAGGTTGATCCTGACGTTTTTTCTCTTCGTAGAATCCACGATTCTCGGATTTCCAACCTTTGAAGCGTTTCGCAAGGTAATTGCGAAGCTTGAGATTTTCGTCTTCGATTTTTCGTTTCGTCATGACGTTATTTATATACGTCGTTTCTCACAACGTTGCAACGTTTAGAAAGTCGTTGATTTTGTTTCTGTATTTTCCATCGTTGGGTTTTCTCGTCATGTCGATCGTCACAAATCCGAAATCGTCACCGTTCCAGCAAGTAGAGCAGCCTTCCGAAAATTGATTGTAGTTCATGTCTCCGCCTACGTAGTCATCGTACACATGCTTGAGGTTGGTGTGATCTTGACGAAACAAACATATGAAATTAGCGTTGTCGCGTACTAACTGTTTTGGAATTTTGGAAAACGTTTGAGCTAGGTAGAAGCAGTCCATTCCTTTGTGACGGCCTTGCGTGAAAAAGTTGCGAATTTCATTTTGATTTTCCAGGATGGCGTCGTCGAACACAACGACTGAATTTTCACGACAATCGTCGAGTGGTTTTATTTCCGAGGCGAACGTTGCAATGTCCAGACCATCGTACAGTTTCATCAGTTGCTGGTATTTGGATTGCTCTAAACTTTTCGAGAACACGTACAGGTGCCTGTTCTTCCAATCTAACCAATTCGGTGCAAGGAGAAAATTGTCCACGAGCAGTGTCGTTTTTCCACACCCCGAAGGTCCTACGATCAGACAGCGGATGCTGTCGGGGAGCAACTCGCCGTTTTTTTCTTCGTTTGACTTTCCGAATTAGGTAAACGTTTCACAACATTCCACGTACTCATAGAATCACTTCGTTTGAATCGATCCAACTTGTTTCCGGAAGTCCCAGCCATTTCACCAAAAGTTTGTTGCCTCTCTTGCGCAAAACTTTTTCGATAAGGTACGTGTCAGGGTATTTAGTTTTAGAGAGTTCCTCCTCGTAGAAGCGCCCCAATAAAATTTCACCGCCACTGTCTTTTATTATATACGTGTGACGGTTCCCAGGTAGAACTCGAACCACGGTAAAAAGTTCAGTACTCCAGTTTCGTGTAAAACCCCTGTCGAACGTTCGCTTCAATTTACTGACCCTCACCTGTTCTCCAATTTTGTATTTAGCTTTTTTTGTCGTGGGCGTGTACTTTGGACAGTAAACGCTAGAAATTAAATGTTGCTCGTCAGACCTGGTAACGTCAGCTGGCTTCATGCCTATCGTTGCGTGCCGTGTGTGATTATAGTCGTTAACAAGTTCCGGAAGAATGATGACCCACTTGTAGCTTCCCTGAAGCGTGAAACGTGACCACATGCGCGATTTCAGAGTGCGATTGAATCTTTCCACAATGCTGGCCTTGACGTCACTGAAGGTCGAGTAATGATGAACGTTGTGTTTCCGAATAAACTTTTGGAATACGGCATTGTAAAATTCCTTCCCTTTGTCCGTGTGCAGAAACCGAGGTCGTCTGCCGCCGCTTTCGCGAAAAATTGTCTTGAATGCTTCCGTGACGCACGTTCCTGTTTTCGCCTTCAAAGGTAGAGCCCATGCGAATTTCGAAAATGTGTCTATGACGGTGAGGAGGTACTTGTTGCCATTGTTCAATTTATGCACGTTTTTTAACTTGCCGCTACTCATTTCGACGAGGTCGCTTTCCCAGAGGTCGTCGATTCCCTTGGTTACCACAGCCAAACGTTCGTAGTTGCGGCGTGCAGGTTTATGTAATTCTTGGACGATGGCTTGCCTAGACATTTTTTATTATTTTTAGAGATTACGTTTCAAAAGAAGCACAAGCGTGATGGGATTCAAAGAGGGTGGCACTTCGCTCGTGTTTTGAATGATCAGCTTATCGCCGGCACTCACGTCGAAAACAGTAAGATCTTCGTCTTCGTGTATTTCATATATGTTGCGCGTTTCGTTCCAACGCGCCAGAGGAATGTTTCCTGCTTTCTGGACACCACGATTCGATATCAAAGTCATGGTGGGAACGCTAGCTTTTCTGCCGTGAGACCAGTACGAAAATTCGTTTATCTGAATCGTGCCATCGAGGAGAAACTTGTAGTACGGATGATAAGGATGTAGCATGTACAGTTTGTTACCTTCGACGAAGGTGGAGATTCTCTGTTGATTGGGAACGCTGTTGATTTCGATGGCTTGCAGAGAATGCAGTTTAGCGAATTTAGTATCGATGCTAACGAGGTTGCTGTGAAGCTGACCCAGTGTGTTTTGTACGGGCACCAAATGCTCGACTATGGTATCCGTTACGGTAGAAAATGACGGTTTGATTTTCACTTCCACGTTCAACTGCTTGTAGCTTTCGTTGAGTTCTTGCAACTTGGCACCGAAAGAGGCCAGCGTCGATTCCTGCGTTGATTCCAGCACTCCAACTTGATCTCTGATGTTGACCACAATGTTCTGAAGGTTCTCGATTTGATTCAATTTCGAGCTCTTCTCGGTAAGATCGTTCACGATGATTCGCATCTCTGTAAACTGCGTGTGAAGGTCGGCGACGCTCTGCGAAGTGGGCAGCGTCGACACCAGCGAAGCAAGTTCGTCTCGAATCTGTTCCACGTTCGCTGTTTCCGTTTCCAGTCGTTTCAGCATACGTGATATGTTCCTTTTCAAAGCGTGTAATTCTTTGGAGGTGGGGAGATTGGCCACTTTACTCTCGAGATCGCTCAATGAACTTTTGATGTCACTCGAATCGGATAGTGCCGTCACCGCCGTTTTCAATTTTTCCAAATCTTCACTTGAAGGCACGCTCGTTCGTAACGATTCCAAGTCACCCTGTATGTTGTCCAGTACGTGATGAAAATGAGCGAGATTCGTTTCGACGTTCAAATTTTCTAAATATTCGATCTTCTGCTGAACAGTGCTCAACGTGTCTTGAATGCTCGTCAACACACTTGCTTCAGCGTGAATATTTTTAATTTCTTCGTTGATCAATTCCAAGGACGCCTGAAGCGTAGCGATGGTGGTTTGAATGTGTTCGAAATCTTGATAAGCCTCCAGTTGAATTTTTATGTTCGCGACGCTTTTACCGATGACCTGCAGTTCGTCCGACGATGGTAGGTTCGTCATTGTATCTTCCAAAGTCTGCAACTTGGATTTGATTTCTCCCAACGTGCCAGTGAATTCTTCTTGTAATTTAGAAACAACGACCTGCAAGCGTTCTATATCAATATCGTTCACGACGGTTTGAAGTTCAGAGAAATTCTTTTCTATTGCGGAAGTTCGCTCTTCGATTTCGAGTTTCAATTTTTCCAAATCTTCATTTTTCGATTGAAATTGCTGTAATTTGGCCAAATCATTTTGAAGCGAATCCATGCTCAACTGTATATTTTGAATGTTGTCGTAAGAAGGTACGTCAACATAATTTTTTATCAGTGTTTTCAGTTCGGAATCGATTTTCAGAATGGGATCGAGACATTGCGTTTGGAGCGTAGCGATCTCAGACTCTAAACTTTTGTTTAAGGTCTCCTGCAAAGCGATCAAATCGGTCCTCAACTTCTTAACTCGAACGTCCAGCATGAGAATCTCTTCTGCATGGTCTACACGCTTAGTGTTGCCGAAAATGTCGTTAGGCATTTTGGTTAACGGTTATTTATAATAGGATAGACGATTCGTAATTCTACGAAGAGAGGAATAAGTTTGTCGTAATCTCCTAGGAGTTCCACGTAAAGATAATCTCCTGCAGACACATCGTACGACATGTTAGAAAGTAGCTTGTCGTGCTTCATTCGAAAAATGTTCTTGCCGGTAGAAATTTTGATTTCGCCTGCGTTTTCCGGATTCACGGTGATTTGAAGTTTCCCGTCGATCGGAATTTCATAGAAATGTAAATTGTTATTAAAAACATAAAACATCTTGCCCACATCGTTATTTATTTCCGTCCAAATGCTGTTGAGGTGAATGATTAACAAACCGCTGAGTTTAGATAACACGGAAGGTAAGAGGTTATTGGAATTTGGTGCTGCAGTGTCCATGTTGCTTTGTTTGCGAAAACCAAAGAGATTCATTGTTCTTGTTAGTTATTTAACACATCGTGCTTTTTTGCTATTCTTCAAAACATACGCAGGAAGAGAATGAAAGAGGGAGCCCTCGGGCGATGAAAAGTTGCAACCTGTTATTATGTTGTTAAGCCCGCTCAAACCGAGGCTCATTAAATTCAACTCTTATTTTTCATCGCCCGAGGGCTCCCTCTTTTATTCTTTTCCTCCGTCTGCCATTCTTCTTCAAAAACACAGCGGACTTCATGACTATGGGGTTACGGTTAACACACGTCACATTTATCGCTTTTATTGTAGTGCCCCCACTCTCGCGTGTGGATTTGACAATCGAGAACGCGTAACTTGTTGTCTCTGCCATCCAATGCGACCTTGGTTACGCGCGTCGTGTACAAATCATGCAATTTACTTGCAATGCGATGATCGGTGCTAAGTTGCCTTTTACCATGAAAAAGGCATTCTTTGTAGTTTTGCATGCTAAATTTGCTGGTACTTATTTTTCCTACCCCCTTCGCCTTCTTGATCTCTTTTTCTTCTGTAATCTTTACACAGTACATTTTGGCACGAAGCCCCGCAAATTCCCTGCTGTAATTACCAGCCGCTTCATCTTTGAACTTTCCAATCGTCATTTTGTTTTCTGCCGAATGTAAGTGATGGCCTGATGGTAAGTTGCTAAAATCAAACAGATGCTTCATCTTAGTCAGATCATGTTCGAGGCTTGGTGTTTGGATTAGAAAAATGAAGCTATCCGTGTCAATGTAACATATTTGGATGTTATCTCCATAAAAAGGTTGAAACTGACCGTAGTACGATTGGTACATGTGCAATTTTGATAGTTCAAGGACGGTGGCACCTATGGCAATCGGCTTGTTGAGCATCACTTGCTTCTTGTTCCTCTCAACAAATACTAGATTCTCGTCGAAAATAGTGAAGTTTTTGAAGTAGGGTGACGCGACGATCTTCTCAAATTTCTTTTCGTCCGTGACCAACGTTGCGTCGATGTAATTACGCACGTTCTCCATCGTCTTGCCGTAGATGGCGTTATTGAACAGTTTGTACAGATCCTTGTCTGCAGGCGATGTCGATTGCGCTCTGCGGCGCGTGTTCTCGGCTATGTAGGGTTCCAGCCACTTGCTCTGTCGGAACTTCAATCCTCTATGAACTTTCTTCAACTGCAAGCCGTGACTCAGGTAAAATTGGAGGAGTCGGTAGTGCAGAACGTAATTCCGCTTGTTCTCCATGCTTAGTATGAGTTTTGGCTCCGATCCTCCAGGTGGCTTCTCCTTGGTGGGGGCCAGGGCCAATCCGTGATGTTTCTTGTGAAGCGTTTCGGGATAATCGAGATCCACTTCCAAGAAACAGCCCCATTCATTATCTTCGCTCCAGTTAAGAAAATCTTCGCAGGAGAGTTCCTCTTCGGTCATCCACCCGTAGTCGCTGATGGGAAGACACTGGGACATGGAGTGGCCGTACAGGTTGTTGACATCCCAGTAGACAATATAGGTGTTGGGTTTCGATGCATCGTAACCAGGCGTATGAGGATTGTTTGCTTGAGCATGGCGTCGGGGACATTGGACGATGCCACCCCGTATCGCACTCTCCATAAAAGCATACTGTTCCTTCTCTGCGATGAGGCCCAGTTCCATGTTGGTGTATTTCATCATCGATTCCCAAGTCAATCCCGGCGTGGTGAAGAAATACGCAGGATCCAACTTGTATATCGCGATGCATCTCTTACGAAACGATTCGAAAATATCCATCAGAAGTGTCACATCCAATTTCAGATAAAGATCGTGATAATCGCGAAAAGTTTGGCAATTGAATGCCGTCCACACACTACGAGCGTGTTCGTAGTCCTCTTCGGAACAGACGTCCTCCGTGAGAGAAGAATAAAATACCTCCCGGGGTGGAAGTTCCGTCTCGTCAAATTTGTCGAAATTGTTGACGTACTCGTAGGGGTAGACACCCTTGCGACGCAACAGATTCAAATTCTCATCTCTCCCCGAAAAACATTTTTGCTTGGTGGCCACAAGATCTTCGTCGCCAAGTTGAGATGCAAGGCTTGCGAGGCTGGAGGACAGGAAATTGTAAGAGTCCAGGATTCGCACTTCCACGCTTCCTCCTTCTTGGAGAGGGATCCACACTCTCACCACAATATATTTCTCGCTCGTTCTCGGGATGATGCTGATTCGAGAAGTTATGTTGTGGAGTTCTTTGACGAAGAGATGTGTGTCGTACTTCTCCGTGTAGTGCAGAAACACGGCAACAAAATGCGACTCCTTAATCTTGAGATTGCACGAATTACAGATGGTGCTTAGAAATAATCCATTCTGGTGGTTATGGTGGACGACCTTGTAATTTTCGGCGGTGAAAGCCTGGTTACACTCCTCGCATCTTGTCGCCGCGTCATGTCTCTGTTGTTGTTCTGTTGTGAGAGCAGGTGGAGAAACGTAAGAGCCTTTCAGGCTGGGTGCAAGTTTTCTCGCGCATTCCGCTATCTTCTCAACAAAATGTTTTGCCGCATCGGGTCCGCAATACAAGATGACATCATTCAATTTTTGTCCGTAGATGGAGAAACTGCAAGGCTCGTGGTGAAAAATTTGGGTCGTGCTTGAGGTAGAGGGATCAGGGTTGCAAGACGTCATGGGAACTTGGAAGCTTTCAAAGTCGGCATAAAGGACGACGGGATGGTGGAGAAGAGCCTGGTGTTTCTGAAATTTCATCTTGGTTCCGGGTTCCGGCATGACATCTTCGGGTTCTGCATTCACGGAGCCAAAACACTTGTGCTGTTCTCTCATCTTCTTACCCCCGCGAAAAATTCTCAAACACCGATCGCAAATTTCGATCTTATCGCGATTCTTGCTGATCTGTCTTCCTACTAATCCTGAGAAATTCCGTATCAAACTGTAACGGCCATCTACAAGCAAGAGTCGAATTACATTATTCTGGCTTCTCGCAGGTCTTAACACACGAATGTTGTCGCAATCGTCAACCCCAAACACAGAAATATTGATATCTTTTCCTTTTTCCTCTCTATAGTTTTTTTCAAATTGATTGATCTTATTCAGGGGCACAGGATAGGAAATTCCTCTCATCATATTCTCGTATATCCCCTCGTATCCTCTGTAATTGGACAGGCGTTGGGGGTGATTATTAGCTGGGTGTAATGCGGCGATGACAGACCATAGGAAACTCTTCTGATCATTACTTTGTATGTTCAACACTGCATTTTGCTTTTTTTGTTTTTTTGTTTTTTTTTGAGTGCTGCGTAATGGTTTGAAATTGCAGACTCGAAGTTCTAACATGTGGTTGTGACCGCAAAGACTCCATCCACTTCCTCTACCTTCAAACTCTTCTTGTTTTTGTGTCAAGTGCTCAAATAGCCGTGTCACTATCTCGTCAAGATTCTCGTTATTGTCATCGTGTAAGCTTTCACACCCTACGTAAAAGCTGAAAGTGCTTGACTCGGACGAGACAACTTTCTCATACAGCAGGGTCAAGACGAGATGAATTTTAATTGCAACATTGACGAGGCAATCACGTAATTTATCGACTACCAGAGATTTCACATTGTTGAGGAAGATGCTCGAGTCACACTTTTCATCGCTTCCAGATTTATAAGTCATGATGCGTGCACTTTTATTCAAAGCACCCTCCTCATGCCCATCAGTGCGAGATTTCTTTGCCGGCGGGGCTACGACATCATGATCTGGTAGACGACATTTTTTCAAATGCCTAGCAATATTAGGTTTAGAAATCAACTTTCGACAGTTGCGACATGCCACAAGACCGGAGGGACCTGGTTGCGGTTCCATTTTTTCCTTCTGTTATTTATATATATACACAGAGAAATTTTTTTTGGGGGGGGGGTTGTGGTGATGGTAGTGGAAAGCGCACTGAAACAGAAGGAAAAAAAGTTAAAAAATGCTAGATGTTTTTTCCTTCCACATATATATTAGACGCGAACAGTATGTATGTATGTATGTATGTATGTGTGTGTGTGCACTGTTGTAGGAGGTTAAAAATATACGACATGTAAGTGTGTGTCAATTTTTTATGGCTCCTCTGAATATGTGTGTGTCAGACGCAAAACAAAAATATTAATATATCATGAAAATAAAAAACTTACCTTTCAACAGAGATGGAGAGAAACTTCAAAATAAAAACTTGTAGCTCACTAAAACTTCCACGATGATATATATGTATACTGCCAGACAAACAATTAAGAATACTGAACTCCCACGATTGACGTTCACCCTTCAAGAAAGATAGAAAAACTTCAAAATAAAACTTGTAGCTCACTAAAACTTCCACGATGATATATATGTATACTGCCAGACAAACAATTAAGAATACTGAACTGCCACGATTGACGTTCACTATGATAATAATGTACAAAGAAGAAACTACTACGTTATATAGGAACTCCTCTTTTTTTTCTCCTTCTCTCCTCCCTACTCCACGCGACTCTCTTTGGTGAAAACACAATAAGGGCTATGGTCAATATCCTAGCAAATAAAACCCTTGTTAACTAATTCATTCATGCCATATTTTTTTCAACAAAAGATTTTTGTGATGTGCACAATATTCTGTAGGGACAAATAACAATAAACGGGGCGTTGACAGTTCCACCCATGCATGTATTGTCGTTTATTTCCCCCTCGGCCTCTATTCCACGCCCCGTCAGGGTGTGGTGTGTGAAACAAACGATTCCCAGCACAAAACTCAAAAAGCGGAAGATGCTGCTGTGTTTGCTTCCGTCGCATTCGCTTCTGAATCTATTGTTATCGGGGATGTAATAGATTCTTTATTCAGAACCGTGGGAAAGCTGAAAAAAAATAAAATCTCTTCGGGCGAAAAAGGATGTAAGGTGAATGGGTTCGGGGAGGGGTTGCTGTCGATAGTTTGGTCCGTGATGAAAATGTTACATTGAGCGATGAAACACAATTTCTCCACAGGGACAGGAAAAATTTCTACCGAGCGTCGCTATCCACGCGAACATTAGAAATTGCCTGAATAGCTTGGGGGCTTGGCATAGGATTATCGATTTTTGTTTTAGAGAATAATCTATGTAAGATTCTAGCATCGAGAATAAACAACATTGATTAAATTTTTGACAACATTCGCAGTACAAATCTAAACTCGTGATGATTTCGCCGTTAGAACCTTTTTGGGTTGGGCACCACGCACCCTGGCGGGTTAGGGGCCAGGTATTCTAAAAAACAACAATTATTATTTTGTTTGTTTGTTTGCGTTACAATACGGAAAATAATAAGAGGCATACGCGCGTGTGTGTGTGTGTGTGTGTGTGTGTGTGTGTGTGTGTGTGTGTGTGTGTGTGTGTGTGTGTGTGTGTGTGTGTGTGTGTGTGTGTGGTACATCGTTCCCTCCCCGAGAGAAGAGGTTTACGAAGATCACGATATATATAAACATTTGGCCCCGTTGATTCCAGCACTCCAACTTCATCTCTCTAAAATGTTGACGACAATATTCTAAAGGTAGAGAGAATGAGAGAATGAGAGATTGAGAGATTGAGAGAATAAGAGGATGAGAGAAGAGGTTTACGAAGATCACGATATATATAAACATTTGGCCCCGTTGATTCCAGCACTCCAACTTCATCTCTCTAAAATGTTGACGACAATATTCTAAAGGTAGAGAGAATGAGAGAATGAGAGATTGAGAGATTGAGAGATTGAGAGATTGAGAGAATAAGAGGATAAGAGAAGAGGTTTACGTAGGTCACAATATATAAACATTTGGTCCCAAACTTGGAAAATTACGATAAAGTGCACTCATCTTTCAAAAAATAAGAGAATGAGAGAATGAGAGAATGAGAGGAGAGGTTTACGTAGGTCACGATATATAAACATTTGGTCCCAGACTTGGAAAATTACGATAAGATGCACTCATCTTTCAAAAAATAAGAAAATAAGAGAATAAAAAAATGAGAGAATAAAAAAAAATATAAGAGGATGAGAGGAGAATAAAAAGAGAATGAGAGAACAACGAGAAAGATGAGAAAGATGAGGAGGATGAGAGAACGAGAGCTCATCTTTCACTCATCACTGCCTTTTTGCCCCCGTGAAACGTCGTCAGCGCAATAAATGAGGCGCGGAACGGGGAGAGAAAGTGAGTTTTTTAACTTTTTGTGGTCGTTTGGTCAAGAAATCAAAGTTGGCCTGGGAGTCACAAAAATACTAACAAGTGGCCCACTTGACCGTCAGTACCACGGCATGTAAGACTTCGCAGGTGCCTGACAGAACTGCCTTTACGCAGAGCAAGTTTTGATAGCAGGTCCACAAGATCGTGTTAGTTCATAGCAAGCAGTCGTAGTGGTAAGAGCGAAGATTATGGTGTTCACAAAAAAAAGCGGACATGATCCTGATTTATGGGGAATGCCGAAAGAATGCCTAAGAAGCCTACCGTGTGTACGCAGAGAGATATCCGGACAGACGACAGCCATCTCGACGTCTGTTTGGTAAGTTATTTATTAAATTAAGAGACAACGGACGTGTAACACCACGAGCACGTGTACGGAACAAAAAACTACAGGTGAGGCAGGTGCTACAAATGTTCTCGCCGCTGTTGCTGTGAATCCGCACGTTAGCTCCCGTGAAATTGCCAGGGATGCTGGGATGAGTCAGCGAAGTGTATTGCGCATTCTGCAAAAACACAAGTTTCATCCATATCATATCTCCCTCCATCAGGAACTTCACGGGAATGATTTTGTGGACCGTGTTCGGTTTTGCACATGGATGTTACGACACGACACACCCGATTTGTCACGTATCCTCTTCACTGACGAGGCAACTTTTACCAATCATGGAAATGTCAACCTAAGGAACATGCACTATTGGTCGGTGACAAATCCACATTGGCTTCGCCAAGTTGAACGCCAGCGCCCATGAAGTGTGAACGTGTGGTGCGGTATAGTGGGTGAACATCTCATTGGCCCTTTTTTTATACAAGGGACACTGAATGCTGACCGATACATACAGTTTACAACATGAACTGCCTGTACTATTGGAGGACATACCACTTCAGACAAGGAGGGACATGTGGTACCAACATGACGGGTGCCCAGCTCACAGTGCAAGACGCGCTACAGCATGTGTGGAAAATACATTTCCAAATCGTTGGATTGGACGTGGAGGGCCTGTCAAATTGCCGGCTCGTTCCCCAGAATTGACACCGTTAGACTTTTTCCTGTGGGGAAAGCTGAAGGACATTGTCTACCGGGATGTGCCAACAACTCCAGAGGATATGCAACACCGCATTACTGCGGCCTGTAGGGACATTCCCTACAGGCATTCTGTGCAACGATCTTTGCGTGGGCCTGTATCGCAGCTGACGGCCACCACTTTGAACACACAGTTTAACAGGTTTTCGCTTCTTACGCAGTGGTTCTTCGACATACTGTCATGGTCATTTTCATTATGCTGTAACACTGTCAAATACATGGTGCTGACGATGTCCACTGTATTTTTTCTTCCTTTAACACGTTCTGTCTTCATCTTGTCCAATGGCTTCCGACATGTCATACTTGTACATGCCGTGGTACTGACGGTCAAAGTGGGCCACTTGTTAGTTTGTTTACATATTTTCACATGGCCATATCTTCGTTCCTATGTGCAGTAGATGCATGAGACCAACGGCGTTGTGTTTCTCTGCGTGTGCTCTTTTATATTATGCATGTTATTGTATATCGTTTCATTTAAAAAAAATATGACTTTGCTCCAGATGCCCCATTTGTCGATATTTTTCGACCCACCCCATACCTCCGATTTACGAGCCCCATTTGATATTATTGTTTCCCGCAAACCTCACATCGCTACTGTTTCTGGTTTCTTCGCTATTTCAGATGGTACTTTTAGGTGCCTCACGCGGTATACATATATATGTAACTTTCCTTACAGAACGTTCATTTATTTAGTTTTACTCATAGTCATGCGCCACCTCCTAATATTTTAACTTCCAATCTCTTGAGTTTTTAACTCCACTTTATGCGCAGACAGGCTAATCGGGACTGGACTTAGAATTTAAAGTTGGATGCGAACCACTCTGTCCCCCACAGACTCTCGAACCCTCCGTACGCCAGTGATTTAGTTCTTAAGGTTTGTTTCCAAGTGGCATGTGTCGCTTGACAGTTCGGGCTGTAAGCTCCATAAAGCAACACAATCCTGGAAACTAGGTGGGCAGCTAAGAAGTCATCTGACCATTCACAAGAAAGGGTATAGTCAGTCTGTGACAGATCCTTGCGTTGCAGGATCCTGACTGCGACCGACGACAAAGCCAATACCTAGTGACAACGCTGAGGCCCTCCCCCCCAGCTCGCCCCTTCCCGACACGACAGAGAGACGTGTAAGAAAAGCATGTTCAGCATGCAGTCTGCAGGTCCTCCAAGTCGAACATACGTATGTTCCAGAGAGCCTGACTTGAAATCCTACCAAAAGAATCGATGTTCACTTTTCATTCCTTTCACAATCTACTCCAATTCTCAGCGTCCACCCCCCGACCCCCCTAGGCCCCCTAGCCCCCACCTCCATTTCCTCTGGCGAGAGATGTCAGTGGGTGTAACCTCGTCTTTCACGTTCTCCCTCGGTCACATGCAGCTGCGGCTGTCCGTGACGTGATACGTATTTTGAACTTTTGCACGTCGAATATTGTGAGGCCAACAGCGTCCGTACCTCTTTTTTTCCCTTTACGCTAAGAAAGCAAACTTTTTGAAGGTCTACCGACAAAAGTTTGGCCCATGTCTTGGTGTGCGAAGTATTACAACTTCTTCAAACTTTCTCATAGCAACCCACACTCTTTCTTAGATAGTGCTGGTAGTGGCGGTTTAGAAAGAGCCAGCAAGTGGTTTCGTTTTATTGAGAAATCTGGTTTTCTTCTTACTTCATCAATATTCATTGTTGCCAAGAATGAATTCTTCTAATTAATATTTCAGGTAAGTGCATGTGTGTAAGTGACTTTTATTCTTGTATGAATCCTTCATTTCAGTGTTCTCGAAAATTACTTTTGGAAAGTAACAGAGTTACAGTTACTTGGTTTAAAAATTAACTCAGTTACAGTTACTTGGTTCAAATATTAACTCAGTTACAGTAATTTCATTCAAAAAGTAGCTCCGTTACAGTTTCTTAGTTCAAAAACTAGCTCCGTTACAGTTTCTTGGTTCAAAAAGTAACTCAGTTACAGTTATTTGGTTCAAAAATAACTGTTACAGTTATTTGTTCCAAAAGTAACTCAGTTACAGTTATTTGGTTACATAAGTAACTCAGTTACAGTTATTTGTCCAAAAAATAACTCAGTTACAGTTATTTGGTTCAAAAAGTAACTCAGTTACAGTTATTTTGTTCAAAAAGTAACTCAGTTACAATTACTACGTTCAAAAAGTAACTAATTTACAATTACTTACTTCAAAAAGTAACTCACTCATTTTACGAAGTAACTTACTTGAAGTAACTTCTACTTGAATAGTAACTATGAATGACAAACAATCAATGATAATTAATTGTTATAAAATATATATATGATGACAGCAAAAAAAATGCAGTAATCTACCCAAAATAGTTCAAATTTTCACCACCAACCACCCGGTGGAAATGTGGCGCTGGAGTAACAACTACCAGACGTTGGACACGCAAAACTTTTTTTCAGTTTATGTCAGTACAGCAGTGTTAAATATACGCTCGTCAACGTGATGGACCCTTTGAAAGCTTAAGGCAGCGTGATGAATGGTCGCGCGAAATTTTTTTCGGGATGTTGTTCACTGTGAATTCAGCGCCACATGTACACCTAGTGGTGAACATTTGAACTATTTTTTACGTTAGCACTCGCTTACCCATGATCTCCATAGCATCTATACCATGTTTCATGGCAATCAGTTGCTTCGAAAGGGCTTCAGAGGGGCCTGAGGAAGGCATCTATAATTATGACAACCTGGCAAGTACAATGAAGAGCTTCACAAACAAATGTTTGAGAGAGGATCTTTAAAACAAGGTCAAGCAATAGTTTATTTATAATTTACACGAGCAAGAAGCAGGGAAAAGGGCGGAATACAAAAACCTCGATAGCAAAGGAACAGCGTGTACATAAGCGTGCGTGCGTTCTGAACTCAAAGGTTAATCTCAGGAGACCAACTTTACGAAAAAAGCTACCAACCATGTAAAGTACTTCCGGCACGTTCCTGGCCATGGAGCTGTATCTGGTACGTTCTAATGAAAATCTCAGGGCTTGAATTTGATAAAAGTTGAACTTCCTTTACATGTATAATTTGCAAACTTCCGAGGGACGTTTCTGTTTCATTGAATAAAGAACGCGCATGTGAGTTTCAAGCAGTGAAAATATTATGGACGTCCCGGGTATGAATAACTTACACCTTTTGCCGGGCTTTCTAAACGCACGGAAGTCAAAAGCCTTAGTTCAATTACTGTAAAATACAGGGTTAGCCTAAAAGAAATAGACACTTTCAAAGTTTTACAGAAAGAAGAGTTTTAATAATAGGGCTGAAATACTTACATGGTACGTCCTGACGTTTACATTGGTAAGTTACAAGTGTTCTATGTGTGACCCATTTTGAAACACGACAGATATCAATGCGATCGTCTAGTTCTCCCCTAACGCAACTTTTCCCTTTGCACAGATAACCAGTTTCCTCAAATGCCTTGCTCGAATCGTAGATTGACTGCCTTGTGGGTGGTTGCTTACCATACCGTGTTCTAAAACGACGCTGCACGATAATAACAGAATTTGTTTTTGCAAATTCAATCACACAGAAAGCCTTCTCCTAATGGCTAGCGGCCATACTGCTCGACTTACGTCAAGGGTGCTCACGTGATGCTGACGTCACGAAGACAAACGAGAAGCGGTGGTCGTAAACTTGAAGACTTTCTCTATACAACAGTACTAAATGCTTTCTGATGTATCACACAAATTTCAATTTATATAGAGTTTAAACTGTCTATTTCTTTTAGGCTAACCCTGTATTTTAATGTTACATTCTGTTTGTTCTCATATTTATATAACCACTTCACCCCCCGATTCTCCATAGAAGGGCGACTTTCGTGGTGTAGGTGGTTATCACTGTGCGCTACGAGGCCAGAAGTCCCGGGTTCGAATCCCTGCTAAGATACCGGTGTTCACCATGTGAGTCCCTTCATATTCGGTATTGCCCAAAAGTTGCAGAAAAGCGAAGTACAGAGCATTCCCTAACATTCGCTACGAGACTCTGCGGCAAGCTGCCCGGCATCAGGGCTTGTCTTTTCCGGTGAAAGGGTCCGCGACAGTCGCTAGAGTCGGCTATTAAAATTACAGTTTTCAGATTGTGTACTAACCTTGACTACAGAAGGTGTTGAAAATGATGTCCCTCTGATGCAAATGCAACACATTCCTGGCATCTCCGAAGGAAATTTGGATTTACACGTGCAAGTTCGTATACTGTAATTCTCCCGATTTTCGTACAATACTCTCTTTTAACTCACGGATGTTGTGCGGATTGTCTTTGTATACTTTTTTTCCCCATTTTTCTTTCCACTTTTATTCAGAATTGACCCTGTTACTCTAAACGTTTTTACGAGGTTTAATATAAGCGACTGTCGCGGACTCGTTCACCGGGATAGACAAGCTCTGATGCCAGCCCGCTTGCCGCCGAGTCTCGTAGCGAATGTCAGGGAACGCTCTGTAAAATAAACCAAACTGCTCAATCAATCAATCAACCAAGTTAAAGGGGGGGACGTGTAAGGGGTGACCTTTTCCAAATGTCAACCCCACTTCCACTTGGTACACCCTGAACTCCATTGTTGAAGACTAACGAGGCTCTGGCGACTAGATTCACGGCCAGTATAGTATTCTGTGGGGGCTTGCGTTGTGTGCTGTCCGTTTCTGATTATCGTTTCATCTTATCATCCTTCATCCTCATCTTCGCGATTAGCCAAAAATGCCAGAAAGACGAATTAGAAGATATCATATCAATCAATCAAAAAATTCAATTCAGAAGGGAGAGGCAGATAATGCAATAAGGAAGGCGAAATGGAATATCAGGATGAATTTAACTAATGGAAAGGAATTCCTGACATAATGTATCCTCTCAAGGGTGAAATATTTTCAACGAGAAAAGGCGGCGGAGTAGTAAGTATCGACGGGGGGGGGGGGGTTATTTATAGTCTCTCCTTAAAATTCCTTACTTAACAACAGAGCAAGAAAAACATGGGAATCTTAAGCGCCTTGTACACGATCAAATTAATCATAAACAAGTCGTTGCATTGAACGCAATTGAAAGTCGTTGAACAGCGTTCCTATTGGAAATCTTGAATGATCTGAGAGTGCTCATGTACATGATCAAAGAAGAATTGGACAACTTGGCAGTGTGTACGGCATGGAAATAAATAAATATACTAGCGATTAGCCGTAATAGAGATAAGTTTATTTCCAAAGGAAGAAGTAGGACATATTAGAAACTCAAAAGAAGTGTGATGTTCATGTATTTTCTCGAGTCCGCTTTAGACGAAACCATTTCCTTTAACAGTTTTGCTAGCATAAATGCTAAGTAAATGCTTTAAAAAAGCAGTACGATAGTACATACTTTACACGAAAGCATTTCATGGTACATTTCGGCACAGAATTTCCGTTAGCTTTTGCGATTACAATGCATAATACATACAGCACGAAAGGCACATCGAGTTACACCATCTATGGTGAGTGCACAGTAGTTACAATTGAAAAAACTAAAATATTCTTCCATGCGTGTACAGTAAATGCTATAAAGTATGTATTTAAGCAGCGCCATTCTTTTGTACCTAAAACTATTTAATACGAAACGTTATTACTCTCAGTTGAATAGTTCATTTTAAAAATCTGAAGTGATACATTGGCTACATCTCACACGGCCGCCATTACATCGGCTTTTATCCTTAATTTATTTATTTACATGAATGAATCCAACTAGCTAATGCCCAGTTAGAGAGTTCATATTACAGGTTATCATACATGCTTCAGTGAGCGTTATTTGAAAGTGTTTCCATTACATTGTTTTTAAATTGCATATATGGCATACAGAATGCCTTTTCTAAGGCATTGTAGTTTGTACTATACTGTCAGTGTTCCATATAACAGACCCGAATTCAAGTTTTGAGCGTACTAAAGAGTAATATAATGCCTTAAGGGTTTGGGTGTCTCGAAAGCCTCTGCCCATTCTAATAATGAACCCGATAAGTTTGTAAGTGTCGCTTGCTACTTTGTTAATATGGTGAGTGAAAGATAGTCAAAATAGAGGTCAAGAGGTCGATTCTCGATAATCGATTTCAATAGCATGTGCTTTGATTGGTCGACAGTCAGATTTGGGTCGCGTTAATTAGAACCATTCCTAAATATAAATTCTTTGACCGAACCTTGGATCCAATGAGAAAAATGGCGTTCTTTCTGACGTCATTTCCTTTAATTCAAGGACTTGTTCATGATTTATTTGATCGTGTACAATGCGCTTTATGAAACCATAAGCGAAAACAAGGTGTAAGTAGTGACATCATAGACAGGAAGGAAGATTTAAGTTAGGAGAAGTAAATAGCATGAATCAAGGACCAAAAAAAAAAGATAGATGTAGACAAAAGGGGGAGGATAAGAGAAGGAAGATCAATTAGAGAGGACAAAACGAAAGATAGCTAGAAAACAGACGACACCGCGCAAGAACCTCTCACATACATCAGGGCAATACATATGTCGAGAGTGGGCACTATATCAGGACATACGCCGTCGTGTAACAACGTTCTGAGGTGATCGGGCAAGAGCGTGACCGCCGAAAGCGAAATCGGAAACCGATATTTCCCTGTCCTATAAGAAATTTATGACGTGAGTAACCACCGTAGACAACCCCTGAGAAGAACAAGTCCAAAGGGTGAAGTTTCAATACCCATTTTCCGCCCACTAAATTCCCGCTATCGCTCTCACCCACTTTCTTGGGAGCTGCCTCTTCAGTCAAGACCTTAACCACCAGTGTCCATTTCCACAAAATGTGGGCGTCTTGCTGACGTAAGGTGTAAAGAAAGAACATGATCCTTCCTCGCAGTGCATTGTGGGCCAAGTGGGTTAAATTGGGCTTTTAGAGGAAGTAAGGGTAGCCAAGTTGGAACACGTTGGGAGTGTGCCTAGTAAGAAAAACTAAATATGCTGACCAAGGCAGTAATTTATTTTATTATAAAACATAAACTAACGTAACGTTTCAACCTTCTAGCAAGGTCTTCTTCAGACTCTGTATCAAGTACAAAAGTAACCAGATACAACAAGAAGGGTAATATATATACACAAACATTAATCCCTCCAGACTATTTAGAAAGTTGTTGGGAACTTTCTAGCAGATGACTTTCACTTTCCAACTTTACTTTCACCTAAAAGGCTAAACACAATTACTTCCATATAGAATGTGGTTGGACTTTTTAATCTCACGCTCTTTTCCCTTCATTTTTCTTCCTTCTCCTCTCCTCTTTTTCTCTTGTCCTTTCCACTCTTTCCAACATCCTCTTCCATTCTTTGTTTAACTTCAGTCCCCCAGTCCAGTTCATTGTGTCTTCTTCGCCTTTCTTCTCTATTTCCTTGGCTTCCTTCCATTTTCTCACTAGCATTCTCTTCTCCCTTCCTATCTGCTTAGCCTCAGATAGACTGCCTTGGTCAGCATATTTAGTTTTTCATAATCATGGAAACAAGGCTTAATGGAGTTATAAATGCCTAGTAAGGAATAAAGTGAGGGAACGCCAAAAGAATTGAGCGCGAAAGTTAAATTTTCGCGGTTAATACGTTTTGCGGTTGTTCCTTTCTCGCTTTTTCTGATGTCCAAGTTCGGTTTCGAGCTTAATGCGTTTTGCGGTTTTTCCTTTCGCGCTTATTCTGATGTTCCAGTTTGGTTTCGCGATAAATCCTTTTCGCTGTTGTTCCTTTCGCGCTTATTCCGATGTCTAAGTTTGGTTTCGCGATTAATCCTTTTCACTGTTGTTCCTTTTGCGCTTATTCCGGTGTTCAATTTTGGTTTCGCGATTAATCCTTTTCGCTGTTGTTCCTTTCGCGCTTATTCCGGTGTTCAATTTTGGTTTCGCGATTAATCCTTTTCACTGTTGTTCCTTTTGCGCTTATTCCGGTGTTCAATTTTGGTTTCGCGATTAATCCTTTTCGCTGTTGTTCCTTTCGCGCTTATTCCGGTGTTCAATTTTGGTTTCGCGATTAATCATTTTCGCTGTTGTTCCTTTCGCGCTTATTCCGGTGTTTAATTTTGGTTTTGAGCTTAATCCGTTTCGCTGTTGTTCCTTTCGTGCTTATTGCGATGTCCAAGTTTGGTTTCGTGATTAATCATTTTCGCTGTTGTTCCTTTCGCGCTTATTCCGATGTTCCAGTTTGGTTTCGCGATTAATCATTTTCGCTGTTGTTCCTTTCGTGCTTATTCCGGTGTTCAATTTTGGTTTTGAGCTTAATCCGTTTCGCTGTTGTTCCTTTCGTGCTTATTGCGATGTCCAAGTTTGGTTTCGTGATTAATCATTTTCGCTGTTGTTCCTTTCGCGCTTATTCAGGTGTTCAATTTTGGTTTCGCGATTAATCCGATTTGCGGTTGTTCCTTTCGCGCTTATGCCGATGTCCAAGTTTGGTTTCGCGATTAATCCGCTTTTCAATTCGCGCTTATTGCGATGTCCAAGTTTGGTTTCGCGATTAACCCTTTTCGTTGTTGTTCCTTTCGCGCTTATTCAGGTGTTCAATTTTGGTTTCGCGATTAATCCGTCTTGCGGCTGTTCCTTTCGCGCTTATGCCGATGTCCAAATTTGGTTTCGCGCTTAATCCGTTTCGCTAATTCCTTTCGCGCATATTCCTTCGCGTTTAATCTGTTCACGCTTAATCCGTTTCGCGTTTAAACTTTCACGGATTCATTCCTCTTGTTCCGTTTCGCTCTTTTTTAATCCAGTGTTACGTTTCGTGGTTGTGTCGTTTCGCGATTAATCTCTTTAGCGGTTATTCCACCCTCTCCCCAAAAGTGAGTGCAAAGTGTGCCCAAGGTATCAAAAAGCTCTTCATTGACTGATGGTGTTATCTTACGCTCCTATGGCAGCAATAGAGCTATCCTCTCCGTCGCCCACAGATACCGAGAGCGTTCCAATGAATCTTCCTTAAAATATTATATCTCTCTGGCATTCTTAAACACGAAGGCCCGGACTTCAGTGGCTGATGGTTATAAAAGAGAGTAGTGTAATTGATGATACAACCAGTGCGAGAAATGATGAACCCCCCTCAGGCAGATTTGGCTACACTTAAAACTTGCTCAACATGCCCATATGAGCTTTTTGCTCAAGTGTGGTACTCCGTCTAATCCACGATTTTTGTAAAAATGCCCTCGGGAAGTTCCTGTGAAATGATGAGCCCCCTCAGATTGATTTGTCCACACTTACAAAAGGCACTTCTGTGAGATTGTTGTCCATAAGCTTGTTAAAAATATGCCCCTTTTGATATTTTTTTTGCCCACACCTAAAACTAAGCCCTTGTATCATGTTATGCATCAAATTATGATGCAAGAGCTTTTGTTTTATGCAACAAATTATGATGCAAGAGCTTTTGTATTATGCAACAAATTATGATGCAAGAGTTTTTGCATTGTGCAACAAATTATGATGCAAGAGCTTTTGCATTACACATCAGTTAGTATTGTGAGAGTGGCTGAGGAGTACAGATGTGTTGTTGCAGTGCTCCTCTTATTGTTTTTTAAATATCGCAGATTTGTATAAATTGAATTATAGGTTTGTTTGATTCAATATATAGAATTTTCTAATATATTGAACAAAGGGTTTATATTTGCCCTAGTTTGTTATACAAGATCAATACATGACACATGGTATTAGGTCAATGCCTTTCCATGCACATCACGACATGCCTGTGCAGACATGCAATTGAGAAAGGTCAGTGCTTCAGTGGATCTATACTTATTCTATTTTTGTGCATGTAGGCTATCCTGTACAACCTGTCATAGGTTTATTAAGTATAGAGTTTTGATTTGAACCCCAAGAAATTTTATATAAACACCAAAGCCAAAAATATTAACACACATACACACATACACACACACTAGGTATACAAAGCACACTGCTGAACCCAACTGATATATTTTATTAAGCATAGAATTTTGATTTGGACCCCAGGAAATCTTATATAATAAACAACAACAAAAATGCGAAATCAAAAATATTGTAATCAATGCAATAAGAATATAACCAGCCCCAATTGGACCAGGCATCAAAGGAATTGTAATCCAGACAAATGCAGAACTCCCACAAAAATATGCCCTAAATGCCATAGAAAATATAATCTGGAATATTTCACATATAAACATAAAGGTACTTGTTCTGCACAGTCATCAACATTGCCCCCACAACCATCTACATCTGGTCTGAAAAGGAAGCATGAAACACCTGTTAATGCTGGACCAGCAAAGCAGCCACGCTATGAACCCATCCATAGCAGTTTTAACGGCCAATTAAGGGATCACCGTTTTGTATCAGAGCCAAGATGTGACATTAAGAATTTTTTGAACAGTATAAATCCAGATGTGCAGGCAATTCTAAGTGCACAAAATGGCTCTTATAAGCTGTCCCTCAAATTGTTTACACAATATAAGAAGCCAAATGGCACAAAATTTACACAGCCCCACATAACAGAAACTGTACCGGTATATTCAAATGCAAATTCAGACAAAATAATAAGCAGTTTGATAGATCAATTGAATATTAAACACTCTGAATTTGCTGCAAAAGAATCAGGATGGAGCCTATGCGGAACTTCACACAAGTTATATATTAATATTTCTGAATTCAGCCCATTACAAGGATCCACATATTTGCCTTTACCTGCCAATATCAAAAACAAAACAGCCGTGGTTAACATAAAAAATAATGATGAGAAATGCTTTTTGTGGTGAATTTTAGCTGCCTTGTATCCAGTTTCAAGGAATCCTGAGAGAATAACTTATTATAAACAACATGAAAATGATTTTGATGAAGCAATGGAGGGTTTAGAATATCCAATGTCTGTTCAGAATATTGATAAATTTGAAAAAAAGGCCAGGAATATCAATGGTAAACAATTATCTATTAATGTATTTATTTGTTCTACTGGCCGTGGCAATTGGTTGATAGCACCTCTCAGAATCAGTACATTTGATGATGATTCTGCTGTTCCGATTGATCTGCTCTTAATTGAAGGGGATGATACACGCCATTATACTCTGATACATAATCTTAAAGCTTTAGTCAGAACACAACTAGACAAAACTCATAGAATATTCAAGTTGTGCAGAAGATGTTTGTCTGTATTTGATGGTCAAAAAATGGTGAATGGGGTTCGGGAAGAGAATGCAGAAATTGCTAAAAACAAGTTAATTGAGCATCTGAAATACTGTGGCAACCATAAACCTGTTCATATGGTGATGCCTAATCCAAGTGAAAATGCCAAATTCAAAAAATTTGAAGCCTTGTTGGAACACCCAGCATATATAGTCTGTAATTTTGAATCAAATCTCAAACCTCTTGCATTCTGTAGCCCAGATCCTGATGAATCTTCAATTACATCATACCAGCTACATGAACCTTCTAGTTTTTGTTATATAATTATACAGAATGGTGTTGCTAGTGAACCACACTTATACATGGGAGCAGATGCCATCAAAGAATTTGCACAAAGAATAGAAAATGAGTGCCATAACATAGCATCTAATGTCTTATTAAAATCAAAACCTATGTTGCCTTTAACAGAGAAACAGATTGAAGATTTCAACAATGCAGAAAAATGCCCGGTATGTGATTCTGAATTTTCATACAAATATCAAGGTTCATCACCATTCTCATACAGATGGTAAATTCTTAATGGCCCTGTGTAATAGCTGTAATATTAAGATCCAGAGACCAAAATTTGTCCCCATATTTTGCCATGGTGCATCCAATTATGATTTTCATTATTTGATCAGGTACGAGGGGTTTGACAAGCAGAATTTAAATATTTTAGCTGAAAATAATGAGAAATATATTGCCATTAGCAAAATAATTAAAGTTAATGGTGTTCTTATTCACTTAAGATTTCTTGATTCATACAGAATTCTGTCTGCTAGCCTGGCTCCACTGGCCACTCAATTATCTGATGATCAATTCAAAATCTCATGTGCTTTGTTTCCGAATCAGGAGCTGAAATTAATTAGGCGGAAGGGTGTATATCCATATGATTGTTACAGATTTTTCTAAATTTGATGAGTGTTCTCTGCCACCACAACAAGAGTTTTACAGCAAAATCAGAGGATCTGGAATCACTGATGATGATTATCACCATGCCCAGTTGATGTGGAACAATTTAAAATGCCAGACATTTGGTGATTATCACAAGGCTTATTTAAAACTTGATGTGACCCTCTTAGCTGATATACTTCAGGCATTTAGAAAATCTTCCATGCAAAATTATAAGCTGGATCCAATGTATTTTTACAGTGCTCCGGGCCTAGCATGGTCTGCAATGTTTTTGAACACTAAAATGCAGTTGGATCTGATCCAGGATCAAGATATGTATCTGTTTATGGAACAATGTATAAGAGGGGGCATGGTGCAATGCTCTCAGAGATATGCCAGAGCAAATAACAAATATATTCCTGATTATGATCCAGCACTGCCATCAAATTATATACTGTATGTAGATGCCAACAGCCTCTATGGTTATGCTATGATGGATAAACTGCCATATGCAGGACTTGAGTGGGTTGAAGATTTCAATATTGAAGATCTTAAGGATTTTGATGACAGTAACTATGGCCTGTTCTTAGAGGTTGATCTGACAATTCCTGATGATTTACACAACACATTTTCTGATCTGCCCCCAATTCCTGAGGTTAAGTGTTCACCTGGCTCTAAACAGAAGAAATTGATGATGACTCTAGAGCCGAAACAGGATTATGTCATATATTATAAAAACCTCCAGTTCCTGATGAATCATGGTGTTCAAGTGACCAAAATTGGCAAAGTCTTAAGGTTCAGGCACTCAAGATGGTTGAAACCATATATTGATACAAACACAGAGCTTCGAACATCTGCAATGAGCCAATTTGATAAAACTTTGTTTAAATTGATGGTCAATTCAGTGTATGGCAAAACAATAGAAAATGTCAGAAAACATATTGATGTTAAAATAATTACTGACCCCAGCCGGAGCAAAAAATTGATTGCAAAGCCCAACTTCAATTACAGAAGAATTTATGATGAGAATATGGCACTTTTCAACATGAAAAAAACAAAGATTAAGTTTGATAAGCCTATTTATGTAGGGGCTGTGATATTGGAATTGGCCAAATTACACATGTTAAAATTGTTTTATAATGTGTTGAAGCTTTTTTATAAGGATCGTGTAAAACTGATGTACATGGACACAGATAGTTTTGTTCTTGATATTCAAACAGAAGATGTTTATCAAGATATAACACAGCCTGAATTGTTTAAATATTTTGATACCAGTGAACATACAGAGATTCAACACCACAACAAAAAGGTGCCTGGCAAGTTAAAAGATGAGACACTTGGTGATGTTATTGTGGCATTTGCTGGGTTAAGGGCCAAGATGTACAGTTTTGAAACATGTAGTGGCACTGTTGCAAAAAAGCCAAGGGCATTGGCAGAGTAATTGTTGACAAAGAGCTTGAATTTGAAGATTACAAAAATTGCCTCAAATCATGTAGCACAATCAGAACATCAGAAAATAGAATTCAGAGTGTGGATCACTTGTTGACTACAAATATTGTAAGAAAAGTGGCTGTGGACCCACATGATGATAAGAGATGCATTTTATCATGTGGCATACATACTCTACCATGGGATCATTGTGATTTGAAAAGTGGTAATCAATGCCCAATTACAGAGCATGATTTGAAATAAATAAACATGCCTATGAACTTATTTGGGTTCAAAAAACAGGCTATTATGGACCTGCCAACACCACAACCCTCTTCTGATATAATATCTAAACTAAGTGCTTTGTTAATTATTCATCTGAACAGCATACTTACAGATGTTGATGATGAAACAGGTAAAACATTGTACATATTTAACAATAATTTAAATCATTACCAATTACCTGTAGGTGGTCAATTGCAATTTATTACAACCCCTGAGGGTAATGTCAAGATTTCAGTAGGGAGAAATATTTATAGAATTAAGCACTCAAACATGATTTCTGGCACTGTATATACTGTTTCTGCTGGTGACTGCTTATATATTGAGGTCCCTGGATCCTATGACAAGCTTATACCTTTTTTTATAGAATTAAGAATTAGATATTCAATAATAAATAACCACTAAAACAAAAATGCCTAATGATATTTTTGGCCATACAAGGCATGAAGATCACAGTGATGAGATTCTGATGCTTGATCTCAGAGTCAAGAAATTAAGAAGTGATTTGCAAGCTTTACAAACCACACTGAATGCCAGTCTTCAACTAGAAATTACAAATTTACAAACACAATG
This sequence comes from Lepisma saccharinum, assembly GCF_977018435.1. Taxonomy (NCBI): domain Eukaryota; kingdom Metazoa; phylum Arthropoda; class Insecta; order Zygentoma; family Lepismatidae; genus Lepisma; species Lepisma saccharinum. The sequence continues at coordinate 38,458,177 of NC_139245.1, forward strand.
CATGGACCCTCTTCTTAAAATTGACTCAGAACTCAAATTGCTGCTTCAGAAATATACTGATTTGGTCACATTGGATAATTTTCAAAGTTTAGGAGAAGCTGTAGCAGCTCTTCAAGCCAAATTTAAGAGCCAGGCCACCAACTCTGAGCAATTGAAACAACAATTGGAAGAGCAGATAAATAATGTCCAGACACAGCTCCAAACAATTGTCAAAAGCATAAAATCACAAGAAGATTTTGATCTAGTGATTTCCACTCTAAAAGAACAGATTCAATCACTCCAGATACCTAATCTGGACCCCTTGAACAATGCCATAGCCGAGGTTAAAGAAAAAATTGAGACACTTGAAAATTTTATGAACAACTTGCCATCTTCTGATGCTTTGAGTGCAATAACTCGGAGTGTTGCCAACATTAAGCTGCAACTTGAAACATATGAAGATTTTGGAAAAATTCAAAGTACCATAACCCATCTTGAGGGTACAATAGCAGCAGTGCAAAGTGATTTGACAAATGTACAAGAATCCCGCCTGCCTGGTATTGTAGACACACTTGTCAGTGTCCAGCAACAGATCACAAAGCTTGAAAACCTCAACATAGAATCTGAGCTATCTCATTTTCATCACTTGATCGATGATATCCAAACAAAACTTGAAATTTTACAACAATCAACACCCACTCAGGCAGATATAGCCCTGCTCCAAAATGCTATGCAAAATGTGGCTGATGCATCTGAATTAAATAATGTGAAATTGGCACTTGAATCTTTGCAAAATACTGTAACAAATCTGCCTACATCACAGGAACTTAAAAATATTAAGAGAGCAGTGAATCGCATATTGAAATCAGAAGATATCAAGAATATCCAGACAGAGATCAAACAACTTACTCCGACAGTGGCCACTCTACCAACTAATCAACATATTAATGAACTGCATGCCCTGTTTGAGGATATCAGAAGACAGGTCCATGATCTTACTGCTCAAAATTCAAAATTGGCAGTTATTGAAAATTTGCAACAAATTGTAGCTAATATCAAGCAACAGCTAGGGACCATGGAATCCAATCAAGCAAATGCTCTGTCTGTTTTTGCCACCCAGCTTCAAGAGATTGTGCAACAATACAAGAAACTTGTTGTGGACATAAAGATCAAGCCAGGCCATGATGATGTTGTTAGGACCATCAATGAGCACCTTGAATCTGTAACAAGCAGATTGCTTAGAGCAGAAAAAGAAATAACCGGCATAATTGAGAATCCAAAACATACAGTAATTCTTGAATTGTACAGCATCCCCAACAAAGAATATGATTCACCATTTACACCAGGTGGCAAAATATATATGCTGTCCCCTGCACAATTTTATTACCAGTTTTTTTGTTGGGGGCACACTGAGACCGATCAAGATCAAATATTGGCTTCAACGACAGGCACACCACTACCCCACCTTATCAATAACAAATGCTGACAACAAACCAAAAATCACCAGTGTAGAGTTAGAGGATTTTACAGATCCCAATACATTAGAAACATCTTATGCTGAAGATGATGGCTCTCTGGAATTTCATATACAAATAGGAGACAAATTATATTTAGAAAATCCTGTAGTATCAGTTGCTGAACACCCCATAGTTGCAATATTCTTGTTTTCATATTATGTCTAGACAAATTATTGTTGATGAATTACACAGACAAGCCAGACATAATTATAAGAGACTGCCAGTAGTCACAAAAGGCATAGATGATTTATGGCAGAGCGACTTGATTGAGATGGCAAGTGGACAGCTGAAATACTTAGACAAAATCAACAAGGGCTACAAGTATCTACTCACTGTAATAGACACATTTTCAAAATTTGCCTGGGCTGTGCCACTCAAATCCAAGACTGGAAAATGTGTTACAGAAGCCTTCAGGACAATCATCAATCAGAGTGGAAGATCACCGCGCTATTTGCAAACAGATAATGGCAAAGAATTTTATAATTCTGTGTTCCAACAATTTATTAAAAGCCAGTCAATACAACATTATTCGAGTTACAGTGATCTCAAAGCCTCAATTGTAGAGAGATTCAACAAAACCCTAAAAAATCTTATGTATAAACAATTTACACTTCAAGGTAATTATAAAGGGCTTAATATTCTTCCAGAACTTCTACATAAATATAACAACTCGGTCCATTCCACAATCAACATGAAACCCTCTGAAGTAACTTCATCTGATGACCAAAATTGATCAGGACTGTTTATTATCCTAGATACCAGCCAACAACAAGAAAGGCCAAATACAAGGTGGGTGATCAAGTAAGAATCAGCAAATATAAGCACTTATTCAAAAGAGGCTTTACAAGAAACTGGAGCACTGAATTATTTACAGTGGTTCAAGTTAAACCTGGGACCCTTAACACATATATAATAAAATACCACCGAGGAGAAATTCTCAAAGGCCGGTTCTATGAAGAAGAACTCAACAAAACTAAACAGCCTGACACATATCTCATAGAAAAAATCATCCGCAGAAAAGGCAACAAGTTATTTGTCAAATGGCTAGGACTTCCAGAACACAGCTGGATCGATGCAGACAAAGTGATAATATGAGCACCTGGGATGTTATAAAAAGGCTGCCAGAACCTGAACAGCAGATTAAGAGAAATGGCAAGTTGCTGCCTGATAATATTAGATGTCTTATTGTTGGGCCATCAGCTTGTGGTAAAACTACACTAATGATTGATAATTTTTTATTGGCACCCAACTGGTTAGATTGGAAAAACAGGCACTTGTATGTTTCCTCTAAGAGCTTGGAACAATTAAAATATCAGCAGTTGATGAAGCTATATGATGGATTGGATATTGCCACTTTTGAATCAGATGTTAAGCCACTTCATGAATGTCTCGATAATTCTGTTGTTGTGTTTGATGACATTATACTGGATAATCAAAACAAGGTTAGAAATTTCTTTACACAGGGCCGACACAAAAACATTGATTGCTTCTACCTGGCACAGACTTTTTCAAAAATACCGAAGCAGCTGATCCGAGACAACAGCAATTTTATATGTGTGTTTCATCAAGATCATACCAACCTCAAACACATACATGATGAATATGTAGGTGGGGACTTGAGCTACAATGATTTTTCCAAGTTTTGCAGTAGGTGCTGGAATCAAAACATTTATGGGTTTGTCACAATTGATATGACAAGAAAACCCAATAGTGGCAAATACAGAAATAAAATCAACAATTTTCTAGACATTGAAACATATATAAATAACCATGAAAAGGCCAATCATTGATGATCTTAAATTAAGAGATTATCTTGTAAAAAGATTTAAGGGATGGAAATCAGAGAACCGAGGAATTTATGAACAACACAAACAAACAGAACAGCCTATTATTGATGCTATTAGTGAATTAGGTAAAAATATCAAAACTGTTACAGAGCAAAATCAAAATTTGATCACAGAGCTTGTAACTGTAGCTGCAAGGAACATATTAGATTATCCAATCACCCCACTTTCTAGTATTCATACACCTAGTCCTGTTGCTCCTCGAAGAATTGAAGCTACTCTGGATCCTATTGAATTGGGTCTTCTTGCTCAAAAATATTTAAGCACACCTAAAGACAACAAAGATGAGGTCCTTGGCTTATATGCTGACACAGAGCGTGATGGTAGCATCATACATAGAATTGGCAATTTCAGAGTAACATTTATGGGAGATGATCTAATTGTATATTCAGAATCTCATCTTGGAGAAAAAGGTGGTTTTGTTAAATATCCCGGCACACCTGGATTGTGGGAACTGATGACTAGGAAAAGGCCTGGCAGCTATACAGATCAAGACTATGAGCACTACAAAGAAATATTAATAAAATCAGATGCTCTATACCAGAACAATGATCCCACACAAAAAAGAGTCAAGTCTAGCAGTGGAGCAAAATATAACAACTTAATCAAGCCCATATGGTCACAGATCAAGACTGGCAGTGGAATCAAACAATACAACACCCTGCCTAAAGAATTTGTCTGGGTTGATGATGTCAGGAAACTTGTAGATAGGTTATTGGTGATAGCTGGGGAGGAAAATGCTGGCAACCACAATTTTTACAATGAAAAGGTTGGAATTATGGACATGATAAGCACCAAATTGTCTAATTTTATAGTGAATGACACTAAGGGGATTTGATATCTTAAAAAAATTATTAATACTCTACCACCTAAATTTGGAATATTTCTGAGGGTCGGGGGTTGGTTAATGACATTATAAACAAGTTGCCATTTGAACTACACATTCCAGGTTATCAGTATTGTGGTCCAGGCACAAAATTGGAGCTTAGATTAAACAGAAGGGATCCTGGTGTTAATCCCCTAGATGCTGCTTGTAGAGACCATGACATAGCATACAACACACATTCTGATCTTGACAAGAGACATGTTGCAGACAAGAAATTAGAAGAGGCTGCATTTGGTAGATTTGTAAGCAAAGATGCTTCTTTAAGTGAGAGAATAGCAGCATTGGGTACCACCATAGCTATGAACACCAAACAAAAACTGGGGTTGGGGCTGTGAATATGTATATAATATACCTACAATGAAGGCCAAGGGTGTTATGTATCAAATACCTTATGCAGGTCTTAAATCTCTTAAAACTATTGATAGTCTTTTAACTAAAAAGCAGCGCAAGAAAAAAAAGCTCTTGTATTGCCAAGGGCCATGGTATGAAATTGTTGCTTAGTACCCCCAATTAAAAAAATTACAGCAATCCAGGAAAAAATCACATGTGGGTGGTTTCATATTTACTATCCTGGCCATCTTAGCAGCACTTGGGGCTGTTGGGAGCTTGGCTGGGGGATCAGCTGCTATAGCAAAAACAGTAATAGATGCCAAGAAAAATAAGGCAGAATTAGATGAAATAAAGCGCCATAACCTGACCATGGAGAAACAAGGCAAAGGTGTTAAGAGAGCCATGAATAAGTTTAAAAAAACAAGAGCCGCTTACAAACCAAGATATTGAAGCTTTAATCAAGCCACTGGGCATCAAAAATTTTAGAGGTGTCTGATTCTTTACCAGAACAACCACTCAACAAAGAGTGTGGCATTGTTAATTTGGTAAGTACAAAAATCAGGGCACTCACTGGATCTGTTATCTTAAATATTTAAAAAATGAGGCATTTGTGTTTGATTCATTTGGAGGTGTTCCACCTGAAAATTTAGTAAAATATCTAAAATCAAGTAATCTTTATTACAATAATGCCCGTGTTCAAAACTTCAAAGATGTTAATTGTGGACATTTGTGTTTATCTGTTCTCAGATATATGTCTCAAATAAATAAACCATCAATTGAAAATTTTCAAAAGGCCCTGTGGTATTTAAAACATCATGGGGGTATTCCATCTCACCAGCCAAAATTCAATATTGAAACTCAAATTACATGATGATATAGTGTATCCCAAAACAATAGCTCTCAGAGCATTTTATGGCATGTACTTGATCCCTAATATTACACACCACAACAACAAAATTGCAGTAGGGGATCAAAAAATTGTCATCACTCCAGGGCAATATAATCTGTCCACTCTAAATGCTCAATTACCCAGAGGTATAGTATTAACTCAAAATTCTGTCACTCACAGAGTAGAGATTGTATCTGCTACAGAAACAGTGGATCTGGGTACTATAGGAGAGCTGTTAGGCTTTGAGAACAACACAAAACTTGAACCAGCCATCAAACACACTGCTATTAATATACCTAAATTCTTAGCCATAGAGACTCTGAATATTCACTGTAATGTGGCCGAGGGTATGATCACCAAATCAAATGGCATAGGCACTCACAAACAAACTGGCATCATTGCAACATTTAAACCTAATTCTGAATTTATGGAGCCAATCATCTACACTCCATCCCCAACATTATATTTTCCTGTGTGCCATAATAGAATAGATAACATTGAGTTGATGGTCACTAATGAAAAAGAAGAATTAGTTGATTTTGCTGGAGCCACAACAACTGCAATCATAGAGATTAATATTTAAATAAAAATACATACAAAAATAAATGGAAAATATTGAGAGTTATGAGCTACAATCATTCCCCCCAAACAGGAGGACATTTGCAAATTTAAATCAACCCAACACAGAAATTGAGGTTGATCTTGATGTAGGGGATGGATTTATACACCCCCACAGAGCAGATCTATACATCAAATTTGATGTTGTAAAGCTCGATGGAACAGATTATCCGGCAAATTCAAATATAAGATTGGTAGACAATTTTGTGCCGCATCTGTTCTCTGAAATTGAGATCAGAAAACATGGTGTTGTTATAAACAGAGTGGATTATCCCGGCATTACCTCCACAGCTTTGGCCACACTAAAATTATCCAAAACCGAGGCTTCTTACTATAAAATAGGTGGATTTGAGGCTGGTGATAAAATATTATCCAAGAGCCACACAGTTCTGTTCCCCATGCGCCTGTTGCCAGGATTCTTCTCAGATTACAAAGATATTATGTGGAAGGGTGGTTTAAGAATCACATTTAGAAGAGCTGCCAATGATAATAATGCTTTGATGAGGTACAGTACATTAAACTCTACAGAGGAAGCTCTGCCTAATACCCTACCTGATGAGGGCAAATGCATTATTCAGACTATGGAGCTAAGAATCCCGGTTGTTGAATATGAAGCCAGTTATGCTCTTAAATACAAAGCAGATATAATAAAAAATCCACAAGTACCTTTACAATTTTATACATATCAATGTGTACAGAAGCCTGCCACTGGTACTTATTATGAGTTTGATGCTACAAATTCATTCTCCAGTATACAATATGACATGCCAGATTTTGTGGTGGTACCGTTTCAAACTGGAAGACACAATAATCAGGAAAAAAATTCAAGTAGATTTGATAACTGCAACATCAAGAACATATATCTTAAAAATGGCAGAAATGAGGTGTTCCCCAGAGAAAATTATAATTTAGACATGTCCAAGGATGATTTCCTTAAATTATATGAAGCATTTACAGCATACAAAAGGGTCACTACTGGCAATACTGACATGTATTACACACCAGATGAATTCAAAGCACAGAGACCCATGTTTGTCATCAACACTTCAAAAAGGAAACAAGTTGTGGTTAATGACAGGACAAACATTAAAATTATCTGTGAATTCCACAATACACTCCCTGATGACACTATATGTAGTGTTATTCTCATAGGCGAAAAATCATATGTTTATGATGTAAGAAATGAGAGAGTCACAGAGCAATTCTAGAAGAATTACATTATCTTAATACTAGATATACAAGTTGAGCCTGGTGTATAATTAAACTTAAACCGGAAGTAAATATGTGTGTGTGTGTGTGTGTGTGGGTGGGTGGGTGTGGGTGTGTGTGGGCCTTTTGTAAGTGTGGACAAATCAATCTGAGGGGGCTCATCATTTCACAGGAAATTCCTGATGGCATTTTTACAAAAATCTTGGATTAGACGGAGTACCACACTTGAGCAAAAAGCTCATATGGGCATGTTGAGCAAGTTTTAAGTGTAGCCAAATCTGCCTGAGGGGGGTTCATCATTTCTCGCACTGGTTGTATCATCAATTACACTACTAAAGAGCGTTACGACGCAGGGGTTCTGTGTTCCAATTCCGACCTGGGCATGGGTGTTCCTTGTGAGTGTTCCTTCCTCAAAGGTACATCCTATCTGTTGTGTATTCGAACACGCGTAGATCGAACTTAAGGTGCCGAGTATACTTCAAAAGATAAGTACCGCATAATCTTACATGGTTCATTAAACGCCAAATGCCACTAAACATTTACCATGTGTAAAGACAAAACACAATCTGTTACCATGACCATATTTTCAATTACATCTTTTCCTTGCCCTTTCTACGGTTAAATACAAGGTAGAGCTATCCCCTGTGCGTTGTACCGTGCCATGAAAGGGATGCAGAGGTACGGTCCTGCACATTGTCAGTCTTCACCATAGTGCAGGTCATGTGATCAACAATGCACTCCAATCTCTTTTACTTTTCTTCTGGCTCCCCTGTATGTACCCACGGATAGGACAATGTGTCGGCAAAATCTTTGAATATGTGGCCCGATCCGAAAATCGAACTCGGGTCTTCCGTGTGGCAGTCAGATGTCTTATCGATTGGACTCTCGCGGCTATGTCGCTCATCTACAAGGATTCGTCTACGACACGTCCTCAGTCGACACACATTAGAACTACAGGTACTTAACGTTGCAGTATTCACATTAAAGGTGTATTAGCATTATACAGTGTAAAACAAAAAGGTGCTACCAGGATACAATAGAATATAAGATTACGAAAATACTTGTAATAATGGGCTTCGCAGGGCTTGAATAATATCAATTTGCATATTGATTTAAATTGATTGATTTGGTGTTTTAAGTCAACTTTATGCACAGGAAGACTAATTGGGAACTGAACCTACAGTTGAAAGTTGGATCCGAACCATTATGTGCCTGCATCGGGTATCGAACCCGGGACCCCTTTCAATACAAGGCAACGACGCATATTGATATAAAACATAGTCAATTGTAGCATTGCAAGCCAGTAAATTAAACACAATTTACATGGTTAACTGTTAACAATGACAGTCAGTCGTAAGATGTAAAAATAGATATAACGTTTGTGCTTGAAGTGGCAATCAACAATGGATCTTACAAATTGTGTGATGCAGTGTCTATTCAACGGTCAATATTATTACTTATATCTGTACCACACAAATTCATAACTTCCGTGCATTAAAAGGTATATCAAATATGAATTCGCAAGACAAAAATATAAAAATGTCCAATTGACAAGACAGGTTTTTTTTTGCACCGTTACGAATGCTGTACCCAGATCTGGTTTTCCCAAGTGAAATCTTTCTGTTTGAAAGTAGACTGTGATAGTGGAAACAGAATTGAATTCAATTAAAATTATGTGTGCGGCAATACTTAGGCCCCAGTCACGAATTAAAAGAAAGTGTCTAGGGTCTGAAGACTAAAATACTTCTAGCAACTATAAATGTTAGGCTCTATAGGGACACTGGGAACACAAAGGACAGTACACAGTCCAACTGAGAATTACCCAGCTGTGGGTCCAGATGCCATAGCATCATTAGCCTGCACGTGGAAAAAATGTTGGCAGTTGAGTGCCTTCCTTACACCCCTAAGTTGCACTTACACCTGTTGCTGTAAGTGAAGATGTGATGCAAAATCTTCACAATTTTGTTGCAACCAATAGTTCATTCATTGATAAGAAACAAACATCTCGCGGATTCATTGAAGATATTGACTCCTGCATCGGAGAAACAAGTGCAGAGAGAATATATGGTCGTATGTATGGATGGTCACAAAATCCGGATAACGGATATTCGGTATTCAAATTATCAGATATCCGTTTGTGATGCAAGGGATAATTCAGATATCCGGATAATCCGAATATCCGGATAGTACGGATATTCGGATAATACGAATATCCTCATACTCGAATCTGCGAATATCCGGATAATTCGGATATACGAATAGAACAGATTTGATGAAAGATTTGTAGAAAATCCGTACAGTGAAATACCAAAACAACGAATAAAAGAACGTGAATAGCCCTAAAACGGATAAACGATATAAATGTAAGGATAAAGCACACAAGTATATCTGGACATTTCGGATAATTCGGATATCCGGATAATTCGAATATCCAGATAATCCTGATAATGGATATCCAGATAATCCTGATAATTCGGATATCCAGATAATTCTGATAATTCGGATATCCGGATAATTCCGATAATTCGGATATCAGGATAATCCCGATAATTCGGATATCCGGATAATCATGGTAATTTGGATTTACGGATAATCCCGATAATTCGGATATCCGGATAATCATGGTAATACGGATTTCCGGATAATCCTGATAATTCGGATAATCCCGACAATGGTGATATCCAGATAATTTAGACAATGCGTACATCCGGATAGGAAATTATGCCATATCCGGATAAAATTTTATCCGTATTTGTCCATCCCTGGTCTTAACGTGTTTTCCCAAATTCCTTTCAGAGAGATGCAGTCGGTTGTCCAACATGAAAAGAAAATGGCTTCCCGCTCTGTGGTGTGACCAAGCGCCATGGCTTTCCCAGACCGGAGCAGACATACCGCAGGATTAGAAAGACCCTCCCTGGCTCCACTGCATGCAACCGCCCCGTGAGTAAAATGCTGATTTTACGAGGAGAAAACAAACTGTATTTGATGGCGGAGGACGTGAAAGAAAGAAAGATAAATTGTTCAAACTGCATCCATGCACCACGGTTCCGTGCAGGAGATTTATGATACTGCCTTCCTTACAATGGAGGAGCATCGCGAGATGACGTCAGCAGAATCAGGGAAGAGATGCAGTTCCAGGCATGCTCCGTCATTTATTGTTCCGGAGCGACAGGTTTCGCATGATCCCTGTAGAGCCCCTTCTCTTTCAGGGATACTTGTGAAGAATTACTTTGATTCTCTGCTGAATTATTCTTCTTTCGTGTCCATCATGCAATCTATATATATATATATATAAAAATGGATGGATATATGTGTATGTTTGTACCTGCATAACTCTCGAACGCCTGAAGAAATTTCAACAAAACTTGGTGCGCATATCACTTACAATCTGGAAAGAAATACTATGGGGGTAAGACACCCCTGGCACCCCTAGGGGCGGGGGTGGGAAGGGGGTGACATGTAAATAGAATAAAAAAAGAGCGATATCATTATGGAATCCACAGTTTTCGGGGTCGCTAAGATGAATAGTGACACTTCCAATGCCACTCAACACCAAGTTCATCTCCTATCGGCATGGGGGGGGGGTGAGAGGGGGTGAAATGTAAAATGTCAAAAATGTCCTAACTCTCGAACGCTTGGGGCAAATTCAACCAAACTTGGTACACATATGACTTACAATCTGGAAAGAAATGCTGTGGCGGTAAGACACCCCTGGCATCCCTAGGGGTGGGGGTGGGAAGGGTTGGCATGTAAAAATAATCGAAAACAACGGATATTAGTGTGGAATCCACAGGTTTCGGAGTCGCTAAGATGAATAGTGACACTCCCAATGCAGCTCAATTTATTTATTCTTGCTCCTGGAGGTGAAACTAAAAATGTTGCTTATAATTAAGTTTTGAGTTAAATAAACATTATAATGAATTTGTAAAAGATTTGACTTTATAATTTGTATACTGTACTTAAACTTTTAAATACCTGTAAATAAAGTAAGTTACATTTTACACTATACTTAGAATTCATTATTTTCCTGTCTAATAGAAGATTGGGATAAATAAATTCCCGTGCAACGCCGGGAAATCAGCTAGTTTTAAGATAAAAGTGAATCAGCACAGTCTTCCCTGAAACGGAAAACAAGGATAGTCTATTAACATCTACATCTATATCCTAGGCTCGCTTTAGACGGATGAATTTCACTAAGCATTTTTGTTAGCATAAATGCTTCCGAAAAGCATATAGCATTTATTATAGCAGACAATAGTTTACACGGGAGCATTTTCTATATCAATGTTAGCATTTGTGATTGCGATTCGAAGCGTGCAGAGAGCGTTAGATAATATATACAGCACGAAAGGCATACGAGGTGAGCCAGTACCCGGTGTTTACAATTGAAACGACTAATTTATTCTTCCAGACGTGTACTGTATGCGCTATGAAGTATGTATTTAAGCAGCGCCATTGTTTTATACCTGTTAACGTTTTATACGAAACGTTATTCCTATCGGTTCAATAGTTATCGGCTTTTAAAAATGTGAAGTGATGCATTGTTTACATCTCACGCGGCCGCCATTACCAAGAGGTTGCTTCTGATTGGTTATGCTACGAAAAATGCTACAGAAGTAGAACGGGTTCTATCCATGCGAAATGCCATGAAATGCCATACGATTTTCCACTTTATACGGTAGCATTTCGGCGGGCCTTATACACAGACAGTGAGACCTGCAAGATGGCGTAGTGGTGATATCGTCGCCTTGGAGATCACGGGTTCGATACCCGATGAAGCACATAGTGGTTCGGATCCCTGTTATTCGCTACGACGCAAGGGGTCCCGGGTTCGAATCCTGACCTTGGCATGGATATTTGTGAATGACATCAATATCATCATGTCATCACTCATCCCCATCTTCGCAAATTAGCCAAAAGTGGCACATATCCCTCCCAAAAACGTTGACTATCTGTTATTAGAAATATTGATAGCATTACATTAGAACGAACAAAAGAAATGTTTGAGAGTTCCTTTTCCAGATGATAAAAATAAAAAAAAGTAAAGTCTAGCACAAATGCGTTAATCGACACTAGATTACTAGACACTTAAATACGTCGACACAGGAATTCGAAGCCAGGACTTGTTAATTGCAAGCAGGCATGTAGCCAGGGGGAGGGCTAAGGGGGCTGAAGCCACCCCCGAAATCCTACGAATATCTAATTTAAATTTTATTTTTATTGTTATTAACAGAATTAAAGTTATAACCACAGTAAAAACTGCATTACATCGAAATAAGTTTAATGTATAATAAAGAAACCAGGTTATACTTCTAGATTCTACCATTTAATCCAAAGAATAAATGGAACCACAGCTACCAAGACTTATTGTTTTCTTTGTGAGATGTCACAGAATACAAACTTTATGAGTAAAATTTACCACCAACTGATAAAGCATTTCTTTGAACGATTGTGTAAAAGTTAATAACAAAATACAATAACTATGATTTTCAGTACACTTACTACAAAATATAAGAAAATAATGGACAACATTTGTGTTAGATATTCACTGATACCTTGGATAGAGTAGCAAGTGTCTCCATTTGTAATAATAACAATAAATTTGGATTGTAATTGGTATATTTTAATAACTTATAATAGTTGTTGTTAAATAATAATAATTATTATTATTATCATTATTATTAATTTGTACTAATCAAGTTTTATCTATGGCCTGACCCCTCTACAAATATTTCTGGCGACGCACAGTGTTCAATTCTCACAATCTAGCTGGAAAAAAATTCCTAAGACTAGTTGTCTTGTCCTCCATTGATCTTATTAACCTCGTTTCATAATATTTACCCATGCTTGGTATTGCTGTTACTCCTGCGCACTAATTTTGCCACCGAGAGTGACGTAGAAAGTTATAGTAATCAGACTACTTGCTAAATTTCGGATGGTCCTTATAACTGAAGTACTTTAAAATAAAATAAAATATTTGTGTGGTTCTAATGAGCTGGAAAGCTGTCACATAATTGATACTGACAAATATGAAATTAATATTTTAATTGTTGATACTAGTAAGATGATATTATTAATCGCACAGAGAATAAATGATTAAATGAAAAATTGCACCTCAAATGAATTATTATTACTAATATTATTTGAATTACAAAAGATGATTACACATCAGGTCAATGTTGAGTCAAAACATTTAGATTGCAATGATAGAATTGTATGTACATATCTTAATCAGTGTCCTCATCCATTCCGCTCGCGCTGCTGCTTCCATAACTGTCAGATGCTGGTATGGTGGAACTGCCCCTTCTTTGCAGACCGGACGAAGGCAGACCTAGAACTGCTGGTGACAGTGCTCTGGACTTCTTCTTCATTGGGAGTTTTCGGCGCGATGATATTAACGGATCCGAGGACGCAAGTAGAATGTGCAGCAAATCTCCATTTGTTGCTATGACCTTAGCTGAACTTCCTAATGTCCTTATGTCTTACCTCCCGTGCGTCCTCTGACAGCTGCCCGATAGGCAGGATGCAAGACCGAATAATGTCTGCACCATGTACTAAAATCTTGTGAACTGTGACAATTGTAGACTGAAAACAAAAACCGAGCTAAGTGCCAAAATCTAAGTTCCGAGAAAAACAGGAAAACCATTGTCTTGGAAGATATCCTACAAGATTAACATTACCGTTCTAGGCTTACCTCATTAGACGGGGCTTGTTTTGGAGGAAACGCAGCACACAATAACCTCCAAGACGTCCAAGTGACCACAAAACAAGTCACATGTCGCTTGGCACATAGCCCGTATTTTGATACACAGCAGGTGGCACTTAGACCAAGGCGCATTCTTATGGCTAAAGTTTGAACTACTTGCAGACTGCATATCACATAGCCCGGTTTTTACCGCACTGGCATAGGCCCATAGCCCATATTTTAGCAATAAAATGGAAATCGATAGTTGTGGCACTTAGCCCGGTTTTTATTTTCAGTCTACAATTCTCCCTGACTTCGGCTCCGCACTGGATCTGCAACTGCCTTGTCCTTCGTTCTTGGGCCACTATCCTGGAACAACTTCGTAGGACTACCTGGACCACATCCTCTGGACGTACCAGGAACACATCCGTATACCTCTGGCAGAAAACTTATTTGATCATTGAGCCACTGTGCGTTACCTCACAAAAATCTGTCTTTATGCCTGTTACTCTTCAACCATCGGGCCCTAATTTTCACACAATACAGTTTAATTACACTGACCATGCGTTCTTCGACTTCTGGTGGACAATCTTGTATCCCCAATCTATCCACAACAAATCTGTACAGTTCTTCGCTTCTGTTTTGGGGAGAAGACTGCAACCATACCCCAAACAACTCCCACCTGAACAGGGTGCACTGCGCAATAAAACTATACGCTGTTTTAAATCGCGCACCTACGCGCACATAGTGTTAACCTTTTACGCAAGCGGGAAGTTCGTTACGCAACATGTGCAAATTACACGGGTGTACTATATGGTACTTTTTTTGTAATCCTTCGTCAAGTTTTGACAGGGAATAACATAATACTTTTGTAGCACCATTTTTCACTTAACATTATTGCAAACAGTACTTACGATATGGTTACACAAACACCCCGCACAAACACAGCAGAGATACCCACGTTAACACTACAATGAACGCAGTGAGTCAGGAATAATAAATAACAATACAGCACGCGTCTAAACATGAGCTGCGCGTGGTGCCTAGGGACACGAGGTTCATGACCATCTAAACATAACTTCCGGTTCAAAGTCAAATGAAAAACAATCATCACAATTACCCCTGGACATTTCCTAACACACCTGTGTAGCAGTTAGCCGTGAATACAAGATTCGAAATATGAATTTTTTTTCCAGCTAGATTGCGAGAATTGAACACTGTGCGACGCCAGAAGGGATGAGCCCCCCGAAATAAAATTCTGGCTACGGGCCTGATTTCAAGGCAATAATGTTAATTTGTTAGCTGATGGAACAAAGGTCAAATATTTCCGAAGTTTGTTACAGTTTATCCTGAGGAAATATTTATCAAGCTCATGTTCTTCAGTAAACCATTGCCAATATAAATAACGTGGAATTACTTGTGTTTGACAAAAATCATATTTTGATCAAACTGTCCTG
Source organism: Lepisma saccharinum (assembly GCF_977018435.1). Classification (NCBI taxonomy): domain Eukaryota; kingdom Metazoa; phylum Arthropoda; class Insecta; order Zygentoma; family Lepismatidae; genus Lepisma; species Lepisma saccharinum. The sequence continues at coordinate 38,473,591 of NC_139245.1, forward strand.
GATTCGTTTCCTGCTGTAGTTACATTGTACAGATTCGGTTGCTTTGAAGGTTCACACTAGCTGCTTGTAATTATCAATATGCGAATACACACGCACGTATGAGACATTTTTAATACATAGAAAAATATGCACATTATATTTTCAATGTTTCGTCTCATAAGCTTGTAGCATATTCTGTGCCCCATCCAAGAAAAAGTTCGCCTATGGTTGTGTCACTAGTAATATACGATATAAAATGCCTGAACTCGGTGGCGTAGTAACATATCACGCGGCCCTGGGCGAAATTAGCATGCGAGGCCTCCATCCGTTCTTTACATTTGGAATATCAATGCGAATCGACACAAAAGTTTCAGGGCTTTTCAGCAAATTATCATCTATATCATTCTTGGTTTGGACTTTTAACCACTGATTTTCAAAAAAATTACCAACGTTTCGGAGGCTGAATCTGCCTCCGTCTTCACGGTAGCGTGTAGTCTGTTAGATCATATAAATGGTCTAGGCTCCACCTCGTCTGTCGGTCACAAGGTATTTTCTTTTTTGCGGGAACTAAAATCTCAAGCTGTAGAAAGGAAGGAAGAACGCTCCCTTTAAGTTGAAATTCAGCGAAAGCGTTTAAATGCCTCGCACTTGCTTCATGGCATTTGGAGCTGCTTTATGTTAACATATTAAAATTAGGAGTACAAGGTCAAATAACAAAGTGCTTGTTATTCAAGATAACAATAAATGGGTAAAATGTTTAAGCAAGCTATCGCCAATTTTTCCGCAAATATTTCACATGAGAAATACGACAATAATTTTTACCTTTTTCGGGCCCGCCTGCCTGTATTTTACGTCCCTGATTTGACGTATTAATTTAAATTCTAACGTTTAACTTGACACGTTCATAGATTTATTTCAAGTATTATTTATCTATTAAACGTATTATTATATTTATTAAAAAAACTTAATAATACTCAGCGTTGAACGATGAGACTCGGTGAAGTACACAGACTCCTCTCAGGTACAGGGATAGTGTTAGGCAAAGACAATATTCACAGCACAGAGAAATAAAACCACATTTCTGCAGTAGATAAACTAAAAGGTTTTATTCTTTATTTATGGCAATTATAATGCAACTATACTTGAGACGAAGGCGAGGATTTCGCTTTGTCGATGAATTGACTCAACTAAAAACGCATAAACGCAATGCGCGGCTATCGGCATGCCTATGATGACATAGACCTAGCTTGCGCCCCGAACTACCACACCAAGAGATATTCAATAATAACCGAGCCAATATTTGCTTTTTAGCCTGTAAGTCCAAATTAATCATTAGGCTAGCTTTATTTCTTAACGAATAATGGTTGCAGTATTGTGCATAGCATCAATGCATGGCCATCGGCATACCTATGATCACATAGGCCTAGCTTGCGCCCCGAACTACCACATCAAGATGTATGCACAACACCGAGGACTTCTTTTAGGTTTAAAAGCTTCGTCGATCCGTGGCGAAAGTGTGATCTTTCTTACGCTACATCCTCGCTTTTATACTATTTCGAGAACATAGATTCAAGTACAGATGAATCACTCACTATTTAGAAAAAGATGCTACCAACAAAACTGATATCTATACATGCTTTGAAATACAAATTCTTATAGTGCACTCTCGCAAACATGAAGATACATTAATCTACTCATAATAGAGCATAAAATACAATAAACAATAAACAAAAGATATTCATTACAAACAAGGTGCATTATTACATATAATAACAAGGAAATTATGGTTTCTTTCACAAAAATAAATATATTGGTGACATATTTTCTACTGGTGACGTCACATAAAAATATGGATCATATCAAACTATAATTCAAAGCGAGATCAAAATATAAAATTTCAATTTTATTGCCCACAAGAATTAGCATTCTGCATCCATTTTCCTGATTTCTATTTTTTATATTTTTTGTGCCAACCCTATGGGACGCAAGACTTCGGGCGGTCGCCAACTTCGCCCACCCCTTGCTACGCCACTGCTTGTACTGATATGCTAATCAGGACTAGACATACGAATTAAAGCGTTTTCCCAACAGCTGAACAAAAATCTCAAAATATTGTTGTTTAGTAACTCAACTATTGCTACAGGAGCTCCCTGTTAACATTAGGGACTTCCTCACTTCCTCAACCAGGGTTGAAGTACCATCCGCTTGAAGATCCTTCAGTCAAGGCTTAAAGCGACGTCGCCCGAGGACCATAAATAAAACATAATCACGAAGAAGCATAAAACGGGAACTTATCAAGACCTACGGACGCCGGAGCGTCGTTGAGTAATTTGGCAAAGTAATCGATTAGTGAGAAGCCCAATGATCCTCTCGTCACGAGGCTCCTCCCTTAATTTATGCAAAAGCGTTAATAAATTAACTCGCCGTCTCATCCAGGGCTAAGACGCAAGGTTAAAGGCGTCGAGGGATGTAAAGATAACGGCTAAGTGTGGCCTTCTGCACCCCTGCTTAATCGACGGTGTTTGCTAGGAGGTTGACTTCTCGAGGGGTGTTTTTGGTAGCCAGTGCAGTGAATTTTGACTTCCCTCCATGTTATCATGAACAGCATAGCATAGCAGTCAATGATTGACTGATTAGTTTTTAATTTACTTAACTTCTTTTGCACTTTCAGCTAATCGAGAAGATGAGGGTAATTTTTTAACCCGTGGTAGAACATACAGTCTGTGAGACGGTCTCACTTATCGCACGTAAGTCAAACACCTCGGTTAAGCGCCATATTTCGACTTGCTAGGCTAAATGTAGTGCACGATTTATGCTTAGATTTAAACCTAACAAGCCTAACCTAACAACGAAAAGATTCTGTGCTTGCGGCAGAAGATGAAATACAGCGCTTGACCGAGAAGGTGTTTGACTTATGTGCAATGAGTCATGCCCGTCCGGTGAGGGCTATGGCCTACCTACCGACAGCCGGCCTTACTCCCACATGCCTCAGTAAAGGTTGACAATTATCTAACCACTTACGGGGTGACATGTGGTTAGCACGACGAACCCCCATTCGTTGTTGTAGGTTTCCACGACTGGATTACGCTACTTATTCGTAGCTGCCTCACGATGGTGAGTGGCCACCGGTCGCATAAACTGCCCGAAAAGTTGTTACACTTTCCCTCAGGAGACTCGAACCAGCGCGCGTAACCAGAGCCCAAAGCCTGACACCTTAAACAGTACGGCCACGGTACGGAACGATGAGGATGATTAATGAAATGATCATGAACACAAATTGGCCGAACACAACACACACCCTACTGATAATTACACTGGCTGTGAGTTCAGACGCCAAGGCACCATTAGACTGCAAAATCCAGTCCATTGGGAGAGGTTACTTGGGTGTCGGGCTAACCCCTTTACAGCCCGCGTAGCAGTCAGAACTGCGTGATATTAGTAAACTATTTTCGTGTGACAGGCCTTTGGCGGCAAAAGCAATTCAATCGAATCTTCATTGGGTGGACAGTGCATCGAGTCCCACTGTTGTCAATCTTTCTAGCCCGCGTTCCCAATTTCTTATTTACAATGCTCCCTAATCTTCCTATTATCTGCCCGATAGGGTTCCACAATGAAACTTTATGGTCGACCAGAGGATCGCACCCAGAACCTTTCACACTAAAGACGGAGGTACTAATAATTTAGCTGCTATGCGAGAACTTTACATTAAATGTACGTGCAGCTGATCTATATAACATGAGATGACCGAGCATGTTGAGTGATCGAAACTCGATCGCACTACCTAAGATTTCCGGTTCGAGTCCTGGTCAGGAGCCTACCCGGTGGCGTAATGCTAACGTCGTCAGCTTTGTATTCAAGGAGTCAAGGGTTTGATAGTTGGTGAAGGCACATAGTGTTTCGAATATCACTTTAAACTGTAGGTCCAGTTTCAATTAGTCTCTCTGTGCATAAAAGTGGACTTAGAACAAAACTCTAACCATGCTTCATTTTCATCTAATCATGATTTAGCCTAGTTTTTGCGATTAGTCTGAAGAGGCAGACAAGTGACGTAATAAATATGTGACAGATGCATGTACCATTCTAAACAAAAGCCTAAGGGAACTAGATTTCTGATTTGGTTCATTTAACTTTCCTCTTCTACCACCTTTGGCTCACCGCAAAAGGAGGAAGAGTGATGATATGATGAAATTGATGAAGAACGGTAGCCGGACAATTGCGATGGCGGACAATTGCGATGAACACAGAAGTGAAACGACAGGTGGACAACTGCGATGACATTTTAAATTTTCTATCAAATTGAAGGGTGACTTAACACCCTACACAATACCTCTTACAAGAGAATTATGTGAAATATTGATATTTTCGGCTGGGTATTTGGTTCAATCAAGTTTTTGAACTTGAGCTAGAGTCAACACACACCTTTTGAAGTGGCCCGTTTCCTCATATGTGAGAATACACTTTCCAACTCTCTCGTCGATTTTAATGTCACGCTTCTTTCTTTTTGACCTTCTAGATTACGTTCCATCCGCATGTACTTGATGTTGATGTCTTCTGTTGGCTCTTGAAGCAGGCCAGAACATCATGAATTGAAGACTAAAATTGGTAAACGCTGTAAGTGCCACAATAATTCAAACACCGTTTTCCACGTTAAACTGTGAAATGTGCTATGCTTTATAATGTGGTAAACGTGAAATGTGGCTGGTAGCCCTCTAAGTAGTTCAAAGGGCGTGTAACGAGGTCACTAGTGTGCACGTTCTTACGGGCATTTCCGAACACTTTCGCACTTGTCACTTACAACGTTTACCACTTTTAGTCCTAAATTTTTGGATGCGGTCTTCCAAGCCACCTATTTATTTTGTTGTTCCAACCTTCTACAGCATTATTTGTTCTGTGGCGCCTTTGGTTAGGTTAGGTTAGGTCCTCATCGTAGCAATTGTCCTACCATTAAGTTGTAAAATTACCTTCACCATCAAAATCATCGCAGTTGTCCTATATTAATTAAGAACATCCATGCCCAGGCCGGGATTCGAACCCAGATACCCTGGCGTCGTAGCGAGCGCTTACCTTCTGAATAGCCTGATAACGCATATCACTAAAACCTTATTTCAGCATTTACTTCTTAATTATCGTCACAGACAAGCAGAAGCGATATCTAACTTTCGTCGTAGCGGATAAAATCTCTAATTACATGCTCCTAAGTGTACGTTGAGATTTTATCACGTCCGACCCAAATTCTTCCTCCGGAGCTACATGTGTCGCAGTCGAGACACGAACTCGGAGGAATATTAAACTGGGAAGATGGATGACTCCACTCCACTCAGCTGACGCCGGAGACAAACTTAAAACGTGATTTGTAGCCGAGGCTTGCCGTCCGAGATAAGAGCATTTAGTTCAGAGGCCTTCCTGAGATCCAGACAAATCTGTTTGCGAGTCCAGGAGACTTGGGATTTTATGGAGCCGGCCTCGTATTGTTTCCCTATCGCCTGTGCACCATTCGGTTGAAAGCCAAGGTTTATATCACTGTAGCAACACTATGGGGTTAACATATTCTCGATTCGCTTTCACCAAGTTTTCCAATAGTCCTTGGACACCCAGAAGGTTTCAATCGTCTCTCTAAGGCTGTTAACGCAAATTTTTGCTTCGCCTTTTCCCCAAATTGCAGTAGTAGCGTGGCGGAGTGGTTAGCACATCGCGCTACGACGCCAGGGGTACCGGGTTCGAATCCTGGAATGGACTTGGATGTTTGTGAGAGCCAATTCTGCAATTTCATCACATCATGACGCATCCTCAACGTCGCAAATTAGCCAAAAGTGGCACAAGAAACGAAGTAAAATAAAGCAAATTAATGAATCAATCAAATTGCATTACTCGATTTGTCGCTATTGATTTTATTCTTGCTCTCTTTCTACCACTTTATCTAATCGCAACGACGAGGATGAATGGTGATTATATTAAATGGATGAACCGACAGTCACAAACATAAATGGACAGTACACAAACCCAAACTAAGGATCATACTGCTATGGGTTCGGGCGCCAGAGCATCGTTGCCCCAAATCAAGGAACTCTACTTGTACTACGTGGAAGAGAACTAGACGTTTGAATGTCTTACTCAAGAACACTCATTACCAATGCTTGTTCCTGTGAAGAAAGGTTTCGGTACTTTTCAGGTTGGTTTGTTGTTGTTATTGTGTACATCATACTCTAAATTTTGTGATATGTTCGTGAATGATCGTGCATCCATGTACACACACACACACACACCGTGCTACGACGCCAGGGGTCCCTGGTTCAATGATCATTTCAGTATACGGTTTTTATCTCTAGGGTTGCCAACCATCACTGGACTCAATGGACCTTGGACATGATGGAAATGGACCTCCGATATGTTTACATTAACAAACTTACACATTCAATGCTTTCGATTTTGCCCATCACACTCCACAAACCCATACGTAGATGATCTAATATGCACGAAAAAATCCAATATATATAAAGCCCCAATCCCACCACTGACTGACTGACTCACTGACATAAATGTACTCCATGAAGGAAGCCCCGGAGGTGAAAAATGCCCGATTACGACCCCCCATGAAATCGTCCCAAAAGGCCGAGAAAATTAAGAAATCGCTCACTTTGCCCTTTCTTAAGGGTGAAAATGGCCTTTTTTAACGTCCTTAGCAACCGTTGCCACGGGCATTTTTCGCAGCACACATTGTTTCCTTCCATTCTTAATTTTCGAGATACATTATATTTCTCACAGATCTACAACACACAGATGAATCAACTCCTGACTTTGAAAAGGTGGCTCAAACAAGGGTGACATCTACATAATAAGGAGTTTCAGACCAGATACAATTACGTATATATTGGTAAACTCAATTCGAAATTATTATCTACATCGTTGTTGTTTTAACTAAATGTTTAGAGGTATAATAACAAACACTTATTTAGAGAGTTTGCCGTGCTTGTTGTTCACCATGGAAACGGACGTTTTTAGGGAACTTAAAGAAAGTTTATTTTCACCCCAAAAACTACTGTAAGTGAATTATACTAGACATTTCGTATTTCAAAATACGAGCGTCAGAATTTATTACAGACGCAAGGTAGGAATTTGGGGGGAATGGTGGAAAACAGTTATTATCCAATTACGTTCAAAAACGTGGAAATGACAAAAGACGTAAATATTGCATTTTCAATGTAGTGTCGCTATTGAATTCATTTTTGCGAATTAATTATCTTGAAACGGTTATTACTTACTCAGTTTATTATTAAGAAATTAGACAATACTCTTTTGAATATTTGTACCTTATTAGAGCTCATACACACATAAAGTAACTTTCGAAACTTTTCAAATTAACGAACTTATACACTTGTTCCCCTTCATCCAATACAACATGCAGACATTTTACCCCATCTATAATATGATTACCCCCAAAACGTGGCCGAAGGTCACGCATGCGAGCGTACAAGACGTGGCCAAAGGCCACGTCAAAGTACGCGAGTCCAATATATACAGCGTGAGCACAAAAACACTCCCTGGTTTTGAAAGGGTATAACTTTAATACCAAAAGTAGTATTCTACAGAAATGTTCACAGTAGTTGTAAAAACTCATAAAGTTTTCGTGGTGTTCATTGGAATTACAAATGCTCAATGTGCGCGCCAAATGTTACGCGGGAAACATCGAGACGATAATCCAGCTCCAATCACACCTTCTCAAGCGTATCCGGTGTGATGAATTTGACAGCTGTACTGATGCGTTCCTGAAAATGATTCAAGGTTGTGGGTAGTGGAGGTACATAGACCTGGTCCTTCACGAACCCCCAAAGGAAAAAATCACAAACTGACATGTCCGGTGATCGTTGGGGCCACTTGCATAGATTTTGATCATTGGGTCTAGCTCGTCCTATCCAACGGTGTGGGAGGTTGTCATTCAGAAAGTTGCGTACAGATTGATGCCAGTGTGGGGGCGCTCCATCTTGTTGTAGAATGTAGTCACCTCTCTCTGCAGCAAGTTGAGGAATTAACCAGTCACGTAGCATTGTTAAGTAGCTTTCACCTGTGATTGTTGGCCCCTCAAAGAAGAACGGACCGTACACTCGACGCTCTGACACTGCACAAAAAGCATTCACCTTGGGTGAGTCACGTTCCACATCAAGAGTGGCATGCGGATGCTCGCTTCCCCAGATCCTAGCATTATGCCTGTTCACTTTTCCACTCAAGTGGAAGGTCGCCTCATCACTAAAAATGATCTTTGTCAGAAAGGTTTCATCGTCCTCCATTAAAGTGTGGATAGTCTCGCAAAACTCACGTCGCTTTACCTTGTCTTGTGGATATAACTTTTGAACCAATTGCAGCCTGTTCGGGTGAAAACGCAAACGCTTCCGTAAAATCTTGCTTACGGTAGTTTGTGGCACCTGCAACAGCCTGCTGGCTTGACGTGTTGATTTTCTGGGACTGCGTACAAAGGCTTCTCGCACACGCTCCACAATTTCCTCAGAGATGGACGGTCGGCCAGAATGTTCTTTTCTTTGATCACAAATGCATCCTCTCTCAACAAATGTTTTATGCCACTGCAGAATGGATTTGTGTGTAGGTGGATCAACATTAAACTTCCGTTTAAATGCACGCTGCACTCTCACAACACTGCTTGTTTTGGCAAATTCTAACACGCACCAGCTTCTTTGCTGCGGAGTGGACGCCAGTTTCAATGTTACTGCCATCTAGCTACCGAATTCACAACTAGCGATTCTGAAAAGAAAGATATTAAAATATTTTGAGTTAACTGAGCTTAGGATATCAATTTTATCAAAATATTCAAGTAAAAATTAATTTTATGACATCCTGAAACCAGGGAGTGTTTTTGTGCTCAGGCTGTATAAAGCCCCAATTCCACCACTGACTGACTCACTGACATAAATGTTCTCCATGAAGGAAGCTCCGGAGGAGAAAAATGCCCGATTAAAACCCCCCATGAAATTGTCCCAAAAGGCCGAGAAAATTAAGAAATCGCTCACTTTGCTCTTCCTTAAAGGTGAAAATGCTCTTTTTTAACGTCCTTAGCAACCGTTTCCACGGCCATTTTTTGCATCACCCATTGTTTCCTTCAATTCTTCATTGTCTAGCGGCATTATATTTCTCACAGATAAGTAACACACAGATGAATTAACTCCTGGCTTTGAAAAGTTGCCTCAAACAAGAGTGACATCTACATAATAAGGAGTTTCAGACCAGATACAATTACGTATATATTGGTAAACTCAATGCGAAAATATTTACATCGTGCTTGTTTTAATTAAATGTTTAGAGGTATAATGACAAATAATTATTTAGAGAGTTTGCCGTGCTTGTTGTTTACCATGGAAAAGTACGTTGCTAGGGAACTTGAAGAAAGTTTATTTTCACACCGAAAACTACGGTAAGGGAATTATGCTAGATTTTTCGAAATTCAAAACTTCAGCATTAGAATTTATTACAGAGGAGAGGTAGGAATTCGAGAGGAATGACGGAAAAAAATTATTTTTCAATTACGTTTACAAATGTGAAAATGACAAAAGACGTTAATATTGCTTTTTCAATTTAATGTCGCTATTGAATTCGTTTATACAAGAAATCTAATTAACTGTTTTGAGACGGTTATTGCTTACTCACTTTATTATTAATAAAATAGACAATTTTTAATATTTTGTATATTTGTACCATACTAGAGCCCGTACACACAAAGTTACGTTTAAAAACTTTCCAAATAAGCGAACCACGTCGGCAAGTGCACGATATGGCGGAAAACAATTATTTTTAAATTACGTTTAAAAATGTGAAAATGACAATAAACGTAAATACTGCTTTTCCAATATAGTGTCGCTATTCAAGTAGTTTATATGAAATATCTAACTATTTTGAAAAGGACAATATTTACGAAATTTATTATTATGAAAATAGACAATAATGTGTTGAATATTTGTACAATATTAGAGTACACACTTAAAGTTATTTTCTAAACTTTTCAAATTAGCAAACTTATACACTTGTTCCCCTTCATCCAATACAACATGCAGATATTTTCAGGATCATTGAGGAATCCTATCTATAACGCGATTGCGTCCACAATGTGGCCGAAGGTCACGCATGCGAGCTTACAAGACGTGGCCAATGGCCACGTCCAAAGTACGCGAGTCAACTCTCTAAAGGTAGTAACAAGCCAAGTCTCCGAAACAGTGTTAAGAAGTCCAATCCCATTCAATAATTAATTACTCATCGCCTACAAAGAAAATACCACGGGCAGCTGGGGACATCTATATCAGCTTTGAGATAAATGCTGCCTAACCTACTCAGGTATGCATTTAATAGCCGAAATAGGCAAACCTTAACCTGCCTAACCTATTCACATGTTTATTTATATCCTATTAAAACAGCCCGGCCAAGCTAACTCCCGACGGGGACCCTCCTTTATGACAGTGACTCGCTATTGCCGCGTTTACTTACGAAGAAACTTGCGGTCAAACAGCTTATTAGGCATACCGCTGCTCCCTTGTTTGGGCAAGAAGCGGCAACCTTAGAATCCCCTTCCCCGAAGCAGCCAGCATGAAAACAGGATTTTGTCAAATAGCCGTTCTGCTATGTGAATGGAGGCCTGGAGATATTGTGGCCACGGTATAGAGGCATTAGAGAGTGAGTTAGGCAGGTCAGGTTTGATACCGTTAGCATATATATCTCCAAGCTACTATAGCTGTCTCTAGCCGATCTTGATATAACGTAAGTTTGCCATAAGAGAAGCCATTTCACCAATACTAAAATCACACCAACGCACACCATCTCAACGAAAGAACATATTAAAGCTTCCCAATGTACGCTTTAAAAGCTACATTTCCTTTAAAATAAAGCAGATAGAGACTTCGATTCAACAGAACCTAGCTTTCAGCAGACCAATGCTAATCCGTAAGTAGTCTTCTAGGAAGAGCCAGGAGTGGATATTGTCATCAGAAGCTGGATAACGCGGTGGAATATTGTTAAGCCTCTCTGGTCGCTAGTTTTCCAGCCAGAATATTTTCTTTCCTCGTCGCCATTTATTTCCCTTTGGCTCAACTCGAAGGAGGAAGGAAGACTGCGTCTTCCATTACGTGGCATCCATTTGTCTCACCTTCTCTTACAAGGAAAATGAAATTAGTCTCTTCCTTCGTACGAGAGCACTCCAGTTCCAGAAGGAGTCCTCGAGAACATAAACCTCCGTCGAAAAAGCGGCAGGCATAACGGCTGTAATCAGAGAACAATAATATTATTGATTTGTATTGCATTCCCGCAAAGTCTGACCTGGGTGAAATGGCTGCATAGCAGTATATTTCCATCTTCCTCTAGCTGAGTATACCTTGCGCTAGGCATTAGCTTCTCCAGTACCTTAACCCTTTCAGACCTGATTTTTGTTTTTGAGGAGAAAAATATTTTTTTTATTGGCAACTCTTTATTTTTGATCAAAAATATGTGTTAATTACAAAATTATGTAATTTTGTATAATAGAAAACAAATTATGATGATGTCCAATATTCTGGACACGAGGTCTCAATGGTCGTGTTAGTAATACATAGCACATGCCAACTTATTTCAATAGTTATACTTCAAGCATTGATCATTCATTGCACATAATACATATATTCAAAGAAAAACACAAAAAAAACACTTTAATTTTTTCTTATGTCTACTTTCTATGGAAATCTATGAAACAGTTCTTGTCTTTTGTCAAACATAAATGAAGATTACACTTGCAACACAAAAATTTTGTCTTCCCTTTGCAATTTTCATTTTTGCATCTTCCTCCATCTTTCCTTTGATCAATCACTGGAAAATGTTGAATTCCATCGTAGCGAATTTCATTGGAAGGACATCGTTCACTTCTTCCTTTCTTCTGACGAGGATCTCCTTCATTTTCAAATTCAGTATCATTGCATGGTCTACCCCTTCTCTTTTTCTGACCACTTTGAGAATGTATTAGGCTTTCACATATTCTCATTCTAAATTGTAGCAAATCCATTACATGTTTTGCAGGTACATTATGAGCCTTGCAATATTTTCTGTATTCCATCCAACTATTGGCTAATGCTAAGTCTTCTAAGCCTTCAAAACCAACACCAGTCACTAAATTATCTTCTGCCAGTGTCACTCTGTCATTTCCAACTCTTATGTTTTCATGCAATTTCCTAGGAACGTCTTCAAACATATCATCATCGTCAGACAAGTCCAAATCTGAAACCTCACCAGACACCAGTAAATCAAGAATTTCAGAAGCTTTCCTCTCATCTGAAGGGATGAATTTCCGTGTCGAACTAAAACAATATTTGTTGTGATAAGTTATTTGTAACAAAATGTCTCTCTCTCTCTCTCTCGCTCACTCTCTGACACATACACTCACACACACAAAACATATATAAACAAAAATGAAACTAAATGTAAGACTGCACATAAATTATTTTGATCAAAATTCTGATATACTGAAACCACATGAAAAACACTACTTTCTGGTTGTTTTTCATTTTATACTTACGTATTATGCATCCCTGAACAGTGAACATTGTGTGGGGTGTGCTTTTTTGTTTTTTCACTACAAAAAAATGCCCGTTAGCCCCCAAAACCATTGGAGATAGCCCCACAAACCATCCACGGGTAGCCCCACACACCATTGGCACCCCACAAACCATCCACAGGTAGCCCCACGCACCATTCACGGTTACGAGGTATCCCTACGAGGTTAGGTTAGGCCTGTTAGGTTGGGTTCCATTAGCATAAATACAACACAAATTTACAGATTTTCGTGTTAATCACAATACACTCTACAGCAATAGCATCAAGAAACAGAATCACAATTTCGTAAGTACATTCTCTTCATTTCTCCTGTAAATTTGATGAAATGTTGTTCCGGTATACCAGAATTTTACCTTATTTTGAAATCGCTTATTAACAAATTTGCAGCTATCTAAGAAGATTCAATGTTAAGCATCATTTTAGTCAGTTGTAGTAATTAAAAATAAGTAAAACACAAAACATATTACATTATAATCGTTCACAGTTTACCATTAACACTGCTTTGTTTACTTTTACCATTGAGGCCTCTTGTCCATTATATTGGACATTACATTACAATTGAATATAAATCAGAAATTCTTAATTTTGATAAATCAATGTTACCTAGTACAGCAATAACATTATAGGAATCATGACTAATATTTTTTCTTTTCAATCAAATGCTTAAAAAACTATTAAAACTTATTGTAAAGTTGACTTACGTGGCGGGCCAGGCGTAGGCTCTGCCATCATGCACAGATACTCCATTACTTCACAGATTACCCAGCAGATGGCAGTAAAAACTTTGAGTAGAACACAGTCACATGTTCACAAGACATAACGAAACGGTCGAAAGGTTGCCAGTGCTACATACTTTATTCAGAAGACAAGAAATAATAGTGTCCAAAATTATGGACATTCGGACCGAAAGGGTTAACTCCAGCACTGCTTACTTCGCCTTCTCATAATCAAGAGAAGTTTGCGCTACGCACTTAGGTATTCGAGGATAGTTATACAGGGTGACCAACATGATAAAATTAAATGATAATTACACGCTTTTCAAGGAGAACTTTCCAAAAATTCAAGGTGTATAAGATGTTTTCTCTATTTGTATTACATATTACCGCCTTACACACACACACACACACACACACACAATAACAAGATATAAAGTCTATGTGATCCCAATTTATCCAAAAATCCTAATTCAAATTCAATTAAACGTTATATGTTTAAAATAGTTGATTGATTGATTGAATTAAAATTTTTGGGTACGTCAGCACTTTAGGCCATTTTGCACCCTTCAATGTATACGGGGAAATATCCCCTTATCTAAAATTATTTTCTAAAAAATAAATTTAAGATGCGGAGTTCACATTTGCTATTTCACATAATCAGACTCAAAATACATCGACGAACACAACTCACAAATGCCGCCCCCCGTGGCGGAGTGTTTAGCACATCGCGCTACGATACCAGAGGTACCAGATTCGAATCCTGGGATGAGCATGGATGTTTATGAGTGTCCATTCATCAATTTCATCATGTCATCGCTCCTGGCCATCTTCGCAAATTAGCCAAAAGTGGCACAAGAAGCGAAGTAAAATAAAGCAATAAATCAATCAATCAATCGAAACAACTCACAGAATATTACGGGATATACTGTACGAAATATTGTTAATTGTATAAGAATTTCAAAATAAAATTTACCTAAACAACTTCAATATAAAGGGTGTTCCGTATAGGACGCCGAATTTGAATAGAGAGCTATTGTTTTGTTTCGAGGTTGGCAGACCTGTTCTTACCAATGTTGGTATCCGTTGTCATGCCGATTAATGTAGCCTCAATTGTTTTGACTCGTTTGTTGTGGTTTCCTTCCGAAAAATCCTCGAATAATCCAGGAGCGTGAAATCCATCCATCCGCTGAGAACGTCTGTGTGGTGTGGGTTTTGGCAGGTGGAGTGTGAACTTACACCCTGTGGTTTCTTCTTTTGAGGGTTTGCGAAATCACAGGTGTACGCCAACAAACAACGAACCCTTTTGGAACTGAAGGCGGAAATCATACGGGTGATTGGAGGCATCGGGACAGACATCTACGAGAGGGTTATCAATAATTTTGTGGAGCGTATAAATGCATGCAGACTCAGTAGGGGTGGCATTGTCTTTCATACGTAAATGGGAGATGTTACTCCTTACATATATGTGAAATATAACTATTGTCATGATATTTTCCCTATTTTTATTTAATTTTCTAATTCGGCGTCCTATACGGAACACCCTATATCTTACCTTGCAATAGTATTCCGTATGTTAGATAGATTGTTCTGCAACGGATTCTAAAATGTAAGCGGATTGAGAGTGTGTTGTTTTATTTTTCTTCCTCGATAAAAATAAAATATAAACTGTGAAAAACTCCCCTCAGGGCATTTATAAATATGTATAACTTCATTGGGGTTTGGATTTATAGAAGTTTTACTCAGAATTCAAGGAATTATCAGTGAGAAGCCACCCTCTTATACTCTGTTCCTGTATTCTATGGAACAAGCGAACGAAAACAAGTCCTCATCGCAAGGGGAACTAAATGCATGGCCGGGAAAACGCGGCAATAGCTACCAGCCGTTTGAAGCAGCGCGCAATGCTTTGCTCCGCTCATACGCTTTCTCCCGTTACGCGCGGCGTTGCTCCACAAACTTCTGTGAAGGAGTATAAGTCTAAAAATAAGTCTGTATTCACGACAAAGGGTTTAGAATAATCTGAAACCAGTGGCGTGCCCAGGATTTTCGTAAGGGAGGGGTTACATATACATATATTGGTAGTCCTCCCTCATTTTGTCATATTTTCCTACCATTGACGTTCTTTTTTTTTAGGAATATTGGGCCAAAGGTGGGGTTATAACCCCAACCAACCCCTCCTTGGGCACGCCACTGACTGAAAACACCCTGGGAATTTAATCCGGGTCTCCCTCGTTCAGTCACACTCTCTACCGACCATACCATCGTGGCTCTTATTCATGATTATAATCTAACAAACAAGTACCGAGGTAACAACAAAGAAAAGGGTACTCGATAAGAAACAAAAATAAAGTACTAAGTTGGGAGAAAAGTTACTGTTCCAACAACGTACAGTTAGCATTCACCACATTTCATAGACACACACTGCAAGATTGCAGAGAATGAGTTCACTGCATGACAACAGAGAGTATAGTGAGAAATATCACGATATTTAAAATATTGTAGCTTCAATCTTTGTGTTAGGAATAATTACCGTTAGCCCTACATTCAGGCACGTATCTAGATATACATTTCAGGGGGGCTCCGACCAAGTGTCTCAATAATAATAAAAATATAATTAGAATAATTATGTTTAGTTAAATGAATACTCGTAATATTAATTATATATGTCAATTAACTCATATTGTATTGTTATTATAACATGAATCGGTAGGTAAAAAGATGGTAAAAAAATTAATGTCAAATTGATAAAGAATTGAATATTTATTGAATAAAAAAAAGGAGTTGGGTCAAACTGACGAAAATTAAAGTTTCGTGATTAATATTTTATGCATATTGTCATAAGTAATAGTGTGCATAAATCTTCTTTGGCACTGTCATTCAAAGCCCATGATCCCAATCTCATCCTTGACTGTCAGTAGGGTCGGCGGAAATAAATAATCCTGGATTATGCCACTATATTTTGATTATTTAATTTTTGTACTTGGTAGGTCTTTCTGGGGGATTGCCTTCCCCTGTACCCCCTAAATACGCCCTTGCCTGCATTGCCTCCATTTTCCAGTATGCACGACAAAGAAGAATAATGTTCGTGTTTGAGTGAGTCTTACCATGTCGTTAACACGAGGTAGCCAACAGCACTTCTTGTCCTGACTTCACCAAATTATTTACAAATCTTTTTCCACCGTTACCATCTCTGCCGCAACGGAAGGAGACAATATGTATCCACTGACTTATCTGGTTCCCACTCCTGTCGTGTCACTGCGGCTCTCCCATCTACCCTTATCAGGCACAAGCTTTACAGAGGTCGAGCGTGCTAAATCTTTTGCTTGCAAATGACTACTTATCTCTGGTGGAAATCCCGACTGAAGCACGCAACAGACAAGTTATCCGGGATACTTCGGTTTTACTTCATTCCGTGTCTGAAATTCAAGAAAATTCCTAACAAGATTTTGTATTTTTACGTTTTGAAATTCGCAGTGTGTGACATTGCAAGGATGGCTGTATCTCACAATACTTGATGGATATTTCTGTCCGTTCACAACAAGATATGTGGATGATAGAAGATGAGAACAGAAACGAAATTATGGACATGCAAGAAATACTGAGAACATGGGAAGAGTATGTAAAAAATCTGTACGAGAAAGAGAGCCGACCAGATACTTTATACATACAGTAAAACCTGTCTATCCCGGAACATGATTGTTCTGAGCAAACTTTTCCGTCTTAACAGTTTTCCTACTTATACAGGGTTGACTTTAAATACAGTATAGAGCGCTGCAGGAAATAATGGAAAGACAGATTTACATTTCGCATTACTTATAATGTAGAGTACTAATGCATGTACGTACATGAATAAAAATGCGATACAGTCGCAAAAAGCATAGTAGACATTACAATTATGTAACTACACAACATGTTGGTACATTTTTTACAGTATTGTAAGAACGTACAGTACGTACTTATGTATCTTTTCGAACCCGGGACCCCTGGCGACTTAGCGCGATGTGCATAGAGGGAAGATGGAATAAGAGAGGTGAAGAAAGATTGAGATAAAAGTGAAGAAAAAATAAAGAAACAAAGAGAGATAACAACAAGAATAGAAAGATAACGAAAGAACAGAGAAGAAATAGACAGAGAAAGGTAGAGAAAGAGGGTAAGAGATAAAAGAAAGAAACGGAATCGTACCAGCTATGAGTATTGTAGCGCATTCTTTCATATCGACAATGTTACCGATAAGCGAGTGGCAACAGAGGCGTGTTCCACTTACAGCATTGCATTGTTTTCTTGCGAGCGAAAAAATAAAGGAAGAAATTTCCGTCTTACTGAGAATAAAACCTCTCGTTGGTCTTTAAATGGTGTTCCGTTTCCGCGTTAAGGAGGTTTTCGCCTTAAGCAGGTCATTTTCAGGTATAAAATCGGTCCTTTCTGGGGACTTTTTTCCCTATTTACAGGTTTCCTTCTTATACGTAGAGGTTCCGAGATATGTAGTTTTTACTGTATATAAAAAAGAAGAGGAAGTATCTGAGGACGAAAAAGAGGCTACCCATCATGATGGAAGAATTTGAACTGGCACTCAAAGAAATGAAGAACTGAAAAGCAACAGGAAGTGTAGAATTCCTGTAGAATTCATAAACAATTTGGTGAAAGAAAGAAAGAAATGCTACATTTATGCAATGAAAAAGGTGTCTGGCCAGAAGATTTCGTGGAAACAATCTTAGTACCTTTAAAGAAGAGAAGTAACGCCAAGAAATGTTCTCAATATAGAACAATCAGTTTGACATCACAATCAGCAAAAGTTCTTTTGAGAATTTGAAATAGACGCCTATACTCTAAAATAAACAGGCAGATAGAGGAAGAACAGTATTGTTTTGGAAAGAGAAGAGGTACAAGAGACCCCATAGGACAACTGAGAACAATTGAAGAAAGATACCTGAAAAAGGGTAAAGAAAAGTTTGTAGCCCTTGTCGACTTGGAGAAAGCCTTTGATAGAGTGAATTGCACTAAGCTCTCAGGGATCCTGAAGAATATTGGTGTAGATTGGAAGGTTGTTTGATTGATTTACTTTATTGTACTTCGCTTTTTGTGCCACTTTTGGCTAGTTTGCGAAGATGGGGACGAGTGATGACATGATGAAATTGATGAATAGACACTCACAAAAATCCATGCCGGGATTCGAACCCGAAGCCCCTGGCTCGATGTGCTAACCACTCCACCACGGGGGCTGGCGGTGTAGATTGGGAGGAAATTAGTCTTTTCTGCAACCTATACATGAAACAATATGTAAAAGTGAGAATAGAAGAAGAAATGAACCAAGGAAGTGAAATTGGAAGAGAGGTACGACAAAGCTGCTGTCTTTCCCCTATTTCAACATCTATTTAAAACAAATAGTTAAAACCTGTTTCCATAGCAAAGGAGGTAGCAGTAGGAGGAAGGAAACGTATCTTTTGTACTAGAACTTGAATAATTTGAATTATTCGGTAATTCAAACAGAAGTTTATTGCTCTTGAAATTCCTATTCAAACCAATGTTAAAAATCCATAAGCGATTCGAATTTTCTAACCTTTTAGGTTGGATAAATTGAAAGCAACTATCCAGAGACAGCAGTAAAGAAGAGAAAGTTGCTCTTGCACTGTAAAAAATACAATTTTGAACACTTTTGGTTCACTTTCTTCTATACAATGTGTATCAAATCTGTTCTGCAAGTGAACTATACGTGTACCAGATGTGTGTACGTGTACCCGATGGAAAGAATTTTGTGTTCACTTCTTGTACATTTTTAGAGCTTAGTACACATTGCAACACACTTTCTGCACAGTACATCTTTATAACACTTTGGTACACTTCGTATCACAATAAATATGACTATAATTTTGGTAATTAGAAATCTTATGAAAGAAATAGAATTTGAATTGCAGTTGATATCCTCATGTTACAAAAAATGTTACAAACTGAATGATATCAAAACATCCACGGCTGCAAATGAAATAACTTTAGTTTAATATAGATCTTTTATAATATCATTTATTCAAGGTGTTATAATTTTAATTAACACTACTTAAATGATTTGCAATGCAAAAACTTGGACTGGAATTTTCAGCAATATTACATTGACTCCCACTTTTGTTGAGAAATATTAGGAATTTCAAGTTTGTATATTCAAGTTCAATGTGTCCTGAAAGTGTATTGGAAGTGTTCAAAAAGTGCTTCAAAACGGAAAGTATCCTAAAAGTTATCAAAAGTAGTTTCTAGAAGTGGACGAAAAGTGTATTATTTTTTAGAGTGTTGCTGGTATACATAATCCACCTTCTCCTCAATAAAGTGGGATTGCCCACCCCTTTTGTATGCAAGTGTTTGTTCGTAAACCCCCACTAGGAAATGATTTGTAAAATTAATTGATTGAATTGTTATTTTGAGTCCACTTTATGCATAGATATGCATAGATATGCTATCACTGAGAAAGAAAGTGACATCGATCGCTGCAGAGTATGGATATTGCTGAATACATTATCAACCTACATTAATAATAAAGGAAAACATATGGAATCGTTTCTTGCTTGCACTAGAGGACAACGCACGAAGTACGGCAATTTTTATCGTAAGTTTCATTGCATGTACATAACCTTTCTTTCTTGTTAATTCGAATTTTGGATAATTCAAACCCTTGGAGTTCGAATTAAAAATAGTCAATTGTATTTCGAATTCTGTGTCCATAACTCACTAGGCTAACTCATATACTTTCTGAAGCCGTCTCGAGAGTGGTGAATAAATAAATTACTTACGACCGTGAGCAGATGAATTTGCACTGTCAGATAGTGTTGATGTTCGTATGGCGTGTTATAACTGCAAATATTCCAGATGACATACGTAGCATGTGAAATATGAAACTTATCGTCGCCGAGCTAATTTATGAAGCAGGTAAGTGGGGAGAAAGATGTGCTGTCACTGGTAACGGATACAGTATTGTAAGCCTGTAAACTATTTTGGGTCAAAATGATTTAGAACTAATTTCTCTGCTTGACAACGGTTTATTCTGTGAAGTTTTATGTATTGCAGTGATTGAAACATTGCAGTCAAAACAGATCACCTCACTTGATTGAGTTTTTTTAAAGTTTTAAGTCCGCTTTACGCACAGAACGGATATCGGGACTGGGCCTACAGTTTAAAGTGGGATCCAAACCATTAAGTACTTTTACCGGGTATCGAACTCGGGAGCCCTTGATTACAAGGCTGCAGGATTACCACTACACTATCATGGAGGCTTGCTGATTGAAATCTGTAAACGTTTATTGCGAAGTGTAACGCTGGATGCTATATTTTGAAATGAATTTTTTTGAATTGCATTTTTTCAAACATCCTGCGAGGACAGCATATTAATGATATCAAAATATGTCGGAGGAGGCTGTGAGTAGATAGTATTTGTACCTCTGACGACAACTCTGATTTCTTGACCAAACGACCGCAAAAAGTTGAAAAACTCACTTTCTCTTCCTGTTTCGCGCCTGATTTATTGCGCTGACGATGTTTCACGGGCGCAAAAAGGCAGTGATGAGTGAAAGATGAGCTCTCATCCTCTCATCTTCTTATTCTCTCATTCTCTTATTTTCTCATTCTCTCATCCTCTCATCCTCTCATTTTCTCATTCTCTCATCCTCTTATTCTCTTATCTTCTTATTCTCTCATTCTCTTATTTTTTGAAAGATGAGTGCACCTTATCGTAATTTTCCAAGTCCGGGACCCAAATGTTTATATATATCGTGATCTTCGTAAACCTCTCCTCTCATCTTCTCATCCTCTTATTCTCTCATTCTCTCATCTTTTGAAAGATGAGTGCACCTTATCGTAATTTTCCAAGTCCGGGACCCAAATGTTTATATATATCGTGACCTTCGTAAACCTCTCTCTCGGGGGAAGGATGTGGCATATACACACACACACACACACACACACACACACACACACACGCGCGCGCGTATGCCTCTTATTATTTCCGTATTGTAACACAAACAAACAAACAAAATAATAATTGTTGTTTTTTAGGATACCTGGCCCCTATATAACCTCACCAGGGATACATGGTAACGGCGAAATCATCACGAGTTTAGATTTGTACTGCGAATGTTGTCAAAAATTTAATCAATGTTGTTTATTCTCGATGCTAGAATCTTACATAGATTATTCTCTAAAAACGAAAATCGATAATCCTATGCCAAGCCCCCCCCCCCCCAAGGCATTCAGGCAATTTCTAATGTTTGCGTGGATAGCGACGCCCGGTAGAATTTTTCCTGTCCCTGTGGAGAAATTGTGTTTCGTCGCTCAATGTAACATTTTCATCACGAACCAAACTATCCACAGCAACCCCTCCCCGAACCCATTCACCTTGCATCCTCTTTCGCCCGAAGAGATTCTATTTTTTTTCAGCTTTCCCACGGTTCTGAATGAAGAATCCATCACATCCCCGATAACAATAGAATCAGAGGGGGATGTGGCGGAAGCAAACACAGCAGCATCTTCCGCTTTTTGAGTTTTATACTGGGAATCGTTTGTTTCACACACCACACCCTGACGGGGCGTGGAATAGAGGCCGAGGGGAAATGATCGACAATACATACATGGGTGGAACTATCAACGTCCCGTTTATTGTTATTTGTCCCCCACAGGATATTGTGCATATCACAAAAGTTTTTGTTGAAAAAATATAGCATGAATAAATCAGTCAACAAGGGTTTTATTTGCTTATTGTGTTTTCACCAAAGAGAGTCGCGTGGAGTAGGAAGGAGAGAAGGAGAAAAAAGGAGAGGAGTTCCTATATAACCTACCAGTTTTTTTGTACGTCATTATCATAGTGAACGTCAATCGTGGCAGTTCAGTATTTTTTAATTTGTTTGTCTGGCAGTATACATATATATCATCGTGGAAGTTTTAGTGAGCTACAAGTTTTATTTTGAAGTCTCTCTATCTCTCTTGAAAGGTGAACGTCAATCGTGGCAGTTCAGTATTCTTAATTGTTTATCTGGCAGTATACATATATATCATCGTGGAAGTTTTAGTGAGCTACAAGTTTTTATTTTGAAGTCTCTCTCCATCTCTGTTGAAAGGTAAGTTTTTATTTTCATGATATATTAATATTTTTTGTTTTTGCGTCTGACACACACATATTCAGAGGAGTCATAAAAAATTGACACACACTTACATGTCGTATATTTTTAACCTCCTACAACAGTGCACACACACATACATACATACATACTGTTCGCGTCTAATATATATATGTGGAAGGAAAAAATATCTAGCATTTTTCAACTTTTTTTCCTTCTGTTTCAGTGCGCTTTCCACTACCATCACCACAACCCCCCCCCCAAAAAAAATTTTCTCTGTATATATATATATAAATAACAGAGAGAAAAAATGGAACCGCAACCAGGTCCCTCCGGTCTTTGCGGGAAAGTGCCATGTCGCAACTGTGGAAAGTTGTATTCTAAACCTAACATTGCTAGGCATTTGAAAAAATGTCGTTTACCGGATCATGATGTCGTAGTCTCGCCGGCAAAGAAACCTCGCACTGATGGGCATGAAGTTGGTGCTTTGAATAAAAGTGCACGCATCATAACGTATAAATCTGGAAGGGATGAAAAATGTGACTCGAGCATCTTCCTCAACAATGTGAAATCTCTGGTAGTCGATAAATTACGTGATTGCCTCGTCAATGTTGCAATTAAAATTCATCTCGTCTTGACCCTGCTGTATGAGAAAGTTGTCTCGTCCGAGTCAAGCACTTTCAGCTTTTACGTAGGGTGTGAAAGCTTACACGATGACAATAACGAGGATCTTGACGAGATAGTGACACGGCTATTTGAGCACTTGACACAAAAACAAGAAGAGTTTGAAGGTAGAGGAAGTGGATGGAGTCTTTGCGGTCACAACCACATGTTAGAACTTCGAGTCTGCAATTTCAAACCATTACGCAGCACTAAAAAAAAAACAAAAAAACAAAAAAAGCAAAATGCAGTGTTGAACATACAAAGTAATGATCAGAAGAGTTTCCTATGGTCTGTCATCGCCGCATTACACCCAGCTAATAATGTTCACCCCGAACGTCTGTCCAATTACAGAGGATACGAGGGAAGATACGAGAATATGATGAGAGGAATTTCCTATCCTGTGCCCCTGAATAAGATCAATCAATTTGAAAAAAACTATAGAGAGGAAAAAGGAGAATATATCGATATTTCTGTGTTTGGGGTTGACGATTGCGACAACATTCGTGTGTTAAGACCTGCGAGAAGCCAGAATAATGTAATTCGACTCTTGCTTGTAGATGGTCGTTATAGTTTGATACGGAATTTCTCAGGATTAGTAGGAAGACAGATCAGCAAGCATCACGATAAGATCGAAATTTGCGATCGGTGTTTGAGAATTTTTCGCGGAGGTAAGAAGATGAGAGAACAGCACAAGTGTTTTGGCTCCGTGAATGCAGAACCCGAAGATGTCATGCCGGAACCCGGAACCAAGATGAAATTTCAGAAACACCAGGCTCTTCTCCACCATCCCGTCGTCCTTTATGCCGACTTTGAAAGCTTCCAAGTTCCCATGACGTCTTGCGACCCTGATCCCTCTACCTCAAGCACGACCCAAATTTTTCACCACGAGCCTTGCAGTTTCTCCATCTACGGAGAAAAATTGAATGATGTCATCTTGTATTGCGGACCCGATGCGGCAAAACATTTTGTTGAGAAGATAGCGGAATGCGCGAGAGAACTTGCACCCAGCCTGAAAGGCTCTTACGTTTCTCCACCTGCTCTCACAACAGAACAACAACGGGGACATGACGCGGCGACAAGATGCGCGGAGTGTAACCAGGCTTTCACCGCCGAAAATTACAAGGTCGTCCACCATGACCACCAGAATGGATTATTTCTGAGCACCATCTGTAATTCGTGCAATCTCAAGATTAAGGAGTCGCATTTCGTTGCCGTGTTTCTGCACTACACGGAGAAGTACGATACGCATCTCTTCGTTAAAGAGCTCTACAACATAACTTCTCGAATCAGCATCATCCCGAGAACGAGCGAGAAATATATTGTGGTGAGAGTGTGGATCCCTCTCCAAGAAGGAGGAAGCGTGGAAGTGCGAATCCTGGACTCTTACAATTTCCTGTCCTCCAGCCTCGCAAGCCTTGCATCTCAACTTGGCGACGAAGATCTTGTGGCCACCAAGCAAAAATGTTTTTCGGGGAGAGATGAGAATTTGAATCTGTTGCGTCGCAAGGGCGTCTACCCCTACGAGTACGTCAACGATTTCGAGAAATTTGACGAGACGGAACTTCCACCCCGGGAGGTATTTTATTCTTGTCTCACGGAGGACGTCTGTTCCGAAGAGGACTACGAACACGCTCGTAGTGTGTGGACGGCATTCAATTGCCAAACTTTTCGCGATTATCACGATTTTTATCTGAAATTGGACGTGACACTTCTGATGGATATTTTCGAATCGTTTCGTAAGAGATGCATCGCGATATACAAGTTGGATCCTGCGTATTTCTTCACCACGCCGGGATTAACTTGGGAATCGATGATGAAATACACCAACGTGGAACTGGGACTTATTGCAGAGAAGGAACAGTATGCTTTCATGGAGAGTGCGATACGCGGTGGCATCGTCCAATGTCCCCGACGCCATGCTCAGGCAAACAATCCTCATACGCCTGGTTACGATGCATCGAAGCCCAACACCTATATTGTCTACTGGGATGTCAACAACCTGTACGGCCACTCCATGTCCCAGTGTCTTCCCATCTGCGACTACGCGTGGATGACCGAAGAGGAACTCTCCTGCGAGGATTTTCTCAACTGGAGCGAAGATAACGAATGGGGCTGTTTCTTGGAAGTGGATCTCGATTATCCCGAAACACTTCACAAGAAACATCATGGATTGGCCCTGGCCCCCTCCAAAAAGAAGCCACCTGGAGGATCGGAGCCAAAACTCATACTAAGCATGGAGAACAAGCGGAAATACGTTCTGCACTACCGACTCCTCCAATTTTACATAAGTCACGGCTTGCAGTTGAAGAAAGTTCATAGAGGATTGAAGTTCCGACAGAGAAAGTGGCTGGAACCCTACATAGCCGAGAACACGCGCCGCAGAGCGCAATCGACATCGCCTGCAGACAAGGATCTGTACAAACTGTTCAATAACGCCATCTACGGCAAGACGATGGAGAACGTGCGTAATTACATCGACGCAACGTTGGTCACGGACGAAAAGAAATTTGAGAAGATCGTCGCGTCACCCTACTTCAAAAACTTCACTATTTTCGACGAGAATCTAGTATTTGTTGAGAGGAACAAGAAGCAAGTGATGCTCAACAAGCCGATTGCCATAGGTGCCACTGTCCTTGAACTATCAAAATTGCACATGTACCAATCGTACTACGATCAGTTTCAACCCTTTTATGGAGATAACATCCAAATATGTTACATTGATACGGATAGCTTCATTTTTCTAATCCAAACACCAAGCCTCGAACATGATCTGACTAAGATGAAGCATCTGTTTGATTTTAGCAACTTACCATCAGGCCATCACTTGCATTCGACAGAAAACAAAATGACGATTGGAAAGTTCAAAGATGAAGCGGCTGGTAATTACAGCAGGGAATTTGCGGGGCTTCGTGCCAAAATGTACTGTGTAAAGATTACAGAAGAAAAAGAGATCAAGAAGGCGAAGGGGGTGGGAAAAATAAGTACCAGCAAATTTAGCATGCAAGACTACAAAGAATGCCTTTTTCATGGTAAAAGACAACTCAGCACCGATCATCACATTGCAAGTAAATTGCATGATTTGTACACGACGCGCGTAACCAAGGTCGCATTGGATGCAACGGACAACAAGTTACGCGTTCTCGATTGTCAAATCCACACGCGAGAGTGGGGGCACTACAATAAAAGCGATAAATGTGACGTGTGTTAACCGTAACCCCATAGCCATGAAGTCCGCTGTGTTTTTGCCATTCTTCTTCAAAAACAGACGGAGGAAAAGAATGAAAGAGGGAGCCCTCGGGCGATGAAAAATAAGAGTTGAATTTAATGAGCCTCGGTTTGAGCGAGCTTAACAACATAATAACAGGTTGCAACTTTTCATCGCCTGAGGGCTCCCCCTTTCATTCTTTTCCTCCGTATGTTTTGAAGAATAGCAAAAAAGCACAATGTTTTAAATAACTAACAAGGACAATGAATCTCTTTGGTTTTCGCAAACAAGGCAACATGGACACTGCATCACCAAATTCCAATAACCTCTTACCTTCCGTGTTATCTAAACTCAATGGTCTACTAATTGTACATCTTAATAGTATATGGACGGAAATAAATAACGATGTGGGCAAGATGTTTTATGTTTTTAATAACAATTTACATTTCTATGAAATTCCGATCGACGGGAAACTTCAAATCACCGTGAATCCGGAGAACACAGGCGAAATCAAAATTTCTACCGGCAAGAACATTTTTCGAATGAAGCACGACAAGGTACTTTCTAACATGTCGTACGATGTGTCTGCAGGAGATTATCTTTACGTGGAACTCCTAGGAGATTACGACAAACTTATTCCTCTCTTCGTAGAATTACGAATCGTCTATCCTATTATAAATAACCGTTAACCAAAATGCCTAACGACATTTTCGGCAACACTAAGCGTGTAGACCATGCAGAAGAGATTCTCATGCTGGACGTTCGAGTTAAGAAGTTGAGGACCGATTTGATCGCTTTGCAGGAGACCTTAAACAAAAGTTTAGAGTCTGAGATCGCTACGCTCCAAACGCAATGTCTCGATCCCATTCTGAAAATCGATTCCGAACTGAAAACACTGATAAAAAATTATGTTGACGTACCTTCTTACGACAACATTCAAAATATACAGTTGAGCATGGATTCGCTTCAAAATGATTTGGCCAAATTACAGCAATTTCAATCGAAAAATGAAGATTTGGAAAAATTGAAACTCGAAATCGAAGAGCGAACTTCCGCAATAGAAAAGAATTTCTCTGAACTTCAAACCGTCGTGAATGATATTGATATAGAACGCTTGCAGGTCGTTGTTTCTAAATTACAAGAAGAATTTACCGGCACGTTGGAAGAAATCAAATCCAAGTTGCAGACTTTGGAAGATACAATGACGAACCTACCATCGTCGGACGAACTGCAGGTCATCGGTAAAAGCGTCGCGAACATAAAAATTCAACTGGAGGCTTATCAAGATTTCGAACACATTCAAACCACCATCGCTACGCTTCAGGCGTCCTTGGAATTGATCAACGAAGAAATTAAAAATATTCACGCTGAAGCAAGTGTGTTGACGAGTATTCAGGACACGTTAAGCACGGTTCAGCAGAAGATCCAATATTTGGAAAATTTGAACGTCGAATCCAATCTTACTCATTTTCATCACGTACTGGACAACATACAGGGTGACTTGGAATCGTTACGAACGAGCGTGCCTTCAAGCGAAGATTTGGAAAAATTGAAAACGGCGGTGACGGCACTATCCGATTCGAGTGACATCAAAAGTTCGTTGAGCGATCTCGAGAGTAAAGTGGCCAATCTCCCCACCTCCAAAGAATTACACGCTTTGAAAAGGAACATATCACGTATGCTGAAACGACTGGAAACGGAAACAGCGAACGTGGAACAGATTCGAGACGAACTTGCTTCGCTGGTGTCGACGCTGCCCACTTCGCAGAGCGTCGCCGACCTTCACACGCAGTTTACAGAGATGCGAATCATCGTGAACGATCTTACCGAGAAGAGCTCGAAATTGAATCAAATCGAGAACCTTCAGAATATTGTCGTCAACATCAGAGATCAAGTTGGAGTGCTGGAATCAACGCAGGAATCAACGCTGGCCTCTTTCGGTGCCAAGTTGCAAGAACTCAACGAAAGCTACAAGCAGTTGAACGTGGAAGTGAAAATCAAACCGTCATTTTCTACCGTAACGGATACCATAGTCGAGCATTTGGTGCCCGTACAAAACACACTGGGTCAGCTTCACAGCAACCTCGTTAGCATCGATACTAAATTCGCTAAACTGCATTCTCTGCAAGCCATCGAAATCAACAGCGTACCCAATCAACAGAGAATCTCCACCTTCGTCGAAGGTAACAAACTGTACATGCTACATCCTTATCATCCGTACTACAAGTTTCTCCTCGATGGCACGATTCAGATAAACGAATTTTCGTACTGGTCTCACGGCAGAAAAGCTAGCGTTCCCACCATGACTTTGATATCGAATCGTGGTGTCCAGAAAGCAGGAAACATTCCTCTGGCGCGTTGGAACGAAACGCGCAACATATATGAAATACACGAAGACGAAGATCTTACTGTTTTCGACGTGAGTGCCGGCGATAAGCTGATCATTCAAAACACGAGCGAAGTGCCACCCTCTTTGAATCCCATCACGCTGGTGCTTCTTTTGAAACGTAATCTCTAAAAATAATAAAAAATGTCTAGGCAAGCCATCGTCCAAGAATTACATAAACCTGCACGCCGCAACTACAAACGTTTGGCTGTGGTAACCAAGGGCATCGACGACCTCTGGGAAAGCGACCTCGTCGAAATGAGTAGCGGCAAGTTAAAAAACGTACATAAATTGAACAAGGGCAACAAGTACCTCCTCACCGTCATAGACACGTTTTCAAAATTCGCATGGGCTCTGCCTTTGAAGGCGAAAACAGGAACGTGCGTCACGGAAGCATTCAAATTAATTTTTCGCGAAAGCGGCGGCAGACGACCACGGTTTCTGCACACGGACAAAGGGAAGGAATTTTACAACGCCGTATTCCAAAAGTTTATTCAAAAACATGGCATTCGACATTACTCGACCTTCAGTGACGTCAAGGCCAGCATCGTGGAAAGATTCAATCGCACTCTGAAATCGCGCATGTGGTCACGCTTCACGCTTCAGGGAAGCTACAAGTGGGTCACTATTCTTCCGGAACTTGTTAACGACTATAATCACACACGGCATGCAACGATAGGCATGAAGCCAGCTGACGTTACCAAGTCTGATGAGCAACGTTTAATTTCTAGCGTTTACTGTCCAAAGTACACGCCCACGACAAAAAAAGCTAAATACAAAATTGGAGAACAGGTGAGGGTTAGTAAATTGAAGCGAACGTTTGACAGGGGTTTCACACGAAACTGGAGCACTGAACTTTTTACCGTGGTTCGAGTTCTACCCGGGAACCGTCACACGTATATAATAAAAGACAGTGGCGGTGAAATTTTATTGGGGCGCTTCTACGAGGAGGAACTCTCTAAAACTAAATACCCCGACACGTACCTTATCGAAAAAGTTTTGCGCAAGAGAGGCAACAAACTTTTGGTGAAATGGCTGGGACTTCCGGAAACAAGTTGGATCGATTCAAACGAAGTGATTCTATGAGTACGTGGAACGTGGTAAAGCGTCTACCTGATTCGGAAAGTGGAACGAAGAAAAAAAACGGTGAATTGCTTCCCGACAGCATCCGCTGTCTGATCGTAGGACCTTCGGGGTGTGGGAAAACGACACTGCTCGTGGACAATTTTCTCCTCGCACCGAATTGGTTAGATTGGAAGAACAGGCACCTGTACGTGTTCTCGAAAAGTTTGGAGCAATCCAAATACCAGCAACTGATGAAACTGTACGATGGTCTGGACATTGCAACGTTCGCTTCGGAAATAAAACCACTCGACGATTGTCGTGAAAATTCAGTCGTTGTGTTCGACGACGCCATCCTGGAAAATCAAAATGAAATTCGCAACTTTTTCACGCAAGGTCGTCACAAAGGAATGGATTGCTTCTACCTAGCTCAAACGTTTTCCAAAATTCCAAAACAGTTAGTACGCGACAACGCTAATTTCATATGTTTGTTTCGTCAAGATCACACCAACCTCAAGCATGCGTACGATGACTACGTAGGCGGAGACATGAACTACAATCAATTTTCGGAAGGCTGCTGCTCTACTTGCTGGAACGGTGACGATTTCGGATTCGCTACGATCGACATGACGAGGAAACCCAACGACGGAAAATACAGAAACAAAATCAACGACTTTCTAAACGTTGCAACGTTGTGAGAAACGACGTATATAAATAACGTCATGACGAAACGAAAAATCGAAGACGAAAATCTCAAGCTTCGCGATTACCTCGCGAAACGCTTCAAAGGTTGGAAATCCGAAAATCGCGGATTCTACGAAGAGAAGAAACGTCAGGATCAACCTGTGATCGATGCCATCAGCGGTCTAGGTAAAGAAATTAAAAGTGTCACGGAACAAAATAAAAATTTGATCAACGAACTCGTACCGCTCGCAGCTAAAAGTTACGCTGTACCCACGCCTATTTCAAGCATTCCTTCGACGCCGTTCGAACTGAAGGATGCACCGGCACGACGTCGAGCCATAGGCAGCACGTCTTCGGATAAGATCGAGTTGGGACCTTTGGCACGAGACTACCTGAGCACGGGGAAATTCGACAAGGATGAAGTGTTCGGATTGTATCCCAGCATGGAAACCAGCGAAGGCGGCGGTGTGGTGTGGAAGATTGGGAAATCGAAGGTGACCTTCGAAGGCAACGACATTAAAGTCAATTTAGGCGACAAGGATAGTTGGAACAGGTATCCGGGTACGGTGGGACTGTGGGAACTCGTTGCCAAAAAGCAGCCGAAAGATTACACCGACGAAGATTACCAGAGTTACAAGGAAATTTTGATCATGACGGATGCCTTGTACCAAAACAACGACGCCTCGCAGAATAGGGTGAAATCGAGCAGCGGCGAGAAGTACAGGAATCTCATCAAACCGATTTGGAACCAGGTCAAAACAGGCAGCGGGGTCAAACGCTACAACACGTTACCCAAAGAATTCGTTTGGGTGGACGACGTGAGGAAACTCGTGGACCGATTGTTGGTGATAGCCGGCGAAGAGAATGCAGGCAACCGTAATTTCTACAACGAGAAGGTTGGCATCGTGGACATGATCAGCACGAAACTTTCCAACTTCATCGTGAACGACGACAAGGGCATAGGTTACCTCATCAAAATCATCAACACGCTGCCTCCGAAATTCTGGAACGTGGCCGAAGGAAAGGGTCTCGTAAACGACATCATCAACAAGTTACCTTTCGAGATGCATCTACCTGGCTACCAGTACTGCGGACCGGGTACCAAACTCGAGAAAAGATTGGAGAGAGGAGACAAGGGTGTGAATCCATTGGACGCCGCATGCAAAGATCACGACATCGCCTACAACACCACGCAGACGGATCTGGATGCACGTCACGAAGCAGACAGAAAGTTAGAGCACGCAGCTTTCGAAAGGTTTGTGAGCAGAGACGCATCGCTGGGTGAACGGGTCGCCGCACTGGGTACCACCATCGCCATGAACACAAAACAAAAATTGGGGTGGGGTATATAAATAACATCCAGTAAAAAAAACAACATGGCTTGCATAACTGATTTGCCGCACGAACTACTATCTAAAATATTCAAAAAGGTAGTTAACGGAGATGTTAATAAACTTGTAATCATGGCAAGAACGACGCCGGAATTTCGCATCCCTTGTGAAATGGTTCTCAAGGACCATCTTCGGGAGATCAGCGACCTGAGGTGTGATGATCTCAACATTCTGCTTTCGGCTGCAGGGGAAAAATTAAACGAAAGGTTGGACGAATTGCACGAGGCAAGGCAGGGAAGAAGATGGTACACAGTAGATTGGTACAAGTCTATGCAGGAGACGGAAGATATCATTACGCAAATCATCGCGTTCTCCGAAGCACGAACTTTCTTCCTCTGTTAAAAAAATAATAATATATATACGCATCAAAAAAACTTGATATATAAATAACGCACATCGTGAAAAATATAATCTTCGGTATATATAAATAACACACATGGTGAAAAAAAACAATTAAATTTCCCTAACACACACACTGAAAATTTCTCTTCTTCGATATGACAACTGAAAAAATATGTGATCTCCAAGCATTAAAACAAATGCTAAATTTGTCAGTCGAGTATGTAAAAATTCGGGAATTGGAAGTCGACAAATCTTACACGATAACTTCCGGTTCAATCGTTTCTACCCAGTATGGTCCCAAGGTACGCCTGTTGCTCAACGCACAATACAGTTTATTTTTACCAGATCGATACGCTAACATGTTATCGGACGAGAAGCTATCTATTTTAATCGAGAACAAAACTCGAATCGTGTACAAGGGGACAAAGGAACTTTTTGGCAAGAAAACGAAGCACGTAATAGAATTTGTGTAGCGACTGCGAGGCCTTGAAAATATATAAATAACATACCGTAAAAAAACTACACAAGAAAAAATCTCAGAATATATATAAATAACATACTGCGAAAATAACACATAGAGCATCAACATGAAGCCCAAGGGTGTCGTGTACCAGATACCATACTCCAATCTGAAAAATCTAGGTGCCCTCGATGGGTTACTCACCAAGAAACAACGCGAGAAGAAACGTTCTTGCTTGTCGAAAGGACATGGAATGAAATTGCTGCTCAGCACACCTCAATTGAGACGGTTGCAGCGTTCGCGGAAACAGCAAAAGATCGGAGGTTTCATATTCAGCATCCCGGCCATCCTAGCAGCATTGGGGGCCGTTGGAAGTTTGGCTGGCGGAAGTGCCGCCATCGCGAAAACCGTCATCGACTCAAAGAAGAACAAAGCAGAATTGGAAGAACAGAAACGTCACAACCTGGCCATGGAGAAGAAAGGGGGGAAGGGGGTGATGAAGAAGTTTAAAAAAAAGAAACAGAAGCACTCACCAACCGAGACATTGAATCTCTGATCGGGCCGTTACAAATCAAACACTTCAGAGGAGTTTTTATGTCCGACTCGTTACCTTCAAGCGTGAAAAGAAGAGAATGTGGAGTAGTCAACTTGGACGGTCAAGAAAATCCAGGCACGCATTGGATATGTTACCACAAAAATGATGATAAAGCATTCGTTTTCGATTCTTTCGGAGGTGTTCCACCTACAAATTTAATTCATTATCTGAAAACGACCAAAACCTCTATATACTACAACGACGAACGCATTCAAGATTTCGGAGACGTGAACTGCGGTCATCTCTGCCTCTCCGTGCTCGCGTTTCTCTCTAAAATAAATAACCCTACGGTCGAAGATTTCCAGAAAGTACTGTGGAACCTGAAACAGCATCACTAGGATGGGCGTGTTCCATCTCACGAGCGAATCTTCAATCTTGAAACTCACGCTGCACGACGACATTGTCTATCCTAAATCCGTGGCTCTGCGTGCATTCTACAGCATGTACCTCATACCTAATGTTACGCAGCAC
The DNA here is from genome assembly GCF_977018435.1 of Lepisma saccharinum. NCBI lineage: Eukaryota > Metazoa > Arthropoda > Insecta > Zygentoma > Lepismatidae > Lepisma > Lepisma saccharinum. Next base: position 38,507,204 of record NC_139245.1, read on the forward strand.
AACAACAAAATTAGCGTCGGAAGCGAACACATCGTCGTCACGCCAGGACAATACAATCTTTCCACTTTGCAAGCTCAGTTACCCAAAGGCACATACTTTTCTCAAAATTCGGTCACTCACAGAGTGGAAATCCTATCCGCGACGGAAACCGTGGACCTGGGCACCATGGGAGAACTTTTAGGTTTCGAGAACGACACCAAACTCGAAGCTGGCATCAAGCACACAGCAACCAACATTCCTAAATTCTTGGCCATAGAGACTCTGAACGTACACTGTAACGTGGCAGAAGGTATGATCACGAAATCCTCGGACGGATTGTTAGGAAGTCACAAGCAGACGGGAATCATAGCCACTTTCAAACCAAGTTCCGAATTCATGGAACCGATCATCTACACGCCCTCTTCGCCGATCTATTTTCCAGTATGTCGCAACCGCATAGACGACATAGAGTTGGTGGTGACGAACGAGAAAGGAGACGTGGTGGATTTCGCAGGTGCAACGACTACTGCCATCGTGGAGATCAACATATAATAAATAACCATACATGTAAAATGGAGCAAATCGAAAGTTACGAATTGCAATCTTTCCCTCCCAACCGTCGCACGTTTGCCAATCTGAACGAAGCAAACAGGGAGATCGAATACGACGTGGACGTAGGCGACGGGTTTATTCATCCTCACAGAGCGGACCTCTACCTTCAATTCGACGTGGTGAAGAAAGAAAGCGGAGACCCGTTTCCTGCAGCAGCAAACTTGATACTCGTGGACAACTTCGTGCCTCACCTGTTCTCGCAGGTGGAGGTGAGGAAACACAACACCGTCATCGACAGAATAGATTATCCAGGCATCACGTCGACGGCAGTGGGAACTTTGAAATTATCCAAAACGGACGCAGCGTACTACCAGGCCGGGGGATTCGAAGCCGGGACCAAAATATCGACGAGAAGTCACACAGTGCTCTTTCCCATGCGTCTGCTTCCAGGATTCTTCTCCGATTACAAGGAGATCATGTGGAAGGGAGGACTGAGAGTCACGTTTCGAAGAGCGGCCAACGACAACGACGCACTGATGCGATACGCTACTTTAGGTCCGGACGGCACCACGCCGATAGCCAACACTTTACCCGAAGCAGCGAAATGCGTCATCCGAAGCATGGAATTGAGAATGCCGGTGGTGGAATACGAAACAAACTACGCCCTCAAGCACAAAGCGGAGATCTTGAAAAGTCCCCAGGTACCGATTCACTTTCACGGTTACCAGTGCGTGCAAAAGATGGCGTCCGGAAGTCACATGGAATTCGACGTGACGACGCAGTTCAACAACATACAGTTCGACATGCCAGATTTCGTCGTAGTGCTCTTTCAGACCGGGAGGGACAAAAATCAGGAAAAAGATTCCAGCAAATTCGACGACTGCAAGATCAAGAACGTTTATCTGAAGAATGGACGCAACGAAGTGTTCCCGCGCGAGAATTACAACCTCGACATGACCAAAAACAATTACCTCAAACTTTACGAAGCGTATTCGGCTTACAAACGCGTGACCGAGGGAAGTGTGGACATGTACTACACGCCCAGCGAGTTCAAAGCACGGAGACCCATGACCGTCATCAACACATCTAAGAGGAAGAAGGTTGTGGTCAACGATCGAACCAACATCAAGGTCGTCTGCGAGTTCCACGATGCCTTGCCCGAGGATACCCTATGCAGTGTCATCCTGATTGCAGAGAAGTCCTTCGCCTACGACCTGAAGAACGAGAGGGTCACAGAGCAGTTTTAACAAGTTTTTAACATCTTTTCTTGCACAATAAGAAATTTTCTGCACTAGCACAATCAGTTACAATGGCACAATACGAATTTCACGAGTTCAGATCAGTTACAAATGTCAATTTCATTAGTTATCAGTTACAATATCTTTTTTTGCACTATAGCACGAGACAAATCAGAAAATTTGCACAAAAATTTGTTGTTGTTTTTACACAAGAAAATTAACAATAAAATTCTTTCTTTTTTATCGTTTCAGATGCTGTCGAAACATCAAAAACACATACACACACACTAGAAAAAAAAAGCATGCAACTTTATTTGTAACACACACACATACATTCTCCATCTTCATCAAAAAAATATTAATAATAAACATAATTATTTTTATCTATATCTCACAATAAAACTCTATATCCAAAAATATCACAACATCAAAATAACACTAGAGTCGTTAGTACACGTTGCATGCATTACGGAGGTCCTCTGTAGGGTTTCATGGAAGTTTGGGGGAAAAAAAAAAAAAAACACGTGAAACTCTACAGAGGTGCGGTAATCTATAACCGCAGCCATTAGAAAACTTTTACATTTTTGGTTGGGCACCACGCACCCTGGCGAGGTTATAGGGGCCAGGTATCCTAAAAAACAACAATTATTATTTTGTTTGTTTGTTTGTGTTACAATACGGAAATAATAAGAGGCATACGCGCGCGCGCGCGTGTGTGTGTGTGTGTGTGTGTGTGTGTGTGTATATGCCACATCCTTCCCCCGAGAGAGAGGTTTACGAAGGTCACGATATATATAAACATTTGGGTCCCGGACTTGGAAAATTACGATAAGGTGCACTCATCTTTCAAAAGATGAGAGAATGAGAGAATAAGAGGATGAGAAGATGAGAGGAGAGGTTTACGAAGATCACGATATATATAAACATTTGGGTCCCGGACTTGGAAAATTACGATAAGGTGCACTCATCTTTCAAAAAATAAGAGAATGAGAGAATAAGAAGATAAGAGAATAAGAGGATGAGAGAATGAGAAAATGAGAGGATGAGAGGATGAGAGAATGAGAAAATAAGAGAATGAGAGAATAAGAAGATGAGAGGATGAGAGCTCATCTTTCACTCATCACTGCCTTTTTGCGCCCGTGAAACATCGTCAGCGCAATAAATCAGGCGCGAAACAGGAAGAGAAAGTGAGTTTTTCAACTTTTTGCGGTCGTTTGGTCAAGAAATCAGAGTTGTCGTCAGAGGTACAAATACTATCTACTGCTGTGGGCGGTTGTTGTTGTTTTGAGCCTCTATTGACGAAAATATTCGCTCAATAAAATCAATGGACTTTTCCTGCGTTTTCTCAGTTTGTGTCCACATGGCGAAACAAGCATCCAGGGAAGATTAGTTCCAGATTCTCCCGACAGATGTCATATCATATAGCTTGAATCGCTAATTGCAATGGACTGCTGACTAGAAGAGGATTTCACGATGATGGTTGCAGATTGAGCAGAGGATGAGGGACGGGAACAAGTGGAACGTAAACGTCACAAAGGGAAACACACTTAGAACACGAGAGAAAATTCGATGAATTTGGACCCGAGGCGTTATAGTAGAATGTGTACCTTCTCGTGGTAAGGTTCATCTTCATTCTTCCTGCTCATTTGCTCAGACAGCAACACAAGAGTATATAATGCAAGCGAAAAAAAAAACCTCTACTTCAGCGTGGCCTAGGTGGTCTTGATCTTTCGCGAACGGCCTGAACCGGTTTTAATTCTCGGGGAAGCATTTCGGCTGTCAGCTCATGAACCGAGTTGATGCGGAGTTTAACGAACCGAACTGGGTTACTTCCGAATTGATTTCATTTAAGTAAATTTGCCAGTGCCGGTTATGCTGTGCCGAATCGAGCTGAAGCAACCGTTGCTGACCTCCGAGGCGGAGTAGTTAGCACAGCGAGCTAGAATGCCAGGGTTCGAATTCAGACCTGGGCATCGATGTTCTTTGCGAGTATCCTTTCATGATATCATCACTCATCCTCATCTATGCGATTAGCTGAAAGTGGAAGAAAAGCGATCTAAAATAAACCAAATCAATCAATCAAATCCTTCTGACTGTTCACAATGGGTTCCTTGCCTCAAAAACCACACATCAACTTTAAAAGGACAGAAACAATAGTACTTCTTGATAAGCAGGGACACAGCCTCAGTACACATGATTAGCTTCAGCATGGGTTAAATCAAAACAAAATGCATGAACAGTGTTGAATTCGTAAAACATAACACTTGATTTGTGCAATTGGGTAATTTGTAATCAAATTTTCGTAGTGGTGTTTATTGAAATATTTAGTAGGGATAAATGTAATTGAGTAGTTCTATCTATCACAGTAGTACTTCCGTGGCGGAGTGGTTAGCGCAGCGCGCTTCGACGTTAGGGGTCAGGGTTCGAATCCCGGGATGGGCATGGGTGTCCTTTGGGAGTGTCCCTTCATCAATTTCATCACTCATCCCCATCTTCGCAATTATCCAAATGTTGCAAAAAGTAAAGAAAATAAACTAAATCAATCAGTCATTGTAGTACGCTTCTTTTATTTGATTGTACAATTTTTTCACGTGAAGTAGAATAGAATTCATAGGATGAACTTCACATGACTAAAGACATTCAAAATTCCTGAAATCTAATAATCTCTCATTATCGTCGTCGCGATAGCCAAAAGTGGCAGAAAAGAGACCCTTAAACCTTATCCATTGTATCTCCGTCCTTCGTCAGTTAATAACGAAACGAGTGTCATAAATTTCGATACATAACATGTAATTTAGCGTTCAGACAGTGACGTCACAATCAAAGCACATACATGCGTGACAGCTGTGGAATACTTAATAGCGTTACTTGGTTTGCGTGATTTTAAAGGCTCGTAAATCCCTATCTAATGCAAGGGACAACTTGTTCCCAAAAATGGAGGAAACGCATACAATTACAAGCTGGCGACTTGAATCACGTCTTTAGAATCATTTCCGTCATTTAATTGCATGTTTGAAAGCCCTTTACAAGAAGTTTTATAGAGAAGGAAGCAAAACGGGCAGAAGTCTTCACAGTGCCCCTTCCCGCTATCGCGCTGGTCTTTGTAGTTCTCATAAAACATAAATAGGAGAAGAGTCCTCGTCATGGTACCGTTACGTTCCCCTCCCCCATCTATTTTTGCTGTTATACGGCCATAATCATTCACAAAGCTCTATAAAATCCACATAAAGCGCAAGACCGTTTCCAATATTTGACGTTTATTCAAACTTTTATTGGCAGTATGACCAAAAGATAAAAAATATATTGACGTCCTTTTCTAGGTTTCAAACTTGAAACTTTGTTTGCGCCAGATGCGCTGTTTCCGAGGACGAAATCCACAGTAAGAAGGAGTCGTGTTTTTCTGAGCATATGTTTCGAGGTAAATGAAACAAAGGAATGTAAATAAGCATAATTTAAGTGAGATTGGCATTCAAAGAATAATTCATCGTATCAGAACCAGAAGAACGTAGCTCATTTATCAAATTTACAGGAGAAAGGAAATAATGTGTTCTTAGGAGTATGTATGACTAAAAAAAAGGGTAGATAAAGTGGACATACATGACTCCACTTTCCAACTAAGTTTTAGAGATGGGGATAGGTCTATTTTACTCTAATTAGACCTATTAAGAGGATATATATTTAACAAGATAATAACACCTTATTTCTGAAGTCGGTGTAATTTTAGGGGAGACTCCAATAACGAGTAGTTTCCATTCGAAAACCAAGCTTTTTCGAATTTTGGAATGATTTTTTTTAGATTTAATTTATCGCGCATGAAACTGAGAAATGTCGTACAAATTACTAGTACAGGTACTACAGGGTGGACCTAAAGTCACGAAGGGGTTACAACTGTGCATAACATTTTTATTGATCATTAGTTTCCAATGAGATTTTACAGACTTGAAGACCAAGGATGGGAGATTGTTTACACTTATGTGTGGAATAGAAGCTCTGGTAGGTGTCCGCCATTATGGGCCTCACAGATACGGGCCCTGTGTAGCACATGACGCATGACAGGGGTCAACACTTCTGGTCCGAGTGCCCGTATTTCTGCACGAATATTGTGCTGTTGTAATGTTTGGGGTTTGTTCACATACACTTTGTCCTTCAGAAAGCCTCAAAGAAAATAATGAAGCGGAGTGAGGTCAGGAGAACGGGAAGGCCAGTTGATGTCAGTGTTTCTCAGGATGATGCGATGGCCGACATAGCTCCTCAGAAGCCCAATTGAGGCACGTGCCGTGTGTGCCGTGGCTCCTACTTGTTGAAACGACATCTCAGGCATGTTCTCCACTGCAGGACGCACAATACTGTCTGTGAAATCTCATTGGAAACTAATGATCAATAAAAAATGTTATTCACAGTTGTAACCCCTTCGTGACTTTTGGCCCACCCTACTTTCAATGTATTGTTCATATGGATATGATTGTGTTATATGCCAGTTTCAAAACGCAATAACTCTCTTATTACTCCTTACTGATGGGCAGCCAAAAGACATAAAAGTCACGTTAAATTAAGCTGGCTTTAAGATAACCGAAATGTTCCCAACTTATTCTAGACTCTGTCCCGGTAATCTCTGGAGCAAATGGACGAAAAAAGTCCTGCGCAACGGGTATTCGAGAGGGCTCGACCAATGAACTAGTGAGAGGGGAAGTAAGTGCATGGAGGAGAACACGCGGCTGCAGCTACAGGCCGTTTGGAACAGCGCACATTGATTTGCTCCGCCCACTCGCTTCTCTACCGTTATGAGCGGCCTTGCCCCATAGATTGCCGAGACAGAGTGTAGCATGTTTCCCTGTCCGTCGGGCTCGAAGTCAGACCCTTCAGTGACGAGATCGTGAATCAACTATTTCATACAACAGACTTGAAGAATTTGCAGAGGAGAGTTACAGACCGAGCTACTACAAACTACTGATGGCTGGTAATGGGTCAATTTACCAGAGCCGTTGTAGTTTCCGGCGTGAACCCTCGCCTTTCTCATAGGGTGTTGCGTCACTGAAAAGGTAGGCGACGCGATTGGTCACTTTGGAGATTACCTATTCTACCCGTCACAGCAAGCACTCGAATCAGCTAATCAAACGAGCAGGTTCTTGAAATCTATCCGCGCTCTTATACTATTGGTGGCCGGGAATAACGACAGGCGCTCGAAGCAGCCAATCCGATACTCTTGCTCCTGAAATCTGTGCTCGCGTTCTTATTCTGTTGAAGGCTGGGAATAACGTCAGGCGCTTGGAACAGCCAATCACATACGCTTGTTCCTGAAATCTTCCCACGCTCTTACCTTATTGGAGGCCAGTAAAAACGCCTGCCGAGCTTTAATAAATAATACGCTTCTCGGGACAATGTCGAATGAACAATTTAAACAACATTTTTGTTCTGGAAATATATTTCAGATATTAATTTCCTATTTTGCAAGAACAATACACCCCAAAATCTTCCCCAATTTTTTCTAAATTTTTAACCCTCTGACTGGAGGGAGGTTTGCAGCAAAATCATTAGCCTCCACACACCTTCGTAAAAAGATGCCCAGCGATTCGAATCCTAATTTAAACTGCAACTTCAGTTCAAATTAGGTTATTTGTAAACAAAGTGGACTCAGACAAGTTTAATGAAACAAATTCGATTCATAAGCCACTCTTGTAAGATCGTTGCACACTTCTTGTGCTATAACCAGCACAATAAAAAGCAAATTGGATTTTGGGAGACAGTGACGTATCTAGCGAGTACTATGCGGGGTTTCTCTTCTATTCAAACAATAAAATGAGACATGGTACAACGAACTCACTAAAAAAAAAGGTAGAAAAATCCAGTACCACATCCAGAAATCCACGTGTTGATTAGCAACAGTAAAAACAGTTTCCGAACAATGTCCGACTGACTGTGAATAGCACGTGCAGCGCCGAAAGGTTTCACCAAAAACAATGAAGAAGTTGGAATATCCATGATGGCAATTGCGCGTTCAGAGAAAACACGGCAGGGTGAGTGCAGCTGTTTAACTTCCCAGACAATGTTTTCCCTTTGGGAAACCACACTTTGTTACATATCTCCTCCCCATTTTGAGAGATCGATATCAGCTTGGTGGGAACCTGGTTCGTCAGCACTTTCAATATCTCGGTTATCGTGGTTCTATTTCTGTGCATCTGGCCAAGTCCACTACCACGTGACGCTTCTACTAAGGATATATTAAAACATAACTTGGTGTCGTGATGCTATATATTATCTAAATAGAGAGTGTTCCTCTTAGTGTGATCGAGAAATAATTTTTAATTTCTTTTGTAAATAATGGTTTATTAACACACATTTTTACATATCTTGATGTAGAAACTAACCCAGTCAGTGCAACGCGATGTGTTACAAAACAGGAATATATATATATATATATATATATATATATATATATATATATATATATATATACATACAAACACACACACACACACACACATGCAAAAAATATCACCCCTCCAGATAGAAGATTATTAGAGGGGCCTCCCTGATGGCGCAGTGGTAGCGTCGCCGCATTGTAATCAAGGTGTCCCGGGTTCGATACCCGGTGGAGGCACAAGTGGTTCGGATCCAACTTTAAACTGTATGCCCAGTCCCGATTAGCCTTACTGTGCATAAAGTGGACTTAAAACACCAACTCAACAACAAGATTTTTAGAAAGTTGTTTATCTGGAACATTCCTTTCCAGGTGTTCCAGCAGGTGGTCTTCCCCCGTCAACTGTTGTTTCACCTGACAGGCGATTTGGATAAACATTTCCTTTCATCTCGAACGTGGTTGGACTCACTATCTCATGCTCTTTTCCTTATCCTTTCTATCTTCATTCCTCTTCCTTCTTCTCTCCTCCTTCGCTCTTGTTCTTTCCACTCTTTCTAACACCTTCTTCCATTCTTTGTTTATCTTCAGTCCCCCATTCCAGCTCATTGTGTCTTCTTCTCCTTTTTTTCTCTATTTTCTTGGCCTCCTTCGATTTTCTCACTAGTATTCTCTTCTCCCTTCCTATCTGCTTAGCCTCATCCCTATGTCATGTCCTGTTTCTCTCGTGTGCTTAAATATCGCAGTTCTATCTCTCTCTTAAGTCGTACATCATCCGTATGTTTCTTCAACCTGTCATTCAGCCTCAGTTTCTCCTATGTACACACTCTGACGTTCTTTACACTTCACTTCGTAGATAATCCCTTCCTCTTCTCTGTTTTCCTTTTTCTTGTTTGCATTTGGTACAGAGTCTGAAGAAGACCTTGCTAGAATGTTCAAACGTGACGTTTAGTTTGTTTCAAAGTATAATAAATTCTGCCTTGGTCATTATATTGAGGTTTTGGTTATCATAACACCAAGGCTTAATGGTTTTATCACTATTGGTATATAAACTCGGAGAGTTTCCGTACCTTGAAAAATGAAAATCATAAGAATATCCTCCTCTGTTTTTAAACGGTGAGCATTTATTTCTCGATCCCTCTTAGCGGAAAACGCTGTACATTATTTTCACGCATTAAATATACTATAAGCCATCTATGCAAAATGGAGAAAAACACACAAACATTCAAGCAAATTAAATATGGTGGTTCGCTTATCTATAGATATGGGTACTTTGTTGATTTCATTTGATTTAGTTTATTTCATTCTGCAATTCTGCCACGTTTGGCTAATAGCGAAGATAAGGATGAGTGATCATATTATGAAATTGATGAATATAAGGGACCTCACAAAGAGCACCCATGCCCAGGTTAGTCCGGAATCTCCGGCGTTGTAACGCGCTTTGCTAACAATTTCACCATAGAGGAAAGCAGGAGTACTTTGTGTGTGTGTGTGTGTGTGTGTGTGTGTGTACGCAGTCAATGCTTCCCGCACCCAGAGATGTCCAGCCTCCGGATGCCGACCTTCAGCTTGGAGGCTGAGGCCGGAGGCCGAGATGGAGTTCGGAGGCTGAGGCCAAGATGAAATTCGGAATCTGAGGCCACGTGAGGCCAGAGGCCGAGATGGAATTCGGAGGCTGAGGCCTTGTGAGGCTGGAGGTTGGGCCTCGCAAGCAAATCAAATGAATAGCTATCACTAAACGATAGCAGAATCCGAGCTGCTTCCAATGGATTGTACTACGGGAATTTTTAAGAAGTTAGGACTTGTGAATCTGTTTTTTCCTTCAGACAGGAAGCCCGCTTTCTACCAGTTGTTGATATGAGCCATGGCAGAGGTGATTTTTAGCCTCGACGGTAGGTTGCATTCCTTTATTTGGCATCTCGCTTGGCTCTCTGTTGCGTAGGGTGCAGTGTGTTCCTTTTTCTCTGTTTTACTTTTATCAGATGTTGTCGAGGGTATTCTGGATAGAAAGTCCGTAACTTCTGGACTATCTAGAAACCACATCCAGAAATTGTACAGTCGTCGTGCCTCCTGGAAAGGAAAGTATGCTCCTCTTCACCACCTCTGTTAGAAAACGGGAGGACAGCAGACTATAATTGAGGTGCTTTTGTTCTGAAAGAAGTGAAAATCCACACACGTTCCATACCTTGTAAAATTCTAGTATGTTAAATCTAACATGATTATTAATATTGTGTAATCATTAGCCCCTTCTCTTAACCCAAACACAGGATTTCCCATGAACTGTAGAAGAAATTGACCAACTTCTTGTCAGTTCAGAAGATGTCCAGTCTCCGGAGGCCGGGCCTCAGTCTCAGCCTCGGCCTCCAGAAGCCTTGCGAGGCAGAGGCGGTGTGAGGCCGGAGGATGAGATGGAGTTCGGAAGCTGAGGCCGGAGGCCTATCTTGAGCTTGAAGGCTGAGGCCCTATGAGGCCGGAGGCCGAGTTGGAGGTCGGAGACTGAGGTCGTGTGAGGTCGGAGGCCGGGCATCGCGAGACCGAAGTCAAATGGCCATCTCTGTCCGCACCTCGTTCTACAAGCTGCTGCGTTTCTCATCGCGCTGGATTGGCCACTTTCGCGCTCCCAACTTGCCAGCATGTAGAGCGCCCGCCGTAAGAGTAGACAAGAGCTATTAACAAAGTAATCTTCTAAATACTAATTTTTAAACACAATTTTTGTATTAAATGTATATATAACCGAAGAAGATGTGTTTCTTGTCAGGTTAGAATTTTGTTTCCCTCATTTGTAATATGAATTCTATGTGAGTGGAAGGCAAAGTAAATAGTGTGTAATAATTTTGTGACTAATAAAATGTTTTGAATGAATGATTTGCTCTTTTATATTTTGCTCTTCTGCCTATTTTGGTTAATCGCGAAGATGAAAATGAATGGTGATAAGTGGGGCGAAGGAATAATCACAAACATATATGGAAGACACAACACGAGCCGCACGGAGGATTATAGTAGCTGTGAGTCCAGACACCAGAGCCTCGCTAGTCCAGGATGTACTACGTGGAAGGGTGGTTGGTATTTGCGTGCCTTCAGAAAAGGTCACTACTTCATCAGTTTTGTTTGTTGCATTTCTTGCGTTACCTAAAAAATGACGTCATGTCATTAACCAATGACCGTTTGATGCTACAGTGGTGGCCAAAAGTCTGGAAAATGCTTTAAGAAATCTCTCTTTTGGCTTTCACATACCAATAAATTTAATGTCCTTCTATTATTTTGTTTTCTATTAGCCTACACATTCAAGTGGGAGGATATTTTATCAATGGTTTCTGTAAATAATAATATTTTTTCTTCTTCTTCTTCTTCTTCTTATGCAAAGGTTTGTTTCTCATTTGAACTATACATAATTTTATCAATATCAAAGCTTATTCTGATGTAGCGAACAATATTATAAGGGTATTATTGAGTGCATTGTTGAAGTTTCTGTTGCAACATTTTTGGCTTTATTTGTTGTTACTGTGAAGACATTGTTGCTTGATAAATACCAGTGATTGTGGTTGCGAAACATTTGATATCTGTGAATTGAGAAGGTACAGTACTACACTTGTATTCTGAACACTTGTAGGTGAGATTTGAAAATTGAAAGTGGAAAGACAGACTTCCTGTTAGTTTTTTGTGTGTCTGTGTTTTTTGAACTCTTCTCGTTTATTATACAAATATAAACTAGTGCTAGTGTGTTAGCTAGTGTGTATTTTCAACACCTGCATCTGTCTTTCCGGGAATAATGTTGACAAGAAGCAAAAAGGGATCTGAACTGAGCCCAGAGACCAGGGCCCAGATCAGCATATTACATCAAGAGGGTAAATCAAAATCCGAAATTGCAGCCCAATTCAAGATAGCTCCAAGTACTGTCACAAAAACACTGAATAGAATTCAAGAAATCGGTTCATTCAAGTCTCGCACACGAAATGGCAGGCCACGTGTTACGTCTGATCGAACAGACACAACAATCGTTAGATTATGCAAACAATTTCCCAAAACTACTTCTGCTAAAATAAGATCAAACCTTCCAGAAGACATTAACAAACCGAGTTGCCGAACCATTAAACGTACACTGTTTGATGCAGGTCTCCAGCAAAGAAGCCGAAACTATCACAAAAATATCACTGATCGTAAAAAATGTTGTCGTCGTTACATGGCTTGGACAGTAGAGGACTGGGAATCAGTGATATTTTCTGATGAATCAACATTTACTCAGTTTTTCCATTATAATAAATACTCTATTTGATCAAAAATATCCGGACACCAGTCAAAATGTATGTTGTGCATAGTAAGCCACTCTGTGGTGCCATCTACAGTGAGGTGAGGCAAGCAAGGGACCACTACAGGCAGCATAGTGCAGGAGACAGCAGAATGGGTCTGTCGAAGGAACTTACAGACTTCGAACGTGGTGAAGTGATTGGGTGCCACAGGAGTACAGCGCCTTGAATAACGTAGTGTGGAAAACGACCCAAGAAACTGGTTCCCCGAGACGATGACAAGTAGATGGCAGTGCGATCGACACAGCAGCTAATTTTGTTATGAAAGTAATGCGGCTTAGTTAGTTTTTGGAATATATTGTGTAGATTTGTTTCTCTAGAAAGGCGGTAAGTGAATTGATGGAAACAGTTATATTTGTGGAGTGATTTGCAGTCACGAAATGGCATTAATTTACACAGAAAAGTAACATAAATGCGTTTTATGTGCAACGCAAAACGAGCATCAACATATCGCATGTGAGGCTGGACGTCAAACGTTGGATTGTGTACACAAGTTTATTTTTGTATACTAATAAAATTGAAATAGTGTCATGAAGGAGAAAAAATGTTTCGTGGCGTACATATTATGAAGTCATTTTCCCGAAATGCAGATATTCGAAAGAATTTAATTTCATATTCCATGGAGTTGAAATAGCCGATTACGATGTACCTTGTCATCTCTATCAACAAATTGCTTTACATTCGTGTCGATTGGTAAGTAGAACTTTGGTGTTAAGGACTGTGCATTTTTACTCGTGACTTGGCTGTAAAATGTCTACCTTGTACTTGATGAAAATAAACCGCAAATTAATTAAATTAATTAATAATAAAATAAATTAATTAATTAATTAAAATAAACGAGTATTGTCTGTGTGAATTTCCATAAAAATAATATTTGTGACAATGACAATATTAATGAACCTTTCAGGATAATGCATACACAATACTAATTCTCGCAGCAATTGTCATGTTACGTGTTACAATCGATACCTATGTTTTCTTCCGTATTGTTAATAAAAAACTCAAGGACAGGTCATGATAGACGGTTCATAATATTCTTTAATATTTTCGCGACTACTGTACCAAATATCATAACAATTTTCTGATGCAAAGAAATGTTACAAGGAAAAGAATCAGACGTTGCAGCAAAAACCCCATTTACTTCCATTATAAGCAGTCGAGCGCTGTACCCCGGTGTCAACACCAGCGCCTCTAGCGGATTTCATTTTCGAGTGGAACCAGCGAGAGAGAGCAAAACCATGCCGTTTTCCACACTACGTTATTCTAGGCGCTGTACACAGGAGTAACAAGTCAGTGCGCGAGATATCCACCCTCCTAAACATCCCGAAATCCACTGTCGCCAATCTGATAGTAAAGTGGAAACGTGTACAACCGCAAAACGTTCTGGGCGAGCGCCCATGTTGACAGACAGAAACCGCCGAGTATTGAATAGGGTAGTACAAGAGAACCGGCAATCAGCGATCGCCACCTTCACACAGGAATTCCAAACCAGGGCAGGATGTAATCCTAGTAGCATGACTGTGCGACGTGAGGTATGACGACTCGGTTACCATTCACGAGTGGCTGCCCATAAGCCCCACATCACCCAATGAAACGCGAAGCGCCGTCTCGCATGGTGTAAGGAGAGGCGACACTGGTCATTAGAACAGTGGAAATCAGTGATGACGAATCGCGTTATACTATGTGGCAATCTGATGGTTGTGTGTGAGTGTGGCAAATGCCTCATGAACGACATTTATCATCCTGTGTTGTGCCGACAGTGAAATTCGGTGGAGGTGGGTTGAGAGTATGGGCATGTTTTTCCTGGAAGGGGCTTGGTCCCCTCGTTGCTTTGCATGGTACTGTCACGGCACATCATTACGTTGACATTTTACAAACGTTCATGCTGCCTACCATCGAAGGACAGTTCGTGGATGATGATTGCGTGTTTCAACATGACGATGCACCCGTCCACAGTGTGGGCCATGTGGGACAGTGGTTTCAAGGGAACAACGTCCCACTTATGGCCTGGCCTGCGCAAAGTCCCGATTTGAATCCCATTGAACATCTCTGGGATGTTTTGGAACACTGACTTTGTGCCAGACCATGCCGACCAACATCCATTGCTCTTCTCATCTCGGCACTCCGCGAAGAATTGGCCGCTATTCCCCAAGATACCTTTCGCCACCTGATTGCCGGTATGCCTGCGAGAGTGGAGGCTGTCATCAAGGTCAAGGATGGCCCCACATGGTATTGATTGCCAGTGCATCCGATGGAGGATGCTTCGAACTTCACGCCCTAATTCCAGTGAGTGTCCGGATATTTTTGATCACATAGAGTATGTAAGACGCCCCAAAAACAAAAGGTATGACCAACGTTATATCGTCCCTACTGTGAAGCAAGCAGAAAAAGTGATGGTCTGGGCTTTTATTTCCGCAAAAGGACGTGGATCACTGTGGATAATGCCAAGGAACACTACCATAAATGGAGAGGTTTATCTACAGATCCTTCAACAGAAGCTTCCAGCTGTTATGGACATTAATCTGTGTACTTATTTTCAACAAGATGGAGCTACTTGCCACGATACTAAGAAAGTGAAATCCTGGCTAACGTCGCGCGACTACAATGGCCAGGCTGTTCACCAGATCTAAACATCATAGAAAATGCATGGTCGATCATGAAGATGAAGGTCTTGGAGAAGTTCCCAACGTCATACAATGACCTGGTACAAGAAATAAAGGAAGTATGGGTCACTGAAATTACGCCAGATTACTGTCAACGCTTGGCGCACTCTATGCCCAAACGGATATTGGAAGTGTTAAAAAAACAAAGGACATGCTACAAAATACTAGAGTATAGAAATTATGATAATTTGTATCTATATTTGTTCAAGTAATCTTATAGTATACATTTTAAAAATAAAATGTAAAATTTCATCAGTTGTATTAAGTGTGAGAGAATTAAAAAGTATGAATAATTGAAAATTTTGATGATTTTCCAGACTTTTGGCCACCACTGAAGTAATTGACAAACCTGAATGCACCCTCCTTGCAATTATAAAAATCTGTTCACACGAAGAGATTCTCTTAGGCGTTATGAACAGCACTCCAAACGTAGTAGTATACATGGAAGCGGTTGAATGTTCCATTTCATGTAGACAGAAGATGTTAGCAGCAAATATGCTGTTCAAAGTGAAATCATATTGTGAGCACCCTTTCAATAATGTACTAACAAATATGATACACTTACATGAAACAGGAAAAATAACAAATATAAAAGCTTCTATGTGGATAGAATTGTATAATTCGTTTTGTCAAGAATACCAGGATGTTCTACAGATGCGCTCATGGCCTGTTTTTTTCATTAGATCTTAACGAACCTTACAGTTCGTGGGATCTAACAAGTACCTAGACTGTTAACCAATTAAACAATGGGTGATGTAAATTACTCATCATTCATCCTCTGATGAGACCACTCGTCATTGGCATGACGAGTTAACGCTTGGCAATGCGAAAGGTACAAAATCACACTAAGGAACTAGACTACAGAAAAGACAATGGTCACTCGTTGGGTTTTGTGAACCGTTGAACCTGAATCATGGCTGGGTGTTAGGATAATTACCTGTCTATCTGAAGTATTAAGCTGAATAGAATATGCGAAGTCGTCTGTTAGCTTCTCCAATTCGTCGACCAAAGCGTCGTTCCACCTCTGACCTACTGCTCTGCTAAACACCTCTTCTCTCTCAACTCAATTCCAAAAGTCAGTCCCCTCTCAGCTTGTCTCACCTCTATATCACTAGGCCATCGAGCTCTTCCTCTATGCCGAATCGTGTTTTTAATTGCCACCATGCAAACCGCTGACTCTATAACCAGAAGTATTACCTGTTTCCTGAATGCTCAGGAGGTTTGCATGGCACAACACTGTGCATTGTAAACATGCCTCAGAGGTTGAGACAACTGAGAAAAACAAGTGAATGACCTGGTCAACGTGAAGTGTTCACAGAGACTTAATAAAATAAACATATAATCTTAGGGATTGATACGAGATTATCCTCAACAGTCTCTGGATAATATTCATTTCCCTCATTATTCGCACATATCGGAATATTTTACTCAATGGCCAAGTTTTTATTTCATATACACAGATGGATCTAAAAGTGAGTCAGGAGTTGGATGTGCAGTGTACGATCCACAACATAAAAGAGACCTATTATTTCGGCTTCCACAAGACTGTTCAATATTTACAGCAAAATCTTACGCAATTTAACAAGCTTTAATATATGTCCAAGAATTAAATTTACGAAAGTTCTTAATACTTACTGACTCGCAAAGTGTATTACAGGCTCTTAAATCTTCTTACAAGAGTCTTTACAAATTATCCCCTTATATTATAAATTGTATACAATTAGTTCAAACATTACAAAAATCTGGAAAAAAACATTGAGTTTTCTTGGGTTAAAGCTCATAGCAATATTACAGGTAATTCTCATGTAGATGAATGTGCAAAGAAAGCAGTGCGTCTTCCAAATATTACGAACTTATCATTATACTATACGTGCTTCTCCCTAGAGTAAAGAAGAAAATTCTTAATGAATGGTTTGATTGGTGTCGAAATGAACTTACAACAGTTGGAGAATCATACAGACCATTTGTTGAATTCAAAACACAAAAACCATGGTTTCATCATGTAAGTGCTACAAGAAATGTAATTGTATTAATTAATAGACTGAGAACGGGCCATTTGTGTACTAAGCAACATTTATCCAAAATTGGAATAACGAACAGTAAGAAATGTGAATGTGGCTGGGAAAGTGCAGATGCCCAACATATAATACTGGAATGCTCGAAATATAATAGAGAGAGAAATATCTTGTATAAAACGCTAAATAATCTAAAGGTTCACTTTCCAACAAATTTGTTAAGTTTAGTTGTTAATCCAGATGTGAGAATTGGGTATACTTTGTTATCATTTTTAAGGAAGTGTAGCATACAATTGTAAATGGCAAAGTGTTCTTCTTTTTTTTTTAAAAAAATCTAATATCTGTATTATAGGGGGAAGGACTGATAATATTAATGTGAAACAATTGTGTACATTTTATATGTGTATGGTTATGGACAAAAAACGGCATAAAAGCTGCTAGGTTCCAAATAAAGGAATGAATGAATGAAGAGATTCTCTAGAAAGTGGTTACACCGAGTGTTGTGAAAGGAATCTCAAATTTCCTATTTTGGAATAACATGATGATAGAACTCCGAAAACCAAAGAATTGAAATGGAAAGGGAAAATAAAAGAGACAATTTCGAATTAAAGCGAATCCTGAATATCCTTCTGTTAGCATCTAAAACAAAAAAAATCTGATTTATCGGAATTTTGAGACTCGAGAGTCGTATAACTGGTATCTGCAAGTCACGTCGGGGGACGCTATTCGATGCCTTCTCCCTCCTCACCCTCTATCGCCCCCTTGCATCCCTTTCTCATCCTCTCTCTGACTTCCTCGCCGCCTCCATGCTGCCAATCTGTTTCCCTTGTCTACTATCTTTATTTTTGCACTTTTTCAAGGAAAAAAGCCTTTGAAGAAAATATAGAAAGTGACGATGGGTTCGGCATTCCGGTCCCCAGGCAGGAAGGAAGGGGAAAGGGAGGAGGACTTTGTAGGTGGGGAGGGGGAGAAGGTGCCGAGAAGATTCTTGTTCGCTTTTCCTCCTCTCCAAGAGCACGACGGGAGCTTTCGCTTTCCATTTCATTCGCTTCAGTCGACAAGTAAACCAACACACTATAAAAAAATCTAGAAACGACGTTCACGGCATTCTCAAAGTTTCAGCTTTGGAGAGTGCTAAGCTTATAGTGTGGGTGGTATGCAAGGGTCATCGCCCGCTTATTTCCTTCGCTCGATTAACCGCGACAATGGCTTAAAGACAATGATATAATCTGCATGGGCACATTTTGCACCCTCAATTCGAGGGGCGTACGATAAGTCCGTGCCCTGACCCACTTCCATTGGGATCTGATCAACCAAATCATGCATCCTTTTGTTTGCAACTTGCAAAGTTGCAAGCATGTATCTAATAAACTTCTTGTGTCAGAGGTGTAAACGTAACACAAGGTCAAGCTGTATTGGAAAATGGAGCCTTCAGAGTTGCGAGCTGTGATCAAGTATCTCATGGAGCTAAGAAGGGGGAGGAGCAAGCATCGCGCGATTTTCCTGAAGCCGGGTCACGTGACAGAACCGGAGAAGTCAGACCAAAACATTCGAAGACGCCGTAAGAAAGCATGTACTTTTGTGTACTTTTGGATAAGATTTAGGAAGCAATGGTGCCTGCTCAACACACGGCTGTAATAACAGAAGCGACAGAAAACCTGAAGGAATAATATTCCATAAGCAAATACAGCTAGTTATAGTTTGTTTTGTAGTATTTAAGTGTAAACTAAACTTCGAGTTTGCGTTTGTAGTTGTAGTCTACTTCCATGCTCCTTCTAGCCGCGTGCGCTTGTAGCAGCCGATGTGATGTTCTTCTGTCTATTGAAGTCATTGGTTGAGTAGATGCGGCCATCTTACTCAGACAAACTTAAGCTCCTCCCACTGGCTTCTGAACGAAAGCAAGGAGTGATACGAGACTGCAGGCACCTGAAGTATCTACGGTTGAAAAGTCTATCACCTCAAGAAGTCCACAGTGATATATGACGTAGACATTGGGGGATAAAGCACCTTCATATTCCTCGGTGAAGAAGTGGCATAGGGATTTCAGCTGCGGTCGTGAGTCATGTGAAGATGAACAACGTACGGAAGACCATCAACAACAATTACCCAGGAAACTATCGATTGTGTGCAACACTGATAAGAGATTTACCACTAGGACACTCGCTGACATTGTTGTATTAAACGGTAGCATTCATACTATCTTAACCGGACATGTTATCTTTGGATGCCTCGAATGTTGGCAGATGCCCAAAAACAGTGATAGTTTCCAGTCACACTGCAGATATAACCACAGCGGCTATCCAATAATTTGGCTTCAAAGTTTGCGACATCCACTTTATGTCCCAGATCTGGCTCCAAGCGACTACTACCTGAAAGGAAGAGCTGCGTGGTAAGAAATTTCACAATGTCATGGACGCTGTGGAGGGGTGGTTACAGGAGCAAGACAAATATATTATTCTACTGGAATTGTATCGTTAAAAAAACGATGACGTCAGTATTTGGCACTCGGAGGGGCAGTATGTCAACAAGTGATGGAAGAAATTTTCCGATACCAATACCGGAAGTGAGTCAGGGCAAGAACGTATTGTACGCCCCTCGTATATTCGGGAAAACATCCTCTTATATAAAATCCTTACCTGAGAGTTAAAAAAGGGGTGTATAAAGCCCCTTATAAAGGTTAAAAGTCAAAGGTTGTAAAGGGACTTACTTGCATAGGACAAATACAACGTATTAAATAGGTAAGGACTCACCAAGAAAACTTCCTCAGAGAGAGAGTGGAAAATGCCCACTATTCTTCTACTGGGTCGAAACTATTGCATTATTGCTTCTTATTTGTAATAAATTGAAATATTCAATTCATCTTTAATGCAACTTTGGTATTTTTTATATTAATTTATCAGTATTAATAATATCAGTATTTGGTTACCAACTCAATAATAACTTTACCGAGGACTATTGATATTGTTATACCGCAACAAGATAAAATTATTTCGCACCAGTGCCCGTCAGAATTCAAACAATCGAAGCGAGGGGTTGGTCCCTTTTTGTCGCCAAATTTTGAGGTTGAGGCTCGTGCCCTTCTCGACCCGGAAGGAATGGAGAAGCGAAACCCAGCTGAACGATTGGTTGTTTAATTTGGTGTTTTAGGTCCACTTTATGCACAGTAGGGCTAATCGGGACTGGACCTACAGTTTAAAGTGGAATCCGAACAACTATGTGCCTTCCACATTCCCAAAGTGCGGCTAACTGCATACCAAACAGGACCTTTTTACACACTCTTCCAGTTATACAATATCTTACCAAATAGTTACAAAAATTTTGAAAGAACCACGGCCTTTGAAAGTAAGGTGAAAAAATTGCTATTTTATCTTTGATGGAGAATGATGGTCAATGCTGCCATACAAGTACAGTAAAAAAATTGCCGCGACCGTTTTTGAAGAAATAACGGTGATTACATAGTTAGCCTACTTAATGATTCAGTTTCTTAAACTGCATTTATAGTGCGCTCAACTGCAAATTTATAATCCTTATCTATCTTTATGCATGGTAAACATTTCAAATTTAAATAAAAATGGTTGCATCCAGGCTGTAGTCAAGGGTATGCACTGTATACCCCCCCCCGAGTAAGGATGTTGAATCGACCCTTCCTTATCGAAAGATGTATGATACATCATTGGAAAGGGTATGAATCAAGGATTCCAGAAATGTAGGATTTGTGATGAGGATAAAATTGGAAGTGGAAAAAATCGTAGAATTAAGTTTCAGAAACCACCATTATAAATGAAACATAATGACCCTAATTTACGTGCAAATGTAATGCTAAATGAATAATTTATGTTAGGCTTGTTTGGTTTACTTTACTTAGCATAAATAATACATTTACAGTGTATTTATGCTAAGAGAACCAACCCTTGGCATTGCTCGAGTGACGTCACAACGCTAGGACAACCTTGAACATTAAAATAACCAAAAAAAAATATATTTCCCAAACAAATTGAAGAAAAGCGATTTAATTAACGAAAACAATTTACAGTTATTAAAAAATAAAAACTTTAATATCCAAATATGAAATGAAAATCATAAATACGGATGAAAACAGGAAATATAGAAAGTTTGAATCCTAGTGAAAATTCACAACAAAACCACGTTAATAACCAAAGTTAGACCTGGCAATACTGTGTATTTACAACATGTATTTCGATAGAGGAAAGCAGCTATGGTAAGTAATGTAAGACAGTTTATATCATTTCACAGAACAGACTTCTAAGTGAAAAATGCATAGTACCAATTCGAAGCACGAATTAAGTACTACGAGTGAATGTTTTTTTACGCCGAAACGATAAAACACATGGGTCGCTTATGCAATATAACCATGTCGTTTATTTATGTAATTTGGTCATTATTCCAGTGAGCTTATCATGGTCATATACTTCTGGTTTCACGTGATCGGGAAACATTTACAGAACATTGAGAAGGGGAGAGGGTGTGAATAAACGATGCACATCAGCATCCTATCGCCATCATTTAACTGCTAAAACAATTTTGCAAAAATTAATTTCAATAGAACCTTCGCTATCTTGGACGACATCTTTGTGCAGGTCTTCAGTAATATGAGATCTGCCTTATGTTACACTGGTCAACAAATTTTTAATTTTTTTTTTTTGCGACATGGATGAAAATTCACTTTTCTGCATCAATCCATGATGCTGAACACTAAACTGACAATGAAAATGCCACTCGACTTCCGGTTTAAGAATTATACGAGGTATTGTCGAAAAGCCGGATTTCCCAATGTTGAAACGTAGTGGAATGACGTATGCTTGGTGTGCATGTGACTTTTACGCTTTAACTGTATTATATGAACAGTACAAAACATGGGTACATTTCCATTTGCCTTTTCCAAGTAAATGCATGAATCAAAGTTTTTACATTTATCACAAAATAAATATTTTCTACTATACTACTGTATGGTTTGTTCTTTACTTACGTGGGATTAAATCTGCTTCCTCTTGTAGTGAACTTCAGGATCATCCCTGGTTACTGTCCAGCAATAGTCGGCAAGCATTCCTGTACTCCATTTCCCTTGGTATATTTTCTCAATTACAGATATTTGTTGGTGGAAACGCTCACCGTGTTCATCACTCACCTCCCCACAACTTTTCGCAAAGAAATTGAGATGAGAGTGTAGAAAATGCAATTTAAGTGATATATTGCAACCCATTTTTCGATACGATGAAACCAAATTATTTACAAGTTTTTCATAGTGAGCAGCACGTTTGTTTCCCAAGAAATTGTTTGAGGCTTCTCTGAAAGAACTCCATGCACCTTTCTCAACATCACTTAGCAGGTGTTCGAGGATCTCGTCCTGGTGAAGTTGACGAATTTGAGGGCCCACAAAAATTCCTTCTTTGGTCTTCTGTTCACTGATTTTTGGAGATTTCTTAAGTAGATATTTGAATTCCAAAGAGTTTTGATCCAACTTTTTGACAAAGTTTGTGATCAGTCCAAGCTTTATATGAAGTGCAGGAAGTATAATATTTTCAGATTCAATGAGAGGTTCATTTTGTACATTCATATTTCCAGTTTCCATACTTTCACGTAATGGCCAATCCTTTTTAATGAAATGAGAAGCTTTGTCTGCTATTCCATTCGCAGAGGAAACAGCAATATTTGGTATAGACTTGTTGGAGTCCAGTTAAAATAGCAATGACTTTCAAATCTGCACATATTTTCTATTTGTAGTTGTTGTATTTAATTGATTGAAGGAGGAATTTTAGGCTATCATACGATTCTTTCTTTTGCACAGAATAACCAATAGGGATTGACGGCAATTGATTGCTGTTATGAAGCAGTACAGCTTTTAGACTTAATATCGATGCATCTATGAACAACCGCCACTCTTCACAGATGTGTTTAATGCCCATTGCCCCCAATAAACCATTACTATCACTGCAGTATATCAGATCTCCTTCGGTAGAAAAGTATTCTTCCAACTTTTTCTGACGGTCACGATAAAATGACACCTTCACATTACTAGCCAGAAAATTCCATTGTAGAAGTCTGGAGGCTAATAGCTCTGCCTTTGCTTTTGAAAGTTCAAGATCTCTCACTAAATCATTCATTTCACTTGTGCTGTTCTGTAAGTTTAACATCACCTGCAAAATCCGGATCTGTAGATGTGGAAGGTTATGGATCGTACGGTTCGTCTTGTGAGTCTACGGAATAGGATTCAGGGGGTGTTGGAACAGGTAGTTCATTACTATGCGCCACAGGACGAGTAGCAGAACGAATATTTGGAAATACAATTGTCTTCTTTTTAGAATTGGACATACGTTGTATTGGTGAGACCATACAAACAAAAACAATCGTCTGTATGATTAGTGGTCTCCAACCAAATCATGGGAATAGCAAATGGCATCGATGGTCTTCTGTGATTCAACCAGTCCAGCAGATTCGTGTAGCAGGTCTTACAACAGAAATGTGGAGCCCAAGTCTTATCTTCATCTCCAAATTTGCAGTATTTACCGAAATACAGATTGTAGGCTGTTCTTACAGCAGGGGTAATATTTCTCCGCTGTCCAGAAAACACAATTTAACCACAAACATAACAGAAATTGTTAACATTGTTAATGCATTTGCGTGGCATTTTTTTACCAAATCACTCAGCAATTTAATTAAATGCCAACCTTACCATAAAGGGACCATGTAATATACAGTGCGTCCATTTCGATCTTCAGCCGAGAGATCGGGAGAAGCGTGGCGGGCGGCGCTGGCGGAGATGCCGACATTTGCGGCCTGTAACGCCCGCTTATTTTTATGGACATATGCAGATATTTCTATAAATATTGCAAAACGAGCACTAACCTGTGTTATAATTTATCATCTGTAATTCATCCAAGTTCTGCCCTTATATACACACAAAAAAATACGCTTTAAAAAACAATGTAAAGAGCCACAAATAATAAAACATTTTAATCATAGTTTTGACCAGTAACGTCCTGCTTAAGTTTATATCCTTGAAAGAGTTTTGTGTCGATGGGGATCGTTTGGAGGTTTCGAATGTGCAACACTGTATCAAGATTACGCTGTAGACGAAACCGTTAATAGTCAATGGTGTTCGTGAGCTTCCTTGCAATCCGAAATCTCCGAGCTCGAGTTTTTTGTTCCTTCGCGACAGAGCTGTGAATATAGTGGCGAACAGATGTAAACCAAGAGCGTGTTAATTTCGTACTGTGCGCAAGAGTGTTATTATTGGTTACTTGACGTTACTTGTTTGTGTTATTGCAGTGTGTATGTGTGTTGTGTCAGTAAGAGGATTAGAATGCCAGTCGAAAGGTTCACGTTAGGAGGGGGGCTGATAAGTTCTCGGCCCGACCCAGAAGGACTTTAGCTACAGGCACGAAAGTTTCAGGCTATTCAACGTATTCTCCCCGAAAGTCTACACACTTGGCACTTGGGGGATATCAGTTTGAACAACTCTTATAACACAGGTTAGTGCTCGTTTTGCAATATTTATATAAATGTCTGCATATGTCCATAAAAATAAGCGGGCATTACAGGCCGCAAATGTCGGTATCTCCGTCAGCGCCGCCCGCCACGCTTCTCCCGATCTCTCGGCTGAAGATCGAAATGGACGCACGGTACAAACACAATCTTCGATAAATGCACACACTCAACCTAGTTTTATAAAGACACAATCACGTCTGCACAAATTAACACCTCACAAAACAATGAATAAAGAGGTTTTGTGGCTGGTATTGAATAGTTCTCCCTTTCATTACAACAAATAAACAAAGATAAGATAAAAAAAGAAAAACTCAACATTTACTTCTTACATCTATGCAATACCATATATATAGGGAACTTCTCCAAATCAACAATGCCCTGTAACTCAATTATAATTAGTCAATTGCGATTTCTAACGACAGTTTCGTATTTAGGGGACCAATATTGACTAGAAATTGTATATATCACTCATGTCGCATTTTGGCTGTTGACCAGTGTTATCAAACAATGTAGAAATATGACTTAACACGATTTGGGATTTCTAAGTATCGAGTTTCAACAATATGTTTGTTTATCTTTCCAGTAACAATTGGCAACTCTTATTGTTAAAGTTGACAAACGAGGAGTACTGTATTTCAGTTTTAAAACCGAGGGAACGAATATAATTGATGCTTTTCCTGTTCATTTTGTTTTTGTGTTTTTAAAGTTTTTCAATTTTTAGTGTAATTAGCAGTATTATTAAAGCTATTAACAGTACACAAAGTGATAATTTACAAACGTAATATCAGCAACAAAATAAATACGCGTTTCGCTATATTGCTTGTTTTGAAAATGCTTTCTCTATTGTAATTTTAAGACTTCTGACTCTATATTATTACAGTTTATGTTGTTCTAGTTTCATATTCACATTTTTTTCTGTCCCTTCTTATTTCTGCTTTCTTGAATATAAGCCTGCATCTATTTATATTTCTTTTAAGTTTATTGTATATCGCATTTCTGTATCTTCGGATAATTGTAACGATGAGAATTAACGATTTAATAGATTCCTTTATGTCAAAATAGTAGAGCATCAGTATTCTAACATGAATGACTTCTTTTCTAAAGTTAATTGATGTCATCTGCATATTTAATGGTAACATAATCCAAAGTTAGATATGGTCTAAACTTAACGTTTCGCGAAACTTAGCGTATACGATGGTTGTTAAAGATCCTGGAATCCATAAATTCTAATGACTTATATTGAGTTCCGCACCAGAACCGGAACCTTTTTTTCTCACACAATTTAAATTCGGTCCAAGTTCCGCATTATTTCATTGAAAAAAGGTTCCCGGACCGTATTTAAATTCATCCCAAAGAAAAAAAGGTTCCCGAATCGTACTTAAATTCTTTCGGAAAATGTTACCTGGATGGAATTCAAATATTTTAAACACAAAAAGGTTGTTTACGGTCTAGAGCCCATTTGCTGATTCTCTCTCCTGGACCGGAATTGAATTTATTTAAAATTCCTTGACCTTTAACAACCCTTCTGAAAATTTTCGGACTACAGCACTGGATGCGTCCCGTTTTGGTAAATTGACAACCGTAGGAGACTGTAAATTGTACAACTTCTCACATCGCTCACCGACATAATTACGCAGGAAAATAAATATATCCCTGCACGGTACTGGAGGAATTCCCAAAGAAAACGTCAGCCTTGAAATTACATGCCAGTGGCCCGGCTGAAACAGTAAACCTGGAGTTGAATTGGATTTCCAGCGTTCATCCAGCCGCTCGTTTCCCTCCAGGAGATGCTCGTCCAGGTATTAAGGAATTCTCCAGCTCCTTGAAGCGAGAAGACCAGCGAATTCCAGCTGCAGCAGTTTGCAACCTGTGGAATAATTGCGCAGACGGCCCACGCCATTTTAAAGCGCATCTGTAACGAACTTGCTTTATCCACCCGTTCTTTTATTGCGCTTTTCATTAAATTTTAACTCATCAGCATCTCAGCTTGCAGCCGTGGACTTGGAATTCCTTTTCTTGAATTCTCTTCATGGACGAATAGAGCGTATGTTGATAAGTGGAAGAAATGTTATGATATAGTGCCGCCGCTCTATAGAAACCTTTGTGCAATCACAGTGTAAAACGGATATTTTGACAAAATCCTGTTTCCCTGCTGGCTGCTTCCGAGAGGAGTGTTTGAGAGGTTGCCGTTTGTTGTCCAAAAAGGGGGCAGCGGAATTGGCTGTTTGACAGCAAGTTCCTTCGTAGGTAAAGGCGGCAACAGAGGGCCACTGCCAGAAAGACGATTTCATTGTAGAGTCCATTATATAAACATATTCTTTTCTTCGTAGGGTACAGAAACGTAATGTTCAGAAGAGATTCTTAGAATAAATGGTTGTAGCGAAAGTTACCGAAAAATTTAGTCTCTAAAATTTGACTATCGGCCTCTTAGTTTTACACAAATCTTTAATTTTGTAGCACAGGCGCGTTCATGTTAACATCTCCCTGATTGATTGATTTGATTTGTTTTACTTCGCCCTTCTGCCAGTTTTTGGCTATTCCCGAAGATGGGGATGAGTGACGATGTGATGAAATTGATGAATAGGCACTCACAGACACCCATGCCCAGGCCGGGATTCGAACCAGGGACCTCTGGCGTCATAGCGAGATGTGCCAACAATTCCGCCACGGAAATCGGCGACAACTTAACATAGTCGTAACGTGAATAAAAATGAGTTAAATTAAAAACTGAAGAAGATTGAGTTTTTGTTTTAACACCACTGTATGCACAGATAGGCTAATCAGGACTGGATCTACAGTTTAAAGTGGGACGCTAACCGCTATGTTCCTCCACCAGATATAAAACCCGGGAACTCTTGATTTCAAAGCGACGCTGCCACCAAGGAGGCCATAATTTGATGAAGAAAATTTAAAAAAAGTATAAAGTGGAGTAAAGATTTGGAAGTTAACAAAGAGAAAACTAAATATATGCTTACAGGCCGAAACCAAGTGTTAGTTAATAATAAAAATCTAATTATTGATAACAACTCGTTTGAACCAGTTTCCAAATTCAAATACTTAGGAATAATATTAACAAGTGAAAATTATATTAAAGAGGAAATAAAAAGTAGGCTTAATTCAGGAAATGCATGTTACTTCTCTCTTCATAAAATTTTGTCTTCTCGTTTAATATCTAAGAAACTAAAAGTTAAAATATACAAAACAGTAATTTTGCCTGTAGTATTATATGGATGCGAAACTTGGTCCCTTACATTGAAAGAGGAACATAAATTGAGAGTATTTGAAAATAAGATCCTTAGGAAAATATTTGGTCCTAAAAGGGATGAGGAGA
The DNA here is from genome assembly GCF_977018435.1 of Lepisma saccharinum. NCBI lineage: Eukaryota > Metazoa > Arthropoda > Insecta > Zygentoma > Lepismatidae > Lepisma > Lepisma saccharinum. The sequence continues at coordinate 38,535,147 of NC_139245.1, forward strand.
CAGGTGAGTGGAGAAGGTTACATAATTTAGAACTACATAATTTGTATTCATGTCCAGATATTATTAGAATAATTAAATCAAGAAGACTTAGGTGGGCAGGCCATGTGGCACGAATGGGAGAGGAAAGAGGAGTTTACAGGATTCTTGTTGGGAAACCTGATGGTAAGAGACCTGTAGGAAGACCAAGACGAAGATGGAGGGACAACGTTGAGATGGACCTAAAGGAAATCGGTAGGGATGGAAAAGAGTATATAGAACTTGCTCAAGATAGGAACAGATGGAAGGCCTGTATTGCTGCAGCCATGAACCTTCGGGTTTAAGAAGGCTAGGGAGTTAGTTAGTTATAAAGTGGAGTAAAAATGTGAGAGTACAATGTAAATTAGAGTATGAAAATAGAATGTGGATATAGCAAATTAAACAAAAATTAGTAAAAGTGAACTATGTATAAAATGCCCGCTTGTGGAACAAACTGGTCCTCCAAATTTAAAATTCATCCTCAATATCAATTTTAAGAGCCAAATAATGTACTAAATTTTCTATGAAGCACCGCATCAACGTACAGGATGAGTCAAAAGTCCCTGACCACCCCTTATAAAATGAAAGGGAGTGTAGATTGCAGCAATAGGTCATAGTAGTAATATGTTAGGCCTAGGGGGAACTTTTTGGGGCATGTCATGACAACGTCCGCCATCTTGGATCCAACTTAATTTTGTTTAAATGGGAGGGGGGCCATGTTGGGTATGGTTTTGGGCTAGAATTTCACCAGGAATTCAGTGGTGAAGTCAGATTTATGAAAACTCTAATATGCATATCAACTGCGGAAAAGAAAACTGATATCCATCAAGAATCTAAAATGCACTTTTACCTGAATATTTCCTAAATGAGACGCGCGGTTATGTATATGTGTGTATTCATGTTTGTATTTCTCTAGGTGTTTTTTTTCGATTGTACTTTTTGTTTTTCTTTCTCTTTCCCTATTTCTAGTTAGTTTTATTATTTGTATATGCATATATCAATGAAAAAATAGCGATGTTACCATGGTACACAGCCTTAAGTGCGCTATGGAAATAGGGCGAAATAAATGATTAAAAATGGGTAAAGGACAATAAAAATGAGCGATATAAGAAATACTTAAAGTAAGAAATAAGTGAAATAAAATGTGGAACTGAAAATAACAATATAACAGTTTTTTTAAAAAAAATATGACAATTGCACGTTTAAGGGCTTTGTACGTTGAAAACCATCAACCCTTAACGGAACACGAACCAATCGTTCGTCGGCTTTTGTTATAATAGAGACGAGAATTGACCTCGCCTGAGTCTTGAAGATAGTACCTCTCTCAACGGCACAAGGAGACCGGGGAGTTGGGTCGGAGGGGACGTAATCCCCCCTAGCTTTTTCTGTATAATTCTCTGCTTCTTTCGTTTCACGCACTGCTGGGCTCGCGCCTCTGAATTTGGGCCATCTTCCCATCGATTACGCGTTGGTCGGCTGGCCACGCAAGTATTGCCAACCCTCCAGGAAGGATTTTTTCCGCAGATTTAACTTTGGTCGCCGAGAAAATCCGGCTATCGTCAGATTCTCTTTCTTCCCTTTCCCGTGCTGTGAAAGAGAGATGCGCGAATAAAATATGTTTCCTTACATTTCGCGATGGATTTCTGCTAGTTTCTGCTTGGACGGTATTTTCCTTTTCGGATGTGTATGTGGCCTTCCTGCATCTTTAGGATTTAGATGAAGGGATGAAATACCACAATCAAACTTTCTTTGCCTTACAGCGTCCATTATTTTCAACCACCACAACAATTACTATTATTCATTGCTTGCAATAGGATTACACCTTCTCTTATATACATTCTCACAAAAAGTGTGGAATATTGTTACGTTAGACAATAGGTGCTAGACACGGCCTTGGAATGCAAAAAACACATGGTATCTGTCTGGTGGACGTTCTCATCTTTTGCCGATGTATGCCACCGATATATGCGTATCACATATTGCCTATAATAATATTCCAAACTTGTTGTGCCTAGCATAACAATATTCCCATATTCCAAACTTTTTGTGAGAATGTACATATGCTTTTACATATGTGACAGTGTATAAGCAGAGCGTGTGAGCTGTTCATATTCTTAAGAGAAAGCTATATATATATATATATATATATATATATATAGGGGCCGGTCCCTGTGGCGGAGTGGCTAGCACATCGCGCTACGAAGCCAGGGGTCCCGGGTTCGAATCCTGGCATGGGCATGGATGTTTGTGAGTGTCCATTCTTCAATTTCATCATATCATCACTCATCTCCATCTCCGCAAATTAGACAAAAGTGGCACAAAAAGCGAAGTAAAATAAAGAAAATCAACCAATCAAACAAACATACAGAGGGGGATTCGGGGAAATCGCGCAAAAATGAACCACGAAATATGTGGTGCACCACTGAAAAATTTGAGATAGAGAAGGTGTAGGTTCGGAGAAGTCAGCATACCGAGATACGGAACAGCGCCATCTCACTTCAGTGTAGATATCCGCAACCATTTGGATGATACATTTCCTGTTCGATGGATTGAATGGAGAGGTTTAAGTCCCATCCTGCGAAATCCCCTGACCTTAATCTACTCCATTTATCGTCTTGGGATATCTAGAATCTCTTGTTTATGAGACTCCAGTGAATACGGACATGAAATTAGTTGCCACCATTGTCGCCGCTTGTGATGTGATTCGCAACACGCCAGGCATATTTTATTAAAGGGTGCAGCAGAATCTTGTACAAAGGAATGCATAAGTATTACTCAACAAACTTTCCATGACTAGTTCCACTACTTTTATCTTTCATCCAATGTTTTGAAGAAAATGGTTATTGCTTGTGTTTGTCAGTTGACGTTTTGTATTAATGCTTGATGAACTCTTTGCGTAAAACAAAGAGAATTAACACGGTGATGAACAATTTGCTTAGTAATACTTATGCATCCCACTGTAAACAACTGTCATGTTTGTGTTCTGGTTGATCCTCGTCATATTGAACAAGTGTTGTGACGTACATAATTGCACGTAGTTGAAACCAGTTTGTGAAAGCTATGGAACTAATGTTCAAACGTTAAGCATGTAACTCATACGCGAAAATCAATGTCAATAAATATCACTACCCATTGGACGTCAGCAAATGTCCATACGTCTCACTTACTTCTTATTACTATGGGCGATAGTACATGCTAGAGCTAGACATGTTTCGGCCCATATCTCGTTACGGTGGCTTCTCTGATCCTATATATATATATATATATATATATATATATATATATATATATATATATATATATATATAAAGGTGGAACCCCCTAAAGATTCTCACCTCCACCCGCATACATTCAGGGGATATTCGCTTGTCCTGGTGCCTTTAAACAATAAATCAGGACGTCATTTCCTCAGAATTTCGGTTCCCCGTTTATTATATACTAATTTATTTCTTTTTGTTTTACAATTTACATAAAAAAAATAATAAACGTTTAAGATTACACTAATTTTGATTTATAGCTATAGGTACCTTGGTTGTTCTAGTGTCCAAATTTTCCAAAACAATCAAGGTTTGCATATTGTAAATTGTTAGAGATAAATGCGTAAGTAATGTTAGCTTCCATATTTCAAATTGTTTAGTGTTGTATTATCTATTTCCTGTTTCATCTTTGCACGGTTTTACTGAATCATCCTGTACATAGAAGAAACACAGCCATTGGTGTCTATGCCAGAGTTAAACTATGTTTAGCCATTTGTTTCAACCTACAAGTACTTAACATGAGAAAAACGTGACGGTATTTTGTTTCAATCACCAGCAACTAACTGGAATGCCTTTTGAAGTACTCTTAATCTAATGTCACAACAGCCCTCACTCGTGTAATACAAGTGCTTTTGATGAAACAACTCTGAAAAAACATTTGCTTTTGTAACAAGTTCCCTTGCGGGAGAAAACTCTGGAAAAGTTACTCCCGTCGAGCACGTGCGTGGATGTCATTTCGAGTATTTAAATTCAGTTTTAATTCATCTTTTAGCAGGCTATGATATATCAAATAGGTTTATCTTAAATCTGTTATAAGTCGGCTTTGTGACAGATCTCGTTAAGTGTTGACTATCGATCTCTCCACAAAAGTTCCGATATAAAATAACTTGACAAATACTTAACTTACGGTTCTTTTACCTCTCTTTTTACACTAATATCTCTTCTTTATTTTCATTTCCCACACTTCTCTTTCATCCTTTCACTTTGCTCTCTTCGTTCTAAACTTCATTGTATCCCATGTCTCCTTCCCTATCTCTATTTCTCTCACCCTCCATTTCTTTCTTCTTATTTCTCTGTCTGTTTTATATGCTCACTTCTCTATTTAAGTTGTCTTCTTTAATTATTATCTCCAATTTTCTCTTTCTATTACTCTCTACTCTTTTATTCTTTCCCTCTTTGTTCTTAAATTTATTTTATTCCACCATTCTAGACCCCTCCCCTCTCAACTGGTGCCGTGTTGTTAGCGAACGTGCTGGTATCGAACACGTGCTGTCAGCGAACACAGCTACGGAAGGAATCGAAGGTGCGAACACGCAAACTTGTCCTGTCTTATTTGTCCTTGAATCTGTTCAGCATGCAAGTGTTGCCAGTGATAAGCCAACTTGCGTGGAGAAACGCCTCAGTGGCTGGTACCTCTTGACCTGACCTGACTCACCCCTGATCATTCTTCAATCGGGTCTTCCTTGTCACACAACAGTTTTGCTACCTTTGTTCTGACGTCAGACAAGGGATGTCTACGAGGTTAGGTTAGGCCTGTTAGGTTAGGTTCCAGTAGCATAAATGCAATGAAAAATTATTATTTAGGCTAAGATTTCATTGATTGATTTGTTGTTTTAAGTCCACTTTATGCACACAAAGGGTAATCGGGACTGGTCCTCCAGTTTAAAGTGCGATCCGAACCACTATGTGCTTCCACCGGGTATCGAACCCGGGACCCCTTAATTACAAGGCGATGACGCTGCTACTGCGCCATCGGGGAGGCCTATTTAGACTAAGATAACTAAACATAGCTAGCCTAACCTAACAACGTAGGCATTTAGCCTAAAATTGAAAAGCCTTCTCCCGTGATGTCAGAATACAAGGGTGCTCAAGTGTTGTGCGATATGTGAGACCCTTCTTCAATCTACTGTGAAACCAGCAAGATGAGTGAAATAGAATTAAAAATATATAACTAACAGAATAATTGGGTATTTATAATTTCAGCTTGGCCCCATCGTCTCAATGCCGCTATCGGGATGAAAACTCCGAATATATTCAATTTAATAATCAAAATAAAGAGGGAGTGGTACATGCCATGTTCCAAATTAGGGAGGGAGAACTTGGAGTCTCTAGAGGTAAAAGGAAGAAGACTTACATGAACATCGACACCGGGATGAAAACAACTTTGGAATAACTGAAAATTGACAATAACATTTAAAAACGTATTAGGAAGTTGTCCTTTGTACAAGAAGTAACCTACGTTGATTAACATTTTTATTTCCTATGTAAAATTTGATTTTAAGGAAGACGAAATATATCAATATTTTAACAAAAACTTTCATGTAGTTTACCTAAATTACTGAGGACCCTTCGTTTAGCTAATTTCAAACACAAAATTATTATAAGGTATCACTTTGAATACTTGGATGTTGACCACTTTCAAGGACAAACAAGACAGGGCAAGTTTGTGTGTTCGCTAACCGCACGCACCTGCAAATCCCTTCCTTCCGGTATTCTCTAAGAGCACGTGTTCGCTACGAGCACGTGTTCGCTACGAGCACGTGTTCGCTACGAGCACGTGTTCGGTACGAGCACGGAATCTCTCAACTTTCTATCTTTTTTTGCTATCTCTTTTCTGAACTCTTACATTGTGTCTCTTTCTCTTCTTTAGTTCTCTCTCCCCCCTTCACATCTCTATGCCTCTTTTTATATTCTTGTCTCGCGCTTTCTCTATCAATGAACCAAATGTCAATCAAAAACTCCAGCGTAGCCAAAAATTAGTTCTCTCCCTTGTGCGAACAGTACAGGGTTCGATTCCCCGAGGGAGCCCCAAAATTTCGGTGCTGACGACCCAGCATCGTGAGGACAATCGGGGAGGAACTTGAAAAGAAGAAGTTGCGGTTTCCGGTCTCGAAAGCCAGAAAACAGCAGCGGTGGGACTCGATACACTGACCACACGTCTCCGGAGCTTGAAGTAGAAAATGTTAGCTGGGGGATGTTTAGTCAAGTTTTGGGGTTAGCTCGGGCGATGCTTCTCTGGTTTAGGGCCTCCCTGATGGCGCAGTGGTAGCGTCGTTGCCTTGTAATCAAGGGGTCCCGGGTTCGATACTCGGTGGAGGCACATGGCACAGTGGTTCGGATCCAACTTTAAACCTTAGGTCCAGTCCCAATTAGCCTTATTGTGCATAAAGTGGACTTAAAGCACCAAACCAAAGCTTCTATAGTAACATAGTGACAATGAGACAGCTGGGAGGGATGCTTTCCGAAAATTTTGCTATGTTGGGAATATACCATCACCCCCTCACTTCGAGCACTGCGTGTTGGGTAGGCGCTGGCCGTCAGACGGCTTGGTTAGTTTTGTTATTAAATCAAAAAGCAACAGCAGAGACAGAAAAGAGACAGGCATTAGAGTACTCGTTTGAGTCTCCCACCCACGAGCGTATACAATGGAATATCATTTTAATGTGACAATAATCGTAGACACATGTACGTACGTGTACAATATGCGCCTTGGTAGTTTCAGCCCACAATCATTCTACTTCCTTTTCGTACATCATTCTGTGTATTGGTAAGATAGACTAAACTACATTTTAACATGGATATGATAAATATGTTCACTTAACTATGACTATGACTTGACTATGTATCTTAAACACTAATCATTCATTACTCTTGCTAACTTAGTACTATAGTGGCCGCGGTGGCTCAGTCGGTAACGCGTCTGACTACCATGCTCAAGGTCCCGGGTTCGATCCCCGGCCGGTTCAAATCCGGGAACTTTTCTAAGGTTGGAAGCGGCCCCGGCGCCCACCCAGCGTCGAATAACATGGGTACCTGGGGGAAACCCTGGGGGTAAAGGCGGTCAGGGGCGTGATGCTGATCACATCACCCCCACTCACGACCGGATCAAGAAAGTGTGGGGCGTTACCCCCACACCCCCTATACGCCTTCATGGCGTGGTGCTACGCACAGGGGAGCACTTTACCTTTTTTTTACTTAGTACTATATGTAACCTACCATTTATCTTTTCAATAACTTCAATAATGAACATCTGATATCACAACATACAACTAACATATCTAATTTGACAAAATTATAATATTTTACTATTTGTTCACATGCACCTTCTGCACATTCCACGACTGAATTAACACTTAGCCAAACTTTCTGAAGCTCCTCAGAACTATTATCCTGAATATTCAAGGATCATCTAATAATCAACCAATGAAAACCATTTATAATCTTACTGATGATTATTCCCAGTTAGATTATTTTCATTTATTATTATTATTATTATTTACTTTTTATTATATTATAATCTTTTTCTTCTTTTTCTCCTTTTGCTTCCGGTAGATACACTATCTCACTTCTTTCATTAGCTAACTCGATTTATTTTAATCTTCTTTTTCTCCTAGATCACTATACAACATTTGATATACCCTCATTTCGTACTTTCCTTATCCACTATTAATTCAACTACTACCAATAGTCAGTATAATGCTCTGGTTACCCGAATATCCGATCCAGTACATTGTATTGTTTTGTGGTATAATTGTATTGTATTGTATTGTATTGTACTGAATTATGAAATGAAAAAGATAAAAAGGCGAAACTGTAAAATTCCGCCGATATGACGCCTGTCACGTGCCAGTTTCGATGACACAATGAAAGTTGCAAGGAGGAATGGCTTTTCGGAATCGACGAGAGATGGCAGCACGCTATATAAAGAGGAGCAAAGGAAATTATAAATTTAGAGCGGAGAAGAGGGATTATATATATATTATAGTAAATTGAGAAATATATAAAAGAAGAGTTCAAATACTATAAAAGAAATAAATAGAATGTTGTATATAGTAAATTAAAATAATTAAGAATAGGGCCGCATATGAAACGTTTAGGAAAGTTATTAAGTAAGCGAACGAATTCAAAAATCTATCTCTTTTTATTTTTCTGAGGAGGAGAACATCGTCAGTGTTTTGGTTGTTTGTCCCCGGTGGCGCTGTTGTCAAATTAGACGCCCCGAAGCACTTTACGGTTGCGCTCCTTTTTAGTCGCACTGGGCCATCGGCAGCGCTTGTTATTAGCGATCCTGGTTATTTCCCTTGGTTGTTGTTTTAGGAGGAGGCGCTATTGTCAGATTAGACGTCCCTAAAAATCCTCTATAGCTTTGGTTCAATTCTCTACAAGGAATGCAGCATAATGATTTGTCTATATTATTGAGAAGAGATATGGTAAAGAGAAATATTTGCGATAAATGAGAGAAATAAGACTTTTTCCAGTGGCAAAGAAGAATAGAAGAAATAAGAATTTGCTGTGAAAAGAATAAATAGAAGAATTTATCGAGAATATAAGAATAGCTCGTCGGAATATAGAAGATAATAAGAATTGCCGCTGAAAGAAGAAATAAGAATTGATATGAATAGAGGAAATAAGAAACAGCGAAGAATAAAAGGGGATGACTATTTTTTAAAAAGAAGAAGAAGCCCTTTAAAAGAAGAAGAAGCCTTTTGACAATAAAAGAAGAAGAAGCCTTTTCGATAATCAAAGAAGAAGAAGCCTTTTAAAAGAAGAAGAAGCATTTTAAAAGAAGAAGAATCCTTTTGATGATAAAAGAAGAAGATGCCTTTTCGATAATCAAAGAAGAAGAAGCCTTTTTCCTATAGAAGAAATAGATACAAGAAAAGAATACCTTTTCGATTATATATATATATATTTTTTCTCTGTATTTTGTATTGATTATGAGAATATAGATCTGCATTTTACTATATCCTCTTGGCTATAAAACGCTTTTTTATTCGGAATTCTCGAATAAAGAACCTATCCCCCTGAGATTAAGATGTCTGTAGCCGTGGTAAATAACATTTAAGTACGCACCCCCAAGGGGCGTAGCACGCCCTGGTTTATTTTAAAAGTACCGGGGCACTAAGTGTATGCGGGTGGAGGTCGGGCAACTTCGGGGGTTCCCCCTTTTCTATTTCTAGGTTTTAATTTCACTGTGTCTTTCACTTCACGATCCATACTTGATGGCAGAAAAGGTTATACATGTAGGACCGGGCTTTGAGTGTATGTCGCTCTTTTTGCCTGTTCGAGTGTTATTCGCTCGAACGAAGAAACTCTCAATTCCGTACGCTATCTAGCGAACTATTTGGCGCTCGAGCGAAATCCTGTCCCTACAGGACTAAAACAGTCATGAAATAATGGTACCTCTAAGATAGGGTGCAGGAATAGGGAGATGAAACTTTCCCTCAATTAAGCCCTGGTATCCTAGCAACAAGGCTAGAATTCATTCCTTGCAGGGATGATTTTGCAATGCAAATATTATCATTAGATTTCGTAAACCCGCACATGTGAGCAAATGCAGTTATGTGGTTCCAAACGTCAGTTGCACAGTGCTTGGCATTACGTATGCTCAGTGGCGGCGGTTGGGTTCCAAAACCCGGCGGGGGGGGGCAAGGTTGCAAAACTCGGGGGAAAAGACAGTATATTTCCCATTGTAGATAAGGTTTAGCATATTGCGCCACCACTGCATATGCCTAAAGTGAGTGCCCCTTCATCAGTTTAATCTTATCATCATTCACCATCATCTTTGCCATTATCCAAAAACTGGAATAAAAGCAAAGTAAAATAAACCGAATAAGTACCCAGTATTCGTATCTTATGAACAATTTTTAACAATATTAAGTAGTTTGCTATTATTTTACCAAATGTGTAAGTAATACATTCAAACATTTAATTAGACAGAAAAGTCCATTGTTTGTCGTCAATCTGCACATAAAACCAAATACGTGTCAGTCGGCACAAATATGTTGACTGCAATAACACATTTAAGTGCATAAATTGTTAATTATACACTTTTTGATGAATCAAAATACAAACAGAAATGCATAAAACACTCACTGATCAGCTGCTGTGGTGTGTGTGATGCACTAAAATGTATCACTTGACATAAAACACGGTAATTTCAAAGGAACGAAAAAAATACGTTTAATTGTGTCAGCTTATGCACAAAAATCCTTCAATCTTGGTTTGATGTATTCCGAGTTCTGTGTGTGTGTGCAGTTAAATCTCTGCACAAGAACACGGAGTTACTAACCCATTTCTATAAGCTCGCCCACGTGTAAAATTGATTGATCGATTTGGTGTTTTAAGTCCATTTTATGCACAGTAAGGCTAATCGAGACTGGATCTACAGTTTAAAGTGGGATCCGAACCACTATGTGCCTCCACCGGGTATCGAACCCGGGACCCCTTGATTACAAGACGACGATGGCCACATGTAAAAGTATTGTAAATGTTATTTATGTATTGGTTTTCTTAAAACCATGAGATTAGTTGTAGAATGAGAAAGGCACCAATAAAAGTGGAAAATGAAAATACATCGCGTCTACGTCTGATGGAATTAATGATTCAGTATGTACTTCCATGTATTTTTAATGTGTATTTATCTCTCGTCAAAAAATGTATTTCTTCGTAAATGTATGAACTTCCAGTTTACAACTTAGTACAACTTGAACACCCCCTCCAAGTAAAAAAAGGTTAATTAGCATACAACATTAAGATATAAACTTCGTGTTTCTAACTTTAACAGACCATTTTCAAAATCTTATGCGTACGACTTGCGACGATTTAATTTTCGTAATGGCCATGTCAACGCAACATTTGTTTACCAGTACTAGTGGCTGCAGTCGACTTGGAAATACTCTCCTTGTGAAGCTATGTACATCGTGAGAAGTACACTGTCGGAAGGTCTTCAAAATTGCTTTCCGGAACACCTCTCAGTAACGTCGTCATGTTGCGTTGGATGCCTGATGCATCAGCAAATCTTTGTTTCTTAAGGGCATTTTTTAAATTTTGGAAAGATCCAAATATCTCAGTGTATTAAGTATGTCCCAAGACCTCTTAGCGCATCATGCGCAGGGGCATTGTCATGGTGGAGAATCTATTGTCACGCCACAGTTCCCACCGAACAGATTCCCGTAACCTCGTCACCACTTTCAGATAACACAGTTGATTCACCGTTTGTCCTTTGCAATGAAATCATAGTGGGAAATCCCCTTATGATCGAAGAAATACAAAACAATATACTCTTGAAGTGCAAGCGAGACATGCTTTTTTTTTCGGACGATGTGAATTCTGTGATTTCCGCTACATGACATGGCGTTTTGTTTCTGTTTTTTTGGTTATTGAAAACAGCACGTTTCATCACCGGTAATGAGCCAGTCATCTCAGAATTGTGATAAAGATCAGATGAAATGTAAAACATATGTTGTTTCTGCTCTTCTGTCAAGATGTGAGGCACCATCTCTGATGAAATGTTTCCAACAGTATATTATGTACACACTTCCGATGCTCCTCGGGAACGAACAACTCATTTGGTATGTGACTCTTGTAAGTGCAAGTTGTAGCATAGCGAAGGAGGGATTCCCTGAAGTAGCCCAACCCTACCCGCATACATCCAGGGGTATGCGCTTAGAACCCTGGTGGGCCAGGGAAGTACGAAATGGAGGTACCAGGTGGTTATAATTAAAGTGACGGTGTTCAGAGTGGTACAGCACGGGCTGTAATGAGAGTAGCAGTCTGAAACTTCGTAGATATGCTAATGAAGCAATGCGCTCGCGAATTATGAAAAAAAAAAATAGTTCCAATTCTCGCCACCAGGGTAAAAAATGGCGCTGTAAGCAGTCGAAACGTGGAATTTTCCGTAACTCTGACGTCAAAGTCGGTGACATTGCCTAACCATTGTGTGAGCTCCCTGGTTGTCATTGGTGACGCTTGTTGCTTTTTCCTTTAGTAATGTTCATGTAATTCGAATAGTGAAATTCTAGCGATATTTTATTACAAAGAGTATTGTTTTCTGCGATTTATAGTGTTTTTCCTGTAACTATACCACGTTTTGACTGCTTACAGCGCCATTTTGTACCCTGGTGGCGAGAATTGGAACTATTTTTTTTTTTTTTTTGCATAATTCGCGAGCGCATTGCTTCATTAGCATATCAACGAAGTTTAAGACTGCTACTCTCATTACAGCCCGTGCTGTACTACTCTGAACACCGTCACTTTAATTATAACCACCTGGTACATCAGAATGTTTGATGGTGATCTAGTATAAATGCCAGTTAGCTGGTGAAAAAGCAAAATAGGGTACCTTCTGGAAGCCAGCAAAAAAGGAAAAAAGAGAGAAGGAAATAATAAGATAATATAATAAGTAAATTAAAAATAATAATAATAAATTAAAAGAATCAAGTTGTAGCATGGCCAAACTTGCTTGGGTACATGAGTTTGCCTCACCTACGACCATTCCCAGAATCAAATCGACACATCTCGTTATGTTTAAGCCACATCACTGAATCTTGCAATTAATTCGCCGGTGTCACCTTACGGTCACGCAAATTAAGGGTCTGACCGCCGTTGTCACCGTAAGGTGACAAGAAGAATTAGGTAAAATCCCCATGCTAATTGCACCTTGATACTTTTATATTGTGGTGGAAACACTAACAGACTTTCTGGGAAAACCTTCGTCAAGGTTGGAGCACTTTTTCCCCCTTTCAACACGCCCAGGTCACGTGCTGGAGTACTTGTTTTTCGAGCTGTGCATTGTCAGCGTGAAGCTTTTAACACGTTCCGGCTCATATTACATTTTGTGTGCAGCTAGGAACATGAAACAACTTTCATTTCATTACGAAAGGTCCATACTATGAAAAGAAGGCTTAAGTTTGCGTTTCCCATAGGAGTGAGGAAAGATGGGGCGAAGTCCAGATTTTTTTTCTTTTTTCATGGAAATTTGGGGGGCACGGCCAACTCCACTCAGTATTTTTCACTTTGGCGTTCTGAATTGTACACAGTTGCATACCCTGGTGTCTTAGCTTCAAATCAAAACTGACCCGAAGTAGATTGGTCCAATAGTCTACGAGTTATAAAGTCTTTTTCTCGAAATAAGTGTAAAAATTTAAAAATGGCGCGGAGAAGCCTCGGCGAATCAGGGGTTACAATCGGCAAACCCGCCCGGCGGTGTAAAGGCTCTTTTCCAGTCTTACGGCGGGCGCAATATATGCTGGCAAGGGAGTGGGGAGCGGGGAACCGACCAATTCAGCGCGATAAGAAACGCAGCAGCATATAGAACGAGGGGAGCGTAGTAGTTCCTCCCCTCGACGTCGTAACTCTCGGCGCCACCGCTGTTATGTGGTTGGTCTGCTGCGTATTCCCCGCTCCCCTTGCTAGCATATATTGCGCCCGCCGTAAGAGTAGAACAAACTATAGTAACCCAATATTAAACGTAGCTATTTGTGTGATCCTGTGGGTCTTATTTTGTGCCTTTTTAAGTCAGAAACAACTGTGAATTGATGATGGTGTGGATGAGGTGACGAAAACAAATAAATGTTTGTGATTTGACCGATAGTATATTCCAGAGTCGACATCTGTGACGGTGGCAGGACTTTTGGTTGTATTGGAGTATGTTCAAACTAGTTATTGCTTATATAGAGAACCATAAGGCTGCGTAATACGACTGTGAACAAAAGAAAATGTTGTGCTTCGCCTGAGTAAATAATCTTACCGGCCTTCTCCATCATCTGTTGCAACAAGAACAAAGAGAGAAGTTTTTCCAATTTTCCTTTTACCTCTGTATGTAGACTTTAAACCTTCACACATAAATAATGCCCATTGTGCAAATTGAAAACAAAAGTCGCACACACAATCACACAAACACCGTGGAGAATTAAACTTGTTTTAAAGGACAAGCAATTACTCCACGAGTACATAAATATTGCACGAAATACAATCCTTACAACGGGGGCAAGGGAAGTTTAATTAGGGTGCTGGAAAGTAAAAATTGAACAATAGGAGAAGCGCCTTACGGGTAGCCAGTGACGTAATTAGATTATCTTGGCACGTGAAATATATCTAGTACAGGATAATTAATATATTTATTGCTAGAACACAAATTCAGCGCTAAAATATTATTTTCGAAAACTATTTCCCTCATTATACGTTATCTTGTAAATTTCATGTACAAAACTAAAGAATATTGTAGATGAAAGCAGGGTGACAAGAAAGGTTCCAAAGATACACGCAAGGAAAAAAAAAATAATCAAGGGATCCCGGGTCCGATACCCGGTGGAGACACATAGTGGTTTGGATCCCACTTGAAACTGTAGGTCCAATCCCGATTAGCCTTACAGTGCATAAAGTGGACTTAAAACACTAACTCGAACAAACAAACAAAAATAAGTATATAAGAATAAAAATTTCGATAATTTCCAGAAATGACTTTCCAAACGTATATTACCAACACACCGAAAATGTAACGAAATAAAAAAAACTGCATGTAGATAGGGAAATTTGGCAAGGTTCGAACAAGTATATTTGCAAGATGTGTGTGTGTGTGTGTGTGTGTGGTGGGGGAGGGGTTATATTTTATGGACGGTAAAACCTTTGCCAAAATACAACCCCGATTTTCTCCTGAGCAGGCATACATCTTTTTTCAGGTTCAAGAGGATACCCGTAGTGAAAACACTACTCACTTCCACGTAGCAAATCATGGACTGCTGTTCGTAGGCTCTGGCGTCTGGGGTCACAGCGAGTGTGGCTCATATTGTGTCGTCCATACATGTTTGTGATTATCTCCAGCAGAAAAGCGACGAATAATAACCTAATTCAATCAATCAATCAGAGAATTAGATTTTTGTGTGCTTAACTCTAGTGAAGCAAATAGGAATTCTAGCTTTCCTGGCGACGTGATTCGAACAAGTGTTCTCGCATTATCAACCAGGTTAACTCGATAGAGCGTCGAGTTAACCTGGCTAAAATAACCCGAGAATACTTGTTCGTGTAGTGAAGCAACATTTAGCCCGCCAATAGCAAAGGATAACAGAAGAAATAAGAGAAATACAGGATGGCGGAATGTGAATCTTACTATCTCGCTTTCATAGATGGCCGCTTGGGAATTTCTCAAAATGAATGATACGATCGAAAAAAATGTTAGGGTTGGCAACATAAACTAAGATCTCGTCCTCGTGTTCAACAGGTCGCCAGGGGTTGCTTGGGGGGAGGTAATACCTCATAAGAGGATTTCCTCCCAAGATCGTCTTAAGTGCTATGAGTTCATGATGAGAAAGTTTGCCCATATATGTTTGAAATAGGAAAGGTGGATAACTTTTGCGAACAGGCCAGAAAATCAACTTTCGGTATAATCACATATCACTTTTCAGAAATTCGTGGCACTCAAAAAGTTGAACCCTTATGAAAAGAGCAGAGTAGAACATTGAATTTATTATTATTATTATCATCTTTAGTAATTTGTTATATATGTTTTTTGTATTATTGGAAATTGAAAATATTGTTTTCAAATTAATGTTTATTAATTATCTTCAGTAGTTCTACACATTTTTTTGCTTGTTCTTCCACTTTATAAACACACAAGTTAAGCTGGGCTGGACCTACAGTTTGGATTAAATTCTATTGATCGATTGGTTTGTTTGTTTTATTTTACTTCGCTTTTCCGCCACTTTTGGCAAATCGCAAAGATGAGGATGGACGGTGATAAAATTAATTGGACGAGGAGACGATCACAACCACACATGGACAGCACACAAGTCAACACAGAGGATTATGTTGACCACAAATCTAGATAGATTCTAATAACGCAAATATGTAAAATCCCTATTATATTTCCTAGATATATCATACTAGAAGTGATAGTAATAATTTATTTATTTAGTGCGTGTATGTATATTGTAGCGTGACGTCGGGTAAGGTACGGGATCGAGTCACGCCGGGACGTAGCTCAGATAAATACAATAGGTCTTAAGTTTGACTTGGCTAACCACCTCTACCCTTAAGGAGGCTGATGAAGGATTGTTGGGAGCCTGTGTTGTTGAACGCTACTCACCCCTTGCTGTTGGTCTGGCCCTGGGCTTCTGGCGTCGGCGACGGTGACAGGTGTCCGCTGGAGAGATCGAAGATGACGATAAGAGACGGCAGGCAATTCGGCGACTTGTTTTATTCTTGCAGATTCTTCGGTTGGCTTAATCCGGACTGCTTATGGACTTCTCGCTTGTTGCCGCCTCGTAGTGTCGCGATCTCTCAGCAGGCCGTCGTCCTCTTCTCGTCGATCAGTTTGGTGGTGATATTGGAGCTAAGTGAGAGATCGATTTACTGTCTCCAGCGGTTTTATACATTGGATTTGAGTCATAGGTTGGTGGACTTTGCACCTCCACTGTGCACCTGGGGTATCCTTGGATGCAGATGGAAATTTACAGTGGAGGTGCACTCACCGCTGGCGAGGGCCGTTGCCTTGCTGACTGTGCAGAGCCGAGTGGAAAATTCTTGTTGCTCGGCTCTGCATCCGGTGGAATGTGGGGTGAATGAGCGTTCAACTTGCGAGCTTCAGAGCGATGTTTGAGGCAAATTAATGTTTCGACTTTTATGCTCCCAATTCCTTCATCATTCCCCTGGCCAAGATGTATCCACTGTGAGTGGTTACGAAGCAGAGTAGAGATGGTTATGGAGAGTATATTGTGAAATAATAATTGAAAGTACATTGAGTAAAGAAAAATAAAAACCCTGTATATAATAAAAATAAAATAAAAAAAAAGTTGGAGCTGTCGGCATAGCTGTACTGCACGGGTCTGGTTGCATGTTCAGCTGGAATGCTGACTACTGGTGGTATGCTGAGCTGCAGGCTGCCTGTGGTCTGCTGGCTACATGTTTATGTGCTTGCTGCAGGATGGCGGCATGGTGTCTGGCTGGCTGCATGATGTCTGCATCGTGTGCTGCAATAAGATATCTTCTGGCTGGCCGGCTGCATGATGTCTGCTGCAATAGGAAGGCTCCTGGCTGGCTGGCTGCATGACGTCTGCATGGTGTCTGGCTGGCTGCAATAGGATGCCTGCTGGCTGGCTGGCTGCATGATGTCTGCATGATGAGCCGCATGAGGACTGCATGATGTCTGCATGATGTCCACTGGCCGACTGGCGGGCTGCATGATGAGCTGAAATAAGATATCTGCTGGCTGGCTGGCTGCATGATGTCTGCAAGAGATGGCTGCTGGCTGGCTGCTTGTACATCTGCTCCAGGATGACTGCTGCGCTATGATGATTCCTCGCTGACCGACTGCTGGGTGACTAGCTCTATGCGGAACTGCCGAAGAGAAGCTTGAGAACGCCGTGAGTGTAGTATGGCCAGATGGTGACGTTGTGCAAGGGGGAGCCGACAAGCGTAGGGAAGGGAAAGTTATAATAAAAGGTGTTCACCTAAGTGCGGAAGAGTAAAGGTTGGAGTCGAAGGTGACATAAGTGAAATGACAGGGGTGGGTAGACAGTAGCCATCATCGAAGGTGATACGTGTGGGAAGAGGAGGAGCTAAGCGAGTGGGAGTTGTAAGTTGACGAAGAGTGGGAGGGGGTGGTGGGGAATGTGCGGGACGTTGAGATATAGCAGCTACGGAAATAGGAGGACTAATAATAGGGACGGAACATGTCTTAGGAGGAGATGGGGTTCGCCGGTGACAACATGAACAGCAAGAAGTGTGACGTTTTAGACGTAAGTACATGTAGGTAATGCAAATACAGAGAAGCAGCAGAGCTATGAAAATTAAGAAGAGATAGGTGGTTGTATGAGCAGGAGATTTTATAAGGTCATGAGGGGTAAGTGCACGAGCCTTAGAAGTAAAACATAAGAAAAGGGGAATGTGGAGAAGTTTAAATTGGTATATGACACCTAGAGTGAGACATGTGAGCCAGACAAAAATTATAATGATAGGAAAATCCGCATGTCTGTAAAGTGGAGTTATAGGAGGGATGTCAAGAACTTTATATTGGGAGAGGTTAAGGTGAGGGATATGAAATGTCCATTGTTTATGATAAAGAGCCGTTGCATTCACAAGGGGGGAAATCTTATAATGGGTGTCGAGTAGAAAATTGGGATTGTTGGTCCAGGCAGCAGGAAGGATATGAATTGTTCGGTGGATTGTTGAATGATCGAAACCACAAGGAAAGATAGCATGAATTTTGATATCGGGGGTGATAAGTACATCTGTACGGCAAGCCACGTGTAACAATACTGCACCGGGTTCGTGAAAAGTGGTAAGATTATAATGTAAAGTGGAGCCATTAGCATAAAAAAAGGTGATGGTAGGAGGAGGATTAATTATTGCATAAACATTCAAATCTAATTTGACCACATCAGTGAGGTGGGATTCGTGACATGTGTAGGTACACCCATTCATCGTATCAGCCACGGTTGTTGCTTGAATCAATTTGGAAAAACAGAAATTGAGCCCATCGTGTCTTCCTGTGTGAGAAGGCAGAAGGCACAATTTCTGTGTATGGACCTGACAATTTTCAAGGTCTGTACCGCTAATAGTGACAACATTATGAGAATCATCAATGGCGATATACGATGGATTATGCGACACTACGCATGTTAAATTTTGATATGAAAAGGGGACAGGGATTGCTAAATAAAGTTTATATTTCTTCTGAGTGGAAGTGATAGGCACCTTCAACTCAATATTGACAGCATCAGCAGAAATTCTGCATTGGGACAGTGGTATCTGATAATACATGTCAATAAGGGTGAGAGGAATCGCTATATCAAATCCAGTAGGAAGAATATTTTTTTGAATCTTTTTCAAGTCTCGGTGCAGTGTTGTTTTAGATACTACATGTTCAGAGAGAAAATGATGTTTACAATTGTTAATGGTATTCTCATATTCAAAAAGGGTGAAAATTTGGCTAAGCTGTAAGGTTAGGGTCATAAATTCGATGAGATATGCCTGTGCTTGATGCGCATCTTTGATTGTTAAATTTTTTAGTTTATTAATTAATGCTGCCTGATTTCTAGCCAAACTATCAGAGTGGTTAGCATATTCAGTAAAAACATCCTCAATCTGATGTTGGAAAGAGTGAATTTCACCAGTTAAATTTTGATAGAAAATATGATTAGCTTGCAGTTGTAGTTTAATGTTAGATATAGTTTGTTTTACTTCATGAGCATTTTGGAATAAGGGTTCTAGTTGCTTAGTAGTGGCAAAATCACAGCAATAGTTAGCAATGCTACTTATAAAGCCAAGGAGTGCACGTTTTTGTCTAACTACGGAAGTGTTGGGAGTGGGTCTTGTGAAGAGGGAAAGGTGTGAAAAAAGGTGTGAATGAAAATTTTGGAGTTGGACCGCAAGTTTACATTGGTTGGAATCTTCGTCGCCTTTGTTGCACATGGCATTATGTAGTGTTGATGGGAAGAGCTGGGGTTTAGGCATTTCTAATTTCACATTATAGTAGATGGGGATGGTATAATGATAAGGGATGGTTCCTGATAGTTCTTTCAGATAAATTCCCGAGATGATTTTCACATGTTCAGTCGCCGTGGTGACCGAAAAAATGAGGGAAAAAAGGGAAAGTAGTAACATTACTGCCATTGTCGGTAGTGAACCCTGAAAGGGACAAAGATACAAATTTAAAACTGAGTTTGCATAAAAAAAAATATGTATTAAGCATGAGATTTGTGATGAAAAAAATGTTTTCCGAGTTAGCTACAAAAGGTAAAAGAGCACTAATGATAAATTTGAAAAGAGAAGGAATAACAAGCTGTAATGCAAGAGATTCTCGAGACTGAATAGTTTATAATATAAACTTCTGCATTTTTATTTGTTTGTATTTTATTACCATTTGTTTACGTTTTGCGCTCCGCGATGTATTTGCTGGAGCCGAGGCGATTGCTACATCGTCAGCTGTGCGAGATTCGTCTACGGGAAGGTCGCGCATGCGCAGATACTTGTGCGAGTTTTTTTTTTTTTACCATCTGCTTGCTGCAGACAGAAAAAAAAAATCGCGTTGTCTCAAGCAAGTGAAAATTCACGTACTCAACCAGTAGTCAGTTGAGAGACTACGTTCCTGATTGGCCGTTTTTACTTTCTACTTCTTTATTATTATTTTGTGGAATATTAAAAGTTTATTTTAGTCTTCGAACTTGCTTTTAAAGTTAATTCCCGACTCTTTTATGTGTACAGTATTTGAGGAGGAGGGAACAGGAAGAAGAGGGTACTATGTGAATCAAAATGTCGGAACTTCCGTTTTTACATGTGCTCGTTGTTGTGTGCGGCTTGGTGAAAAAATCGCGTTGCGAAGAAAAAAAAAATGCGAAAATACAAGTATTATATTGACATGTGGGTGCGAAAAGAATATTTATAAAGTGTGAATGGACTGTGCAACGGTGAAAAATTGAATATTTAAGTGACAGACTCTTCCGAGTCAAGGTGCCTTGTTTTCAAACGGTGAATCGTGATAGCATCAGTTTTCAGTTTGCCACGACCATCGGTGTATTCCACCAAATAGGAATTGGCGTCGTTTTGTGAAATTATTTTCCCTTGAAATTTGTAGGAAGAGGAAAATGCCTTGGGTACGTGGGGATGAGGGGTAGTGTCCAAAATATACACTAATTGTCCAGGGGAGTAGGTTGTTTGTTGTGTCTTTTTGTCGGCACATTGTTTTTGCTGCTCAAATCGCTTTGCTAAATGTTTGTGTGCTAGTTCTCGAGCGGCTTGGAGTTGTTCTATTCTGTGTTCATTAGAGTGAATAGTGGTGTTGGGATTAGTAGGGAGAACAGCATCTGCAATTAACCTAGGGTGTTGTCCAAATAGCAAAAAATAGGGGGAATTGTTCATGCCAAGATGTGTACTTACATTGTGGGCATGGGTCGCGCTAGCCAAAAGTTCATGCCATTTACCTTGTTTTTGTACCACATAAGTTTTCATGATGGATTTCAAGTAGTGAAAAGATGATTCGACGACACCATTTCTGAAGTGGGCAGCAGTATCAACAAATTTTAATG
This sequence comes from Lepisma saccharinum, assembly GCF_977018435.1. NCBI lineage: Eukaryota > Metazoa > Arthropoda > Insecta > Zygentoma > Lepismatidae > Lepisma > Lepisma saccharinum. Next base: position 38,556,223 of record NC_139245.1, read on the forward strand.
TGACACCAGTGATTTTGGATAATTCCTGTATTAATTTGCTGCAGTTCGGGGAGCTCCTGTCAAGCATAATCGTCTCTGGAAGACCAAAAATGAGAAAAACATGCGAGACAAGGGCGTTAGCTATTGAGTTGGCATCATGGTTGGGGAGGGTTGTAGTTATGGCAAATCTGGTACAATTGTCAACAACGGATAGAAAATATTTGTGTCCTGTGTCAGAGGTTGAAGTCAGTGGTCCACACACGTCAATATGTATTTGGCTAAAGGGATGACTAGCGGGTGGGCTCGTTTGCAGTGTATGTTGTATGGCTCCGTGAGCTCTTTTTGCTACTTGACATTCAGTGCATTTGCGTACTGCAGCGTACACATATTTCTTTAGATTAGGCCAATAGTAGCGTAAAGAGAGATGGGAGTATGTTTTAGCAGCACCTTGATGTGCGGCCATCATTTTGTTACAGTGAATTAATTGAAACACTTCTTTTCTTAGTTTTTGGGGAATACATAACTGTCTTCTATAGCCTGGTGAAAATTTAGTGTTCCTATAAAGGATTCCATTGTCAAGAACAAATGAGTAGGCTGTTTTCTCTAATTTGTGATCAGCATCTGGGTGGTTTTCATGAATTTTGATTAATGCTTGTAAGTATGGGTCCTCTCTTTGTGCCGTACCTATGTCAAAGTCATCAGATTGTAACATGAAGACTTGATTTAGTATGTCCTCCTCGTCTGTGTCAAGGGAAGTGTCTTGTGCTGTGTCGTTGGGCAAGGAAGGGGCTGGGTCTACAGGATTCCTCGATAATGCATCAGCAATACCATTCTGTGATGATGGGATATGGTGGATTTGGAAGTCGAACTCTTGGAAGAAGAGTGATCTTCGAGCAAGGACCCCGGACAACTGTTTTGTTGTTCTAAGGTAAGACAATGCATGGTTATCTGTGAAAACTATAAAGGGTGTGTTGATTAAGAAGAATTTGAATGATTTTAGGACATAAAAGGCAGCTGCAATTTCAAGATAAAAGACATCTGCTTTTTTCTCAGTGTCTGTAAGGTGTCTGCTGCAGAAGGCTATCGGATGTAGTACTCCATCATCATCCTTCTGCATAAGACAACCGAACATACCCTGGTAGGACGCGTCGATGTATACGCATGAAGTTTGCTTTGGGTCATAAGGTCTAAGAATGGGTGCGGAAATAATTTTGTCTTTTAATGCCTCAAAGCTTTTCTGATGCTCTTCATGCCAATGAAAGTTTACTTTCTTTTTGAGTAATTTGAACAAACATTCTGCGGGTTCCGCAAATCCTTGTACATAGCGTCTGATGAAATTGCATATGCCTAGGAAAGATTTCAAATTCTTCTTAGATTTAGGTGGAGGGAATTCTTTGATTGCACGCAGGATGTGATCAGAAATTTGGAATCCCTTTTGCGACACAAGATGGCCTAAGACTGGAATTTCTTCAAAGCAAAATTTACATTTATTTGGCCCTAGTTTCAAATTGGCTGCACGTAATTTAGCAAAGACTTTATGTAAAACTTGTAGCATTGCGTCAACTGAGTTTGTGTAGCAAATTATGTCATCCGTATATGCAGATATCTCGGAACTATCTATGCCAGATAGAGCCATAGACATTACATTGTTCATGACCTGACTACTTGTCTTCAATCCCATTGGTAGTACTTCATACTCGTAATTTCCACAATTACTAATTGCAAATGAGGTCATCTTCTTTGACCTTTCTGTTAATTTTACCTGAAAAAATGCCGATTTAAGGTCAAGGGTTGTGTAATATTTCTTGCCTGCCATGTCTGCTAAAATGTTATCAATGTTAGGTGTTGGGAGAGAAGAGGGCTGAATAATTTTATTCAGCGCCCGAAGGTCAGACACCACGCGGAACGAATTGTCTCGCTTGCGCACTAAGAGAACTGGGTGTCGGAATGGACTACCTTCTGACCTGCGAATGATTCCATCTTGTAAGCTGAATTTTCATTTGCTCTCTAAGATTCAAAGGGATGGGGTATTGTCTCATATAGGGAGGTTGATTGTCGCCAATGTCAATGTCGTACTCATAAATTGGGGTTGTGGTGAGTTTATCGCCTTTCCAAGCTAAAACATCAGCATAATCAAATACTAACTTTATGATTTTTTGTTTGTCTGCCTCTGATAAGTCAGAGTTAATACTAATGCAAGATGGGTCAAATTTTTTCTGACTTTCCTTCAGTCTTGTGTTTTCTGTATTGTCTTCTGTGCATGCGTATGTAGTGGTAGTCGTATCAGTGTTGGATGCGTCTGTCATGTCTACTAGAATGTCACATGGGGTTGCTTGGCCAAGTGGGGTGTTGGATTTGAGTGTGACTGCTTTCTCTGAGGGGTTATGAATTAGTAACAGAGGGGAAGAAGTGTTAAGGAGAGCATGGGGTATGAGGATATTGTATGTAAGGAGTGTTTCCTGAGAGGGTGTGAGTAGGATATTGTGGGGGAGGGGGGGAGTGATGGAAACTGAAACATATGTTCGGGTTCTAGGTTGTAGGGTTACATTTTCTGGGATTGTTACTAAACTGTGTTGGTTGCTAGTAGGGTGTAGTTTAGAAAAAATTACATCAGGGATGGTGTAGGTGTGTGATTTTGTGGGAAGGTTATAGTTTGGAATATGGCCTAAGCGTCTAAGAGTTAACAGGTTAGTACTAAGTGAAATGTCATAATTTTGTGTCTTCAAGAAGTCATTGCCAAGGAGAGGAGGTAATTCTTTGGATTGCACAACTCTAAAAGGGTGGGAGTACCTATATCTTCCTATGTGAAGGGGGAGTATTACAATTTCTGAGATAGGAAGTCTGTTACCAGTGACGCCTTTAATAATGCTGTGCATTTGAATTTTCTTTGCATTGGGTGGAATTAAATGCTGAGGACAAATACTAATCTGGCTTGCGTTGTCAATCATAATTTCCAGGGGGGTATTATTTACATGAGCTTGAATGAAGAATAGGTTGTTTTTTTCAAGGATAGGAACTGTGTCAAATTTTGTCTTGCGTGTGGATCCGTCCCATCGATTCACACGGTTTTTCAGTTTAAATCGTCCTTGTTTTCATTGTTTGGGTTATAAAAACAGTCCCTGGTAGAGTGATTTGAACGGAAACAGATCTGGCATTGCGAAAACTGTGAATTTTGTCGCCCCCCGGCTGAATTATTATTTCCACCTCGAGATCTGAAATTACGTCTCATGCCGCGAGTAGAACCTCTGCGATTGCCATTCCCCTGGCCGTAAAAAGTAGGCCGGGTCTGAAATTGATTACTGTTATTTGATTGTATTTGATCTGCCAGGTTCTGGACAGTGTGACACAACGCTTCAACTTTATTTTCTAATGTTAAGGTTTGCAATTGGTTCGTGACTGAATCTAGTTGGTTCGCTGTTGAACCGCCAGATGGCAAAATTGCGTTGCAAGACTAGGAAACGGAACTAGCGGACTGCGTGTGTGGAGCTTGACTGGAGGGGAGGGAAGGAGGGGCTGTGGGCGTGGTTTGGACTTGCCATGAGTTGGTCGGGAGAGCTGGTGTAGCTTGATAAGATCGCTGCGGAAGAAAGTTGTACGGAGCTTGAGAGATCTGCGGGAGGGGGGTAGGGGGGGAATACGTCACGAATGACGAAGCAGGCTGAGGTGTGGGGAAAGGATGCGTGTTGCTGACCTGTGGTTGCGTACAGCTGGGAAACTGAGGGGAGGCTGTTGCGTAAATGGAGTGCATGTACTTAGCGGCATCTATCAGTTTTATCGCTTCACTTTGTTCCTCATTGCGTCTAGCTTGAATCAGCATGTCTTGCCTTTCTTGATTCTGCAGATGTGCAATAAGAGAACTTGTGTCGGTGAACTCTTTGTCTCCTATCGCAGCGATGTGTTTAGATCGAAGTCCCGACACAACATAGGAAAGGATTTGAGGGTTCGTCGCTTGCGGGAAGAATTGAAGGACGAGATTTTTCTTACGAATAACATAATCATGAATGGGCTGGTTAATTTCCTGCTTTGTCTCTAATAAAATTTGGATGGGCATGCTGACTAAGTGACTGCCTTTAAATAATGAAATTAATTCTTTTTTGATTTGCGGAAAGGTGAGGGTGTTGAAGTTTGGCTGCTTCTTGAGATCGTTCAAAAATGTGAGCGCTATGTCTGCGAGGAACAATGGCAACATTTCGCGTTTTTTATTTTCCTCCCACGCCAAAGCGCCCGCAATGCTATCGAACTTTTCAAAAAACTGCTCAACTTCTTGAGGATTTTTTCCTGTGAAGGGGGCGGGGTATAAACCATGGGGTATAGTTACGGACATTATTGACGGGGATGGATTGATGGTGGTAGGGGTATTAGTTTTAGGTGTACTGGTTTGGGGTTCTGGGTGTTTCTTTTTTCGTTTGGGTGTTTCTAGACCACCTAAAAACTGGGGATAATCGGGATGTTGAGCCTTGGATCTGGTTATTCTGGGGGAAGGAGCGGGGGAATTAATAGCGGAGGCCAAGGAGAGAATCTGGTCAAGAGAACGGTCTAGCTCTTCGTGAAGAATAATTTGGGATTCGTTCATGCGAATTTAGGGAGGGGGAATTTTTATGCACTTATTCACAAGAAATGAAGGATAGTGAGCGGAAGAGAAATTTTACGAGTGGGGAGTTTATAATACGAAGTGTATTATCGAAAAAGAAGAATTTCTAGGGTTGCTGCTGTGTGCGGCGGGGATTTTAAATTATGGGGTTTTGAGTGACGTAAAAAAAAATTAAACTTTTCTGCAATTCCACGGAGTGGAGCCGGCTATCTCCACCATGTAGCGTGACGTCGGGTAAGGTACGGGATCGAGTCACGCCGGGCCGTAGCTCAGATAAATACAATAGGTCTTAAGTTTGACTTGGCTAACCACCTCTACCCTTAAGGAGGCTGATGAAGGATTGTTGGGAGCCTGTGTTGTTGAACGCTACTCACCCCTTGCTGTTGGTCTGGCCCTGGGCTTCTGGCGTCGGCGACGGTGACAGGTGTCCGCTGGAGAGATCGAAGATGACGATAAGAGACGGCAGGCAATTCGGCGACTTGTTTTATTCTTGCAGATTCTTCGGTTGGCTTAATCCGGACTGCTTATGGACTTCTCGCTTGTTGCCGCCTCGTAGTGTCGCGATCTCTCAGCAGGCCGTCGTCCTCTTCTCGTCGATCAGTTTGGTGGTGATATTGGAGCGAAGTGAGAGATCGATTTACTGTCTCCAGCGGTTTTATACATTGGATTTGAGTCATAGGTTGGTGGACTTTGCACCTCCACTGTGCACCTGGGGTATCCCTGGATGCAGATGGAAATTTACAGTGGAGGTGCACTCACCGCTGGCGAGGGCCGTTGCCTTGCTGACTGTGCAGAGCCGAGTGGAAAATTCTTGTTGCTCGGCTCTGCATCCGGTGGAATGTGGGGTGAATGAGCGTTCAACTTGCGAGCTTCAGAGCGATGTTTGAGGCAAATTAATGTTTCGACTTTTATGCTCCCAATTCCTTCATCAATATATATATATATATTTCTTTAAAATGTTTGTGTGTTTAGAAAGAACAACTTTCCTATGATGAAAAGTATTAGAAGGAAATACTTTCAGAGTTTCAGATTGGATACAAACTTCTTATTCTCTAGCACTTAGCTTATACTCTGAAAAGTCAATGTTCCTGTTTGCAAGTTTACGATTAATACCTAGTCATATCTTTTAATTCGTTAAAGTTTGTTCTGAAACGAATAATATTATACAATTTTTTCGCGTTTCCTTCTGTTTTTCTCGCTATTTTGTCATAGTACTTGCACACACAGAAAGCTAAATGCATAACACCTATTGATGCATCAGAAACGCATCGATTGATTCATTAAACTGTGCTTTCTGGCCCTTGCCAAGAATCAGGTTTAAAGTTTGATGCATATTTGTATATCGTTTATAAAAGTAACGCTAAATTGTATTATACAGGGTGGCCACGAATTAAGGGGGATCCTTTGATCATCAATTACGTTTAACAATGAGAACATATGTATAATATTGACAACTTTTTATTTTCTGAAGATGGTAACTTAGTTATCACAATGACAATTTTATCTGTTTTCCACATAATTATCAATTTGAGCTCCATTTAAATAAATGCACGCTTGGAGACTTAATTGACTTTCCTTCAATCTGTTCCTGGCTTACCAGATTTTTAAGGTGTGAAACACTTCGGGTTGCATTAAATAACTTGTTGATTCATGAGGTCACTTTTAAGTGCTATAGGTCCATATTCCTGCAGCATTCGTCGCTGAACTTCAGCTACACGTTATTGGTAATGGAAAATACACTTACACATTTGACACGCTGTTCAATACTTAGGAAACTTGCTACCATTCTAAAAATTGACACTTCTTCCGCTATGTCATTTAGATTTTACATACGTGTAAAGAAATATAAAAAGTAAAGAAAAATACTAGCTCAATTAATACAAAAGATACAAAGTGACAAAAGGTGCCCCCCTTAATTTGTGGACACCCTGCATGATACAAAAGGGTATTTCTATGTCGATCTGTAGTTTAATGCATCACTTGATACGTTTCTTTGATGTACGTACCTTCCTGCATCTTTCGCGAAGATGCACTTAAACAGATTTTATGCATTTTTTGTTTTAGCTGATGCAATTCCTTTTCTATGTCCATACGTATGTACTTTGATCTTGAGTATAAGCTCTCCTCAAAAATTCCGAATGTTGAATACGATTTCATAATCTTAAAATAAATCAAATCAGTTAAATCAAATATCAGATTCTTTGCTGCAGAGTGGCATTCCATTAGAAAGTTTTTCGTAAGCACGTACATTCCTATTCTTTTATAGTTTTCATCCAGAAAAGTGTTAAAGGAGAATTTACAGTTGCGACTTTCAACTTAATGCCGCTTTTATCAGTCGCGTCGCGAGAATAGTAGTTCCTGATATATACAGTATGCGCCAAAATATACAGTACTGAAACTCGCGCATCTCGAACACGTGGTTGTGTTTGTCGACGGGGTATAGCTCCAGCTGCACGCATTCGCAGTAGTGAAAAGGAAGTTGTGTTGTGCAGTTGTTGTAGGAAATGAGTCTCTCGGCGGAGGAAAAAGTATACATAGTTGAGCATTATTTCCGCTCATACGGAAGCGGTCGTGAAGGTGGACCGAGTTTGAAAAAGGTGACTGGTCTATATGCAACCCAAATGACAATCGTCTACTCCACATGCCCTAACCTAACCTAACCTAACCTTAGGTTTCCTGACAGTTATGCAACCCAAAAGGCACGATTGTTATTTGGGTTGCATATAGACCAGTCACTATATTGTAACATGTCTTATACTTTTGTTCATCTTTTCATTTCAGTACTGTATATTTTGGCGCATACTGTACTTCTTGATTATCTCCCGTAGTAGTTTTCAGCGTCATATTCAAGATAAGTATATCTAATTCGAACTCCGGCGACGTGAAGGAACATTCATGCATGATTCATGTGAACGACTTATATTCATCTCGTATGTAGTGAAAAGAGATGTATGAAAAATAGAGATGGCTGGAGAAAAAAAAAGAAGAAGAAAAAGGGGGTTCATAATTTCGTGTGGATATTCTCTACATTTCTCTTCCGAGCTGATCGCCTACCCCCTCAAGTCGCTCATGTACCCCTGGGGGTACGCGTACCACAGTTGGAGAACTACTGAACTAGACGAAAGAGTGCAAAGGGAGAGAAAAAGTGCAGAGAGGCTGGGCATTTGATCGGGTTGACTAATCTTCGTGTCCCGCGCAGGTTCGAAACGGACTCTTTTTTTTTTTCCCCGCTCGGCAAACGCGTATCGCGGATACAACATCCGGGAAATCGCCTGATATGCAAGGCAGGCGGCGATCGATTCCGAGAACCTGTTGCTTCCTCCCCTCATGCTTTGATAATTACACGCAATTTCCTCCGAGGAAGCAAATAGAATGTGATCTTACGCCCCCTTTAATGTGTTTGCTTAGAATTGACGATCTTTCCTCCCGTCGCTCCCGCTGCGACGGGATCCCTGTGTTTAACTCCATCAGCAGACGTTTTATCTGTCTCTGAGGCGGTGGGTGAAGGAGCACTGATCCATGGTTTGCGGAAAATTTGCAATTCGGAGTAGCGATTACATCCACCCGGGCCTCGGTTATATGTTTCAACGTCTTCAAAAACTAGAACATTTATGTAGAAAAAGAGATTGATAGATTTGCTGTTTTAAGTCACTTTATGCACAAAAAGGCTAATCGGGACTGGACCAACAGTTTTTTAAAGTAGGATCCGAAGCACTTGTCCCTCCAGCACACATCTCTGTCCAACTTGCAAATAATATTATTAATAAGGAACATTAGTTTAGTTAGTGCCCAAATATCTTTTAATTTGCTCAACGTTTCGCTGTACAATGCTCAAGAGCCAAGATTGATTGATTTGGTTTATTTCACTTCGCTTTTCTGCCACTTTTGGCTAATCACGACGATGAGGGTAAGTGATGATATGATTAAATTGATGAAAGAACATTTACAAAGAACACGCAATGTCCAGGAAGGATTCGAATCCGGAACCCCAGGCGTCGTAACTCGCTGTGATACCCACTCCTCCACGGAGACCGACTCAAGAACCAACAATTAAAGATATCACTTACAAAAGAGAGGCAACAATATTCTAACAAACTACAAAGACAGTGTATGATAGAAAGTAGCAACTGTTACTGACTGCTTTAAAAAACACACTAATTTGTACTTTAATTGTTGAATAATATCTTTGTATCTGATATATTTCGATGCCAAAACATCGAAAAATTTAGCAAAATGAAAATTTTTACCTACTAAAAAACAAAAACGAAAATTGACAAAATAAATGCCGATACACGGATGAAAATTTAAGATTATATGCCCGTCCCACTTTATTGCCTTTTCGCTAACACCATTCAATCGATGGATCTTTGATATATGGTTGAGGTCGACAAGCAGACCGAATTACGGTGTCTGAGAATCCAATAGTCTCCGACCCTAAAAGACAAATGGCCCTCGGCGTGGAAAAATAAAAGCAAGATTTGTTGACATAACCGCTGTGTTTGTACTGGATGGCAAACTCTGTGCTAAGTGTGTGAGCGAATGAAACCGAAGAAAATGCAATACAATTTCCGAACTATAAGTTACCAGTATGTTTGTACGGAGGATCTACAATGCCTCTATTTTGTACAATTTCTGGGAGGAAATGTATTTTCCCACTCAGTCTAGGGTAAGTTTCTATTGTCTAGCGCATAGTATGGTCAGCTATAAAATAAGAGATTCTCGATATATGTTGTTTTGCCTATTCCATCTGCTTCAATATCGTCTCCCCGGATAACTCAGTCGACTTTATAATCAATGGGTCCCGGGTTCGAATCCTGGTGCACTTCAACTGTTATCCCAGACATTAAACTGAATGTCTGGCATAGATTATCTTCAAGTGGGTGTGTACCAAAATAACATATTCAAAATTCCTGACTTTTCCTGACCTTTTTTCGATTTTCTCAACCATTATTTATTCGACCTCTACTTAGGTAAATTTGGAAATTAGGAAAATTAAGAAAACAAATATTTCTTTCATGAAAAACCCCTAGCAAAAGGCCAGTTAAGATGAAAACCGAAGCTGTATTTAACAAGAGAATTAAACTTGCTTTATCTATTAATGCATCGTGGACTGCTTTTGGCAGACTATCGAGTCTCTGGTATCTGGACTCACAGCCAGCATAATCTTATGTGGGGCTCGTGTTTTCGTCCCTATATGTTTGTGATTATCCACTCTTACCACCAATCATCCCCATCTTTGCGATTAGTCAAAGGGGTAGAAAGGTGAAGTAAAATGAACTAAATCAATCAGCCATTGTGATAGCAAGAATTCTTGACAACAAGTATATTTCTTGATTTCTCGTTGACTTCTTGAGTTACTTGATGATTTACTTACATTTTCTTGACTACCATGAATTTCTTGACTGGTAGACCGCCTGAGTTATGGTTCGTTTACACTGTAACGTGATACGAATACGGAAAGTATTCCTGACAAAATTCCACCGAACGTAGCTTATTAATTACACTAATGGGCAATTAGATTTTAGTGGAGACTTGACTACTCGTGCACCTCATGCTCTAATAATTTCCGTTAAGAGTTGATATTAGATTTCATGTAACGTTCTGAACAACCGTCACTTACATATGTGTTAATTAACTTTTGACCAATCTCGAATACACAAACACACACACTTGATTTATTTTAAATCGCTTGCCTTCCCATTCTAGCCAATCGCTATGATGACAGTGAATGGTGATAAGATGAAACACAACACACATGGACAGGACAGAACACAAGAAGCACAGAGAATTATACCACAGATAACTGTAACCACTTATCTGTGATTATACTGACTATGAGGTCATAAAGGCAGGACCTCGTTACAGATTGCACTACTTGGAAGTAGGAGAATCCATCACTGCCACATTCAGTCGAGTGTTGCGGAGCAAAAAGATCACACGTATGGACGCACCACTCCACGAATGCACCATCGAGGAAAAGCACGCTTTCTGTGGTCGGAGGGAGTCAAACCAGCAGACATCCACCGTCGGCTGTTAGCGCAGTATGGTGCAAGCACCATGACTCAACGAAATGTGTAAGAGTGGGTGGACCGCTTTCAAGCGGGACGCACAAGTGGAACGGACGAAAGTCGAAGTGGACGCCCAAAAACATCCCGCACAGAAGAAAACGTCCAACAGGTGGATACCATTATCAGGGACGATCGATGAATCACAATAGCACAAGTGGTGAAACTCTTGAACATCAGTTTCGGATCAGCATATGCAATAGTGCATGATGAATTAGGGTACCATAAAGTTTGTGCGAGGTGACGAGGTCCAGCAGGCGGTGCAGACCAAAAACTTTCTTCGCGGACGGGATACAGAAGCTGATTGCACGATCCCAAAAGAGCATTGCTTTTCAGGGTGCATATGTGGAAAAGTGATATGTGTAGTTCTTCTTCTTGTGTGGAAATAAATATATATGTGAAAATTGCCTTTACTTTTTGATTTACCCTCGTATATATATATATATATATATATATATATGTGTGTGTGTGTGTGTGTGTGTGTGTGTGTGTGTGTATATATGTATACACACACACACACACACACACACACACACACACAATCTTTAGGTTAAGAGTTGCTTGCGTTCTGTGATCCTCAAGAATTCCATATTAATATGTAATACGAGTCATTTAAAAATTGTGCACACTGTAGGCTTTTTTAAAAAAAATACATGCTAATACATCTCTCTCACTTATATTGACGACTGCATTTGCACTAACTAGGTTGTTCTCAACGAATAATTACCATCCGTTTGCGAATAGCAACTCTCTCACTTGTGCTTTACCTCACGGAAAAAGCACTCCAGCCAGTTCACAAATCGTAGAACAAACATTTTGAGAAATCGCATACATTTCACTGTTGAATGCCTCTGTCCATTTTCCAAACTCAGAGAACAAATATTTGGCGTATTGTTTGCTGAAACAAGCCGACGTGTGGGTCTGAGGACTCGTTATACATAGTAGAAAAGGGCATTCTCGAAACTTGAGAACAAGAATGATGTAAAAAAAAACGTAATACGATGCTGAGTTCTATAAATATTTCAACTTTTCCACCCGAGGGGAGGTTGATTATCATCAAGGGAAGCATTAGGAGAAAAATTATGGACTCAAAGGAGCACTTGCATTATGTAAATGGCATTAGTGGCTGTTCCCATCAAAATTAATGGTTTCCGTTCAGAAACACTGGTGCTTCATCTTCCGCTGTATATGGGAAATATTATCACAGAATGATCAATTTTTCGTGTGAGAACCAGAGGGACGTACCTGTAATTAATCAAATTTACAGGAGATAGGAAATAATGTGTTTTAAGGATGATGTCTCAGTCAGTGAATTGTAGATGTGTCACTCCACCTTACTGCAAGGGATTAGAAGTGGAGATATGCTGATCTGAGTCCAAATATAGCTCTTCAGAGGAGTTTATTTAAACAAAACTGAAAACAGCAATTTTCAAGATATGTTTATCTGGTTCTCAGAGGACGAATTACTGTATGATTTCAGAAGAAAAGTTTGTGTTGAATGATATTCAAGTCATAAGTAAGGCGCGAATTTGTGCGCCTTTTTTTATTCCTTTCCTAAAATGGATATTTTCTCATCGCATTTCCGAAAAAGTGATGAGAAGCACAAGCATTCCGCCACGTAAAATGACACTATTAAGCTTGGGCTATCACCTTGAATAGCACCAACTCAGGGTGCCTCGACATTACCTTAATGGCACCGGTATAGAACCTTGGGATTCGTTACTTCGCAACAAGTAGCTTAGGCTTCCGTTATAGAGCATGAGAAGGATGTATAGGGTGTGTTTTTTTTAGAGTGATAGAACTTTGAATTGAAATAAAACACATAAAAAAATAAGTTTGAAGCCAATTGTGTTTTTATTTGAAAGATAACTTTCTGACATTTACTTTTTGAAAATAATTTCCGGAATATGTCCACCACGACTAGCTGTGATGAACCGGATTCGATCAGTCCAATTTTGAACCACTTTCTCAAGTAATTGGGGACGTGTGTCGTTAATAACACGAGTTATGTTGGCTTCCAAAGCGTCAAATGTTGCTGGTTTATCAGCATAAACCAGAGACTTTTGATATCCCAAAGAAAATAATCCAGTGGCGTTAGGTCACATGATCTTGGAGGCCACATTACTGACAGCACCGATATTTCCGAAGTGCTCTATACGTTTGGCGAACAGAACATTGATTTTGGAAATATATTTCCACAATTTGTAAACGTTGTTGCGGCGTCAGTCTTTCCATGATCATTTGCCAATGCTCACTGATATGAAATGACAAAACAAAACAAATGACAGCTATCCCTATCGAAAGTTCTATCACTCTTAAAAAAACACCTTTTATAACTAACATAATCTAAACAAACACTGAAATGAAAGGTGGTACACAGACAATTTGATTTTAATATCTTCACGATTGAACCTACACGTTCATGATTAATGAAAAGGGATTATCTGTCTCGTCCAGTAGATGTCATCAAATAGGTGTTTCTTAACCTCGTACGCACAGAAAGTATTTTTAACCGGTTACGATAAGTTCACTCCGAATGACATCTCCCTGGTCTTAAATCGTTAGAGTCCAATTACTGAGTGATCTTATGAACTTTACACCCAACTTGGTCCTAAGATCAACCCTCTCTTCCCAGATCCAAACTCAACTCCCTTCTTTCGCTCTCCAAAACAACAACTCATCCTCTCTCCCAAAAACCACCAACTCACCTGCTCCAAGCCTTAGTTCATTTCCCTTACTTACTTCTCCTCCCTTCTCCTCTTGCCATTCAAAGCTTCCAACAATGCAAAATACCTCCTACCTTAGTTGACACATTCTTAAATTTTCTGCCAGCTGTAGAACAACTGAACTACTCAGGAATGTTAAGGATGATACGCTTTGTAGTAATACATAGGCATTAATGTTTAAAGTTCGTTTCATGGTGTTTCTAGGACGAAAATGCATTTTTATAGTGCCTATGAATGCCAGTTTTGGGGGTTAGCACCTATTTTGCTTAATCGTGCCTAAAAATGCCTATTCTGCATTTTGCTTCCTTCAGTTTTGTTTACACAGTTTGGCATTCCCTGCATTGAAGATAGTTAGCCTTTCTTTATGTTGAAATGAATGAAATTTGCTATTCGTCAGATTTGAGGGTCGCAAGGGTTGCCAGCTAAGTATTTGGAAATACCAAAGTGTCGCTTACCCAGGGTGAGCCAACTGGGCAACCTGTCGGTGACTCATCCTTGGACAAAACTATACCAACTCACCCCTTCATTTCTTCACCTGAAAGCTTGTGGGAGTCAATCAGTACTCGATTGCTTTGTTGTGTGTGTGAAAGGAAGTAGGTAGTTAGTTATCTGTGGAGATATCGTGTTCATTTGTTTAAACATACCAAAGCACAAGGCGACCAGAATTGTATTAATTAAAAAATGGATTGCTGCAGAAGCTTCTTTTACCACCGACGAGAAATTTGATTTTTTTATATTTATCAGCTCATTTCTCTTCTTTTGGCTAATCGTAACGATGAGAGTAAGTGATATGATGAAATGGATAGGCCTTTTAAGTACTTATTTTAGTGCCTCTTCTTAGCTTATAGCACCTTTTTAAGTGCCTATTTTCATCATTTTGGGTGACTATTTGCCTGCCTATATATCCGCACCCTAGTCATAAGCTTCCTGTGAAAGGTCGCCTTGATGATAACAGATTCAGAAATTTTGCTTTCGTAGCCAACTATGGAACTGCAAACTATAATAATCAACTATTTATTGTAATGAATGTCTCAATAGTCATTTTGGGGTTAACGCAGCGGCTGCGTATCTGGAAGCAGCAACTCTGGAGGCCAAAGCAGGTGGAGCGTTTTGCTCACCACATCGCCTCCATTATGGCCGCTTTTCAAAGTATAAGGGCCACGATGAACAGGGTCTTGCTTTCACTAACAGTATACTTGCTGCAATTGACGCAAACGCCTTTGGATACTGGAGGCTACGACAATGCCACGCGTATCTTATATACGTAGATGTAATACAGTATATTACGTTAAATTGAGCCCATCCAAGGGTGAACGAAAAAAATTAATGGAACATGATAATAATGGGAAAATGAATTTTAAGAGTCTCTAAAACAGGTGAATAGAGAAGTGTATGTACTTTTAGTGAATGTAATAACCGTGGTGCAGCAGCTTTGTGAGACCAGGTCATGACATGTGGTCAGTGCATCATTTTCCATCACAGTTAATATTCAATTCTTGACCGTAATTTTAAATTCTTTGTACACACATACACATCTCTAAATGAACAGGCGATTAACAAGTGTGAATCAAATATTGAAGAAATTCTTACTTTTATTTTCGCTATCTTCTGAGGACCACACAGGCACATGAAGGATGTCGAAGCCGGGTCTGCACATTCTCTATTCCGGCCATGGTGGATGTGATATAATTAGCACCTCGATCCGAAAGCTTTTGCTCAGGTGCTCATTGCTTAGAGGCTGAGTGAGCTCCAGAACCGCTTTAGCACGGACATTGTGGAAAAAATTCCCACGCTAGGAGTCGAACCTGGCGAAATCTTATGCAACAATCTACCTTCACCCAAAGTGTGGGTACTCTTCAATACTATTCTAATCCTTAATCCCTTTTGGGTGTGAACATACGAGGTGTTTCTTCCAAAATCTAGCCCTTGAAAAGCAATATTTAGATCCATTTTTAGGGACGAATGATCTCTTTTCCACTATAGCTATTTTCAGTTCTTACGGCGGGCGCTCTAGAAGCTGGTAGGGGAAGTGGGGAGCGGGGATTACGCAACAAACCAACCAGACAACAGTAGTGGCGCCGAGAGACACGACGCGGCCGGAAAAAGTACTACGTGAAACTCGTTCTACTGGCCGCTACTTTTCTTATCGTGCTGGATTGGTCGCTTCTCCGCTCCCCACTTCCCCTGCCAGCTTCTAGAGCGTCCGCCGTAAGAACTGAAGAGAGCTATACCGTGGTTTGACAACGTTGCTCATCTATAGTCTGTCCCAGCTAACTGTGGAGCAAGTAGGCGCATAGCATCAGAGAAGCTAGGAAAATCGAGTGGCCAGAGCGAACCAGTGCACGCTGCTGGGAATGCATTCGCTTTCCCCCCACTCCACGCAAGTCCGTTCCTCTCACGTGCTCATTGGTGGAGCCATCTCGCGTCATTACTTGCGCAGAGACTTGATTTTGTTTGTCTGCTCTACAGTTAGCTGGGACAGAGTATAGTTGGCTTTTTAATGCACTTGTCCCACTTCAGAAGCTCATGTGCTAAAGTGTGGCAGTCTTGAAAATAATTTTGTGCAAAATAAACACGGAGTGACTAGGATTGTATGCAAATATTATGTTATTTTTGTCAACCGAATAACTGCAACTCAGACACTCTCAAAAATATTCCGCCGGGTTATTCCTTCGAGCAACTCTAACCAAAATTAGTTTTTGTTTTTCGAACTTCACTGTAGAGTGAAAAGTGAATTTCACACGTTCCACAATAACAGACTAAAACAGCATGGTGACTGCTTTTCTATGCTTCAGGGGAGACAAGCTTAATTAAAAATAGATCCTGTCGGGAGAGAAAGGCAAAGGAAAGAAGGAGACTTGCAGGGAAAATGCATCTGTCACCCAGAAAAGGGAATATGAAACGACGAGTTTCTCCACCAATAAATGAGCATCTCGTAGCGCACAGTGCAACATGCAAGAGGTGCATTGCAAAGAAAATAGAGTTTTGTAGCTAGTCCTACGTTCCCTGTATTTTTCGCCTACAGAAACAATCATAAATATTTATTACAGTGATGGGCAAAGGGGGATCGTACATAGGAATGAACAATGTGATGACAACAACAAAAACGTTGTAAGGAAAGAGGAAGTTTCAACGCCGCGTCGACTTGTAATCAAGGGGTCCTCAAGTTTGAAATCCGGTCTAGTGTTTCGGATGCAACTTTCAATCGCAGATCTATTAACCTATCTGCGAATAAAGTGGACTTAAAACATACACTCAAACTCAAGCGCCGCACTGCAACTTTCTCCTGCACCACCGAAGTCAATGTCAACTTTTTGGGGCCTCCCCCATGGCGCAGTGGTAGCGTCATTGCCTTGTAATCGAGGGGTCCTGGGTTCGATACCCTGTGGATACACAAGTGGTTCGGATCCCACTTTAAACTGTAGGTCCAGTCCCGATTAGCCTTACTGTGCATAAAGTGGACTTAAAACAGCAACTCAATGCCAACTCTTCTTTCGAGAAAGCGGCTTCATATTTCAAATTCTGCAGATTTTGTTCAGAATTCCTACTGGAGCATTGAAGTAAATCTTCATGTGGCTAGGGCTCTCTATTATCCAGACAGTTGTAATAGTTTACTGTCACTGTGAACCTATTTTCTATCGCAAATCTGTAGATAGTTGTGATGGTTTCGTGGAACAGTAAGCCTACTTTCTATAGCAAGCATCTAGACAATGTAAAGATTCACTTGAATACTCTAGAAGGGACGTAATTTTCTAGATCTTTTTTTCAGAACTTTGCTGCCGTAACTCAAACTTCCAGCGTAGCCCTAAAGTCACCCATAAAGTTTTTCTTGCAGTTTCGTGTTACAACAGTCTGTTTTATTCACCATTACTCTGTTAATTGTGAAAACGTAAACAGAATTTTGAAAACAAAGGAGAGGAAACTATAACGATATTTTGTTTTCCTCAAGACCTAGAATGTCTAGGCTGAGTAACCTCATAATCCCAAGCACACATGGGACTGTGTTGTGCAGGTACAATGTCAACTACACTGTAGACATTACGTGGTTGTGGTTAATTTGAGGAGCAGACAGAGGTAAACAGGAACAGGTGCTCTGCGTTACACATGATAAACACTCTAAACACAGACACGCGACAAGGATCAGAGCATGTTCCTCTTGACCCCAAGCATAGCTGATGACAAGGAAAAAGACACATCATCTTTAAATGAGGAGTAATGGCAACTGTAGAGACGTCGGCACTTATAATACAACCGGACGCAACGTTGCAACGAATTCGTTGCTAATTAAGAATTCGGAAAAATATTTTATGTACATTCAGTTACGTCATAAGGACAACAAAAGATATTTAAAGTGGGTTTGTGGTAAATAACAGCCGCACCAAGGGCATCACCAATATTCTATCATATATACGAGGCGCATCCAGAAAGTAAGTTCCGATGACGTCCGTACGTGGCGCCAGTGGTTGGACCGCGACCCGCGTAGGCAGGCAGGAATAGGTGGTATGTGACTGTAATCTATCGTAGTCGTAGTACTGTGAAGTTAATAGTTTTAGGACTGTGCTAGGAGAAAGATGGAAGGTGTTATACAGTTCCCCGTCGTCTTATACGCTCAGAAGCGGAGGTCTGTAGGGATCCACCGGCAATTATGTGAGGTGTACGGACCGGACGTCATGAACGGCAGCTGGTCAGACAATGGTGCAGTCAAATGTGCACGACCCCATACAGCCGAGCGCACACAGCCTCTTTTGCATCAATTGAACTGGACCATCCACCGTACAAACCAGACCTCGCGCCTAGGTACTTTCATCTCTTCCTTCAGATGAAGCAATTTCTGGCAGGACGTTTTGACAGCGACGCTACGGTACAGACGATTCCAGTCTTTGGCAGAAGACACATATAACACGGATATGTGTAGTGATGCAACGCTACGACAATGTCTGAATAACGGTGGTGAGTATGTTGATAAGTCGGTAGAGTCTCTGTAACGAATGCAATCGGAACATACTTTCTGGACCCGCCTCGTATATGCATTGAGAAAGTTACTTTTTGTTAAACGATTTTTTTAAAAAAGAGAGAAAGCATGCGAGTGGGTACTTACTTGAAGAAGTATGTTTCATTCTTGTATCCGAAGAAAGGTACGGTGTACGTGAGCATCCAGATATTTCCACCTCCGCAGTCGTAGTAGGGTTTGCTCCACTTCCCGTCATCGTATGTGACGCTCAGGATTTCGTCCGACTCTCTCTCTGTGTGAGCCGACTCGTTGAAGGTGTACTGGTGGTAACCTGAAAGGGGGCAAAATACTCTCATTTGTGCCATACATTATATGTAAAACATATACATCGCCTTCAATTGGTTTCTGTGTCTCCGGCTGGAACCAGGGTTGTTAAAAAGTACCAGGAACATATAAATTCTAATGGGTTCTATATGGTTCCAATGCAGGACCGGAATCTTTTCTCTTGCACAATTTAAATTCGGTCCAAGATGCGTATTATTTCTTTGAAAAATGCTCCAGGACTGTATTTAAATTTAGCCAGAAAATAGGTTCCTGGACCGTAATTTAAATTCAGCAGGAAAATAGGTTCCTGGACCGTAATTTAAATTCAGCGGGAAAATAGGTTCCTGGACCGTAATTTAAATTCAGCGGGAAAATAGGTTCCTGGACCGTAATTTAAATTCAGCGGGAAAATAGGTTCCTGGACCGTAATTTAAATTCAGCCAGAAAATAGGTTCCTGGACCGTAATTTAAATTCAGCGGAAAAATAGGTTCCTGGACCGTAATTTAAATTCAGCCAGAAAATAGGTTCCTGGACCGTAATTTAAATTCAGCGGGAAAATAGGTTCCTGGACCGTAATTTAAATTCAGCGGGAAAATAGGTTCCTGGACCGTAATTTAAATTCAGCGGGAAAATAGGTTCCTGGACCGTAATTTAAATTCAGCGGGAAAATAGGTTCCTGGACCGTAATTTAAATTCAGCCAGAAAATAGGTTCCTGGACCGTAATTTAAATTCAGCGGAAAAATAGGTTCCTGGACCGTAATTTAAATTCAGCGGGAAAATAGGTTCCTGGACCGTAATTTAAATTCAGCCAGAAAATAGGTTCCTGGACCGTAATTTAAATTCAGCGGAAAAATAGGTTCCTGGACCGTAATTTAAATTCAGCGGGAAAATAGGTTCCTGGACCGTAATTTAAATTCAGCGGGAAAATAGGTTCCTGGACCGTAATTTAAATTCAGCGGGAAAATTGGTTCCTGGACCGTAATTTAAATTCAGCCAGAAAATAGGTTCCTGGACCGTAATTTAAATTCAGCCAGAAAATAGGTTCCTGGACCGTAATTTAAATTCAGCGGAAAAATAGGTTCCTGGACCGTAATTTAAATTCAGCGGGAAAATAGGTTCCTGGACCGTAATTTAAATTCAGCCAGAAAATAGGTTCCTGGACCGTAATTTAAATTCAGCGGAAAAATAGGTTCCTGGACCGTAATTTAAATTCAGCCAGAAAATAGGTTCCTGGACCGTAATTTAAATTCAGCGGGAAAATAGGTTCCTGGACCGTAATTTAAATTCAGCGGGAAAATAGGTTCCTGGACCGTAATTTAAATTCAGCGGGAAAATAGGTTCCTGGACCATAATTTAAATTCAGCGGGAAAATAGGTTCCTGGACCGAATTGAAATACTTTAAACATAAAAAGGCTATTTACGGTGTAGAACCCATTTACACTTGCTGATATTCTCTCCTGGACCGGAATTGAATTTATTTAAAATTCCTGAACCTGTAACAACCCTGGCTGGAACCACTCCCCTTGCCGAGAGGAAAACGGATGTGAGTGACCCCTCAACTTAAGTGCCTAGACGTATTTATACCTTTATAATTATAATGTAATTATTTAAATAAACTGTTGTAATTTTATATCTATAATGCATAAAATGCGGAAAAAGTATCGTTCTTTCATCAATTCCATATGTACCCATAGAATCAATCGATACACGTCGAAAATCATTGAGAACCAATCCATATATACAGGGTTACCTCAAACTCGACGTATTCCTTTGAAGGCATGATAGTACAGCGAATTTGCAACAAATTGTACCCTAAAGTGCCTTATACCAAGGGGGTCCATTTGCGAGATATTCCACATTTATTGATTTTCTTGAAAAACTCCCGATTTCCAGGTTCAGAATTAAATTAAGAAAAAAGTGGTGATCGAATTCAACTTGTTTTATTGTGTATGTCATGCCAACACGTTGACAATGTTTTATGAACTGTAAAACAATCAAAAGCGCCGAACATTTTCAAAGAGCAGGTCAAAACTTACTCGATGTTTCAATTTTCAATGAAGTTGCTTACCAAAAAACAGCAAATATCTCAAAATATTAATAAGACACTAAGCGTACAAACTACTGGAAAACTTCCTTGTTTTATCAGCTGTCCGACGACGTATTATAATGTTCACAAAAAATTAAAAATTCTGGAAAAAAGTTCAATAAGAACGGGACAGGTAGAGCGTGACTATGAATTGGAAATTGAAAGAACAATTAAATGAAAGTTTGTATGTAATGGATTTAGTTCACAAGTCTTTCTCAAAATGTTCTCCTCTATGTCGAATGCACACCCGAATCCGATTACTTACTTCTGTTTTAGTTACTCTTGAAGTAAAAAAGCGTCGCACTTCTTCAGTCGCATCGACGATTCTTTGGTTGAGATTTTCCACGGAAATCACTGGTGTTGCGTAAACTAAGGCCTTCATGTGCCCCACACATCAAAATCGACAGGAAACAAGTCGGGACAGCTTGCAGGACATGGGATTGGCCCTACTCTACTGATTCAACTCCTTGGAACAGTTGCGTCCATTTTATCCATGTTTTTTGCGCCTTTGACATATTTTGCCCATAGTGAACGTCCATGTGGGGAATAACTTTCTTGTTTAATGTTTTAAAAATATCCACGTAGACAAAGTGAATGGCCAATGCACGGTTCATGTCTATATCACTTTTCAAAAGTAGCGTGCAGACCTACGTGGCGGAGTGGTTAGCGCAGCGCGCAACGACGCCAGGAATCCCAGCCTGAGCATGGGTGTTCATTGTGACAGTTCCTTCATCAATTTCATCATCATCACTCATCCTCATAGACGCGATTAGCCAAAAGTGGCAGAAAAGCGACAGAAAAATAATAAACATAAATTGGATTAATATTTCTAATCTGGGATAAAATGACGAAAATACCTTTGCTCCCGCAGTATGCTAAACCTTATCTGCAAACGGAAATATATTGCCTTTGCCCCCTCAGTTTTGGAACCAAATCGCCGCCACTGGTAGGTTGACTCTTTATGTTTTACGATTACGACAGAAGGCTCCAACAGCATCTACGCCATTCAGAAAGAGCTTGGGAAAAGTTCGAATGCCACTTAGCATGTGAAGATAATGTTTCATGCGAGGAGATCGTGTTCCTTTCCGCTTATGCGAAGCAGATGATAAAATCTTGTAGATCGTACTCTCATGTTATCTCCAGCTGGCATTATGCAGAAGAGGCTGCTGAATAAAGATAAAGAACTCTTTCACTCAAGGCTGATAAATGTTCTCTCTTCTGAGGTCCCCCAAGAGCAGTAAATCCGGTTGCTGCACCTAACCTATTCACCTTTTCTACTCGGCCGACAAGGGCAGCCGAATGTATAACGCTTGCATGGAAGAACGCGTATATTTAAGTGTGGGTTAAAAGATTTACTGCAAGTGGTGAAGTGATGTATGAGAACCGCTCTCCATGTGGTTTACGGGAGGAAAACCGTACTTCAGAGAAGTTGATGAGCCCTTGACTCTGAATACGCAGTGGCTTAATGATAATTGTAACGTCACACTGGGTAGATTATAGAGGGGTAAGAGTGCGCACTTACTTTTTGATTCTATATATCAAGGTACCAAGGGAGGGAGAATCTTTAGATTTATACCTAAAAAACCTCAAACATTCTTCTTTCGCTTTCTCTAGGCCTCAGATTAAGATTTTGAATATTTTTGTCGTAGGCGAAAACATACTTTTACCACATTGGTTGGTTAAAAGTTCGCGTGCGGTGGGGGGAAAACTTTGCGTGAAGGAATATTTTTTTAAGAAAATGTTGCACTGCAAAATCAGTTTGAAATTTATACTCAAATTGCTTGTAATTGTAACTAATTTAAAATTAAGTAGAAATGCATTCGGAATATTACATTGTTAAGGGGCGAACTGGTTATGATGTCAGACGCTTGGCCTTTTCTTCTCCTTATCAGCAGGTGATGTCATTTTTGAAAAATAATTGGAAACGTAATGTATTATCACGCACACCACAAGTGCCTTACTCAAAATATATGGGGGCCTCCCCGATGGCGGAGTGGTAGCGTCGTCGCCTTGTAATCAAGGGGCCCCGAGTTCAATACCCGGTGGAGGCACATACTGGTTCAGATTCCAATTGAAACTGTATGTCCAGTCTCGATTATCCTTACTGTACATGAAGAGGACTTGAAACACCAACTCAATCAATCAATCAATTAATCAAAATATATGGTCAATGATTTGTTTTAGTTCTTTTCTTGTTATGAAACGCAGTGTGCAAAGATAAAAGTATCACATTAGGAAGACAATAAATTAAACTTAATTCATGGTTCAGGCTGACTCATTGTTGCCAGCATAACTTCCAATGGAAAACGGAATTATTATTATACGAGACTGAACAAGCACGTACTTTTATCACAACTGTAGTTTGCAAAAAGCACCGATAACTCAGTCTTTAATATATTGTACACTCACGGACAGTTCTGGGTTGTAATGATCCCATTGACTTTCAATAGCATCATTACTGCAGAAGTGTCCATGATTGTACGTACAGTGAAACAAAAATTGGCGTTATTAAAAAGTTATAGAAACAACACTCTGTCTCGAGAAAACAACCACCCCGATGTACAGTTGGAGCTGGTTCTTTGAAGCGATGAAAAGGGTTTTCCCAAATTTCTTCATACGTATCACTAGTTCATGCACCCATACGCTAACTAGACGACTTCAACAGTGAATTTGTTTGTAACTGTCACTAACTAACTAACTACACTAAGCAGTCACCTTGGAAACACATGACAGGAAACTAAATACACCAGTAATGCAGGCAGCCAGAACGTGACTTTTAACTGCATCATTTGGACGGACCTCTATCGGAATACCGACTCCTAACCATAGTATTGGGATTAACAGACAAATTATTACGTATGTCAAGAGTATAAACTTTCCTTTCAACCTACGACAAACTTTTTACGTTAATTTAGCTTGCCAACAATACGTTATTGCACTATAAATACACCGTATCCACAAATTATTTGACGATTTTATAATACCACAGTTTCACTAATATTGAACAGTGTAACGTGCAAGTTTCCGCACGTTCATGACTTTCTGTAAACTTGGATTTGGGTACGGTTTTTAGAACAGGAAGCACTCAAGGCGCTGTGGATCGATCTTATCTTGCCTGTCTTCAGTTTTACTCCTTTCCCTGGTCGGTGCAAGTGCACTAGGAAAAACCATAAACAGGATATCATTGTGGCTTTTGCGATTCCAGGAGTGCTATATGGCCCTGGCGATTCTGGGAATGAACTTTGAAGACAACAGGATGTCATAAGTGCATCTGCTCTAGGAAGGGTGCACCAGATGAGTACCAAAGTACCCATCACTCTAGTGTTGCCCACAAGACGAGACTTTGGCTTGTCTCGTCTCGTGGAGTCTCGTGGAAATGCTGCCTCGTCTCGAAAATATTCGTTTGTCTTATGACACATGGTCAATCTCGTCTCGTCTCGAATTTTTAAAAGCCTGTCCAGTCTCGTCCCGTGGGCAACACTACATCACTCCTTCAAAGGTGCAAAGGCACCTACCTGCACATCCTTAATTCCTGGAAAGGACTAACTAAGTACACAAGCCACTCAGTGCAAGTGTCTCTAAGGGAGAACTAAGGATGAAACAAAGGAAATACACAAATATAAAAAGGGCAGGATATAGAATTCGGGGAGCAGTTGATCCTCATAGTCCAGAGAGTCGAGAGTGCAGTCCTGATAATCCAGTCAGCCAGAGGTGTGGTAGTCGACCAACAGATCTGAATTACGGCCGAAGGCGCTGTCCAGTCTCCGACCCAAGATGGCTATCCACCCAGCCAAGTCCAGGCTGTCTTCAGGCACTTAGTAGATGGACAAGGAACTTCACTTCAAGATTACTACGTATCGCTAATCCACCCTTCTTGCATTTCAGCTCCCTTCCCTTAACACATAGGTCGGGATATTCTGCATATATCAGCCACATCTGTTATCTATAATAAACCTTGATATTGTTAATCATTACTTATGCGCCTAATTATGTCTACACCTTACAGGTTCTCCTATTTAGTATTACGACTCTACCTAATGCATTCTCTTTCAGCTCTAAGCCCAGACGTCTTGAGTTACATAACCCCTAACGGTATGCTTGGGCACAGGCCCGACAACCGTTACAACAGACAGACATGATATTATCACCATGTGAAAGATGAATGTTTGGAGTTCTGTACTGGCCTTAAATGCATTCTATGTGTACCCCACGTGTGAGACGACAGATGTCCAGACACTACTAATATTCCCGCCAAACCCTCTAGTGTGACGTTCCCGATGGCGGTGTGTTGATGGACCTTTGCAATTCTTACAGTGTCTGTGGAAGTTAAGGACCGTAAACGTTGTCCTTGATGAAACCCCAAGGAAGAAATCGCCCACTGTTAGGTCCGGTGACAGAGGAAACCGCCATCGGAGACGTCACACATGACATGCTTAAAAAGGTTTGGCGAGAATGGGAGTACTGCCTGCCTGGATATCTGCCTGGGTGCACATCGAATGCATTTAAGGTCTGTGTAAAACTTCAAACATTTCTCTTTCAAATGATGCTAATATCATCTATTTCTGTTCATTATTGGTGAAAATATAGTCTTACAAATCGACCAATAATTTGTGGACACGGTGTAGTATTCGATTGTGACTTTTGCCACATGGTGTACATGCAAGCAATACACGCATGACTTACGTATTTTGGTTACGTAAAATGTTCTTCCTCATTTATATTTCTTCTGGACTAGCAGTTGAAATTTTAGAAAATTTTGTCATCTCCAAGGTAAACCTAGCAAAATGAATAGTGTCTTTGAAACGGGCAAGTGAAGGCTTGAGATTTCCGAAGTGGACTAAACTTTGTTATCCACGTTGAATTTCTTGGGTGGTGTCATCTTTCACGTTGACAGCCCTTCGTCGTCGCCTTTGAAATCTAAGAGGGATAGTCCAACGAAATATTCACTCTGCGTCAATATTACCATGAGTCTTCGTGAGTTTGTCAGGAATTCGCAGCTTCAGTGAAGAGGATTTGGAGGAGATATTCCATCCTTGATTAAATTGAACTGTAGGAAACGCAGTGAAGTATGCACACTGCGGATTGTTGAGGGAAGGGATAGTGGTCGCGGTGATTTTTTTTTTAATCCTGGAAAGAGTGTGTTTCCATATTTCTCGTATCGCTTCAACTGCACAGCACATTATACCATGCAATGGCGTATTCTTCATGTTACCGCTATTAACGGCGGTAAATCAACTTTTTCATATATTCTTATACATTTAATTTAACATGTGGGTAATTGCTCATTAAACAGGGTGTCCCAAAAGTGTCCCGGAATCTTGAACTGATGAATGTTGAATATTGATAATATAGCCTTTGTTTCAGGTGGGAAAAGCATTACGGCAACAAATGTTGAAATTGATGCCCCTCTTGAAATCTGTAGGTATGGATACGAGAATGGAAAGCTCCTTGTACATTGCGTAACATTGTTGGTGTGATAGCGTCAGCACGAATGTTTTCTTTGAGATCATCAATTGAACGTGGGGGTGTGTTGTACATAGATTCTTGTCCAGGTTTTCGTTTGTTTGGATGATGACGGTAAGATTCATCACATGTTTGCCGTTGGAAGGGACCTGAGGCATGCAGAATCACAATTTCGGCTTTCTCTTGCATCCCTGGCATCCATTTCATCCCCATTCGTTTACATGCAAGAAATTATCATTACTTCAATTTTTCCGACTTTCCCTATGAGACCGGACTTTTGGGACACCCGATATATTATGCAAACCATTAAAACAAGCTTCTAAGTTTTGGCCCCCTTTTGCCCCCATAATTGGTTTCACTCCATGGTTGAGGAGGACAATGTCCTCCTGCCCCAGTTTTTGATTGCTCCACTAGAATTTGGCAACCACGTGTTTAAACTCAGCTCATTAAGAAGAGGGCGAACTCTGGCTGTCAAGAGGACAAAGCACGTGCTGTATCCAACGCTGTGAGGCTTCCCCGATGGCGTAGTGGTAACGTCGTCGCCTTGTAATCAAGGGGTCCTGAGTTCAATACCCGAAGGAGGTACATAGCGGTTCGGATCCCACTTTAATATGTAGGTCCAGTCCCGATTAGACTATCTGTGCAAACTAGAGTACTGCATTGAACCACTTTCTCTCGCTCAACTCGATCGAATCTCCCACGCTCGAGCGTGATTTGCTCGAATATATAGAATATCAAATATCATTTCAATGTGACAATAATCGTACAAATATGTGTAAAATTAGTGCTGGCAGTTTCAGCCCATAATCATCTATTCATTTTCATATATTGCTATGTATTGGTAAGATAGACAACATGGAGATGATGAATATGTTCACTTTAGTTTTAATTTCACTGCGTCTTTTACTTCACGAAGCATATTTCAAGGTCCACAGACAAATTAATGTTGTTCGTGAACTACTGGGCTTCGAGCGTATATCGATCGTTTGCCTGTTCGAGCGCTATTCGCTCGAGCGAAGAGACTGTCCATAAGCCATCTAGCGTCGTTCGTGCGAACTATTAGACGATCGAGGGCGAAGGCCTCGATGCAGCTCTCTCATGCAAACCAATCAAAATCAATAAAAAATCCAACGTTGTTCATAGTTGGTGGAAGCACTCACGTTATGGCCACCAAAGCCTTCCAAAAGTGGGGAGGTCAATACCAAGATAAACCATTTGAGCTCGTAGACAACTTCAGAATCATTGTTGACACAGTCAGTTGCAACTCTCTTGGTAAACATTTATGCTATTTACAAGCACTTAACGTAAAGTCGAAACTCTTGGATGAGCTCGGATGGTGTAATTAAAAGCTAACAAGGAATAGAGATGGGATTGGTTGTCAGTGTAGAGAATATTATATTTGCAGAGAAGCACCCAAGCCTATTAAAAAGTAATATAAACCATGTTAATGATACGAACTTACTTAAATATATAACATAAGCGAAACCAACACTCGGGGAGAAATTTTAAGATCTGGAGATTCTGTCAAAGTAAAATTTCAAAGCTGGAAGCTAATGATATACCACAATATGATAATTGCATTGTCAGAGCAAATGTGGACCTTACCACGTGAGAATCGAAGCGACTAAGCGCGAGGGGGCATCTTATGTGTCCTGTCTGGACGCTGAAGGAGCGGGCAAAACTGATAGTTCTGTGGTCCATGGGAGGATAGGGAAGCTGAAGAGTATTTATATATATATTTGATTCAAATATGTTCAATTCCAACTTCATTCCTTTGTTTCAAGATGGCTCGTTACAGTGCTTAACTAACCTGGAATCGGTAATTTTTAAAATTCCTTTTTTTAAAGTTGTTAGGAAATGGAAAATTCCCCTATACTAGTTGCATATCTGGATTAGGATATTATTTTAAATGTTGGGCAAGAAGACAAGAAGATATATTCTGGCTGAAAATGCTTGGATGATTTTTAGGCGTCGAAGTAGTGGCTGGTCTGTGACTAACGGCCGACCCGTAATCAAGTTCACAGATTGGTTACACAATTCAAATTCGAAAGTTTAGTTTACAAGACATTCTAGTTGTCTAAAGAGTACTGATGTTTTTTCTTTAAATCAAAAACGGAAGGGGTTCATTGATTTAGTTATTTTACTTCACATTTCTGCCACTTTTGGTTAATCACGAAGATAAGGATAAATGATAATTGGATTTGGTGTTTTAAGTCCACTTTATGCACCGTAAGGCTAATTGGGACTGGACCTACAGTTTAAAGGGGATCCGAACCACTATGTGCCTCCACCAGGTATCTAGATGTCCCTGCTTAGAAAAGAAGACCATTTCAGGGCTTGTGAAAAGCTGAAAATCTAGATTCCGCACAACAATGACCTTAGAAGACCTTAGATCAGAGGTTCTCAAACTGTGGTATGCGTACCGCCAGGGGTACATAAACAATTTGAAGAGGGTACGTGATCAGCTCGGAAGAGAAATGTCGAGAATACTGTCACGTATACAAACTGTCACGTACACAAACTGCATTGTTGTTGTTTGAGGTAGAGGATCATAGATGGCAGCATGCAAAAAGAACGACGCCTATATTTGATGATGCATAAAGCAGTTTAGAAACTGGGCTAGAGATGGCAGCACTCAAGAAAACTGCTACCATTGTAAAAAGGAAAAAGGGAAATCGCTGATGTGGTGAAATAATGATTGTAGATATTAATACTAATTATAATGAAAGAAATAAATGAACTTAGCACAATAACAGGATATAAATAAGGTGGAAATGGTAATTAATATTCAGTAATAGCATAAGTGATCATTGTATAAAAGTAAAGAAGTTGAATTGTAATTACGATTCTAAATCTATTACGGTTCCAACGAACTGAGAGTTTCGTGCGGTTTTTGGGTTGTTTTCCCAGGTGTAGCGCCATTTCAAGGCAGGCACACGACAACATTTTTGCTGCAGGTGTGTAGAGCACTTCATTGTTTCAGACTTCATAGCTTAAATTAACACTCAACAGGAAAATAAGGCTGATGTTATCACTGACACTATTATCGTTCTCACTAGAAACTCTGACGATTTAGAATAAAAACTCCAAAATTGTGCTTCACAGTTTATTTACAAACTTATGTTTCATTCCTTACTTTTTGCAACAACTCGGGAAAAAATGTGAAAATTAAAGTTTTCACATACTTCTTAGCATACGTGTGTTTCACATTTTATTTTTTGTAACTAATCATAAAGATTGTAAACGTAGGAACGCCCAAAAAAATAATAAACGTATTAATGATTATTTGTTTACCATTTTTTCACATACCGTCCGAATGCATTTCGTTCTATTCCAGATAAACTGGTTCAACAGTGGTTGAACTATCCGAAGACAGCGATGAATGAAAGACTTGAAGGCTCACTGCAATTGAAGTTGGCTATGTGCAGTGCCTGAAGACAGATCTACAAGGAGCGCCAATTATTTCCCTTCTTGGCTGGGGTTCGTTAAAGACATAAATGCTTCAGGTCACGTTCGCTTCGAACTTGATTATTTCCTTGTTCATCTTCCTCATAGCTACAGCTAACACCAAAACATTTTTTTTCTTTCCCACTTGATCTCTCCGTAGTTCCAATTGGAAACTACAACTCTCCAGAAAATAAAAATGAATTCTACGAATCAGCCTCCCAATACCCAGCTTCTTCACAAATACTAATTGGATCGAGTTTCGAAGTTCTGCTATAATGCAGATCAGTGGTGCAAACGTAGGCCCATGGTGACTCGATAAGTATGCTCTCTGCCCAGTGAGTGCAACATAATTCTCAGTGCTGTCATGCTTGAAAAATTCATCAGAATCCAATCAATATACCTCTGTGTACGAAAGAGTCTGAGTTCTGGTTCTTGTAAAATGAATCATGGTTAACGACTGCAATACTGTGCATAGGCGTAACTTGGTGGGGCAAGAGGAGGTGCTTCCCTCCTTAATTTCATATTTATTTAAATTAAATGTTAATACATTTTGTTAATCTCGTGAAACGTTACGAAAAAATACATAAAGAGTATTTTTTAATAATTTCGAAATTTATCAGTTATTTACCAAACAGTCCTGGACGCGATTTTCATTGGAAGGCTACTTTTCGATTCCCCCCGCCCCTCTCCAAAAAGGCTTCAAGTTACGCCCATGCTTCTGTGATTATAGTTCTAAATTTAGGCAACGTATGACCAGCTACTAAATTAAGTTAAAAATAATCATCAAACATTATGTGGTGTGTCGTCATTAGGAGAGCAAGTCAGTAAGTAGAACACAAACGTTTGTTAAAAAATACTAAGTGAGATACTGACTTGAAAACCGCTTTCATTTTTCAACACATTCTCCCCCAACATTGATACACTTATCCCAGTCGGGAACCGTTCGCCAATAAAGTAAGAATTTATCGATTCAGTTGTGCATTGCTTTACGCAACACTTCCCACCGTAAACAGGAAACATTTCCTTACGGTTATCCTTTCCAGGAAGTAATTTTGCCCACAAAAAAACTCACACCAGCACGCTGCCCTTCTAACGTACACTCCTCGAGCATGGTCGCCATTTTTAAACTGAGCTTCCCGTGCGTGCATCTCGTATCTAGAGACTGCTAACTGAATATCATCATGCTGGATTGTGCTGCCACCTAATGATACATTTACAAACAACTCACTACTATTTCACCTTTTCCACATTAGTTTGTGACTTATTATCGGACATCTCCTCCAAATGGCTCTTTTAGATAAACAGACAGTTCTTGATCGTTCGTTCGGTGGTTGGAATGTAATACGGGTCCCTTTAATAATTTTGGTTGATTGTTTGATTTGGTGTATATACCTTAGCTTTTCTACCTCCTTTGGCTAATCGCGACGAAGATGAGTAATGATATGATAAAGGAACATTCACAAAGAACTCCAATGTTCAGTCTTGGATTCGAATCCAACAACACTGGTGTCGTATCGTGCTGTGATAATCACGCAGGTCGGCATGAAGAATATTTTATGGAAGGTATTGGTACATGTTACATTATGTCACCCGACAAATGTAACGACGTTTATGAAATGTTGAGTTGTTACTTTAAGTCCACTTTTATGCACAGATAGGCTAATCGGGACTGGACCTACAGCTTAAAGTGGGATCCGAACCACTACAGGCCTCCACCGGGTATCGAACCCGGGACCCCTTGATTACAAGGCAACGACGTTACCTTTACGCCACCGGGGAGTCCGTAGCTTATGAAATCAAATGTAACGTAAATGTGTACGTACGGTCTACAATATTTAAACGGGATTTGTAAAAATTTAATAAGAGATTCAACAAAAGAGAACGCACACGGTGAAAATATATTGTATAACAATGGCGTCTCTGCTTCAAAGTAAAATAAAAAATATCCCTATTTGATCCAGAAAGGACTAAAATGGACTCTATGGAGAAAGGTATTCCATGATGATGTATTGATGAGAGCTAGCTGCTGGAAGTTACATTCAAATGTTTCTTTTTTCTGGCCTGCTGTCACTAAATATTAACATTTTCATTCCCATTGCGCCTACGACGTACGTATCTTTTAATTGGCTTTGTGAGCCGTTATTATATTTCTGCCATATACTATCCTCCGCTGGGAAACGTGTGAAGCAGTCCTATGAAAATTTTGTCTCAAAGGGACCATCCGTTGTTTCGACTATTACGAACACCGTTCCTCTCCAGAGAGAGCGAAAGAGCGGTGTGGGTGGAGGGGGGTTCTCTGCATGATTTCTCGCGTCGTATCAATATTAACCCAGGCACCAATGGAGACGCAGAGAGGCTACAGTTCAGTTCATCGGGTAGCCATTGCGAGAAAGAGAAGGGCTGATAACATGGCCGTTGTAGAATGGGAAAATCCAGGATGTAAAGGATTGCTTTAGGATATGCTCGCATATGTGCGTCCAGTTGAAGCCATGATGGACAATAGCCACCTGAAGATGAAAGGATTAAGCTGGAGTTGCTGGGTGGAATTTCGTGTGAAAGATTTATCGCATCGCCTTATCAGTTTGCTGGGCTTGGAGCGTCATAGTACGACACAATGCAAGTTGTCCTGTAGCATCCGACTGGTTCCGTTTGGAATTATGCCAGACCACAGTGGATGGGGAGAAGAGAAACACATGCTATCCAGCAGAAAGAAGGAAGATGAAAGAATTAGTTTTTGTTTCCTTTCTTGGCGGAGTGGTTATCACACCGCGCTGCGACGCCAGGGACGAGGGGGGTTCGTCCCCGCCTGGGCACGGTTATTATCATATTATCACTTTCCCTCATCGTCCCGATTAGCCAAAAGTAACAGAATGGGGACGCTCAATAAAAATTAATCCTTACTCTTCTTGGTTACTCAATCAGCGGTCTAGCCACCGTGAGGGCGTTACCCCACCGTGCAAAAAAAACTTATCTTAGACCTCACCAAACAGGGGGACATTCGCAATCTCGCCCATTTTTGGAGACGATGTGATCAGCACCGCGCTCCGGCCGCCTTTATCTCTCCAGATACCCATTTATTAAAAGCTGAGTGAAGTCTAGAGCCGCTCCGCGCAGGGACACCTGAAATCGAACAGGGGTCTCCCGCTTGGCAACCAGACGCCCTACCGATTGGACCACATCGCACCTCGAACAACACATGATGTTAATAAAGGTAAAAGGTAAATAGCACCACGCCATGAAGGCGTATAGGGGGTGTGGGGGTAACGCCCCACACTTTCTTGATCCGGTCGTGAGTGGGGGTGATGTGATCAGCATCACGCCCCTGACCGCCTTTACCCCCCAGGGTTTCCCCCAGGTACCCATCTTATTCGACGCTGGGTGGGCGCCGGGGCCGCTTCCAACGTTAGAAAAATTCCCGGATTTGAACCGGCCGGGGATCGAACTCTGGACCTTTAGCATGGTAGTCAGACGGGTTACCGACTTTTTATTATTATTATTATTATTACTTGATTTTATATTTACAACTGCATGGAACAAGCTGATTTTATAATTGCATTTAAAGGTTATTGCATACTAGGATACAGTACATTTAAGAATTTGGCATATAAAATGTTCTTTATGGTTGACGACATAGTTTGAAATAAATGTGATGTAAGTAATTCACAAATTGCACGTGGAAGTCAGATAGCTGATAGGTGGAGGCAAACCAAGCATAATGACCCAGTAAACACTGTAGACTGTTCTGTTTCATTCTTGGGTACCGACTGAGCCACTGCGACCACACATGATGTTAATAAAATAAAGATAATTTAATTTTTGTTGCAAGTATATCATTGCTATAGCAGTAGTACTGATTTCAGCACTGCAGGTAATTCAACGTTGCACTGCAGCCTAAGCATATAAACTTGAAATCCCAGTACAATGCATATAAAGCCACTCATTTACGATCCTTGCTTTAAAGGTTTTCTCTATAGTACCAGTAGTGAATTGCTACCGACAAATCCGAACCAATCACTTCCTGGAGTTCAGAAAGGTTTAATGTATTGTGACAATAAATAAATAATCCATTAATAATTAATATTTTGAAAGATTATCGTTGTAATTTTCTCAGTATAATCATGGATTAGAGAGTGCTAACGGAAGGAAGCACAAAATTCACGAATTAACGAGGTTAATTAATAATTTAAGGTAAGTAATGATATGAGCGAAGCCCAGAGAAGTTGCTGTTAATTCACTGTCTACCAATTAATTGCTGTCGAATGCTTTCGTGCACAAATGAAATTATCTATATGCAATTATCCATCCCTCTATTTCATAGGTAATTGAACAGCAGGAAATTATATTATATTTTTTTTTAAAAAAAACAATTGTTTAAATGGTTAGATTAGCAATTGGTTCGTTGACCAATTTGCAAATCCAGCGTATTAAATAATATTCGTTTCAGATACAATATGTACGGTTGAAATGTTGCATGCAAAGTACCTGTAAATAGAGGTTTCAGACAGTTGCAATTTAAATCTTTAATGAATCGGAACGATACTGGAATAAACCTTTCTTAAACTTGCGATGCAAGGAGTCCCGGGTTCGAAAACCGGTCTTGTCATGGGTGTCTTTGAGAGTGTCGCTTCGTCAATTTCATCAGGTCGCTCATCCTCATGTTCGCAATTAGCCAAAGGTGGCAGAAGAACGAAGTAAAATAACCCAAATCAATCATCACTTGTCCTCATCGTTGCGATTAGTCAGAAATGGCAGAAAAGCCAAGTAAAATTGATTTGATTGATTTCATTTTTTTTATTTAGTGTCGCTTTTCCGCCACGTTTGGTTAATCGCGACGATGAGATGAGTCGTGATATGAAATTGATAACGTTGCAGTCACAAAGAACACCCATGCGCAGGATTCGAACCCGAAAACACTAGCGTCGCTGCGCGCTGTGCTAACCACTGCGTCACGGAAGTTGCCACCGAATCAATAAATCAATCAATATATTTTTCTTAAAACAGCATGCTTCATTTTGTTTATCGAATCAAATGGACAGTTTGCACTCCTATTTGCAGGCAACCCACACGACTCTTCAAACGTGCCAGCTGCATACCTCCCGAGGATATAATTATCAGTATCCATCTTTGTTGGAAGTGCAATTACTCTTTTTGCAACGACTGTAGAAAACATTATTGTTCTATTTGTTTACTATATTATCATGTACGGTGGTCGACATTGAAACTGAAACACCTTGAACGCACACAGACACAAAGCTTTATTAGTAGGTTGTTGGGACGCCTTTGTCGGCCAGTACAGCAGCCACACGTCTGGGGAAAAACCAATAGAGGTCCTGCACAGCGGTGAGAGGGATTTGCAGCCACTCCTCCTGAAGCACACCGATGAGTTCACGACATGTTGTTGGTGAAGGGAAGCATCGCCGCAGGCTTTCCTCCAAATGACCCCGTAAGGGCTCAATAATGTTCAGGTCCGGCGACTGGACGGGCCATGGCAGATGTTCAACCTCACGATCATGCTCATTGAACCGCTCTGTGACCTGTTTAGCAGTGTGAATCGACGCGTTATCATCCTGGAACACTGTACCACCGTCCGGGAACAATATTTGCACCATAGGATGCACATGGTCCTCCAGAATGGCCCTATATTCCTTGGCAGTGATATGTCCCTCTACAACGATCACTGGTCCTAAAGACTGCCATGATATTGCACCCCACACCATCACGGATCTGCCCTCATGTTTCACTCTGGGCACTAAGCAGTCTGGTTTGTATGCTTCGGATGGACTTTTCCACATGTAAACTCTTCCAGATGTCGGAAAATCAGTGAAGGTGGACTCATCCGAGAAGACAGCACGTTTCAGGTCGTCTAACGTATACGATATTGCGCTGCTGAGGCCTGCTTTTTCACATTGGTGGTAGTGACCAATGGTTTCGGTACGGCAACCCTTCCATGGAAGTTGAAGTTCTGGACGGATTATTTTTGGTAGAAACAGGTTCAGTGAAGTGTGTATTCAATTCTGCGTGACTTTTGCAGCGGTTGTTTTATGCTTTTTGGACACAATCCTCTTCAACACCCTGACGCCCCTGTCACACAGCTTCCCTGACATTTACGCCTCCTGAATGTGGTTCTTTCTTCATTCTGGTATGCTGCCATGACCCTTGATACTGTTGCTCTTGACACCCTACAAATATTCGCAGTCTCCGTTACTGATGCACAGGCGAGACGAGTACCATCAATTTGCCCTCTTTGGAACTCTTGATATGTCCCCCATTCTACTGCTCGAAACCTAATATTCGACGTGCAGTCCAGTTACTACTGTACCAATGTCACTGACAGGTACTTGCCTGTGGAGCAAGCGAGCCCTCCAGCGGCGTCTTCTATAATCACCGATGTTTCAGTTTCAATGTCCACCATCCTTGGACATTGTATTGGTATGTGTACAGGAAATGTCCTTGAAATGTCACCAATCATGTTCCCATTTACCTTTTCTTAAAATCTTCTTGGAATGTACAGTCTAAGTATGACTGGATGCCCTGAAGCAAAGAACAGAGATGCTTTGACTACCGAACGAGTCACCAACAGGAAAAAATAAAATTAAAGATCAACTCAAGGAAGAGAATAATATAGCATCGTCGAGCAAAGGAAAACTATGTTGGAAATTCCTTTCTAGCAGCATCCTATCCGCTATGCGGCAAAAACGGAACTCTGGAATTGACTCCTAAGCAAATAGAAGAAAAGGAAATTTGCATTCGTTATGGATAGATCTTGCCCCACCTCCCCTGCCCCCCCCCCCATATCCTTCTGCATGCATGCAAAGGCATTGACTCAATTCCGGCGCTCGAACATCGGGGAATACCCACTGAAGATATCATTAAGGAGAGGAGATAAATGATGCTGCTGATAGCTTAGTTTCTTGTGGTAATTTTTCAGAACGGAAGAGACGGCTAGATGCAGCATTTGATTAATGGGTGAATAAATTTCTGTTTTGCAGAGCAACAAGTTAAGTTATTCCGTTACACAATTCGAAAGTGTCAGGCAGATGAGTTATTGAAAAGATGCTTTGGAAGATATTCAGAAACCGTACATCCTTCTTTACTTGAATTGTATTTTGGAATTTGAATTTTATTACTTCATATAAACCATATACAGGGTGTCTAATAAGTAATAGCGCAAACTGATACAGGTGAAAGTGCACGATAATAGAAGCAAAAAAGTTTCAGTAAACATGGGTCTGCAAACGAGTCGTTTTCGAGATAATCGCGAATGTGTGATTACAAGCCGCCACTGACTTCATTGTTTGTAAACGTCGTTCTAGTTGGTAAAAATGCTAATGATGTGTGCGAATGTGTGGTTACAAACCGCATTGATTGTTGCATTTTGTAAACACCTTGCGTGGTCCGAGGTTTGCTCTCTGTTTACAAAACAGAACATTTCCGAGAGGTGGCGTTGCAATCAAACAGAACATTTCCGAGAGGTGGTACGGCTTGTACCCACACATTCCCACACATTATTACCATTTTACCAACTAGGACCACGTTTACAAACAATGAAGTCAGTGACGGCTTGTAATCACACATTCGCGATTATCTCGAAAACGACTCGTTTGCAGACCCATGTTTACTGAGACTTTTTTCTTCTATTATTGTGTACTTTCACATGTGTCAGTTTGTGCTATTACTTTTGAGACACCCTGTATATTCTTGGAGGGTTCAGTACAGTTCACTTCTTCTTCATTACAAAATAAACTACAGTTATAAAACTTCTAAAATTCACAATCTAAAAGCCGACCTCCGTGGCGGAGTGGTTTGCACAGCGCGCTAACGATCCATTGATCCCGTGTTCGAATCCCGGCCTAGGCATGGATGTTCTTTCCGAGTATCCCTTCATCACTCTCATCACATCACTCATCCTCATCGCCGCGATTATCCAAAAAAACAAAAATCAATTAAATATAAGTAGTCACTTACGCTATAATATTTTTGAATTAAATCCGCCTTTTCGGCATTTACTGAATTTGGTAGTAAATGCTCTAATACGATCTGTTCTTGTTCATCATCAGCGTTAGTCTATACGTGCCCAAAATTAGTTTGGTATTGAGAGCTGAAGGAACACGCGTCACGGTGTTGCCATATCATGCGGTACGGCACGCAGTGCAGCCTTCTGACGCTGTGTCGAGGAACACGTGTTATGAAAAAGAACAACAATGATGAAATGTGTTATTGTTTTTCGAGGAAAACGGAATAACAATGATGACAACAATGATGAATGTGTTATTGTTTTCTCTCTTTATTTCCATCTCCCTTACAACATCAACGAATTAACTTAACGAGCATTGTTTACAGGTTACCTTTTCAATCCACTCTGAAAATATTGAATATATACACTTTCAATAATCATTTCTTTCCGAAGTCGCCGTTAAAGTCTGCACATCTTTCAATTATACCGCAACTGAATTGCACAAAGTCCAGTTGGTGAGGCGTCTGACTTTTACGCGGGAGACCGCGGTGGTTTGGGGAACTCTTTCAAATATCCTTAACAGGCCTCCCCGATGGCGTAGTGGTAACGTCGTCGCCTTGTAATCAAGGGGTCCGTGGTTCGATACCTAGTGGAGGCACTTGGCACAGTGGTTCGGATCCCACTTTAAATTGTAGGTCCAGTCCCTTCCCGTGCATAAAGTGGACTTAAAACAACAAATGAATGAATGAATCAATCAATCCGGAGTCGACTCAGCCCAAATGAGTACCTGGGGCAAACCTGGGGTAAAGGCGGTTAGTGAACCGCATCACCTCCATAATATGGCCTAGGTCGAGGTCGAGAATGTGTGGAGCCCTACCTCCACATACCCATATGCCTCCATACTTTACTTTATTTTGGTTCTATTAATTTTTTTGTATGAGAATCCCAGAGGTTTTATGACTGTCCTTATTTCCCACCTTGAAAAAGTCCCGAATCTTTCAACGAAACTCGCAGTTTCCCAACAGTGGGATGATCTTTCCTCCTATAATAAGAGTAAATATGGCGACGAATAGCGTCTTGCTGAAAGGTATCTAAATTTGTCACGCGTTTACTGATATTCCTCTTCTTTCCTGGGGTTTCCAGTTTTGAAGCCTCGCATTGATTTATTTCTACCACATTATATTCTTCTTTCCCTATGGTAACAATAGTGTTCTTAGACACGCCAACATCAGCAGCAGTCCTGTCCAGAACTTTATTTACAGAAATGATTGGACCCCCATTGTTTCTCTCTTGCTCAAAATATTTGCGCACAGAACAAACGATCTCCCGCGTTTGGCCTTTGAGAGGAATTCCTCGAGTATTGCCTCCTGTGCTTGACATTCTTCACACAAGCACACGACACACTCAAGCAGAACACAGAAAATTATGTACAAAAAAATAACACACTAAAACAACACGCTATATACAACAAAGAATACTCTAAATCCAGTAAACACTAAACAAACGGACGGGTTAAAATATCACAGCAACGCAACGCAACAAACAAACAACACGTCCTCTCCCAACAACATGAAAACTGATCGCAGGAGGAATCGCCCGATAAGCGGCAACACCGAGATAAACGTTTTCTGTTGCTAGGTAACCAGGGCTTGAGTGAAGCACTGGGACGATTTTGATTGGCTCGCATACCAGCAATCCACCCTCCCGCAGTAACGTAGACCCGCTTTCTCCACGTGCTTCCCAAGCGTCAATACCAAACTAATTTTGCGGCAGGTATAGTGAAGTATGGTTTTAGAAGTTGCTTCTATCGGACGTTTTAGGTGTGGGTTTGCGTGCGCGTTCTATCGAGCTACGTGGGATATAAGGGGTTGAAAGTTTCTATAGAGAACCAATTGTCAACCTCCCTTCGAGGTCTGGACTGCATTTTATAGACCTTGGAGTCTGGTCTCACAGCCAGTATAATCCTCAAGGGGCTTTGTTGTGTTGTCTGTATACGTAGATGTTTGTGATTGACCTTTCATCTGTTCATTCATCCTCATCTTCGCGAATAGCCAAAAGTGGCAGAAAAGCGAAGTAAAATAAAGCAAATAAATTACTATAACAATCCATTGAGCTACGTATCGTAATAGAGTACACTTCAAAACCCGATGAATCATTTACAATTACCCTGTATATTTTTCATATACAATGCCGTTTCGGAAATGTATAGTGAAGGCAGAGATAATATTTTGTATTTTCTGTAAACAAAGTTTTACACGCCGCTCTCTAATTTTTGCACGTGTTGAAATAATCATAAGGGTTTGCTTTTGTTTCCTAAATACATCTAAACTTGCCTGCGAGTTCCCTAGAATTACAATTCCATAATTCATAAGCGAATGAAACATTGATTAACATACCTGAACTATTGAATATGTATGAAGTGTTTGTTTTGATTATCCTCGGTGTGTATATTTTGGAATTAACTTTTTTACAAGTTTTCTACGTTGTTTGACCAATTTAAATTTTCATTTGCAGTTGCTCCCGAAAATTTTGTTTCCGTTACTAGTTCTTCTGGAAGTATATCTTCTTGTTTTACTGTTTTGTTTGGTGTGAAAGAGCAGGTGTTCGTTCAATAGCAGTTTGTTACATTTAAACCAGTTTTAATTATCCAGTTGTTCGCTTATAACTCGTTCGTATCATTTTCCTTTACTCTCGAGCCGACCTCCGTGGCAGAATGCTTAGCACAGCGTGCTACGACGCCAGGGATCCAGGGTTCAAATCCCGTCCTGGGTATGGGTGTTCTTTGTAAGTGTCCGTCAGTCTTATCATAGCTGTCATCACTCATCCTCATCTTCGCGATTAGTGGCAGAAAAGCAAAGAAAAATAAACTCAACCGATTAACCTTTACTCCTGTGCTAGTTCTACCTAGTATAGTCTGGTTTTCTTATAAGAAATAAGAGGAATCTAACTAATGTAGACAGCATTTCTCTCTTGTATAATGCATTAGTTTGAAGTAAATTTGAATATGGTTCTAATGTTTGGTTTACATATTATAAATCCCAGGAGTTGGTAATTGAAAGAATTCAATAACGATTTTTAAGATATTTGTATTACAGAAAGTATAATGTACCATCATATTATAATAACTTATCATACAATGACCTACTTAATGCGTTTAATTATGAAAGTCTTATTAATAGAAGGGAAATAACACAACAAATATTTCTGTACAAAACAATAACTGGCATCATAGATAACCCTACTTTTCTCCAAAAGATATGTTTCAAAGCAAAGAAATGTGGCTTAAGGCTGCGGCAATTGTTGTCTTATGATATTCCTAAAACAGAAAGATTCAAGAATTCACCATTATTTAGAATGTCCTTTGCGTACAACAAAATATCTGTATTGCAATATAATCTTGATTTTAGTATCTAAATCAACGAGTACAAAATAATATTAAGACAAGTGTTTACAACATATATTATCAGATTTAGTGTTATACTTAGCAATATATCATTGCATAAGAATAAAAATGACATCTGGTTTGTTTTTTTGTTTTTGTTTTGTATTGTTTTGGGTGCAGCGCTTCTAAATTGCTAATTGGGTGTTATATTATTCTATAGTATAGTTTAGTAATTTATGTTATATTATATTTTTGTATGTGTTATACCTGTGTTGTCTCTCACTGTATTATATCATGTGTTTTTTTGTTTTTGTTTTTTTCTTGGCAATCTTTTCTAAAAGGAGATAATTTGATCAAATGGACACACGGGAAAGAATTTCCGTTTGTTGCTTTAATTTTGGACATTAGTATAGTTTGGTCTATCTTGCCAATACAGTGATTGTGATATAAAGTATGAAAATGAATCAGATGATTGTGGGCTGAAACTGCCAGGATAGATAATTTACATACATATGTCTACGATTCTTGCCATGTAATAAAATGTTATTCCTGTGAGTCAGAGTAGTTCATACCCAGGCATTCATGACATCCGTCAGAAAGACCCTTATTGCCAGATGGTCGTCTACTCCGATTAGAAAGCTGTCTTTATAACTGAAGATATTCCTCTTCTAGCTGTACAAATTGTCAGAGCACCAACTAAACTTTCAAACTACCATCGTCTGTTTCAACATCACCATCCCTAGGCACCATTTCTCCCCACTACTAGTCACTGTATCCACATAATGCGCATTTTTATCGTCTCTCATCACTAGTTCTAAGTTACTATCTCCGTCAGGCCTCCCCGATGTCACAGTGGTAGCGTCGTAGCCTTGTAATCAAGGGGTTCCGGGTTCGATACCCAATGGAGGCACATAGTGGTTCGGATCCCACTTTAAACTGTAGGTCCAGTCCTGATTAGCCTTTCTGTGCATAAAGTGGACTTAACAACAACAAATCAATCAATCTACCAGATTTCCTCTACATTACGACGGAAACCAACATTAGGGGGTAAGAGTATCACTTCTCGTAAGGGGCCTCAACATCTCAGGAAGAGGCAGAAGGCCAGAGATACACACACTTTGTCTCTGGCCCTCACGTCTCCCATCACACGTTCATTGGTTGAGGCCTCTCGGGTCACTACTTGCGCAGAGGACTTGTTTCCGTTCGCTTGCTCCACAGATTCCCGGGACAGAGTGTATTTGTTCTGTTTTTCTTCATACGGTCCTTAATTCACAATATTCTAAAATTATTACTAAAGTTATTTCCTTTTAAAAGAAGGGCAAGATACACCAAGGCAAAAAGCCTATCAAGGGATATTTTTTCATGCAAATAGATTGTAGTGAACATAGAAGACGAAGATAAAATAAAGATATTGTAAAACTAAGGTGCACTGTGAATCCATTTGTTATAAATATAAATCATTTTTGTTTTTTTTACTTTGCTTTTCTGCAACCTACTTTTGGCTAATCGCGAAGATGAGGATGAATATGATGAAATTGATGAAGGAACACCCATGACCAGGCCGGAATTCGAACCCAAGACCACTAGCGCGTGTGCTTACCAGCCCGCCACAGACTCCGGTCCATTATCAATCTTGACCCTTCACATTCTCTCTCCAATAATACTAGTTCTAGATCTTAAGGAACGCAGTTTGCTACACTGGTTCCTAAAAACATCCGTTGCCATGCAACAGGCTGAGAACGGTCGTATTATATTTATCCAACCTGTCTAATTCATGCCCAAAGTTGGAATTATGTGCGAAACTCCTTTCTCTTATCTCCGAATCCTTGCACGCCGACCAAGAAATCCAAGCCCCATTCTTTAAGGAGGCGCGCGTAGATCATAGTTTTTTCTCCCAGTCACCAGAGTGCAGCACCGAGGCAGAGAACGGCGTTTGTTTCATTTCTTGAGCAGTACCCAGAGGAAGGCAAAAATGGAAAGACACGGGTGGTAATATGAATGAATGGGTGAAGAGAAAACTTCATCTTAGCCAACAGAACACCCTCACAGAGCTTCCTGGAGCGCTCCTTTGTAGCATAGAACCTTAATAATGTTCATATCCCGGCGCGAAATATTACACGGTTTGCGGAAAAATGGAGGAAATATAAGAGGCTACTTAAGGCTCGAAAAAGTTTTGAATTTTTACGAAGCTAAGGAATGACTCAAGGGAACTAAATTGTCATAAACATAAATGGCATCTTCATGCACATTATATATTTGGTACACGGATTCGAGATGGACATCTAAGTTATGAACCTGGATGATGTATGGAACGTGTTGGGCAAAGAGTTGAATGATATTGTAGAAGTTTCTTAATTAGATTTCCGCTGATCTCCATGGCGGAGTGGTTAGCAACGTGCTGGTTCCCGGGTTCGAATCTCGGTCTGGGCATGGGTGTTCGTTGTGAGTGTTCTTAATCAATTTCATACTCATCGTCGTGATTTTACAGATGTAAAAAAATCAAGTAGATTGCCGTTCAGGCATTACTGCTTCGGTATTATTCTTAAGTTCAAGAAATACGGTTATTAGCTGTAGGACTTTGTATTACAGGGTGCGAAATCGTTGAAGTCTTTGGGGGGGGGAATCTTAATCTACAAACCCCCTCCACACAAACATATGTAGAATTTATACGATATACATATTTATAATGTTATTAAAAGAAAAAAATACTAAATTAAAAATATATTATTATTATTAATTACAAATAAAGATATCAATTTGTTATTTTTATATATATATCAGATATTATAAACTGCCAAACTATTTCCTTTAGTAACTGGTTAAAGATGTTAATAAATTATGAAATAGTTGAAGTGGTTTTAATAGTTAAGTTTTTAATTAGTCTTTGCTTTATGTTAATGTAAATCAATTAGATTTCATAGTTATAACTGTCTCGCATTCTTGTACATATTGATATAGATATTGATTAGATCTCTTGAGAGAGAGAAGCATTGAACACTCATAATTACACTAATATGTGTGTATTTTCGATATTATTCTTAGTAAAGTATATTTGAAATTAAAAAGTTTCTTACAACGTGTTCAATGGTAACACGGTATATCAAAACCATTGTAGCAAAAGC
The DNA here is from genome assembly GCF_977018435.1 of Lepisma saccharinum. Taxonomy (NCBI): domain Eukaryota; kingdom Metazoa; phylum Arthropoda; class Insecta; order Zygentoma; family Lepismatidae; genus Lepisma; species Lepisma saccharinum. Next base: position 38,600,315 of record NC_139245.1, read on the forward strand.
CCCAGAGAAAAAATTGAAGCATATAGAGCGACATGGAATCAAGGGGAAATAAATTAATATTAATTCTAAATTAGTGAGAGTAAAGAAAGGTAAAGGTTCCCGGTGCATATAGTACCGTGCCATGAAGTGGGTAGCCCAACACATTCTCTATTTGTTGATCAGCACCATGCTCCGGCCGTCCTCCCCCCAGGATTGTATCTGGTACCCGTTGATTCGAGGCTGGTAGAGTAAAGAAATAGACAATTTAACACACAATGTTGACGTGGCTGTGAATGGAGTTAGAAAGACTTTTAATTAAGTCCTGCATTGAACAGTTAGTGAGAAAAGACTGAAGTGAAGAACGAGTGATAAAGAGCGCGAGAGTGCGAGGGCAGGATTGAAACATAGTATGAAGAAAGGAGTGGTGAAGGGGAACTGTCGGAAGGGAGTCGAAGAAAAGACCTAGCCTATGTAGATAGAACAGGTGCTGGTGAGGTCAATATTGAAACAAGACTCATGGTGGAAAAACAAAGAAGAAAAGGCTTCTTTTCTAAAATGTCGGCACAATCAGCAATTGGCAACGGTGAAGAATGGCGATAAAAGAGACCATACCAAATTAGAAATTATGCTCATTACAGATAAATATCTGACTCGGCAAGAGACATGACTTGCGGTTCGCAACATATTACATAGAACCAAGAATATTGTACCAACAACATTCGCCACAAATTTAATGACTTGCAACTGTAGTACTCAGAACACAAGTGGTGTAAGTTAAAAAAAATAACCATTTGCTAAATAGGTTTTGAATATGTTCACCACAATGATAGTGTTTAACACGACTAGGAAGATGAACGAGTGGCTAGGAACAGCATTTGCACCTTGGGGAAATACATGCTAACAGCACCAAACCTGACTTGCCTAACCTATCCGCGTATGCATACAATAGCTTAAATAAACAGAACTTAACCTGCCTAACCTATTTACATGCTTATTTCTACTATTTTATGCATACGTGGAAAGGTTAAGCAGGTCAGGCTTGGTTAGCTGTTATCATATATCTCTCAAGTTGCTAAGGTTGTCGCTCGTGTAAAATAAGTCTGGCTCTAGATAGCAGCACTTTAAGAAAACTTTTAGATCAAATATCTCGAAAACAGGTTTCATCGACTTGCACCACTTGCATTCAGTGCCTCAACAATCGCTATTACATCATCAAGTCCTCCTAGTTCTAGTACAGAACAGTTTTGTAGCCCGCGCCCAGTTTTCATTGGCCTGTCTGTAATGATTGATTGATTTGCTTTATTTTACATTGCGTTTTGTGCCACTTTTGGCTAATTTGAGAGGATGGGGATGAGTGATGTCATGCTGAAATTGATGACTTGACACTCACAAACATCTATGCCCAGGCCGGAATTCGAAACCTGTAAAAAATTTTATTCTGTATTTTTATGTGTCATTTCGCTTTCTATTGGACTATCTTGGGAATAATGACTATTCTTCACTATAAAAGAGCTACACTAAAGAATATAAACACTAGACAAGCGTCAATGTAGGATGATCGTAGAGAGGCAAACGCAGTTTGAATAATACTAAAATTAGATTTGCAGTGCGTCAAACTTCACAGCAAAAATAGAATTTCCTTTTGATCTCAAGATGCGCATCTGCATGGCTGGGTTCCACCAACTTCTCAATGTTAGGCTCTCTCATTACGTTTAATTTGTTCCTACCTTGAGAGAGAGAGCGTGTTGCTTTCCTAACTTAGGTTGCTTCTGATACTCCTGCGATGCTCGAACGACCTAACAGGCACATTGTTAGCTCGCTCAACGATGCGAGGAGAATCGCTTTGTTCCTCAAGGAGTTTGTAGACACCTTCTCGTCTGCATCCTCTTCTACTCCGATGTTGAACTTGGCATTTGGATTTCCAAATATAAGTTTTCAAATTGTTCACTATATCTGGCGCAGGGTTTGCATAAAGTATTGTCATACTTTCATTTTGGGGTGCCAAACTCGCTGTGCATGACACGCCACTTAACAGAGCTTCAGGAAACTAAGATATTAAAGGTAACATATGTTTCTTAAGGGTGGTTGAGGCGTGAACATTCCTTTAAACCCGGTAAACAATAGAGCCGCGGTAGGGCATCTAACTGGCACACGGGAGACCCAGATTCGATTCCAGGGGTGGGTGATTTAAGGTAGGAATTTTTCCGGCCTTCTCCCAACATAAATCGGTTCTGGGGCTCACCCAGCCTCAAATCAATGGGTACCTGAGGCAACTCTGGAAGGTGGAGATGCAGGAAGAGCGTGGTGCAGATCCCATCAGCCCCAAAATAGCCGAGGTCGAGAATGTGTGGGATCTTAACCCCACATCCCCTAAATGTGCCTTCATGGCACCATGCCGTTTGCACGGGGAACTTCAAAAGAATGATGTCCCGAAGAAGTCATGTTCACCGGCAAAATGACTTCTAATTCTAATGGACTGCTTGGTTGGAGTGCAGTACCTATCACCATATTATTATAGTTATTTAGACAGTAGTTATTTAGTCAGTTTTGAATGATAAGTATTTATGACGAAACAGTTTTTATATTGAATCGTGTACATTTTGCCGTTACGTTTTGTCCTGTTTTGCTGTTTTATAAATCTGGTCAACTTATTGTAGCCTTACGAGGGCGCATTTATTAGCTATATCGTAGACCGTTACTACAACCACATCCAGCAAGAGAGGAGGAACTGCACAATGCAAGTTTTCTCACTTTCCGCTTCGCACTCGCAGGTGTGGTGTTTCTCAAGAGTTTTCCTACGGCCACTTGAAGCACAACTGCATCCAACCGTTTCGTAGAGCCAACGCCGTCATAAACCGCCAATTAACTTCGGATACACAATACCTACTGAGAAAACTTACCCCGACCGACAAGCAGAACAAAACATTCGACACTGTTTTCACGTAAAACTTCCGAGTCAAGATTCAACAAGATCCTACTGACTCAAAGAGAAATGGTTGTAGCGTGTGCCTTGAGAATAAGGTTGCAGCTTTCTCAAGCGGGTGTAAGGTTATAGCTCTTTGTTTCAACTATAGTGCAGGAGGCCATAGAAAGAGCGTTTCGAGGGCTAACAGCAGACGTCGCTCGCACACTATTGCCGATACTCTCGTGTCGTCTGCTCCTCAGCCGAACAAACAGGTCGAGGTAGCAAGAGGCAGAGGTCACTCACCCTTCCAGAAGGGAGCAGCGAGCTAGCTGTGGCAACAGGAGTAGTATAAAAGTATATACTATTGGCGCGATAAATGATGAACCCCCTGAGGCAGATTTGGCTACACTTAAAACTTGCTCAACATGCCCATATGAGCTTTTTGCTCAAGTGTGGAACCCTGTCTAATCCAAGATTTTTGTAAAAATGCCCTCGGGAATTTCTGTGAAATGATGACCCCCTCAGATTGATTTGCCTACACTTACAAAAGGCACTTCTGTCAGATTTTTGTCCATAAGCTTGTTAAAAATATGCCCCTCTTGATATTTTTTTGGCTACACTTAAAACTAAGCCAAGATACACACACACACACACACACACACACACACACACACACACACAAAGCACATTGTTGAACCCAACTGATATTTTTTATTAAGTATAGAGTTTTGATTTGAACCCCAAGAAATTTTATATAAATACCAAAGCCAAAAATATTCACACACATACACACACACACACACTAAATATACAAAACACACTGCTGAACCCAACTGATATTTTTTTATTAAGCATAGAATTTTGATTTGAACCCCAAGAAATTTTATATAATAAACAACAACAAAAATGCCAAATCAAAAATATTGTAATCAATGCAATAAGAATATATCCAGCCCCAATTGGGTTAAGCACCAAAAGAATTGTAATCCAGATAAAAGCAGAATTCTCACAAAAATATGCCCAAAATGCTATAGAAAATATAACATGAAATATTTCACTTATTCTTGTTCTGCACAGTCATCAACATTTCCAAACAAAATTGACTGGAAATATTTGTGTGATTGCCCTGTATAACTTAGATTGCAAGGCCATATTTTGTAATTTTCTAGACCAGGAGCTAGACCCTGTGCACCAGAAACAGGCCATAAAATGCCTCTCCACAAATTATGTGAGCATCATGGAGCACACAATACACTTTACAATTTTGAGAATCTCAATTTAAATTCAGGAACAAGAGATTTGGATTTGATGTATCTGGAAATAACCCTTTTTTCAAAAAATGTTTGCATCTTGAATCAACCTGCAAACAATATTACATGTTAGGCTGGGCTATCTCAACAGCAGAGGCATGCAGCTTAGTGGTTTCCCACACTCACACTCTGTAAATACATTCCATGATTTTATTATCCTATTAAAGCACCCAATGCTGCAATTTTTAAATTTTTGCTGAAGAAGATACATGATTATCTCAGTCATGTTCAACATCTGAGAATTGTATGCATCAAAATATTGCAGGTGATGATTGAAATCTGCACCACTATACAACATCTCACTGTCTGTTGTGACAAATTCTGACCCATGGAACCTGTCCAGATGCATCAGCAAAAATCTGAAATGTTTCCAGTTTGAGCTCTGATTGGGAAGGATCTCAAAATCATAGAATCTCCCCACACTTGCATGATTTGAAAACCATCCGCCATAATAGGAAAAATCAATATAATAATAAAAAACAACAAACTGTCCCACAATTCTCCTGCAAGAATTATACTTGTGGCACTCAAAATCAGTGATGTATCTCAAGTTTAGATATTTGAAGCTTTGTGTGCTGTGCAGTGCCCAGTGGAACTCCGTCTTATTGTTGATTGAAAATATTGAGAATCTAATTTTGAAATCAGGAATAAGAGATTCAGACCTAATATATTTTGCAACATTTCTTCTATCAAAAAATGACATGTAGCTATTACTCCAAGAATATGTGAATATTGCTCCTACCCAAAAAACTGTGCACAAGACCCAAACTGAACAATCCCTGTTGTGGAAATTGGTACTCACAACAAAATCCAACCCAGAATATATGAATCCTGTGTTTGTAGTTATAAACTCAAATATGTCAAAATAACATATAACAATATTATGATTGAGTTTGAAGTCTGATCAAAGGGCATATATAAATTGTACATGCATTTGTGAACCAAGTAATTGTTCCTGAAGCCAAACAATTCTCTTATGTGTGAATTCAACCTTTCCCAAATATCCCAGATTCAGGAATCATACAATTCTGGCATATCTATTATCATAGATTTATCAACATGACTACTGTATATTCTTAATTTTAATAGCACCTGGAATTTTATCATAATCTACATATATACTCTGCTCATCCATGTTGAAATTGCCGGGTGTGCAGGGCTTATTGTAGAGGCCTGGATCCTTGAATTTCTTACCCTGTTGCATGTTGCTTGGGGGCTGATCGATCTCAACAGGTTCTATGTTGAAATTGCCGGGTGTGCAGGGCTTATTGTACAGGCCGGGATCCTTTAATTTCATATCATGTTACATGTTGCTTGCAGGTTGATAGATCTCAACAGGTTCTATGTTGAAATTGCCGGGTGTGAAGGGCTTATTGTACAGGCCGGGATCCTTGGATCTTCTACCCTCTTGCATGTTGCTTGCAGGTTGAATTCATGTCCACTGTCAAGCAACCACCTGAACTCTGTTTCATTCCTAACTGCAAACAGATCATATTCCCGACAAGTCAGAAAAAAAACAAAAAAAAACAAGCCTGAAATCACACAGCAGTGAATCTGATTTTATGTATTTTGAGAGGTTCCTCCTGTCAAAAAACATTCCTATATTAACTGCTCTATAGATATGTTAAGATTTGAAGGTTGCAGAAAATTGCACCTCAAAGGTTCAAAATATCTTAAATCATGAAATTTTATCTTCTGGCTCAGCAGATACAAAATAATCTCATTTGCATTGATAACACTTGTGATGTATTTTCCTTCCCTAACAAAATCCACACCAGAAAACACCAAGCCTGTATCTGTAGTTACAAATTCAAAATCATTATAAGATTTCAAATGAATATCACAATTTAAATGTTTCCAGTTCTCAGATATGTTAAATGGGATATTAAAACAATACAGTGCTTTAAAATATTTTGTTGTGAACCAGTAATTTTTTCTGTAACAATCATAAAAACCTACAAAGAGCCCAACAATTCTCCTGTGCAGCAGATATATGTATTGTTCCTTCCTGCCCAACAATCCCAGATGCATGCATCCAAATTCACGGCCACAGTCAAGCACCCACCTGAATTCTGTCTTATTTCTAACAGCAAACACATCATATTCACATAAATTGGAAAATACAAGCTTGAACCTATCTACAAGTGATTCTGATTTTACATATTGTGACAAGTTCCTTCTGTCAAAAAACATAGTGCAATCAGTGCTGTGTGTCATCCCTCTAGGACAATGACACATTCAAAAATGCAATGCTGTAATTTTTTAAGGGCATGTTCAACACTATGCCTGAGGATATTGTTCCTCTGCTGCTGATAATCTCTGTTTATTTCCAAATCCCACTGCCGGGGATACATGTTTGATTGTTTGCATTGCGGGATTGATTCCCACTGTACCAACCTATGCATGTATTATTGGGAGTTTAGATAATTGTTTCCCGCACCTGCATGTTTCATTCCAAGAGGTTTTGTCTAGGCACAGTGCAAGGCACTTACTGCTGCAATTTCTGAATTTTTGCCTCAGAAAATACAGAACAAGCTCATTCAGGCATTTGTGCTTTAAATACCCAACAAGATCCGGGTGGAAATCATCTGCACTGAACAAGTGCCCATCATCTGTGGTCACAAATTCAATATTCCTTTTAAACAGATTGGGATTGGAAATTATTCTGTTCAAAAATTTAAAATGCACCCAATTTAAGCTCTGATCAGCCATGAGCTCTAAATCATAATCTTCATACCCATCACAACAATTGCTGTACCAACATTCATCAAACAATTTCAACCTGCAGAAATAATAATAGCTCCCAGTGTGGTGATGCACAAACAATCCACAAATTCTCTTAAACTTGTTGAACACAAATTTTTCAAACTTGCTGATGCTCTTCAGTGACAAGTATTGAAAATTCTTGTCACTATCAAGCACCCAGTGCATTTCAGTCTCATTCTGAACTGTAAACAGGTCATACTCGGACAGGTTCAGGAACCTAAGCCTAAAATCCCCAACAAGTGATTTAGATTTAATGTATTTTGAAATTGATCTCCTGTCAAAAAAATTCTGCATTATGACAGGCACAATGGCAGTGTGAACAATTCCCTGTCGCATTGGCATGTATTTTGTATGTTGTGTGCTTCAAGTGACAGGCATATGCATTCATGCTCACAGTTTTTAAATTTTTGCCTAAACATAAACATGAGAATTTCATTGAAGTTTGTATGTTTTAAAAATTTGCTCATGCCTGGCTTAAAATCTTCAGGTAGGTATAAATTGCCCTCATCTGTAGTGACATATTCAAGAGGATTCAGGTCCACATAAACTCTGTTTGAGATTTTATAATGGACCCAGTTTAGACTCTGTGGCATAATTATGTCCATTCTGTGCACAAAACAATTCTTATTGCAATTGTTGTACCAGTAATCATCATACATTGCAAATCCACAATGCCAATAATAACACTCTACAGAATAATGCACAAAAAATCCAACAATTCTTTTGCATGTATTGAACATGGATATTTCAAATCTTGTCAGGGATTTCAGGGACAGGTAGTGAAAAGCAAAATCACTTGAAAGCACCCACTGCATCTCAGTTTCATTCTGCACAGAGAACAGGTCATGCTCAGAGAGTCCAGAGAACCTATGCCTGAAATCCCCAACAAGTGATTCTGATTTTATATATTTGTAAATAGATCTTCTGTCAAAAAATTCCATACTTTTGATTCAATCCTCTCTCCCACTGCTCTGCTTTCCCTGCTGTTTCTGCTCTCTCTCTGCTGTTTCTGCTCTATCTGAAATTAAATTTTGAACATACATAAAAATTGAACATACGTTGAAACGTTTGTATAGAAACAATAGTGGAAAATATCAGAATCAGATTATCTGGATTCTCTGAGTATGACCTGTTTGCAGTTTGCAATGAAACAGAGATGCAATGGGTGCTTGACAGTGCCTTGCCCTTTCACTACCTGTGCCTCAAACATATAAGCAAGTTTGAAAAAATTGTTTACAACAAGTGTGGCAGAATTGCTGGATTTTTTGTGAATTTTTACACAGATAATTATGGTTATTATTTCATGCTTAAAATATTCAATAATCATTGGTTGAGTAATTGCTATAATTTGTTTGCAGAGCATAGGATGAATATTGTTTCATACCCAAGCTTGAATTGGATGCATTACAAATTCAGGATATCTACAAATCATAATATTGAATTTGTTACAACAGACAGTGGCCACTTGTACAGTGGGGATGATTTTGATCCTGATTGTGTGTGGTACTCTAAGCATATATACTTGAATGAGATTATTATGTATTTCATAAGAGAAAAAATCAAACACTGTGACTCTGATTGCATTGCAAAGATTCTAGGTGGGAGCAATCTCAGCGGAACATGCAATTGTGGGAAACAATTATCTAGATTAAAAATTTAATTTCAGATAGAGCAGAAACAGCAGAGAGAGCAGAAACAGCAGGGAAAGCAGAGCAGTGGGAGAGAGGATTGAATCAAAAGTATGGAATTTTTTGACAGAAGATCTATTTACAAATATATAAAATCAGAATCACTTGTTGGGGATTTCAGGCATAGGTTCTCTGGACTCTCTGAGCATGACCTGTTCTCTGTGCAGAATGAAACTGAGATGCAGTGGGTGCTTTCAAGTGATTTTGCTTTTCACTACCTGTCCCTGAAATCCCTGACAAGATTTGAAATATGCATGTTCAATACATGCAAAAGAATTGTTGGATTTTTTGTGCATTATTCTGTAGAGTGTTATTATTGGCATTGTGGATTTGCAATGTATGATGATTACTGGTACAACAATTGCAATAAGAATTGTTTTGTGCACAGAATGGACATAATTATGCCGCAGAGTCTAAACTGGGTCCATTATAAAATCTCAAACAGAGTTTATGTGGACCTGAATCCTCTTGAATATGTCACTACAGATGAGGGCAATTTATACCTACCTGAAGATTTTAAGCCAGGCATGAGCAAATTTTTAAAACATACAAACTTCAATGAAATTCTCATGTTTATGTTTAGGCAAAAATTTAAAAACTGTGAGCATGAATGCATATGCCTGTCACTTGAAGCACACAACATACAAAATACATGCCAATGCGACAGGGAATTGTTCACACTGCCATTGTGCCTGTCATAATGCAGAATTTTTTTGACAGGAGATCAATTTCAAAATACATTAAATCTAAATCACTTGTTGGGGATTTTAGGCTTAGGTTCCTGAACCTGTCCGAGTATGACCTGTTTACAGTTCAGAATGAGACTGAAATGCACTGGGTGCTTGATAGTGACAAGAATTTTCAATACTTGTCACTGAAGAGCATCAGCAAGTTTGAAAAATTTGTGTTCAACAAGTTTAAGAGAATTTGTGGATTGTTTGTGCATCACCACACTGGGAGCTATTATTATTTCTGCAGGTTGAAATTGTTTGATGAATGTTGGTACAGCAATTGTTGTGATGGGTATGAAGATTATGATTTAGAGCTCATGGCTGATCAGAGCTTAAATTGGGTGCATTTTAAATTTTTGAACAGAATAATTTCCAATCCCAATCTGTTTAAAAGGAATATTGAATTTGTGACCACAGATGATGGGCACTTGTTCAGTGCAGATGATTTCCACCCGGATCTTGTTGGGTATTTAAAGCACAAATGCCTGAATGAGCTTGTTCTGTATTTTCTGAGGCAAAAATTCAGAAATTGCAGCAGTAAGTGCCTTGCACTGTGCCTAGACAAAACCTCTTGGAATGAAACATGCAGGTGCGGGAAACAATTATCTAAACTCCCAATAATACATGCATAGGTTGGTACAGTGGGAATCAATCCCGCAATGCAAACAATCAAACATGTATCCCCGGCAGTGGGATTTGGAAATAAACAGAGATTATCAGCAGCAGAGGAACAATATCCTCAGGCATAGTGTTGAACATGCCCTTAAAAAATTACAGCATTGCATTTTTGAATGTGTCATTGTCCTAGAGGGATGACACACAGCACTGATTGCACTATGTTTTTTGACAGAAGGAACTTGTCACAATATGTAAAATCAGAATCACTTGTAGATAGGTTCAAGCTTGTATTTTCCAATTTATGTGAATATGATGTGTTTGCTGTTAGAAATAAGACAGAATTCAGGTGGGTGCTTGACTGTGGCCGTGAATTTGGATGCATGCATCTGGGATTGTTGGGCAGGAAGGAACAATACATATATCTGCTGCACAGGAGAATTGTTGGGCTCTTTGTAGGTTTTTATGATTGTTACAGAAAAAATTACTGGTTCACAACAAAATATTTTAAAGCACTGTATTGTTTTAATATCCCATTTAACATATCTGAGAACTGGAAACATTTAAATTGTGATATTCATTTGAAATCTTATAATGATTTTGAATTTGTAACTACAGATACAGGCTTGGTGTTTTCTGGTGTGGATTTTGTTAGGGGAGGAAAATACATCACAAGTGTTATCAATGCAAATGAGATTATTTTGTATCTGCTGAGCCAGAAGATAAAATTTCATGATTTAAGATATTTTGAACCTTTGAGGTGCAATTTTCTGCAACCTTCAAATCTTAACATATCTATAGAGCAGTTAATATAGGAATGTTTTTTGACAGGAGGAACCTCTCAAAATACATAAAATCAGATTCACTGCTGTGTGATTTCAGGCTTGTTTTTTTTTGTTTTTTTTCTGACTTGTCGGGAATATGATCTGTTTGCAGTTAGGAATGAAACAGAGTTCAGGTGGTTGCTTGACAGTGGACATGAATTCAACCTGCAAGCAACATGCAAGAGGGTAGAAGATCCAAGGATCCCGGCCTGTACAATAAGCCCTTCACACCCGGCAATTTCAACATAGAACCTGTTGAGATCTATCAACCTGCAAGCAACATGTAACATGATATGAAATTAAAGGATCCCGGCCTGTACAATAAGCCCTGCACACCCGGCAATTTCAACATAGAACCTGTTGAGATCGATCAGCCCCCAAGCAACATGCAACAGGGTAAGAAATTCAAGGATCCAGGCCTCTACAATAAGCCCTGCACACCCGGCAATTTCAACATGGATGAGCAGAGTATATATGTAGATTATGATAAAATTCCAGGTGCTATTAAAATTAAGAATATACAGTAGTCATGTTGATAAATCTATGATAATAGATATGCCAGAATTGTATGATTCCTGAATCTGGGATATTTGGGAAAGGTTGAATTCACACATAAGAGAATTGTTGGGCTTCAGGAACAATTACTTGGTTCACAAATGCATGTACAATTTATATATGCCCTTTGATCAGACTTCAAACTCAATCATAATATTGTTATATGTTATTTTGACATATTTGAGTTTATAACTACAAACACAGAATTCATATATTCTGGGTTGGATTTTGTTGTGAGTACCAATTTCCACAACAGGGATTGTTCAGTTTGGGTCTTGTGCACAGTTTTTTGGGTAGGAGCAATATTCACATATTCTTGAAGTAATAGCTACATGTCATTTTTTGATAGAAGAAATGTTGCAAAATATATTAGGTCTGAATCTCTTATTCCTGATTTCAAAATTAGATTCTCAATATTTTCAATCAACAATAAGACGGAGTTCCACTGGGCACTGCACAGCACACAAAGCTTCAAATATCTAAACTTGAGATACATCACTGATTTTGAGTGCCACAAGTATAATTCTTGCAGGAGAATTGTGGGACAGTTTGTTGTTTTTTATTATTATATTGATTTTTCCTATTATGGCGGATGGTTTTCAAATCATGCAAGTGTGGGGAGATTCTATGATTTTGAGATCCTTCCCAATCAGAGCTCAAACTGGAAACATTTCAGATTTTTGCTGATGCATCTGGACAGGTTCCATAGGTCAGAATTTGTCACAACAGACAGTGAGATGTTGTATAGTGGTGCAGATTTCAATCATCACCTGCAATATTTTGATGCATACAATTCTCAGATGTTGAACATGACTGAGATAATCATGTATCTTCTTCAGCAAAAATTTAAAAATTGCAGCATTGGGTGCTTTAATAGGATAATAAAATCATGGAATGTATTTACAGAGTGTGAGTGTGGGAAACCACTAAGCTGCATGCCTCTGCTGTTGAGATAGCCCAGCCTAACATGTAATATTGTTTGCAGGTTGATTCAAGATGCAAACATTTTTTGAAAAAAGGGTTATTTCCAGATACATCAAATCCAAATCTCTTGTTCCTGAATTTAAATTGAGATTCTCAAAATTGTAAAGTGTATTGTGTGCTCCATGATGCTCACATAATTTGTGGAGAGGCATTTTATGGCCTGTTTCTGGTGCACAGGGTCTAGCTCCTGGTCTAGAAAATTACAAAATATGGCCTTGCAATCTAAGTTATACAGGGCAATCACACAAATATTTCCAGTCAATTTTGTTTGGAAATGTTGATGACTGTGCAGAACAAGAATAAGTGAAATATTTCATGTTATATTTTCTATAGCATTTTGGGCATATTTTTGTGAGAATTCTGCTTTTATCTGGATTACAATTCTTTTGGTGCTTAACCCAATTGGGGCTGGATATATTCTTATTGCATTGATTACAATATTTTTGATTTGGCATTTTTGTTGTTGTTTATTATATAAAATTTCTTGGGGTTCAAATCAAAATTCTATGCTTAATAAAAAAATATCATTTGTGTTCAGCAGCATATTTACCAAGATAAGAAACCCCTGTGGCGCTGTAGTCGCAGCACTCACAGGCACGAGAGATAGGGAAGTGAAAGGAGAAAACAAATGACTGTGCACTTTAGTTCTCGAGTTTGCCGTGTGTATTCTTATCTTGGTCAAGCTGTAAAGTTTGGTATTCATCAAGAATGTACAGCATTAAAATTAATTTCAATCAGGGAAACTCGATAGGAGTACTCGTACGTCAAAATTTCCATAAAACAAATACTTAGTTTGTATAGAATGTTGTAATTATTTATATTGCGGACTGTGTAATGAAAATATAGAAACTGTACTAAATCCTCCAAATACCACTGTATATGTTATATACGGAATAATAAATTCAAATTAATGTATAAACTTTATAAAAAATTAGAAAGGAAAAATTGTTGGGATTTCGTCGATTCTTAAAAAAGAATTTCGGGTCGAGGTCTCAAAAAGGTTCAGAACCACTGCAGAAGAGGACATGAATATGGAAAACGTAACCGAATTAGTCCTTGTTTCCATGTTACAAAAACACTAAATCCGCTGACCAATGCAGTTTTATAAATGTTTTTTTCATAGTGTTTTTTTTTATTTATAAAACTGTCTTAGTCAGCGGAATTATTGTTTTTGAAAAACTTCTTCACGTCTCTTGTCGATGATATGTGACATCTCGGAAACAGCATCTTTATCGTCTATGCATGCACTAATGTTTACTTCTCTGTACTTTTCGCTTTATTGGAAACTTTGGAATACCGTATCACGTTAAGAGCCGTTGCATACTTGTAAGATGGAAAATGTTATCAATCGGAGGATAGTAATGTGGAAATAAAGTTCGAACGAGCAAAATATTGTTAAGGCAAATTGTTCACCTTGATGTTCCCTGCAGTGGGTGGACGTTTGGCGGTGTTGTGTGTACGGTATAGTCATTAGCTACCATGTACTTAACAGAAAGAAGAAAAGTTGGTGATCATCTTTCCACGTCTGCTCCAATATCGCTGAGCCATTAATCGTCACATCAAGTTTATGCATCTTCTGATGCAGCTTCCCTCCATCGATCTCTCATGGATCTGCTAACGTCGCTTTCTCCAGTTCCAATTTCCCGAAGTGTTCTATTTCTCTGTTTCGACGGTGTCAGCTTCGCTTCATATCACCCAGCCCTACCCCTCTCTCTCTCACACACCCACTCACACTGTCTGCCTCTCTCCCCACTCACACCCATCAATCATACTTGCCACTCCCAGCAGCCTGGCGTACACGAGATATCACGAGGATTCAACCTTGCAATTTTTCTAAAATAAGCAAGAAATGCAGGTAAACAAAATAATATGACCAAGCGAATTTCTCCAAGTCAAGCTGATTTCAAGACTGTTGAAAAATATTAGTGTATGCCCATTTCAGCCGGTTCAAGAAGAATGTATGATAAATGAAGAAATGCACTAATTGTTTAATTGATTTGGCTTATTTCACTTCGCTTTTATGCCACTTTTGGGTAATCGGGGCGATGAGGATCAGTGATGATATGATGAAATTGGTGAAGGGACTGTCACAAAAGATACCCATGCCCTGGTCGGGATTCAAACCTGGGACCTCTGGTGTCATAGCCGGCCTTCCATCTTTAGGGAACTTATATTAGTATATTTCCCACTACATTCTTGTGTAGACTCTCAAGGTTATATCTGAGTCAGAAGCATATTGTATAATGTATCATTCTCGAGATTTAGAACACAAATACAGTATTACAAGCCGCTCAAAGTGCTCACAGCAACGATATATACAGGGTGATTCACCTAAAATTACTTTTGAAATTTAATGAATGATTTTTGGAAGAGTGGCCAACAGTAGGGCAGCAGGTCAGCAGTTTTTTTACAACGTAAAGCCGTCAAAGTACTTTCTGCTGGCTGGCGAAAGCACCAACCATTTGCGTACGTGTGTTCTCATATTTATTAGATACTTGATTGAATGTCCTGATGTTGTATTTGTGAGGCATACAGGGTGTAGCATAAAATGTTTTCAATTTTAAATGGAAAGAACCTAATGTTACATTGAATTAGACAGAAATACAAACACAAGAACTACACCATTACGCCCTGCTATTTGTAAAATTTGCACAGTCAAGTACAAGTGTTGAAAATCACGTCCTGCATGTGACCACCATTTCGTCGTTGACACTTGGTGAATCTGCGATCAAAATCGTCCATGGCACAATCCAACATGTGAATAGGAAAGTTTCTGCTTCAGTGAACTTTAAAGTTCTCCAGGCACATCCTGATTGCAATGGCCGATGAAATAAGATAGTGTCTCCAGAGATTAAAATAACGTCTTGCAGCGGCAAGAGAATCGCCACTTTTATTCAACGTCCTCACGCCAACAGCACGTTGGACTCCGCTCCAGTTATCCATGGCAGTAAATGGCGTACATTGGTGATGTAAATGGCAAACATTAAGAGTTGCGAACACCATTACAGAAACTCCCACAACAAAAACAAATACACACTTTTATGGCACACCCTGTGTATCAAAACGTTCCGATATGGCGGACGAAAAATTGCTTTTCCTATTTCGCGTGTCCTCCAGCTGATATTTTCAAATCTCTGTCTGGATGACATTTTAAGATCTTAACAAAACTCACGGCAATTTTAAGGAATTGGTAGCATTACGTTGCGGTAATAAACAGATTAAAGTACAGTACACTCTCTACAAGGAGACTGTGGAGCAAGCGAACGAAATCAAGTTCCTCTGCACAAGTAGTGAAGGACTCGACTAATAAACGCGTGAGGGGGAAAGGGAGAGATCAACGAGACTGCAGCTACTAGGACGTTTCAAGCACTTCTTCACTTTCGCTTTCTCCCCTTCTCTATCGTTATGCGTGGCGTTGTTCCACAGACTCCTGGGACAGATTATAGGTGGTTATGCAGAATGGGGTAACTGCCGTAAACGCCGAGCTTTCAAGATAATGTTCTTTGCACGGTATTGACCGAATTATTGAACTTATTAGTTGAAAAATGAAACTCAGATGAACTCACTTTATGTAGAAAAATTTGACAGATTTAGTGTTTTGTGATACACATTGCATTGTTGTACACACTGCAAGTATCTACTGTCAATACTTCGTATTACTACCTTTGGCTCTGTTCCAGGGCATTTTAATGACTGATTGTGTACATTTCCTTTAACGCTCTTACTTCTAAACTTCAAACCACCTGGTTTATGAAATTGAATGTTGTTCTGGAGATACAAATAAAGTACACCCTTACAACAATAGGAATTAATATCATTTCCTTTCTTATAACCAAACAGCATAAATAACACGGTAAACAATATACGTATTTTTCCAGGCATTCTTGCGAATGAGCAAAGAATCGTTTTACCACCTATTCTTGGGACACAGTAAAATAAAGGATTGTAGAAACCGTTAAATCCCATGAAAAGGTATAACAATTTTCAAATATATTTAGTTCGAACACGTTCAAAACAAGGAAATGTGCTTCCTTTTTACAATGAGTCAATAATTTGGCCAATATTGTAGATTCGTCACTGAACTGATTGCATTTGAACTTGAATTTCTACGCCCACCAAAAAATCAATATTTTTGTAAACTTATAATTAACAGTTTAACAAGAAGAGTGCATGTGACTTTGCTGTTCATTATCGGAAACAAATTCCTTCCTCTTGATGCAGTCTACTCTTGCCATTTTAATTAGGAAAGGTCTGAAGTTTGCAGCAAAAGGTTAGAAAATTCTGAGAAACTGTTTACATCTTCAAGTTGCCTGATCTCCCTTTCTAAAAGTCCACCAAGCGAAAGGTCGTGCGTCTTATAGTAGGCGTTCAAAGGAGAAGTTCCTTTGTGGCCGTCCAAGTTTATACCCTTTGTATGCACAGGTCTTCTTTATTTTCTTTGTTATATTTAGCTTTCGTATGGTAGAGGAAAAGAAACACAAGTTCAGGACGAGAAATCGAAAGGACTCGGGTTAAAGGTAGAAAAAATTTTCGAAAAACTTAATAAAATTTGCAGACACTGTAACGTCTCTTCTACTTGCAATACTGTAGAATGGGTATACCGGGTGGTACAAAAGTCCCAGAACGGTCAAATATCGTGAGAAATACACATCGAATCGGAAAACCAAAAGTGTTTAATATGTGAAAGAAAGCTATTCAATGATATCACACTTGATTCCCCACCCCCGCCCTCTGGGGGTGGGGCGGGGGGTAACTGTGAAATTTGAAATGGAAAACCCCATGTTGTATTGTAGAATTGGATTCTACGTAAGAAAGTATAGGGTTTCTGTACTACATTTCGCGTAACCCAGGAACAGCGACGTGGACGTAGTAGTACGTATTTTGTTCCCATCGGGGTGCTTGTAGTAGGTGAGTTCCCTCGCCTCTCACCATTCGGTGTTGTCGCCAACCTCAATTCTTTTCCTGCTCAAATTGGTATCCACCCTTTTCTTCGCACAGTCTCAACCGAAGATACACCCTATTGGAAACATTCTGTAACATCTCCAGACTAATTGCATTTAATTGTCTTTCAATTCCTCGACATCGTTGGAAGATACACGCTACGTTATTATTAGCTACCAGTTTGAAGAAACCAATTCACACGTAATGTCATGTCTATAATTTCCTCATGGCAATTTCCATGAGGAAACTAATTCAGACAAAATCGAGAAACAATGAAAGGGAAAGATGATGACCATGTCTATTGGTGTTTTGTCATATTTTGTAAATTGTGTAAAAATTCCGTGTTTTGAACAAGCAATTTGTTTAGTTACAAAGTCTTTTGTTATTTGTATAAGGTAGGAACATGGAGCGAAAAGGAGTAATTTGAACCAGAACCCGATTGCCAAGAAACTTCAGCTTTTTTCCAAAGACTGTATGAAAAGAGAGAGGAAAGGGATACTCATGGAATGAAATATAAAATATGTGTGAAAATAAAACAATGGAAACTCTGCAAGATAATAGCAACGAACTTCAAACAATGAAAACATATTTTCGTGGTGGGAAACTGCAAGTCATTTCGAAATATGAACTTAATTTTGCCTGTATTGGAAAGTGGAGATATGGGACGATACGAACTCTCAGCAAGAAACATTTAAGTAAGCCCCCTCCTTCCCTCTAACTTATTCAATAGTCATAATTAGTAATTAGGGTCCGGAAGTTGATAAAAAATCAACTTTTTTTCTGACCCTTAAAAACAATGCCAAACCTGATATCATTTCCGATTCCCTTCAGTTTGAGCCTGAAAACACTTTCTATTTTACATTTCTTATGCCTTTTTCAGCCTTTTTTGGCTTTTAGTTTATTTGTCAGTATTCTTAGTTTTTGTTGTATTTTTTACTTATTTTTGAGGTTTATTTTTCTCCTCCCCTGTTGTTTCGTGCATTTTAAATGCATTTACTAGTAAAACTTACATATTTAGATTTCTTGGCATGGTCCTTTTAGCAAATTCACTATGAATCGAAAATACGGTCAATGGAAAAGCATAATATCATTCATTCTTAACTGAAATGTTTGGCAATGGATTAAAATACTTTGTGTGAAGACTACTTTGAGGTTCTTTTTCTGGACACTATTATCGCTTTAATCTGTAGTTTTAAAGTAAAATTAGTCACAATATTAAATGAAATTATACTCTGGTGTACGCGAAGCAGAACTGTATTTTCGGATGCTGGCCGACTACAGTATCGTAGAAGGCCCACTCCGAAAGGAGATGTATTGGTTGATTTGGTGTTTTTAAGTCAACTTTATACACAGTAAAGCTAATCGGGACTGGACCTACAGTTTAAAGTGGGATCCGAACCACTGTGCAATGAGCCTAAACCTGATACTAAAACGGGGACACCTTGATTACAACATGCTGTTTAAGAACATGTATTTATGATATATTAATTCTTAATGTGTGTTAACATAGCTTTTGACAGCTAAATAAAAAGAAAGGTCTTGCCAAAAATCCTGGCAATCACTGAAAAATCAAGAAGATGAGTAGAAATATTTCCGAGGTATGCATCGTATAAATATTTACAGTGATTTAATATAATCTTATATTACATTATTACAACACTTTGTAGTCGGTAAATAATAATAAAAAAAGAATCAGGAGTGGGCGAGATTTGAACCTACGATGTTTCGTTCTTGACGAAAAAGCAAAACGAGAAGACCGTTTAACCAACTGCTCCAGGAGATTGCTAACGTCAAAGTCTGTAAAAAAAAGTTGATCTAAGTTGAAATAACATTTTGCCGCTGTTCCAAACCATGTTTCGCCACAGATCAGCGAAAAGACGTACTTTGTAGAATCGTCCGGTATTGTGCAATTTATCTTTACTGTAATTTTGCCTAAAATCGAGAGATATTTGCTTCATTGCATTGATATGTGATTTCAATTCTCTCCAGGTGGTGTTCACGTGTTCACGTGTTGACGTGGAAACACTGACCACGAGTTCAATGTTTCCAACTGCACATAAATTCCCCTATTTTCTATTTCAGAACGAATAATCTTAAAAAAATCAACATTTCTATTTCCAATTTACGATTTTTGTTTAATTGCGTATTATATTACTTGTTTAGGGTTTGTAACTGCAAGGAATGTGAAAGAATGAAATAAATTCACAAGAGCGTTTTCGTTTAGGAAGAAAAACTGTTGCTAAGTTGGATACTATTTGTGCACTCTGAAGCGTTATGTTGCCAAATTTACGAATTCAGGACTTCGAATTTTTTCAGGGCGGTCAATTAAGATGTTGCGAAGAGTACGTATTCCATCACATCACCAATTGCGTTCTCCCTAAACATCTGGGCCTGCATTTTTGGTGACATGTTATTCGGGACCCATGTAGTTTCTAATAGACTTACGGGACAGGTGTACAGACGATTTCTGCCGAGCAACCTGCCTGCTATCTTGGAAGATGTTCCACTGAACATACGTCAACAAACGCACTACATTCATGATGGTGCTCACACACACTTTATTCTTGTTTCCCGCAGGTACCCTAATCGAAGGTATCCTGGTCGGTGAATTGGTAGAGGTGGATCAATTGCTTGGCCTCCACGCTCATCCGATTTAAACCTCTTCGATTTCTACTTGTAGGGCCATTTGAAATCACTGTTGTATTCGTCTGCACTGGCAGATGTGAATACTCTCAGCAATCGCATTGTAGCAGGTTGTGAGACAATACGGAACAGGCCAGGCATTTAAGAGCGTATTCGAGTGGCCATGCGACGTTGATGTGCGGCCTGTATTGAGGCCGGGGGTAGCTATTTTGAACATCTCCTCTAGGGTACTGTGAAGAACTAAGTGCCATAGACCAAATGTGGAAGATAGACAAATTCCAGTAAGCACCTGTTGTGACAGCCTATAACTCGGAAACCAATCATTTCCGGACCTATGTTCATATAAACTTTTTTCATTGTTTACATGTAAGGAACACGCTCCTGAAGTTATGCCACCTACTTCTGGGACATCCTGTATTTTTAAAACAAAAAATATATAGCATAAATAATGTGCAACGGCTCTCCATGATGGCCCTATATCACGTTGTTTCTGTTTTAAAATAAAGGCAAATGTACTTTGAGTGATTTGATGCATTGTCCTATACAGCATACAAATGCCTATAAGACATCCATTGGATATCTCTTGGATATTCGTGTCAGAAATTCTGAATATACAATAGATATCCACGAATATCAAATAGACATACATTGGATGTTGCCGGATCACTGTTGGACATGTTTTGGACATCATGTGGGACGTTATCTGGACATTATTTTTTGACTTGGACATTTTTTGCACGTACTGTTGATATTGTATGGATACGAGAAGTAAATTTATTAGACTACATTTGGATCTTATCTGGACGTCTACTATGAAGAGGTTTTCTCGGGAAAACCTATTCATCATAAAAGCTTCAAGAGCCGGACCCTGTTACCGAGTGGTTAGCACATCGCGCTGCGACGCGTAGGGCCCCGGGTTCGAATCCCGCTCGGGCTTGGTTGTTTGTGAAGTTTGGGAATGTTCATTCAACAATTTCATCATTTCATCACTCATCCCCATCTTCGCAAATTAGCCAAGAGGCACAAAACGCGAAGTAAAATAAACTCAATCAATCAATCAAAAGCTTCAAGAATTATTTCAACGTCTACTAAGGTTAAAAACCATGAACATAATGCATATTCATTTACAGTATGTTACAGGTAGAATAGAAGATGTGGTGTTGAAGCAAGATTGAGAAATCCGATCTCCCAGGCTGCCTAATAATGTAAGGCATCTCTGACGATCGAATAGGTGAGTGTGAAGAGAAATATGGGTAAAAATACTCAAAGATGGAATCATTTTCGTGTAGCGAGAAGCGTAGAGCAAAGTAGGAATATAAGTAATAGCAACGATGAGAATGATAGATCAAGTGATGAAATACCAGCGAGAACAATAGCATGCCTTACCTGGAATTCTAACCCAAGATCATTGACTTCGCAACATCCTCAATGCTGATAACCAAACATCTTACAATGGAGAGAATTCCTCTTCATTATTTTAGCGTGAACGCGCTACAAGAAGCGTTTGTTAGCAAGATGTATGAGGGGGAGGAACAGTGAATGTATTGACTGATAGGATACGATATTACATGTCACGTAGATAGTGCTTGATAATGGAAATTGCACAGCAAGGACTAAGAGGCTTGGGGGTGTTCACAATCTAATGCCATCGGCAAGCAATTCAATTAGCTTTGTCAACGGATGAAAGCCACGCTGTGCAGTGCAATAATGCACCTGGTGATGATGCATTGTAGTGCATTGTTCATTGTTCTCTGGCAAGAAACTTAGTTGTTCACTGAATTTGTAACCGCAGGTTACAAGTTTTTCTAGCAATGGAATGACAAATCACAAATCATGTACACAAAACAGTGAAAGTTTGAAAACCTATTCTTCTAACTATACTAATGTCCAAAATTAAAGCAACAAACGGAAATTCTTTCCAGTGTGTCCATTTGACCACATAATACGATCAGGTGATAGTAATATTTATGATCTCATAGACAACTGGTTTAATATATAAAATGAACTAACTTTCATGTGCCAGGATTTATCAACAAAAAATCACGATAGCAAGAGTTTAAACTTGGCAAATTTATCAACAAAAAAAATCACACGAGGAAAGGATTCCTGTTTGTTGCTTTAATTTTGGACACTAGTGTATTTGTACTCTTTTTCAGTTTGAACTAATAATGAAATGACAACAAGAACATTATCTTCGAGCTCATAATGCATATTAAATAAAAATTCTACTTAAAGTGATCAATAATTTTGAATGACTAGCAGTGGTGTTTAAAAGTTAATTATTAAAAGAAATATGAGAAAATTTCAGATATAAGAGAAAGGTGACATATTATTTTCATCAAGGTTTGTTTTCATTGATTGATTGATTTTGTTGTTTAAGTGCACTAAGGCTAATTGGGACTGGACCTACAGTTTAAAGTGGAATCCGAACCACTATGTGCCTCCACAAGGTATCCAACACGGGATCTCTTGATTACAAGGCGACGACGGGGAGGCCCAAGGGTTTGTTTCAAACCAACATTATTCTTAAATTGGACAACTGATATTGGACCCACAGTTTGAAGTAGGTTCCGGATCACTGTGCAGTATGTCTCCACCGGGAATCCAACTCGGATCCCTTGATTACAAGGCGACAGGGTAACCACTACATAATGGAAAAGGCTCGATTATTACTTTCTTCGATAAATATGAAACATCTTGCACGAGCACAAAAGTAACAATGTTGAGTTATGATGACTTTACGATGTGAATTTATGACCTTGCATGTCTAAAAGAACATCTGACATTAGTAAAAAGAAAACAGTTAGTAAAAAAAGTTATATATATGTAAAATGAATACAGTACTGATAATATTGAAATCTAGTTTTACACGTGTATTCGGTTAAAGTTGTGTTTCAAACTTATGCACATATTGTACATAAAAATAAATACCTCCCACTTTTTTGCACTTAAAAATATACCGGCCCAGTTCATTCCCCTGTAAACTCTACTGATCACCTACGAACCAGACAGTTCACTGGATCTCTTTCACACGTAAGCTATGCATCACATGGAGGACTCGTTAAGCAATCTGTTGCTGTGGAAACGGTAAATACGAAAGAGAAAAAAAAACAGCCAAAGCGAATCGTACACATTAAGTAGATTACCTGCGCAGATTTAGTTACCAATTGCATAGGGCTTTTGGCTAATTTTTAAAATAGAAAATCCAATTGAAGATTAGAAGGAAGAGGCCTGTTGGTTTTATCAGCTTCTCGTGTTGTTCGTATCTCTGTACATGTTACTGAGTTGGTTATCAAGAACCTTTAGAGCACATGTGTTGTTTCCCACCAATAAGCTCTGTGTAATAGTTCTACACGAAAATGTTCGTTGAAAAATGTTTATAAAGTAGATTTTTTATGGGACGTAGTTGTGACGAGAGATTCCCGGGAATCTGTGGAGCAAGCAAACGAAATCAGGTCTGTGCGCAAGATGTCTCTCAACAAATGAACGCATGAGAGGAGATGTCAGCCGTTTGCAGCAGCGCGCACTGCTTTCCTCCACCTACTCGCTTTCTCCCCTTCTCTACCGTTATGCGTGGACTTGTTGCACAGATTCCACAGGTTAAGTTAATAAAAATAAAAATGTATGCATTTTATCTGCATACGAATTAGTGTGCCTAAATCTTAGGCACTCAAAGGCGTATGGTTTCAGTCTAATCTCTGGCTTCGTTTAAGTTCGGCGGAAAAAAATAACTCTCGATTATACAAGGAATCCTAAATAAGCATATTTTCATTATTTAATTTTAGTACTTGGTGTACCCTCCAGAGGGGCGGACTCCCTGGACCCCACCACTCTAAACAGGTCCTTGGCAACAGCGGAAGCAAACCACATGACACATGAAGATTGACGTGAATGATCTAGATGTAATTCTGTACTCAATATTACAGCGGTTTTCTTCTAAATGTTAGAGCTTTTAGAAAAAAAAGTGTTTACTAACAGAGGTGTTAATTTTACTTCGCTTTTCTGTCACTTTTTGCTACTCGCAAAGATAAGGATGAGTGATGATAATATGAAATTGATGAAGGAACAGGGGTGTAAGGGGTGACCTTCCACGTAGGCGCCCAAAAGTCAACCTCACTTCCACGTAGTACACCCTGGACTACATTTTGCAGACGAACGAGGCTCTGGCGACTGGCACTATGGCCAGTATAATGTTCTGTGTGTTGTCCTGTTTTTTGTGCTTATGTGTGCCGAGTGTCCCTTTGCAGCTACAGCTTTTAACGGAAGTCATAATCTTTTAATATTTTAGAAACACGACACTGCAATTATGCTATTTTAGTTATGGTAAGGGGCTGGACCCCGTATAACGTGACGGGTGCAAAATAACCTTTAACTTCAAAATTAAAAAACAAATAAAGGAACAATCAGAAAGAACACCCGGAGGGCCTTCTCGATGACGTAGTATTAACGTCGTTGACTTGTAATGAAGGAGTCACGGTCTCAAGGCACATACTGGTTCGGATCGTACTTCAAACTGTAGGCTCAGTCTCGACCAGCTTTTCTGTGCATAGAGTGGACTTAAACAGACTTAATAAATCAGAAAGCAAAGATCACCCACGTACAGGCCGGAATTCGAACTCGGGACCCATGACGTCGTAGAGCGATGGGCTAACCACTCCGCCACAGAGGTCAGCTTCAGCAGGACAGATTAATCAGCATTATCATTCGCCTTATTAGGCCGTAAATAGCCAGTAGATACCATTCAGTTGAAAAGATTTTATCAGCGCACTACATTCTTTCAAAATGATACATATAGTGATAAATAGGTCTCGGAAGTTGAGGAAAAATCCTTTTTTTCCTAGTGTCCGAAGACGAGGCCCAACATAATATATGTCCATTTTGGGTCATTGTAGGCCAGAAAAAGGTGGGTTTTATTTGTCCTTTTTTGCCTTTTTTGGCTTATTGGTCCTTTTTTGGCCTCTTTTTATGTCTTAACGGCTTTTTTTTTGCAACTTCACCTTATTCCGACTACGTTTTTACTGCCCATTCTCAATTCGAATCATCATCAGTTGTAATGACCCCGAGTTTGTCATTGCTTCATGGTTTTATATTATTATTATTATATTTTATATTATTATTATTAGTATTATACAGTTAATAATTCATATATATATTCATAAATACATTAATGCGTTCAGCCAATTTTGTAATATGGCCGCCTTTATAATCAAAATTATACACATATCTACAAGTATGAATAGCGGCAATTTTAAACAATTTATATAGATTCAAAATTAATAGATTGATTTGCTTTGAAATGTTCTAAATATTGTTGTAAGTTTCATTTTAATTAAGTTAGTGAAGCCTAAGTTAATAATTTCTGAGTTAAATTCTTTATATCTATTTGCTGTTTCATGTTTCTGGCAAACGCATTCGATTCTCTTATATTTTGAAAGCCATTGTTGATTTATTTAAACTCTTGTGGTGTGAGAAGATCACGCGCTTTTCATTGCATTGTTGCCACCACATACCTAAATTCACTGTGCCAGATTACTGTACATTTCTAATATATTACTGTTGGCTTTTATCAACTTACTAGTATTAAAAGCTATTGTGTCTGGTAACACTGTGTAACTGAGGAGGTGTTTTCGCCTTCCAGAAAAACGGTTAGGAGTTGCGCGGAGAGATTTGAAGTAGCAAGAGGTGCTTCGCGTTAGGAAAAGATAGGCTTACGCATCTCGTGGTGTACCGTTCGAAAGTATTTTAATTGTAATTTTAGTCTTACATGATATACGTGCGTGTCTATAATAAACGTAAAGTTGAACATATTCCGGTTTTTCTTTATTTCGAAAGTGTATTTCGTACTTGTGGATACCTGCATCTGGAGGACAACCTCGTGGGTTGTCATTGGACTTCACCTGTGGATCCAAGGGGAAGGAACGCAGTAACTTAGCCCGATCCCTGGGATTATACAGCATGCTCTGCTGAGCTTATAAGGTAAGTGTACTTGTGAAGTGTACCGCTACACGCGACATAGCACAGTTCATCAAATCTTAAACATCCTTTCTGTAGTAAAGAAATAAAAAAAGAGACAAATAAATATATTTGAACCAATCTCTGAAACGAGAGAAAAACATTTTTGGACGACTGAAGCAGGTACAGTTCAAGATCCTTTAACCGGAACTTGTCTGACTTTCTCTCTCTCTTTTTTTTTTTTTTGAAGCTTTCAGCACGGTGTATACTACCAGACAGCACACGCCTGCAAATATCTCAAGGTGCCGCGCAGAGGGAGGGGGTGGGGAAGTTAAAACTGAAGTTATTAATTATTTGGATCACATATATACGTCCTTTTTTATATTTTTAGGTATTTGATATGACTTTTTTTTGGCAATTTATAAGCATTCAACTTTCGAGTCCTAGTGATAAACTAAACAAGGTCTCTCAACCGCTGAAAGTTACGTCATGAAAGAGAAGGCCTCGTCCAATCTTTGAGTGGCGCCACAACATTCCTTTAATGTAATATATAACGTTACATCAAGAGCGACGGATGGACAAAAAATTATATTCTTTCGGTATTGCGTTACAAAACATACTCATGGGAATTTAACAAACCCGAAATGATCGTGCTCAAAGGTATCATGTCATCGTCAGTGGCGTAATGGCATGGAGCTAGAGGGAGAATTAACTTGGGCGGGGAAATTTGCGCGTCAGTTCCCTTGGCAAATAAGAGACCGCTGTGAAGCTCTTGTCGCATCAAAACTTCATCAAGGATAGCGATAAGGGGGTCGGATGACTGACAAAGATGAAGCTGGCTGATGCAGCCTCGGATTTCTTATCATTAATACAACAAAGCATGGTTTGGGGATGCTATCTCAGTGTAAAATCTCTTGGAGACATGTCATCTCGTGGTGGATTCATGTGTAAAGAGAATAAAGCAGAATATTTGCAATGCAATCCTCTATTTTCGTGACAGATAAAACGATAATTATTATTTTCAAAAAATAAAAAAAACAAACTAAAAGCAAACATTAAAATAACAAACAATCACTTCCTGATCCAAAATACATATTCAAATCATTCGCTTTTCCACCACCAACTCTACTGAATTCTCATTTCCTATGTACAATCACCTGCAATAATAAATGGGACAACTAGATCCTAAAATACTCACTTCTCTGCAAGGCGTTATGTGTGTTGCCTAACTCTATGGCGATGGCCAAGTTTGCTATCGAAATATCGCACAAGGCCGTGAAGTAATAAGCGAGCTTTCAGACCGAAGCGACACAGGGCACGAGCAACATGAACCATTTCAGTCTATATTCACCTCGTATAGGTGAACAACAAACCGAAGCGACACACTGCACACCATTGAGGCTCGGTCTGAATGACATGCAAGCTACACACGCAGCTCGATCTGTTGCTTAGGTTCTAAATTTTGCATTTATTATTTTGCATTTCCAAAGGACAAGTGTCTCATGTCGTCTCTCGGGTGTCTCTTCGGTCTGAAATCTCCCTCAGACAAATGCAACAAGGGCGTTTGATTCATTGATTGTTTGATTTGATCTATCTTTCGTCGCTTGTCTGCCACTTTTGCCCAATGGCGAAAGTGAGGATGAGTGATGATATCATGCAATTGATGAAGGGACACTCACAAACATCAATGCCGAGATTCAAACCCGGGACTCCTGACGTAGCACGCTGTTCTATCCACTCCACTACGAAGTCCGACATTAGTTGACTGAATTAGGAAACTTGTAAGTATCTTTCCTTACAATTTTTGCTAATCGCGACGATGATGATGAGTAATGATAAGGTGAAACTGACACTCACAAAGAACACCCGTGCCCAGGCCGGGACTCGAACGCCAGGCCCCTAGCGTAACCACAAGATAGGCGATTTCCAGTACCGCTTCATGCTGAGACATTGAAAAATTCTGTACCGAAATCACCCACCACGAGAATTTAACAGGTGGCAGTCAGGTGCTCTACCGAGTATGTGCTTCAACTGGTTATCGAACCCGGGACTCCTTGATTACAAGGCGACGACGATTACACTGTGCCATCGCGGGGGGCACGTTAATGTGTTATTGAAGTCAACATATATGTGTTAATTGGCACGTTTTAGGTTATGTGTGTAATAGCTACTAGACAAATACAGTAAAACCTCGTTAATCCGGACCCCAATTAGCCCGACTTCGCTTAATCCGGACAGGCAAAAGGAAAAAAAGAAACAGAATGCAAGGTTTTAAATGTGGCTAGAAGCCAACAAGAGAACTTCCCAAATAAGGCCAGTCAACCACTGATGAAATTCTTGTTGTGTATTTGAAACACACGCAGATCTCACACAAGGTGTCGAATACATTATAAATGATATGCACGCATAAATCAACATTATTTAATTAATCACAAAATGCCATTCAACAAACTATAATGAACGCCATTTATACAAGACAAAACACAATCTGTTTTTAACAACATGTTGACAACTTCAAAGGTTTTATAAACCATACAGACTATTAACGCAATAAGCGTCACACATACGACAATTCTGTTTCCGCAGACTTTGTACTGTACTGTATAGTGTATTTAGGCCTACGCCCTTTAAATCCACCATAATAAGTGTGTTTTGTTGTTATCAACGGAATTTTAATGAGCTTCCTACTGTTCTTTTAGGTTATTTCAGTTAATCCAGACTTTCGTTAAAACGGTCAACTTATCCCTCCATTAGTCTGCATTAACGAGGTTTTACTGTAGTGTTGTTTTAAAGAGGTAAAAAGAAACACGCGTACAATCGTTATTTTTTTGCAATGTCCGAATCTAGTTCTGCACATTCCAGCAGATTTCAACGAATAATTAAAAAAATAACTATTCATTTTGTTCATCTATTGGTCTTCTAAAGAAAGGCAAATTGGGAAACTGAGAGCTGGAGACAGGAAAAGCACAGGAACCTATTAATCTGTTAAAGGAGCGACGGGTACGATTGCCCGCTGGCATTTCCCATCCGGGTCCTTCAATTGACAAGCATGAAAGGAGGAAGCAAATGTTTTCCGATGGAGAGCAAAAGATTTCGAAAGAAGGAAACAATTTATAGAATTTCCTAGTGCTGCTTTTTGCTAAAAGGAAAAGGTAGAATTTTCCGCTCTCTCGTGGAATATTTCGAGAATATTTGCATGAATTTTCCTTAAAGGATGCGAGTTTTGGGGAAGGAAAGCCGGATCTGGGTGATGTAGTCCTGAAGTATTGGTCTTTCTGGAGCTTCAAAGAGCCTACGTCTTAAAGAGATCGACGCCTTCAATATTTTTCGCTACTGCCGCGAAATTGACTACATTTTCACCTTGTTTCTTTCCCTTAATTTCGACGTCTTCTAGAATATTTATCATTCTCAAAAGCACTCCGCTTGATTGCAAAATTAATCTTTAAGTTGTTTGCATTTGTATAAGCTTGCTTACAAATCCATTTCTGATCCTTTGTGACAATAAATTACCCTTATTCTCTTCTCGGCAGAGTAATTAATAACCTCCTTACTTTAATTTGATTTGATTTTTGTTACTTAGCGTCGCTTTTCTGCTACTCTTGTCTTATTGCGACGATGAGGATGAGTATGATACGATGAACTTAATTGATGAAGAGGTAGTCACAAACATCTGATTGATTGATTGGTTGATTTGGTTTGTTTTACTTGGCTTTTCTGCAACTTTTGGCTAATCGCGAGGATGAGGATGAGTGATGAAATTGATGAAAGGACGCTCCCAAATACCCAGGCCGGGATTCGAACCCGGATCTCCTGGCAATCTCGAAGTTGGGAATGATTGGTGATATGAAGATGAAGGGACATGCACAAGGAACATATATGCCGAGGCCGGAATACGATCCAGGTTCTCGACTTTGTAGCGCGATGTTCTAAACACCTCCTACTTTAGATTTATAAATGTACGTTATTTTGGGATAATTGCACAAGTACTTGTCTTCAAAGTTTCAAAATGTCGCCGTTGGTTGCTTAATCATTCCAGACTTGATATGAGTCGCGTCGATTACGATTGTCTTTTTCTTCTCCGCACTCTGGCATCTTAATGCTAAACCTTCTATATCAAGGGAAAGTAAACTGCCCTTAGGCCAGTTTTGGCACCCAATTGCCGTTACTGACGGCGATAACGTACGTTCTTCCATAAAACCGTAATGAGTTTGCCAAGTTACACACAGAAAAGAAAATGCATCAGCTGAAACAAAAAATGCATAAACTCTCTAGCTCAGACCAAATGTAAAGGGTGTTCCATTAATTTGGAACGATATGAAATGTGAAATAAGGTTAAGTGTTTAATGTTTTTCTTATTTTTCTTTCAGATTTAACAACTTCAGTCTTTGGCAATTGCAACCATGGAAAGATTTACAATTGAGCAACGTGTTAAAGTTATCGAAGAGTATTACGAAAATGGACGTTCAAACAGAAGTGCATTTCGGGCACTTCGCGATTTTTTTGGTCAACATAATCGACCAACCGAGAGTGCAATTGTCAAAATTGTTCGTAAATTCAAACAAACTGGGTCGGTGGCAGATGTGAAAACGCCAATGCGTGCTCGTTTACGCCGTTCAGCTGAGAACATTGCTGCAGTGCGCGAGAATGTGGCCACGAATCCAGACACCTCTATTCGTCATCGCGCGCAGGAATTGAACCTCTCCACAACAACGCTACATCGAATTTTGACAAAGGATCTGTCTCTACACGCTTACAAAATTCAATTGACACAAGATTTGAAGCCTGCTGACCATTTGAAACGCCGTACATTCGTCACTTGGATGCACAAGGAAAAACAGGCCGATGATGATTTTTCGCAAAAAATCATCTTTAGTCATAAAGCCCATTTTCATCTTGATGGGTTCGTTAATAAGCAGAATTGTCGCATTTGGGCTGATGAAAATCCAAAGAACATTGTTGAAAAGCCACTGCATCTACAAAAGGTCGCTGTTTGGTGTGCATTTTTTGCTAGCGGAATCATTGGCCCGTATTTCTTCGAAAATGAAGCCGGAAATTCTGTAACGGTCACAGGCGAGCGATACCGTGACATGATAACCAACATTTTATGGCCTGAATTGAATGCGATGGGTGTCGAAGATTTGTGGTTCCAACAGGACGGCGCCACAAGCCACACAGCCAATGCAACAATGACTTCACTTAATGAGAAGTTCCCAGGTCGCATCATCGTTAGAAACAGCGATGTCAATTGGCCACCACGATCGTGCGACTTGACCCCATTAGATTTCTTCCTTTGGGGTTATCTCAAAAGTAAGGTCTATGCCAACAAGCCAACAACAATTCAACAACTGAAGGATGAGATAATAAGGCATATTGGTGAGATCGACGAACAACTATGCAGAGACGTCATCAAAAATTTTGACCATCGAGTGGACGTGTGCCGCCGAAGCCTTGGCGGACATTTGGCCGATATTGTTTTTCACACATAATTGTCATGCCTCTAATAACATGATCCAAAAGTGAAATCAATAAAGTTTCACCAATAACACCGTTTTATTTACTGCTAACTTTGATCCGTCTTAATAGCTACATCGAGAGAGATGCAGAAACGCATCAGTTGATTCATTAAAATACAGATCCGCACACAAGGAATACTCATTTGCATCATATCATTCACTTTCGCGTTATCTTTACAAGTGGTCCACAAAATGCATCAATGCTTAGACGTCAGTGCCCACCCACAGGATTTCTCTGGAGCAAGACCGCGGATATCGGCATAGAAGGAGGAGGGGGATTAGAGTGGACTGAGCGAAGCAGTCCACGATGCTGCGAAGGCTGGTCACTGCTGTTGTTTTTCCTCCAAACCCAATACCATTCCCTCTCACGTATTCATTGGTGGAGCCGTCTCGCGTCACTACTTGCGCAGAGACTTGTTTTCGTTCGCTTCCTCAAGAGATTACCGGGACAGTGTGTATCTGTATACAACCGCTATCTATCTTCTTATAAAAAATGGATGTATGTGTGTATATATGTACATTCTGTATGTATGTTTGTTCCGGCATAACTCTCGAACGACTGGACCAATTTCAACCAAACTTGGTACACATATGACTTACAATCTGGAAATAAATATTGTGGGGGTAAGACACCCCTGGCACCGTTAGAGGGGGGTGGGAAGGGCGTGAAATGTAAACATAATTGAAAACAACCGACATTAGTGTGGAATCCATAGCTTTCGGGGTCGCTAAGATGAATAGTGACACAAACATTGTTGTTTATTATCACGTTTTGAGTTAAATTAATATTAGAGTGAATTTGTAAAAGATTTTACTTTATAATTTGCCTAAAATTATGTGGACAGGCCATGTGGCACAAATGTAAGAGGAAAGAGGAGTTTACAGGATTCTTATTGGGAAACCTGATGGTAAGAGACCTGTAGGAAGGCCAAGACGAAGATGGAGGAACAACGTTGAGATGGAGCTAAAGGAAATTGTTAGGGATGGAAAAGAGTATATGGATCTTGCTCAAGATAGAGACAGATGGAAGGTCTGTATTGCTGCAGCCATGAACTTTCGGATTCAAGAAGGGTAGAGAGTTAGTTAGTTAGTTAATACTGTACTTATACTTTTAAATACCTGTAAATAAAATTAGTTACATTTTACACGATAGTTAGAATTCATTATTATCTTGTCTAATAGAAGATTGGGATAAATAAATACCCGGACAACGTCGGGTAATCAGCAAGTGTAGACATAAATGAGCTGTGAAAGCCAGGATATCAACTCGTTCTTGTTACAAAAATAGAAGTAAAAATTAAAGTGCTCCCCTGTGCTTTGTACCACGCCATGAAGGCGTATATGGGGTGTGGGGTTAGGTCCCCATACTTTCTTCATCTCGGCCGAGCTGAGGGTGATGTGATCAGCACCATGCCCCTGGCCGCCTTTACCCACCCTCCCAGAGTTTCCTCCAGGTATCCACTTTCTACGACGCTTGGTGAGCACCGGAGCCGCTTGAACAGGTATAAAAGGTTCCAGTTCTCCCCCGCCGGGGATTGAACCCGGGTCTCTCGCTTGGTAGTCCCAGTTCTTGTTACAACATTTGAAAATTTCTCGTTTACATTTAGACCGGAGCGTTTTTAAACAATGTTCTACATATAAAACATTTTTTACTTGTATAACTCCTGTCAGTGTTGCTAGCTTTCTCTCAATTTGATTTTTGTCGTGATGAATATTGCAACAAGTGTCGAAAAAATGCTACTACGCTAATGGGAACATTAGTTCAAATTGCATGGCAT
The DNA here is from genome assembly GCF_977018435.1 of Lepisma saccharinum. Classification (NCBI taxonomy): domain Eukaryota; kingdom Metazoa; phylum Arthropoda; class Insecta; order Zygentoma; family Lepismatidae; genus Lepisma; species Lepisma saccharinum. The sequence continues at coordinate 38,633,499 of NC_139245.1, forward strand.
ACGTTGCAAAAAGAGTCACATTCTTTGCCTCGGCAAATTCTTTCAGTATCTTATGTAGACACCGTTAGCGCAAGACGCACAGAGTTGGAAACACTATCTCGCGTTTCACGCAGACTCGCTGTTCAACAGGTCCCTGGATTTTCCTGTAAAATGTGAACACAAAATGAATATTTTTTTATTCGAAGTTGTAAGGACAGAATTCAACGAAACGTGAAATTACATACGGTCAGTTGAAAAGGATGATCTTCATGTGTAGCAAGCTTCTGGTGTATGTGTATTTAAGAAGTTACTGACAGCGCGTGTTTCGTGTGGTTTCTCTAGAATTTGAAAGTATTCTCGCGTTTGTTTGAAACGTGTGCGTAGAGTGTCGGTTTGTAGAGACAGTAGATCTGTATGCATGTGTAAGGACTATCTGAATCTGTTCTTATCTAAACGTACTTTTTATCCTCGTTTATATAATGGGTTCAAAACGGAGAAACTTTCCTTGTGACAACACTCGCAGATTCCACATTTACCTTTATTCCATACAGATTGTTGTACGGTGGTAGAAAAAAAATACTTCCCCTATAAGACTACTGGTATTAGAGCTCCATGGGGGAAATACTTTTTCCATGACTGTACGTGTTCTCCAAAAAATGAACGTACACGCCCAAATTCAATTGAATATAAATACAAATCTTGAAGGGGAACATTATTTAACTCCTTTATTAGTGGCATAGAAACTTAAGGTCATATTTCGACAATGCCTTGAAATAACCTTTCGTCAATTTTCAACAGAGAAAATCACAGTCAGTTTTAGCTGTAAAACGTAACAATAAATGGAGAAGGTAATTGCATCGTAACAAATGATACAATAAGTTTTACGAAAGTGTGCTTTTCAGCACAAGAATATCAAGCAGTATACTCGCTTGATAATTAACTCACATTTCCAGTAGACAATTCGGAAAGTCGAAGGTGGGGAAATGTCATCTTGTGAGATTATGTAAGTAAAGTAAAAGTAAAGTGCTCCCCTGTGCATAGCACCACGCCATGAAGGCGTATAGGGGGTGTGGGGGTAACGCCCCACACTTTCTTGATCCGGTCTTGAGTGGGAGTGATGTGATCAGCATCACGCCCCTGACCGCCTTTACCCCCCAGGGTTTCCCCCAGGTACCCATGTTTTTCGACGCTGGGTGGGCGCCGGGGCCGCTTCCAACGTTAGAAAAGTTCCCGGATTTGAACCGGCCGGGGATCGAACCCGGGACTGGATCGTCATTCCAGCAGCATGTAGGCAACCATACTTACAGTAGTGTCAAATGGGTTGTCTAACGTTCAGGATATTGTTGTGTTTCTAGTTAACTAGCATGCATAAGGCCCGTTTAACACAGAAACATATAGCTTAGCATTTTTGCTAGTATTAATACTTCCAAAAGTCTTACAGCATTTATTATAGCAGAAAATACTTTACACGGAAGAATTTCCTGTAACATACCGGTTAGCATTTTCTATTGCGATTCTAAGCGTGCAGATAATATATACAGCGCGAAAGGCATACAAGATACTCAATGTTTACAATTGAAAGAAATAAAACATTATTCCATGCGTGCACGTTATAAAGTATGCATTTAACGAACTCCATTGGTTGGTACCTAAAACATTATTATAGGAAACGTTACATCTCTTCGTTGAATACTTTTCGACTTTTAAAAGTGATACGTTATTTACATCTCACGCGGCCGCCATTGCAGATGCACTCGTGACCTAGAGCTCGCTTCTGATTGGTTATGCTACGAAAAATGCTACGGAAATAGCACCGATTCTATCCTTGAGAAATACCATGCCACCTGAAATGCATATGATTTTTCACTTTACATGGTAGCATTTTGGTCATGAATGAATGTAAAGAAAATTGCTCTCGTCTAAAGTCGGCTTGAAACGAGTTGTCCTTCGCAAATTTTATTTTCCAAAATTCAATGGTTAAACAAAATCAGTAAGTATTTTTTTTATTATTTAAAATAATATTTAGTATATAACTGTAGATGAAAGTTAATATTAGGGTATATTAAATACTGAAATATTACGAATTCCCTGGAAAGTACAGAATTAATTGCGCCCAAAGGTAAATAGAAGCAGTTCGTCTATTTTAATCATGAGCATGTGGAACGGATAATGGAAACAGGTTCCGTGAAAGTCCTCTCTTGCTTAAACAACATTCAAGTTTCACACATATGAACGTCACCGGTAAAATACTTTAAGAGGGGATGTTACGAATTGTAACAGATATCGCAAAACATAATAAAGCGAGCAATAATTAACAAAACAAATGAAATATTGATCTGCAACTTACAGCCTTGTTTCGTGCAAGGTTGTTTATATCTACTTCCCCTTTCGTGCTAATTTCGTCTTCCGCAGTCGGATAGTAAAAAAATATAGGTTTCTTGTATTTATCTATTGTACAAGCTTCTTTTAACAACGCACAGGAAATAGATAGGAAGCGAGGAAACTACTTATTTAATTTGATTTTGATTTGATTTGCTTTTGTCCACTTTTGGCTAATTTGCGAAGATGGGGATGAGTAATGATATGATGAAATTGATGAATGGACACTCACAAATATCCATGCCCAGGCCAGGATTCGAACCCGGGACCCCTGGAGCCGAAGCGCGCTGTGCTAACCATTCTGCCACCGATGTCGGCAGCTGAAAAGTTGAATTTAGTATCTTAACAAAACTAGAACAGCGACAATGAAACACGAAACGAAATTATAATTTAAGATGTTGTTGAAGAAGAAAATGCAGAGAATGTTAAATACAAACAAAAAGGACGAAATGGGAGATAAAGGAAATGAAGGAGGAGGAACTGAAAAGAACACGAGAGAAAAAGAAAGAAGATTGCAGAGAGGTACGTAGAACGAGGCAACAAAGAAGAGGTAGCCAGCGATCCGAATACTGCTTCAAACGAGAATACCTGTTCCGGTGTGGACCAGGAGCCGTTTCCCGATCGCTGCCTCCCAAACAATTTAGAGGGAATTACCTTCCGGATCCCTCTCTTCGTTGATCCGGACTGAGGAGAAACGGCAAGGACCTTCTGGCGGGAGATAGTCCCATGTTCCCTCGGGAGCCCTGCTTGTCTGTGGACCTTTTCACTTGGAATAGTTTAAGAATTGGTTTCAATATTCCTCCACTATCCCAGCACCGATTTATGAAATCGAAAAAAGTTTAATTGAGTTCTAAAATGTATAATTATTTGCAGCTAATGTTTAGAAATTAATAGCTTTGTCTATGATTTACAGAAAATCATACTTCTTCAGCTGAACGTACTTCAAATAGACTGTCGATCTCCGTGACGGAGTGGTTAGCACAGCGCACTATGACATCAGGGATCCCGGGTTCGAATTCGTGCCAGGGTATGGGTGTACATTGTGAGTGTCCTTTCATCATATTACTGCTCATCCTCATCGTCTCGATTACCCAAGATGGCAGAAAAGCGTTGTCCTAATTCATTCAATCAACTGAATTAAACTAGCTGTGATACGTGGTGCATACTGAAAGTCGTGATCAACTTTTCATTTCAGACGTAAATGTTCACGTAGAGCGAAGCGCTGCATAAGACAGTTAAAGCCATATATTGTGACAACATACACTTGAAGGTGGGGTGATCGCTGGAGTAGCGAGTAGTGAGTAATGGCTCCGTTTGACACGTCGTTTCGCCAGCGTGCAGTGATTGAATTCCTGTTTGTGGAAGGTGCATTGGCATCAGATATCCACCGCCGATTGCAGGAAGTGTATGGTGATCAGTGCAGGGCTGCCAGTAGCATCAGCCGATGGATAAAACATTTGAGAGATGGGAACACAGACATCAGCGTCCAGGAAATCATCCAGGGGAACAGGCGTGTTTCGGTTAAGGAACTTTCACACATCGCTGGAGTAGGGCAGTGTTATCCAGTAGATTATATGTGTACTGGGTTACCGGAAAGTATGTTGCAGATGGGTGCCACGGGATTTGAATGCGGCACAAAAACGAAACAGAAAAGATGTATGAGTAGTGCAGATTGGGGAGTTCACCAACCGAAAATGGGGCTCGGTGGGGCTCGGTGGGGCTCGCCAAACCTCAAAAACTCACTTTCTCTCCACGTTCCGCGCCTTATTTATTGCGCTGACGATGTTTCACAGCGTAGAAAACAGCACCAAAACATCAAAAACTCACTTTGATTATTTGGAGCTCACCAAAACCTCAAAAACTTATTTTTATTAATTGAGGTTCACCAAACCTCAAAAACTCTTATTTTCTCTCTATGTTCAGCGCCTCATTTATTGCGCTGACACAACGTGATGAGTAAATAATGCAGTTTCTTATTCTTGAAGGATGAATGCACCTTATCGTAATTTTCCAAGCCCCGGTCAAATGTTTGTATATCGTGACCTTTGTAAACCTCTCTCTCGGGAACGATGTGCCACACACACGCGCGTGCACGCCTATATTGTGACGCAAACAAACAAACAAATAATATTTTTTTTAAGATTCCTGGCCCCTAACCCCACTTCCGGTTGCCATTTTGGATTTCCGAGCATAGGTTCTATTCATATTTTTTCTCACATATAGGCGTACGTGATGAATCCGCAAACAGATTTTTCCTAAGTCTTACTGTTTCCAAGATAACCCCACTTCCGGTCGCTATTTTGGATTTCCGATCATAGCTTCTATTCATACTTTTTCTCACATTTAGGTGTACACGATGAATCACCAAACAGATTTTTCCTAAGTCTTACCGTTTCCAAGATAACCCCACTTCCGGTTGCTATTTTGAATTTCCGAACATAGGTTTTATTCATATTTTACTTACATATAGGCGTTCGTGGTGAATCAACAAACAGATTTTTCCTAAGTCTTACCGTTTCTAAGATAATCCTACTTCCGGTCGCTATTTTGGATTTCCGAACATAGGTTCTATTCACATTTTACTCATGTATAGGCGTACGTGATGAATCCGCAAACAGATTTTTCCTAAGTCATGAATTGGAGGGTTCTATGGCAACCTATATTAATTCTCGTAAGAGAACAGAAAACGCACACACACACAAAAAAAAAACAACAATACTGTGGTCACTACAACAAATAGTCTTCTTCAACCCCTATCCAACAAACCAAAAAAAAATCATCATCCTAACTAGAACCATGTAACTAACATTGTGATGACTCATATTAAATACCTCTTAATTGTATTACTTATAAGGGTATACTATTGCACAACGTTTTTGCAACAAGTTATTACGTAATATTGTGATGACTCATATCTAATGCCCTTCGTTGTATTAACTATAAGGGAGTAAACTATTACACAACATGTTGCAACAAGTTATGACGTAATGTGATGAGTCATATCTAACGTGGCGTCTTCTGATTGGTTAATTATTACAGGTGTTTTCAATACGGTCCGCGCTTTTATTATATAAGACGGCATATACTGCAGATTAGTCAGTCTCGTGAGAGCAGCCGAAGAGTACGGACGTCCTGTTGCAGCGCTCCTTGTTTTTGTAAAAAAAATAGGTATTTAACTTTTTTTTGAAGCTACATACCATCTATTATTTCAAGTTCAAAGGTGTTTCACGTGGTTTTTCATAGTAATTTCGACCAGATTGAATTTTGACGTGATCGTGCATTTTCTATTTCACCTCAAGAAATTCTATATAAATAACATACCTGAAAATTGTATCGCTATATACTAGATTTTTTGATTTCTGTGATTTTCGAAAAAGCAATGGCATCCACCACCAGTTTGAATCGTAAAAATGATAAAACTGAATGTGTTACTTGTGGGAAGCTAATCTCAAGGAACAATTTATCGGTACACAGGGCAAGATGTAGCGAAACAGGTTCGAGAATTAATCGTTCGTTACCTTCTAAGTCTTGTGCTCGATGCGGAAAGATGATCAGCATTACAAATTTAAGTAAACATCTCAAAATTTGCAAACCATCGACCGAACGAGGAACAGTGAAAAGAAAAATCGATGATCCAGGAACCGAAGCTTCCACTTCCAAGCAAATTAAATTATCGAATGAACGCAAACCAATTAGATCTGCATTCAACGACCAACTCCAGGATTTTTCAATTAAGTCAGAACCAGGCCGTGACATCCTTAGTTTCTTGGATGAAACGAAAACATCTGTACTAAATATTTTGAAAGATAAACTTGAAAACAACTCTATAAAAGTATACGTTGTTCTGTTTTCTGAATACGAGAAAGTTGATGGCACAACGAGTATTTTTATCATCGTACAAAAAACCAGACACTTTATTTTGCTGACGTCGAAAATTTGGACAACTTCTATTATAAAGTTTCCAACGAGCTGGTTAAGAAACACGACGGTTTCGAGGCTAAAGGGTCGGGATGGTTTCTGTGTGGAAGTCCTCACACGTTAACCGTTTACGTGAACCAATTCTCGCCTCTTCGCGCTTCCAGCTACGTTCCTCTTCCACCGAACATTCAACACAAGAGGGCTGTGTTAAATATACAGAACAGCGATAACAAGTGTCTTCTCTGGTGTGTGTTGGCTGCACTGCATCCTGTTCATTGCAAAAATAATCCAGAACGGATTTATCATTACAAGCAATACGAGTCCGAATTTGAAAGTGTAATGTCTGACATCGAATACCCGGTGACATTGTCGGATATAACAAAGTTCGAAAATCGTGCAGGAAAACGCATCGCTATTAATGTATATTCCTTTACGTCAGATAAATATATTGTGCACCCCGTCAGGATAAGCGATATCGACGATGACGATGCTCGTGTGATTAATCTTCTTCTAATTTCCAACGAGGATGTTCATCACTATACGCTAATTTGTTCACTATCACGTTTGGTCAGAAGTCAATCAACCAAGCATGCAAACAACATCGAAGTTTGCCCGAGATGCCTAACCACGTTCGACGATCGAAAACAACTCAATTATCGAAATTACACCGGACGTCAAATTGCTATCGAGAAACTTGCCGAACATAAAATTTATTGCGGTGACAACAGACCGGCTAGAATGTTGATGCCCGAAACGAACGAAGTCGAATAATTCAAAATGCACAAGGCATTGTTGGAACATCCCGCAATCATCGTCGCAGATTTCGAGGCGTTCCTCAAACCACTCTCCTACTGCGAACCGGATCCTGAAATTTCCTCCACAACGCCGTACCAGCTTCATCAACCTAATAGTTTCGGCTATGTTGTTGTGCGACGTGATAAAATAAATGAAGCATATATATACCGCGGGCCAAATGTAATCGAACACTTCCTGGAAAAAATGGTGGAGGAGGTTGAGGTAATTGGTAGCGTACTGCTTACATCAAAACCGATGGCACCTTTAACTGAAAATGAACTTCAAAATTACAATTCCACTGAGGTGTGTCCGGTATGTGATCAAAGTTTCACTGATGAGAACAAAAAAATATTCCACCACGATCATTTCAGCGGAAACTACATAGGTGGAATTTGCAACACGTGCAATCTTAAAATCCAGAAACCTAAATTCATCCCCATATTCTTTCACAACGGAAGCGGATATGATTTTCACCACCTGGTGAGACATCTTGGCTACGATCCGAAACGTATAGGTGTCTTGGCCGAGAATGAAGAACGCTATATTAGTCTCAGCAAGCAAGTGTCGATTCCGGGAACGAAAAATACAATCGAGATGCGCTTCCTGGATTCGTATAGATTTCTCTCTGCAAGTCTGGATGCTTTAGCGAACAAACTCATCGACGATCAATTTAAAATAACTAGAGCTAGTTTTCCCAACGTAGACATAGAACTCGTTAGACGTAAAGGGGTTTATCCTTACGAATATGTTAGTGATAATTCTAAATTTAACGACGACGCTCTCCCACCTCCAAGAGAATTTTACAGCAGACTCAGAGAGAAAGGAATCACGGACGAAGAATACCAACACGCGCAACTCATGTGGGAGAAATTAGAATGTAGGACACTCGGAGACTACCACGACGCATACTTAAAATTGGACGTGACGATACTCGCGGATGTTTTTCAAGCGTTCAGGAAAACGGCAACAAATATTTATCAATTAGATCCAGCGTATTTCTACAGCCTACCGGGATTAGCGTGGTCGGCAATGTTATTCCAGACAAAGGTCAAGCTGGAACTGATATCGGACGTTGACATGTTACTTTTCATCGAAAGAGGGATACGAGGTGGAATGGTGCAATGCGTACAGAGACATGCAAAAGCTAATAACGTACACGTGAAAGAAGATTACGATTCAAATCGAGCATCGAATTACATCTTCTACGCCGACGTTAATAATCTCTACGGACATGCCATGGTTCAGAAACTTCCTTACGGGGGATTCGAATGGTTAGATCCCACTTCGATAGACATTATTAGTAGTATAAATTTGTGCATCTGACTGCAACTCTGATTTCTTGACCAAACGACCACAAAAAGTTGAAAAACTCATTTTCTCTCCCCGTTCCGCGCCTCATTTATTACGCTGACGACGTTTCACGGGTGCAAAAAGGCAGTGATGAGTGAAAGAGGAGCCCTCCTCTTCTCCTCCTCTCCTCTTCTCATCTTCTCATCTTCTCATTTTCTCATTTTCTCATCTTCTCATCTTCTTATTTTCTCATCTTCTCATCTTCTCATCTTCTCATTTTTTAAGGACCAAATGTTTGTAGATCGTGATCTTCGTAAACCTCTCTTCTTATCCTCTTATTTTCTCATCCTCTTATTTTCTCATTTTCTCATCTTCTCATCTTCTTATTTTCTCATCTTCTCATCTTCTCATCTTCTCATTTTTTAAGGACCAAATGTTTGTAGATCGTGATCTTCGTAAACCTCTCTTCTTATCCTCTTATTTTCTCATCCTCTTATTTTCTCATTTTCTTATTCTCTCTATTTTTAGAATATTGTCGTCAACATTTTAGAGAGATGAAGTTGGAGTGCTGGAATCAACGGGGCCAAATGTTTATATATTGTGACCTACGTAAACCTCTTCTCTCATCCTCTTATTCTCTCAATCTCTCAATCTCTCAATCTCTCATTCTCTCATTCTCTCTACTTTTAGAATATTGTCGTCAACATTTTAGAGAGATGAAGTTGGAGTGCTGGAATCAACGGGGCCAAATGTTTATATATTGTGACCTACGTAAACCTCTTCTCTCATCCTCTTATTCTCTCAATCTCTCAATCTCTCATTCTCTCATTCTCTCTACCTTTAGAATATTGTCGTCAACATTTTAGAGAGATGAAGTTGGAGTGCTGGAATCAACGGGGCCAAATGTTTATATATTGTGACCTACGTAAACCTCTTCTCTCGGGGAGGGAACGATGTGCCATACATACACATACACAGACACACACACACTCCTCTCATCTTCTCATTCTCTCATTCTCTCATTCTCTCATTCTCTCATCTTCTCATCTTCTCATCTTCTCATCCTCTAAAATGTTTGTAGATCGTGACCTTTGTAAACCTCTCTCTCGAGAACGATGTGCCACACACACACACACACCCACACATACACACATACACTCATTTTCTCTCCACGTTCCGTGCCTCATTTATTACGCTGGCAATGTTTCAGGGCGCAGAAAAGCAGTGATGAGTGAAAGATGAGCTCTCATCTTCTTATTCTCTTATTTTTGAAGGAGCAAATGTTTGTAGATCGTGACCTCTGTAAACCTCTCTCTCGGGAACGACGTGGCACACACATACACACGTGCGCGCTCTCATCTTCTCATTTTCTTATTCTCTTATTCTCTTATTTTTGAAAGATGAGTGTATTTTATCGTAATTTTCCAAATCCGGGACCAAATGTTTATATATTGCGACCTACGTAAACCTCTCTCTCGGGGAGGGAACGATGTGCCACACACATACGTACGCGCGCTTATGTATTGTAACACAAACAAACAAACAAATAATAATTGTTGTTTTTTAGAATGCCTGGCCCCTATAACCTCGCCAGGGTGCGTGGTGCCCAACCAAAAATGTAAAAGTTTTCTAATGGCTGCGGTTATAGATTACCGCACCTCTGTAGAGTTTCACGTGTTTTTTTTTTTCCCCCAAACTTCCATGAAACCCTACAGAGGACCTCCGTAATGCATGCAACGTGTACTAACGACTCTAGTGTTATTTGATGTTGTGATATTTTTTGGATATAGAGGTTTATTATGAGATAGATAAAAATAATTATGTTTATTATAATATTTTCTTGATGAAGATGGAGAATGTATGTGCGTGTTACAAATAAAGTTGCATGCTTTTTTCTAGTGTGTGTGTGTATGTGTTTTTGATGTTTCGACAGCATCTGAAACGATAAAAAAAAGAAATTTTATTGTTAATTTTCACGTGTAAAAAACAACAACAAATTTTTTTGTGCAAATTTTCTGATTGTCTCGTGCCATAGTGCAAAAAAGATATTGTAGCTGATAGCTAATGAAATTGATATTTGTAACTGATCTGAACTAGAGAAATTCGTATTGTGCCATTGTAACTGATTGTGCTAGTGCAGAAAATTTCTTATTGTGCAAGAAAATAGATGTTAAAAACTTGTTAAAACTGCTCTGTGACCCTCTCATTCTTCACGTCGTAGGCGAAGGACTTCTCTGCAATCAGGATGACACTGCATAGGGTATCCTCGGGCAAGGCATCGTGGAACTCGCAGACGACCTTGATGTTGGTTCGATCGTTGACCACAACCTTCTTTCTCTTAGATGTGTTGATGACGAACATCGGCCTGTGGATTTTGAATTCGCTGGGGGTGTAGTACATGTCCACGCTTCCCTCGGTCACGCGTTTGTAAGCCGTGTAAGCTTCGTAAAGTTTGAGGTAATCGTTTTTGGTCACGTCAAGATTGTAATTCTCGCGCGGGAACACTTCATTGCGTCCATTCTTGAGATAAACGTTCTTGATCTTGCAGTCGTCGAATTTGCTGGAATCTTTTTCCTGATTCTTGTCCCTCCCGGTCTGAAAGAGCACTACGACGAAATCTGGCATGTCGAACTGTATGTTGTTGAACTGCGTCGTCACGTCGAATTCCATGTGACTTCCCGACGCCATCTTCTGCACGCACTGGTAACCGTGAAAGTGAATCGGCACCTGGGGACTTTTCAAGATCTCCGCTTTGTACTTGAGGGCGTAGTTCGTTTCGTATTCCACCACCGGCATTCTCAATTCCATGCTCCGGATGACGCATTTCGCTGCTTCGGGTAAAGTGTTGGCTATCGGCGTGGTGCCGTCCGGGCCCAAAGTAGCGTATCGCATTAGTGCGTTGTTATCATTGGCCGCTCTTCGAAACGTTACTCTCAGTCCTCCCTTCCACATGATCTCCTTGTAGTCCGAGAAGAATCCTGGAAGCAGACGCATGGGAAAGAGCACCGTGTGACTTCTCGTCGATATTTTGGTCCCGGCTTCGAATCCCCCGGCCTGGTAGTACGCTGCGTCCGTTTTGGATAATTTCAAAGTTCCCACTGCCGTCGACGTGATGCCTGGATAATCTATTCTGTCGATGACGGTGTTGTGTTTCCTCACCTCCACCTGCGAGAACAGGTGAGGCACGAAGTTGTCCACGAGTATCAAGTTTGCTGCTACGGGAAACGTGTCTCCGCTTTCCTTCTTCACCACGTCGAATTGAAGGTAGAGGTCCGCTCTGTGAGGATGAATGAACCCGTCGCCTACGTCAACGTCGTATTCGATCTCCCTGTTCGCTTCGTTCAGATTGGCGAACGTGCGACGGTTGGGAGGGAAAGATTGCAATTCGTAACTTTCGATTTGCTCCATTTTACATGTATGGTTATTTATTATACGTTGATCTCCACGATGGCAGTAGTTGTTGCACCTGCGAAATCCACCACGTCTCCTTTCTCGTTCGTCACCACCAACTCTATGTCGTCTATGCGGTTGCGACATACTGGAAAATAGATCGGCGAAGAGGGCGTGTAGATGATCGGTTCCATGAACTCGGAACTTGGTTTGAAAGTGGCTATGATTCCCGTCTGCTTGTGACTTCCTAACAATCCGTCCGAGGATTTCGTGATCATACCTTCTGCCACGTTGCAGTGTACGTTCAGAGTCTCTATGGCCAAAAATTTAGGAATGTTTGTTGCCACGTGCTTGATGCCAGCTTCGAGTTTTGTGTTGTTCTCGAAACCTAAAAGTTCTCCTATGGTGCCCAGGTCCACGGTCTCCGTCGCCGACAGGATTTCCACTCTGTGCGTGACCGAATTTTGAGAAAGATATGTGCCTTTGGGTAATTGAGCTTGCAAAGTGGAAAGATTGTATTGTCCTGGCGTGACGACGATGTGTTCGCTTCCGACGCTAATTTTGTTGTTGTGGTGGGTGACGTTAGGTATGAGGTACATGCTGTAGAATGCACGCAGAGCCACGGATTTAGGATAGACAATATCGTCGTGCAGCGTGAGTTTCAAGATTGAAGATTCGCTCGTGAGATGGAACACGCCCATCCTAGTGATGCTGTTTCAGGTTCCACAGTACTTTCTGGAAATCTTCGATCGTAGGGTTATTTATTTTAGAAAGAAACGCGAGCACGGAGAGGCAGAGATGACCGCAGTTCACGTCTCCGAAATCTTGAATGCGTTCGTCGTTGTAGTATATGGAGGTTTCGCTTGTTTTCAGATAATGAATTAAATTTGTAGGTGGAACACCTCCGAAAGAATCGAAAACGAATGCTTTATTATTATTTTTGTGGTAACATATCCAATGCGTGCCTGGATTTTCTTGACCGTCCAAGTTGACTACTCCACATTCTCTTTTTTTGACGCTTGAAGGTAACGAGTCGGACATGAAAACTCCTCTGAAGTGTTTGATTTGTAACGGTTCAATCAGAGATTCAATGTCTCGGTTGGTGAGTGCTTCTGTTTCTTTTTTTTATATTTCTTCAAAGCATCAAGGTTGGTTTTTTGTTTTTTGGTTATACCTTTCCCCTTCTTCTCCATGGCCAGGTTGTGACGTTTCTGTTCTTCCAATTCCGCTTTGTTCTTCTTTGAGTCGATGACGGTTTTCGCAATGGCGGCACTTCCGCCGGCCAAACTTCCAACGGCCCCCAATGCTGCCAGGATGGCCGGGATGCTGAATATGAAACCTCCGATTTTTTGCTGTTTCCGCGAACGCTGCAATCTTTTCAATTGAGGTGTGCTGAGCAGTAATTTCATTCCGTGTCCTTTCGACAAGCAAGAACGTTTCTTCTCGCGTTGTTTCTTGGTGAGTAACCCATCGAGGGCACCTAGATTTTTAAGATTTGAGTATGGTATCTGGTACACGACACCCTTGGGCTTCATGTTGATGCTCTATGTGTTATTTTCACGGTATGTTATTTATATATATATTCTGAGATTTTTCTCGTGTAGTTTTTTACGGTATGTTATTTATATATTTTCAAGGCCTCGCAGTCGCTACACAAATTCTATTACGTGCTTCGTTTTCTTGCCAAGAAGTTCCTTTGTCCCCTTGTACACGATTTGAGTTTTGTTTTCGATTAAAATAGATAGCTTCTCATCCGATAACATGTTAGCGTATCGATCTGGTAAAAATAGACTGTATTGTGCGTTGAGCAACAGGCGTACCTTAGGACCATACTGGGTAGAAACGATTGAACCGGAAGTTATTGTGTAAGATTTGTCGACTTCCAATTCCTGAATTTTTACATACTCAAATGACAAATTGAGCATTTGTTTTAATGCTTGGAGCTCACTTATTTTTTCAGTCGTCATATTGAAGAAGAGAAAAATTTCAGTGTGTGTGTTAGAGAAATTTAATTGTTTTTTTTTCACGATGTGTGTTATTTATATATACCGAAGATTATTTTTTTTTACGATGTGTGTTATTTATATATCAAGTTTTTTTTGACACGTATATATATTATTATTTTTTAACGGAGGAAGAAAGTTCGTGCTTCGGAAAACGCGAGGATAAACGTAGTGATATCATCCTTCTCCTGCATAGACTTGTACCAATCATCAGTATACCGCCTTCTTCCCTGCATCGCCTCGTACAGTTCGTCCGACCTATCGTTCAATTTCTCCCCTGCAGCCGAAAGCAGAATGTTGAGATCACCGCACCTCAGGCCGCTGATCTCCCGAAGAAGGTCCTTGAGAACCATTTCACAAGGGATGCGAAATTCCGGCATTGTTTTTGCTATGATTACAAGTTTATTAACATCCTCACAATCTCCGTTTACTATTTTTTTGAATATTTTATATAGTAGCTCGGGTGGCAAATCGGTTATGTGAGACATGTTGTTTTTTTTACTGTATGTTATTTATATACCCCACCCCAATTTTTGTTTCGTGTTCATGGCGATGGTGGTACCCAGTGCGGCGACCCGTTCACCCAACGATGCGTCTCTGCTCACGAACCTTTCGAAAGCTGCGTGCTCTAATTTTCTGTCTGCTTCGTGACGTGCGTCCAGATCCGTCTGCGTGGTGTTGTAGGCGATGTCGTGATCTTTGCATGCGGCGTCTAACGGATTCACACCCTTGTCTCCTCTCTCCAATCTTTTCTCGAGTTTGGTACCCGGTCCGCAGTACTGGTAGCCTGGTAAATGCATCTCGAAAGGTAACTTGTTGATGATGTCGTTTACGAGTCCCTTTCCTTCGGCCACGTTCCAGAATTTCGGAGGCAGCGTGTTGATGATTTTGATGAGGTAACCTATGCCCTTGTCGTCGTTCACGATGAAGTTGGAAAGTTTCGTGCTGATCATGTCCACGATGCCAACCTTCTCGTTGTAGAAATTACGGTTGCCTGCATTCTCTTCGCCGGCTATCACCAACAATCGGTCCACGAGTTTCCTCACGTCGTCCACCCAAACGAATTCTTTGGGTAACGTGTTGTAGCGTTTGACCCCGCTGCCTGTTTTGACCTGGTTCCAAATCGGTTTGATGAGATTCCTGTACTTCTCGCCGCTGCTCGATTTCACCCTATTCTGCGAGGCGTCGTTGTTTTGGTACAAGGCATCCGTCATGATCAGAATTTCCTTGTAACTCTGGTAATCTTCGTCGGTGTAATCTTTCGGCTGCTTTTTGGCAACGAGTTCCCACAGTCCCACCGTACCCGGATACCTGTTCCAACTATCCTTGTCGCCTAAATTGACTTTAATGTCGTTGCCTTCGAAGGTCACCTTCGATTTCCCAATCTTCCACACCACACCGCCGCCTTCGCTGGTTTCCATGCTGGGATACAATCCGAACACTTCATCCTTGTCGAATTTCCCTGTACTCAGGTAGTCTCGTGCCAAAGGTCCCAACTCGATTTTATCCGAAGACGAGGTGCTACCAATAGCTCGACGTCGTGCCGGTGCATCCTTCAGTTCGAATGGCGTCGAAGGAATGCTCGAAATAGGCGTGGGTACAGCGTAACTTTTAGCTGCAAGCGGTACGAGTTCATTGATCAAATTTTTATTTTGTTCCGTGACACTTTTAATTTCTTTACCTAGACCGCTGATGGCATCAATCACAGGTTGATCCTGACGTTTCTTCTCTTCGTAGAATCCGCGATTTTCGGATTTCCAACCTTTGAAGCGTTTCGCGAGGTAATCGCGAAGCTTGAGATTTTCGTCTTCAATTTTTCGTTTCCTCATGACGTTATTTATATACGTCGTTTCTCACAACGTTGCAACGTTTAGAAAGTCGTTGATTTTGTTTCTGTATTTTCCGTCGTTGGGTTTCCTCGTCATGTCGATCGTCGCGAATCCGAAATCGTCACCGTTCCAGCAAGTAGAGCAGCCTTCCGAAAATTGATTGTAGTTCATGTCTCCGCCTACGTAGTCATCGTATGCATGCTTGAGGTTGGTGTGATCTTGACGAAACAAACATATAAAATTAGCGTTGTCGCGTACTAACTGTTTTGGAATTTTGGAAAACGTTTGAGCTAGGTAGAAGCAATCCATTCCTTTGTGACGACCTTGCGTGAAAAAGTTGCGAATTTCATTTTGATTTTCCAGGATGGCGTCGTCGAACACAACGACTGAATTTTCACGACAATCGTCAAGTGGTTTTATTTCCGAGGCGAACGTTGCAATGTCCAGACCATCGTACAGTTTCATCAGTTGCTGGTATTTGGATTGTTCTAAACTTTTCGAGAACACGTACAGGTGCCTGTTCTTCCAAGCTAACCAATTCGGTGCGAGGAGAAAATTGTCCACGAGCAGTGTCGTTTTTCCACACCCCGAAGGACCTACGATCAGACAGCGGATGCTGTCGGGAAGCAATTCGCCGTTCTTTTTCTTCGTTTGACTTTCCGAATTAGGTAAACGTTTCACAACATTCCACGTACTCATAGAATCACTTCGTTTGAATCGATCCAACTTGTTTCCGGAAGTCCCAGCCATTTCACCAAAAATTTGTTGCCTCTCTTGCGCAAAACTTTTTCGATAAGGTACGTGTCGGGGTATTTAGTTTTAGAGAGTTCCTCTTCATAGAAGCGCCCCAATAAAATTTCACCGCCACTGTCCTTTATTATATACGTGTGACGGTTCCCGGGTAGAACTCGAACCACGGTAAAAAGTTCAGTACTCCAGTTTCGTGTAAAACCCCTGTCGAACGTTCGCTTCAATTTACTAACCCTCACCTGTTCTCCAATTTTGTATTTAGCTTTTTTTGTCGTGGGCGTGTACTTTGGACAGTAAACGCTAGAAATTAAACGTTGCTCGTCAGACCTGGTAACGTCAGCTGGCTTCATGCCTATCGTTGCGTGCCGTGTGTGATTATAGTCGTTAACAAGTTCCGGAAGAATAGTGACCCACTTGTAGCTTCCCTGAAGCGTGAAGCGTGACCACATGCGCGATTTCAGAGTGCGATTGAATCTTTCCACGATGCTGGCCTTGACGTCACTGAAGGTCGAGTAATGTTGAATGCTGTGTTTCCGAATAAACTTTTGGAATACGGCATTGTAAAATTCCTTCCCTTTGTCCGTGTGCAGAAACCGAGGTCGTCTGCCGCCGCTTTCGCGAAAAATTGTCTTGAATGCTTCCGTGACACACGTTCCTGTTTTTGCCTTCAAAGGTAGAGCCCATGCGAATTTCGAAAATGTGTCTATGACGGTGAGGAGGTACTTGTTGCTCTTGTTCAATTTATGCACGTCTTTTAACTTGCCGCTACTCATTTCGACGAGGTCGCTTTCCCAGAGGTCATCGATTCCCTTGGTTACCACAGCCAAACGTTCGTAGTTGCGGCGTGCAGGTTTATGCAATTCTTGGACGATGGCTTGCCTAGACATTTTTATTATTTTTAGAGATTACGTTTCAAGAGAAGCACAAGCGTGATGGGATTCAAAGAGGGTGGCACTTCGCTCGTGTTTTGAACGATCAGCTTATCGCCGGCACTCACGTCGAAAACGGTGAGATCTTCGTCTTCGTGTATTTCATATATGTTGCGCGTTTCGTTCCAACGCGCCAGAGGAATGTTTCCTGCTTTCTGGACACCACGATTCGATATCAAAGTCATGGTGGGAACGCTAGCTTTTCTGCCGTGAGACCAGTACGAAAATTCGTTTATCTGAATCGTGCCATCGAGGAGAAACTTGTAGTACGGATGATAAGGATGTAGCATGTACAGTTTGTTACCTTCGACGAACGTGGAGATTCTCTGTTGATTGGGTACGCTGTTGATTTCGATGGCTTGCAGAGAATGCAGTTTAGCGAATTTAGTGTCGATGCTAACGAGGTTGCTGTGAAGCTGACCCAGTGTGTTTTGTACGGGCACCAAATGTTCGACTATGGTATCCGTTACGGTAGAAAATGACGGTTTGATTTTTACTTCCACGTTCAACTGCTTGTAGCTTTCGTTGAGTTCTTGCAACTTGGCACCGAAAGAGGTTAGCGTTGATTCCTGCGTTGATTCCAGCACTCCAACTTGATCTCTGATGTTGACGACAATGTTCTGAAGGTTTTCGATTTGATTCAATTTCGAGCTCTTCTCGGTAAGATCGTTCACGATGATTCGCATGTCTGTAAACTGCGTGTGAAGGTCGGCGACGCTCTGCGAAGTGGGCAGCGTCGACACCAGTGAAGCAAGTTCGTCTCGAATCTGTTCCACGTTCGCCGTTTCCGTTTCCAATCGTTTCAGCATTCGAGATATGTTCCTTTTCAAAGCATGTAATTCTTTGGAGGTGGGCAGATTGGCCACTTTACTCTCGAGATCGCTCAACGAACTTTTGATGTCGCTCGATTCGGATAGTGCCGTCACCGCCGTTTTCAATTTTTCCAAATCTTCGCTCGAAGGTACGCTCGTTCGTAACGATTCCAAGTCACCCTGTATGTTGTCCAGTACGTGATGAAAATGAGGAAGATTGGATTCGACGTTCAAATTTTCCAAATATTGGATCTTCTGCTGAACTGTGCTTAACGTGTCCTGAATACTCGTCAACACACTTGCTTCAGCGTGAATATTTTTAATTTCTTCGTTGATCAACTCCAGAGACGCCTGAAGCGTAGCGATGGTGGTTTGAATGTGTTCGAAATCTTGATAAGCCTCCAGTTGAATTTTTATGTTCGCGACACTTTTACCAATAACCTGCAGTTCGTCCGACGATGGTAGGTTCGTCATTGTATCTTCCAAAGTCTGCAACTTGGATTTAATTTCTTCCAACGTGCTGGTGAATTCTTCTTGTAATTTGGAAACGACGACATGCAGGCGTTCTGCGTCTATATCGTTCACCACAGTTTGAAGTTCAGAGAAATTCTTTTCTATTGCGGAAGTTCGTTCTTCGATTTCGAGTTTCAATTTTTCCAAATTTTCATTTTTCGATTGAAATTGTTGTAATTTGGCCAAATCATTTTGAAGCGAATCCACGTTCAACTGTATATTTTGAACGCTGTCGTAAGAAGGTACGTCGACATAATTTTTTATCAGTGTTTTCAGTTCGGAATCGATTTTCAGAATGGGATCGAGACATTGCGTTTGGAGCGTAGCGATTTCCGACTCTAAACTTTTGTTTAAGGTTTCCTGCAAAGCGATCAAATCAGTCCTCAACTTCTTAACTCGAATGTCCAACATGAGAATCTCTTCTGCATGGTCCACACGCTTGGTGTTGCCGAAAATGTCGTTAGGCATTTTTGGTTAACGGTTATTTATAATAGGATAGACGATTCGTAATTCTACGAAGAGAGGAATAAGTTTGTCGTAGTCTCCGAGGAGTTCCACGTAAAGATAATCTCCTGCAGACACATCGTACGTAATATTAGAAAGTATCTTGTCGTGCTTCATTCGAAAAATGTTCTTGCCGGTAGAAATTTTGATTTCGCCTGTGTTCTCCGGATTCACGGTGATTTGAAGTTTCCCGTCGATCGGAATTTCATAGAAATGTAAATTGTTATTAAAAACATAAAACATCTTGCCCACATCGTTATTTATTTCCGTCCATATACTATTAAGATGTACAATTAGTAGACCATTGAGTTTAGATAACACGGAAGGTAAGAGGTTATTAGAATTTGGTGAAGGAGTGTCCATCTTGCTTTCTTTGCGAAAACCAAAAAGATTCATTGTTCTTGTTAATTATTTAACACATTAAGTGTTAATGAAGTCCGCTGTGTTTTTGAAGAAGAATAGCATAGGGAGGAAAAGAATGAAAGTGGGAGCCCTCGGGCGATGAAAAGTTGCAACCTGTTATTATGTTGTTAAGCCCGCTCCAAAACGAGGCTCATTAAATTCAACTTTTCATCGCCCGAGGGCTCCCACTTTCATTCTTTTCCTCCGTATATTTTGAAGAGGAAAAAACACAGCGGACTTCATGGCTATGGGGTTACGGTTAACACACGTCACATTTATCGCTTTTATTGTAGTGCCCCCACTCTCGCGTGTGGATTTGACAATTGAGAACACGTAACTTATTGTCCGTTGCATCCAATGCTACTTTGGTTACGCGCGTCGTGTACAAATCATGCAATTTACTTGCAATGCGATGATCGGTGCTGAGTTGCCTTTTACCATGAAAAAGGCATTCCTTGTAGTCCTGCATGCTAAATTTGCTGGTACTTATTTTTCCCACCCCCTTCGCTTTCTTGATCTCTTTTTCTTCTGCAATCTTTACACAGTACATTTTGGCACGAAGCCCCGCAAATTCGCTGATGTACTCCCCGCCAACTTCATCTTTGTATTTTCCAATCGTCATTTTGTTTTCTGCCGAATGTAAGTGATGCCCTGATGGTAAGTTGCTAAAATCAAACAGATGCTTCATCTTAGTCAGATCATGTTCGAGGCTTGGTGTGTTTTGGATTAGAAAAATGAAGCTATCCGTGTCAATGTAACATATTTGGATGTTATCTCCATAAAAAGGTTGAAACTGATCGTAGTACGATTGGTACATGTGCAATTTTGATAGTTCAAGAACAGTGGCACCTATGGCAATCGGCTTGTTGAGCATCACTTGCTTCTTGTTCCTCTCGACGAATACTAGATTCTCGTCGAAAATGGTGAAGTTTTTGAAGTAGGGGGACGCGACGATCTTTTCAAATTTCTTTTCGTCCGTGACCAACGTTGCGTCGATGTAATTACGCACGTTCTCCATCGTCTTGCCGTAGATGGCGTTATTGAACAGTTTGTACAGATCCTTGTCTGCAGGCGATGTCGATTGCACTCTGCGTCGCGTGTTCTCGGCTATGTACGGTTCGAGCCACTTGCTCTGTCGGAACTTCAATCCTCTATGAACTTTCTTCAACTGCAAGCCGTGACTTATGTAAAATTGGAGGAGTCGGTAGTGCAGAACGTAATTCCGCTTGTTCTCCATGCTTAGTATGAGTTTTGGCTCCGATCCTCCAGGTGGCTTCTTTTTGGAGGGGGCCAGGGCCAATCCATGATGTTTCTCGTGAAGTGTTTCGGGATAATCGAGATCCACTTCCAAGAAACAGCCCCATTCATTATCTTCGCTCCAGTTGAGAAAATCTTCGCAGGAGAGTTCCTCTTCGGTCATCCACGCGTAGTCGCTGATGGGAAGACACTGGGACATGGAGTGGCCGTACAGGTTGTTGACATCCCAGTAGACAATGTAGGTGTTGGGCTTCGATGCATCGTAACCAGGCGTATGAGGATTGTTTGCCTGAGCATGGCGTCGGGGACATTGGACGATGCCACCCCGTATCGCACTCTCCATGAAAGCATACTGTTCCTTCTCTGCGATGAGGCCCAGTTCCACGTTGGTGTATTTCATCATCGATTCCCAAGTCAACCCCGGCGTGGTGAAGAAATACGCAGGATCCAACTTGTATATCGCGATGCATCTCTTACGAAACGATTCGAAAATATCCATCAGAAGTGTCACGTCCAATTTCAGATAAAGATCGTGATAATCGCGAAAAGTTTGGCAATTGAATGCCGTCCATACACTACGAGCGTGTTCGTAGTCCTCTTCGGAACAGACGTCCTCCGTGAGAGAAGAATAAAATACCTTCCGGGGTGGAAGTTCCGTCTCGTCAAATTTGTCGAAATTGTTGACGTACTCGTAGGGGTAGACACCCTTGCGACGCAACAGATTCAAATTCTCATCTCTCCCCGAAAAACATTTTTGCTTGGTGGCCACAAGATCTTCGTCGCCAAGTTGAGATGCAAGGCTTGCGAGGCTGGAGGACAGGAAATTGTAAGAGTCCAGGATTCGCACTTCCACACTTCCTCCTTCTTCGAGAGGGATCCACACTCTCACTGTAATATACTTCTCGCTCGTTCTCGGGATGATGCTGATTCGAGAAGTTATGTTGTGGAGCTCTTTGACGAAGAGATGTGTGTCGTACTTCTCCGTGTAGTGCAGAAACACGGCAACAAAATGCGACTCCTTAATCTTGAGATTGCACGAATTACAGATGGTATTTAGGAATAATCCATTCTGATGGTTATGGTGGACAACCTTGTAATTTTCGGCGGTGAAAGCCTGGTTACACTCCTCGCATCTTGTCGCCGCGTCATGTCTCTGTTGTTGTTCTGTTGTGAGAGCAGGTGGAGAAACGTAAGAGCCTTTCAGGCTGGGTGCAAGTTTTCTCGCGCATTCCGCTATCTTCTCAACAAAATGTTTTGCCGCATCGGGTCCGCAATACAAGATGACATCATTCAATTTTTCTCCGTAGATGGAGAAACTGCAAGGCTCGTGGTGAAAAATTTGGGTCGTGCTTGAGGTAGAGGGATCAGGGTCGCAAGACGTCATGGGAACTTGGAAGCTTTCAAAGTCGGCATAAAGGACAGCGGGATGGTGGAGAAGAGCCTGGTGTTTCTGAAATTTCATCTTGGTTCCGGGTTCCGGCATGACATCTTCGGGTTCTGCATTCACGGAGCCAAAACACTTGTGCTGTTCTCTCATCTTCTTACCTCCGCGAAAAATTCTCAAACACCGATCGCAAATTTCGATCTTATCGTGATTCTTGCTGATCTGCCTTCCTACTAATCCTGAGAAATTCCGTATCAAACTGTAACGGCCATCTACAAGCAAGAGTCGAATTACATTATTCTGGCTTCTAGCAGGTCTTAACACACGAATGTTGTCGCAATCGTCAACCCCAAACACAGAAATATCGATATCTTCTCCTTTTTCCTCTCTGTAGTTTTTTAAAAATTGATTGATCTTATTCAGGGGCACAGGGTAGGAAATTCCTCTCATCATATTCTCGTATCTCCCCTCATATCCTCTGTAATTGGACAGACGTTCGGGGTTAACATTATTAGCTGGGTGTAATGCGGCGATGACAGACCATAGGAAACTCTTCTGATTATTACTTTGTATGTTCAACACTGCATTTTGTTTTTTTTGTTTTTTTGTTTTTTTTTTGAGCGCTGCGTAATGGTTTGAAATTGCAGACTCGAAGTTCTAACATGTGGTTGCGACCGCAAAGACTCCACCCACTTCCTCTACCTTCAAACTCTTCTTGTTTTTGTGTCAAGTGCTCAAATAGCCCTGTCACTATCTCGTCAAGATTCTCGTTATTGTCATCGTGTAAGCTTTCACACCCTACGTAAAAGCTGAAAGTGCTTGACTCGGACGAGACAACTTTCTCATACAGCAGGGTCAAGACGAGATGAATTTTAATTGCAACATTGACGAGGCAATCACGTAATTTATCGACTACCAGAGATTTCACATTGTCGAGGAAGATGCTCGAGTCACACTTTTCATCGCTTCCAGATTTATAGGTCATGATGCGTGCACTTTTATTCAAAGCACCCTCCTCATGCCCATCAGTGCGAGATTTCTTTGCCGGCGGGACTACAACATCATGATCCGGTCGACGACATTTTTTCAAATGCCTGGCAATATTACGTTTAGAAATTAATATTCCGCAGTTGCGACATGCCACTTTAACGCAAAGACCGGAGGGACCTGGTTGCGGTTCCATTTTTTCTCTCTGTTATTTATATATATACAGAGAAATTTTTTTTGGGGGGGTTGTGGTGGTGGTAGTGGAAAGCGCACTGAAACAGAAGAAAAAAAAATTGAAAAAATGCTCGACATTTTTTCCTTCCACATATATATTAGACGCGAACAGTATGTATGTATGTATGTGTGTGTGCACTGTTGTAGGAGGTTAAAAATATGGGACATGTAAGTGTGTGTCAATTTTTTATGGCTCCTTTGAATATGTGTGTGTCAGACGCAAAACAAAAATATTAATATATCATGAAAATAAAAACTTACCTTTCAAGAGAGATAGAGAGAAACTTCAAAATAAAAACTTGTAGTTCACTAAAACTTCCACGATGATATATATGTATACTGCCAGATAAACAATTAAGAATACTGAACTGCCACGATTGACGTTCACCTTTCAAGAGAGATAGAGAGACTTCAAAATAAAACTTGTAGCTCACTAAAACTTCCACGATGATATATATGTATACTACCAGATAAACAATTAAGAATACTGAACTGCCACGATTGACGTTCACTATGATAATAATATACAAAAGAAGAAACTGGTACGTTATATAGGAACTCCTTTTTTTTTCTCCTTCTCTCCTTCCTACTCCACGCGACTCTCTTTGGTGAAAACACAATGAGGGCTATAGTTAATATTCTAGCAAATAAAACCCTTGTTGACTGATTCATTTATTCATGCTATATTTTTTTTCAACAAAAAACTTTTGTGATGCGCACAATATCCTGTGGGGGACAAATAACAATAAACGGGACGTTGATAGTTCCACCCATGTATGTATTGTCGATTATTTCCCCCTCGCCTCTATTCTACGCCCCGTCAGGGTATGGTGTGTGAAACAGACGATTCCCAGCACAAAACTCAAAAAGCGGAAGATGCTGCTGTGTTTGTTTCCGCCGCATCCGTTTCTGATTCTATTGTTATCGGGTATGTGATGGGTTTTTATTCAGGACCGTGGGAAAGCTGAAAAAAAAATAGAATCTCTTCGGGCGAAAGAGGATGCAAGATGAATAGGTTTGGGGAGGGGTTGCTGTGGATAGTTTGTTCCGTGATGAAAATATTACATTGAGCGAGGAAACACAATTTCTCCACAGGGGACAGGAAAAAATTCTACCGAGCGTCGCTATCCACGCGAACATTAGAAATTGCCTGAATAGCTTGGGGGTTTGGCATAGGATTATCGATTTTCGTTTTAGAGAATAATCTATGTAAGATTCTAGCATCGAGAATAAACAACATTGATTAAATTTTTGACAATATTCGCAGTACAAATCTAAACTCGTGATGATTTCGTCGCCACCATGCACCCCCGGCGAGGTTATATAGGGGTCAGGGATCCTAAAAAAACAACAATTATTATTTTGTTTGCTTGCGTCACAATACGGAAAATAATAAGAGGCATACGCACGCGCGTACGTATGTGTGTGGCACATCGTTCCCTCCCCGAGAGAGAGGTTTACGTAGGTCGCAATATATAAACATTTGGTCCCGGATTTGGAAAATTACGATAAAATACACTCATCTTTCAAAAATAAGAGAATAAGAGAATAAGAAAATGAGAAGATGAGAGCGCGCACGTGTGTATGTGTGTGCCACGTCGTTCCCGAGAGAGAGGTTTACAGAGGTCACGATCTACAAACATTTGCTCCTTCAAAAATAAGAGAATAAGAAGATGAGAGCTCATCTTTCACTCATCACTGCTTTTCTGCGCCCTGAAACATTGCCAGCGTAATAAATGAGGCACGGAACGTGGAGAGAAAATGAGTGTATGTGTGTATGTGTGGGTGTGTGTGTGTGTGTGGCACATCGTTCTCGAGAGAGAGGTTTACAAAGGTCACGATCTACAAACATTTTAGAGGATGAGAAGATGAGAAGATGAGAAGATGAGAGAATGAGAGAATGAGAGAATGAGAGAATGAGAAGATGAGAGGAGTGTGTGTGTGTCTGTGTGTGTGTATGTATGGCACATCGTTCCCTCCCCGAGAGAAGAGGTTTACGTAGGTCACAATATATAAACATTTGGCCCCGTTGATTCCAGCACTCCAACTTCATCTCTCTAAAATGTTGACGACAATATTCTAAAGGTAGAGAGAATGAGAGAATGAGAGATTGAGAGATTGAGAGAATAAGAGGATGAGAGAAGAGGTTTACGTAGGTCACAATATATAAACATTTGGCCCCGTTGATTCCAGCACTCCAACTTCATCTCTCTAAAATGTTGACGACAATATTCTAAAAGTAGAGAGAATGAGAGAATGAGAGATTGAGAGATTGAGAGATTGAGAGAATAAGAGGATGAGAGAAGAGGTTTACGTAGGTCACAATATATAAACATTTGGCCCCGTTGATTCCAGCACTCCAACTTCATCTCTCTAAAATGTTGACGACAATATTCTAAAAATAGAGAGAATAAGAAAATGAGAAAATAAGAGGATGAGAAAATAAGAGGATAAGAAGAGAGGTTTACGAAGATCACGATCTACAAACATTTGGTCCTTAAAAAATGAGAAGATGAGAAGATGAGAAGATGAGAAAATAAGAAGATGAGAAGATGAGAAAATGAGAAAATAAGAGGATGAGAAAATAAGAGGATAAGAAGAGAGGTTTACGAAGATCACGATCTACAAACATTTGGTCCTTAAAAAATGAGAAGATGAGAAGATGAGAAGATGAGAAAATAAGAAGATGAGAAGATGAGAAAATGAGAAAATGAGAAGATGAGAAGATGAGAAGAGGAGAGGAGGAGAAGAGGAGGGCTCCTCTTTCACTCATCACTGCCTTTTTGCACCCGTGAAACGTCGTCAGCGTAATAAATGAGGCGCGGAACGGGGAGAGAAAATGAGTTTTTCAACTTTTTGTGGTCGTTTGGTCAAGAAATCAGAGTTGCAGTCAGATGCACAAATTTATACTACTATTATTCATTTCGACGATAGCGAGTGTGGTTTCTTCACAGAGGTAGATCTCCAATTCTCCGACCACCTGCACGACGCGTTTTCGGATTTGCCTCCGACTCCCGAAATCAAATGTCCACCCGACTCGGTTCAAGACAAGCTTTTGTTAACATTGGACCCTAAACAGAGATACGTCGTCCACTACAAGAATCTCCGGTTTTTGATTGGGAAGGGTGTTCAGATAGTAAATGTTAGAAGAATACTAAAGTTTAAACATTCCACGTGGTTAAGACCTTACATAGAAACTAACACACAACATAGAACAGCTGCCACTTCCGATTTAGACAAGGACTTTTTTAAATTAATGAACAATGCGGTGTACGGAAAGACCATGGAGAATGTTAGAAAGCACGTAGACGTGAAATTAATTTCCGATAAGAATAAATGTCGGAAGTGGATAGCCGATCCTAGATTCAAGTCGAGAAAAATTTACAACGAGAATTTGGCACTTTTCAATCTAGATATAAAATTGATGAAATTCAGAAAACCAATTTACGTTGGCGCAACGGTTCTCGACTTGTCGAAACTTTACATGTTCGAATTTCATTACGACGTGATGAAACCCTTCTACAATGATAAAATATCACTTTTGTACACGGACACCGACAGCTTCATTTACAGCATACAAACACCTAACCTATACGAAGACATAAAAAGTCCTTCCATGCTTGAGTATTTCGATACTTCTGCGTATCCTCAACCCAACAGATTTGGAATTCCATCTCGTAACAAAAAAGTCTTAGGTAAACTGAAAGATGAATGTAACGATGATGTTATTGTCGAGTTCGCGGGTTTGCGTTCGAAGATGTATGCCATGAGAACAGAGAGTAGCGTCACGAAGAAAGCAAAAGGTGTGGGCAAGAATACGGTGGAGAACAAACTCACCTTCCACGATTACATCGATTGCCTTTACTCACAATCGACGATACTAAGTATAGAACAAAGAATCCAAAGTGTAGACCATGTGATTACAACAAACGAAGTTAGGAAAGTAGCATTAGATCCGCACGACGATAAAAGATGTATTTTGTCTTGTGGAATCCACACGTTGCCTTGGGGACACTATCGTTTAGAAAATAGTAAAAATTGTAGGCAATGCAATTGAAAAAAAAATAAACTTAAATAACTATAACTAAAATAAAAAAAAACTTTGACTGTCTCAAATTATCACATACACAATAAAAAACTAGCAAGGACAATGAATCTCTTTGGTTTCCGAAAGCAAACAATGGAGACTGCACACCGCAAGGCAGATCATGAATTTCTACCTTCCATGTTATCTAAACTCAACGGCCTGTTGATCAATCAATTTTCGGAACGTTGCTCTTCTTGCTGGAACAGGGACGATTTCGAATTCGCGACGATCGACGTGACGAGGAAACCCAACGACGGAAAATACAGAAACAAAATCAACGACTTTCAAAACGTTGCAACGTTGTGAGAAACGTTTCTCACAACGTTGCAACGTTTTGAAAGTCGTTGATTTTGTTTCTGTATTTTCCGTCGTTGGGTTTCCTCGTCACGTCGATCGTCGCGAATTCGAAATCGTCCCTGTTCCAGCAAGAAGAGCAACGTTCCGAAAATTGATTGATCAACAGGCCGTTGAGTTTAGATAACATGGAAGGTAGAAATTCATGATCTGCCTTGCGGTGTGCAGTCTCCATTGTTTGCTTTCGGAAACCAAAGAGATTCATTGTCCTTGCTAGTTTTTTATTGTGTATGTGATAATTTGAGACAGTCAAAGTTTTTTTTTATTTTAGTTATAGTTATTTAAGTTTATTTTTTTTTCAATTGCATTGCCTACAATTTTTACTATTTTCTAAACGATAGTGTCCCCAAGGCAACGTGTGGATTCCACAAGACAAAATACATCTTTTATCGTCGTGCGGATCTAATGCTACTTTCCTAACTTCGTTTGTTGTAATCACGTGGTCTACACTTTGGATTCTTTGTTCTATACTTAGTATCGTCGATTGTGAGTAAAGGCAATCGATGTAATCGTGGAAGGTGAGTTTGTTCTCCACCGTATTCTTGCCCACACCTTTTGCTTTCTTCGTGACGCTACTCTCTGTTCTCATGGCATACATCTTCGAACGCAAACCCGCGAACTCGACAATAACATCATCGTTACATTCATCTTTCAGTTTACCTAAGACTTTTTTGTTACGAGATGGAATTCCAAATCTGTTGGGTTGAGGATACGCAGAAGTATCGAAATACTCAAGCATGGAAGGACTTTTTATGTCTTCGTATAGGTTAGGTGTTTGTATGCTGTAAATGAAGCTGTCGGTGTCCGTGTACAAAAGTGATATTTTATCATTGTAGAAGGGTTTCATCACGTCGTAATGAAATTCGAACATGTAAAGTTTCGACAAGTCGAGAACCGTTGCGCCAACGTAAATTGGTTTTCTGAATTTCATCAATTTTATATCTAGATTGAAAAGTGCCAAATTCTCGTTGTAAATTTTTCTCGACTTGAATCTAGGATCGGCTATCCACTTCCGACATTTATTCTTATCGGAAATTAATTTCACGTCTACGTGCTTTCTAACATTCTCCATGGTCTTTCCGTACACCGCATTGTTCATTAATTTAAAAAAGTCCTTGTCTAAATCGGAAGTGGCAGCTGTTCTATGTTGTGTGTTAGTTTCTATGTAAGGTCTTAACCACGTGGAATGTTTAAACTTTAGTATTCTTCTAACATTTACTATCTGAACACCCTTCCCAATCAAAAACCGGAGATTCTTGTAGTGGACG
This sequence comes from Lepisma saccharinum, assembly GCF_977018435.1. NCBI lineage: Eukaryota > Metazoa > Arthropoda > Insecta > Zygentoma > Lepismatidae > Lepisma > Lepisma saccharinum. The sequence goes on from NC_139245.1 coordinate 38,662,563, forward strand.
ACGTATCTCTGTTTAGGGTCCAATGTTAACAAAAGCTTGTCTTGAACCGAGTCGGGTGGACATTTGATTTCGGGAGTCGGAGGCAAATCCGAAAACGCGTCGTGCAGGTGGTCGGAGAATTGGAGATCTACCTCTGTGAAGAAACCACACTCGCTATCGTCGAAATGAATAATGTCTATCGAAGTGGGATCTAACCATTCGAATCCCCCGTAAGGAAGTTTCTGAACCATGGCATGTCCGTAGAGATTATTAACGTCGGCGTAGAAGATGTAATTCGATGCTCGATTTGAATCGTAATCTTCTTTCATGTGTACGTTATTAGCTTTTGCATGTCTCTGTACGCATTGCACCATTCCACCTCGTATCCCTCTTTCGATGAAAAGTAACATGTCAACGTCCGATATCAGTTCCAGCTTGACCTTTGTCTGGAATAACATTGCCGACCACGCTAATCCCGGTAGGCTGTAGAAATACGCTGGATCTAATTGATAAATATTTGTTGCCGTTTTCCTGAACGCTTGAAAAACATCCGCGAGTATCGTCACGTCCAATTTTAAGTATGCGTCGTGGTAGTCTCCGAGTGTCCTACATTCTAATTTCTCCCACATGAGTTGCGCGTGTTGGTATTCTTCGTCCGTGATTCCTTTCTCTCTGAGTCTGCTGTAAAATTCTCTTGGAGGTGGGAGAGCGTCGTCGTTAAATTTAGAATTATCACTAACATATTCGTAAGGATAAACCCCTTTACGTCTAACGAGTTCTATGTCTACGTTGGGAAAACTAGCTCTAGTTATTTTAAATTGATCGTCGATGAGTTTGTTCGCTAAAGCATCCAGACTTGCAGAGAGAAATCTATACGAATCCAGGAAGCGCATCTCGATTGTATTTTTCGTTCCCGGAATCGACACTTGCTTGCTGAGACTAATATAGCGTTCTTCATTCTCGGCCAAGACACCTATACGTTTCGGATCGTAGCCAAGATGTCTCACCAGGTGGTGAAAATCATATCCGCTTCCGTTGTGAAAGAATATGGGGATGAATTTAGGTTTCTGGATTTTAAGATTGCACGTGTTGCAAATTCCACCTATGTAGTTTCCGCTGAAATGATCGTGGTGGAATATTTTTTTGTTCTCATCAGTGAAACTTTGATCACATACCGGACACACCTCAGTGGAATTGTAATTTTGAAGTTCATTTTCAGTTAAAGGTGCCATCGGTTTTGATGTAAGCAGTACGCTACCAATTACCTCAACCTCCTCCACCATTTTTTCCAGGAAGTGTTCGATTACATTTGGCCCGCGGTATATATATGCTTCATTTATTTTATCACGTCGCACAACAACATAGCCGAAACTATTAGGTTGATGAAGCTGGTACGGCGTTGTGGAGGAAATTTCAGGATCCGGTTCGCAGTAGGAGAGTGGTTTGAGGAACGCCTCGAAATCTGCGACGATGATTGCGGGATGTTCCAACAATGCTTTGTGCATTTTGAATTCTTCGACTTCGTTCGTTTCGGGCATCAACATTCTAGCCGGTCTGTTGTCACCGCAATAAATTTTATGTTCGGCAAGTTTCTCGATAGCAATTTGACGTCCGGTGTAATTTCGATAATTGAGTTGTTTTCGATCGTCGAACGTGGTTAGGCATCTCGGGCAAACTTCGATGTTGTTTGCATGCTTGGTTGATTGACTTCTGACCAAACGTGATAGTGAACAAATTAGCGTATAGTGATGAACATCCTCGTTGGAAATTAGAAGAAGATTTATCACACGAGCATCGTCATCGTCGATATCGCTTATCCTGACGGGGTGCACAATATATTTATCTGACGTAAAGGAATATACATTAATAGCGATGCGTTTTCCTGCACGATTTTCGAACTTTGTTATATCCGACAATGTCACCGGGTATTCGATGTCAGACATTACACTTTCAAATTCGGACTCGTATTGCTTGTAATGATAAATCCGTTCTGGATTATTTTTGCAATGAACAGGATGCAGTGCAGCCAACACACACCAGAGAAAACACTTGTTATCGCTGTTCTGTATATTTAACACAGCCCTCTTGTGTTGAATGTTCGGTGGAAGAGGAACGTAGCTGGAAGCGCGAAGAGGCGAGAATTGGTTCACGTAAACGGTTAACGTGTGAGGACTTCCACACAGAAACCATCCCGACCCTTTAGCCTCGAAACCGTCGTGTTTCTTAACCAGCTCGTTGGAAACTTTATAATAGAAGTTGTCCAAATTTTCGACGTCAGCAAAATAAAGTGTCTGGTTTTTTGTACGATGATAAAAAATACTCGTTGTGCCATCAACTTTCTCGTATTCAGAAAACAGAACAACGTATACTTTTATAGAGTTGTTTTCAAGTTTATCTTTCAAAATATTTAGTACAGATGTTTTCGTTTCATCCAAGAAACTAAGGATGTCACGGCCTGGTTCTGACTTAATTGAAAAATCCTGGAGTTGGTCGTTGAATGCAGATCTAATTGGTTTGCGTTCATTCGATAATTTAATTTGCTTGGAAGTGGAAGCTTCGGTTCCTGGATCATCGATTTTTCTTTTCACTGTTCCTCGTTCGGTCGATGGTTTGCAAATTTTGAGATGTTTACTTAAATTTGTAATGCTGATCATCTTTCCGCATCGAGCACAAGACTTAGAAGGTAACGAACGATTAATTCTCGAACCTGTTTCGCTACATCTTGCCCTGTGTACCGATAAATTGTTCCTTGAGATTAGCTTCCCACAAGTAACACATTCAGTTTTATCATTTTTACGATTCAAACTGGTGGTGGATGCCATTGCTTTTTCGAAAATCACAGAAATCAAAAAATCTAGTATATAGCGATACAATTTTCAGGTATGTTATTTATATAGAATTTCTTGAGGTGAAATAGAAAATGCACGATCACGTCAAAATTCAATCTGGTCGAAATTACTATGAAAAACCACGTGAAACACCTTTGAACTTGAAATAATAGATGGTATGTAGCTTCAAAAAAAAGTTAAATACCTATTTTTTTTACAAAAACAAGGAGCGCTGCAACAGGACGTCCGTACTCTTCGGCTGCTCTCACGAGACTGACTAATCTGCAGTATATGCCGTCTTATATAATAAAAGCGCGGACCGTATTGAAAACACCTGTAATAATTAACCAATCAGAAGACGCCACGTTAGATATGACTCATCACATTACGTCATAACTTGTTGCAACATGTTGTGTAATAGTTTACTCCCTTATAGTTAATACAACGAAGGGCATTAGATATGAGTCATCACAATATTACGTAATAACTTGTTGCAAAAACGTTGTGCAATAGTATACCCTTATAAGTAATACAATTAAGAGGTATTTAATATGAGTCATCACAATGTTAGTTACATGGTTCTAGTTAGGATGATGATTTTTTTTTTGTTTGTTGGATAGGGGTTGAAGAAGACTATTTGTTGTAGTGACCACAGTATTGTTTTGTTTTTTTTGTGTGTGTGCGTTTTCTGTTCTCTTACGAGAATTAATATAGGTTGCCATAGAACCCTCCAATTCATGACTTAGGAAAAATCTGTTTGCGGATTCATCACGTACGCCTATACATGAGTAAAATGTGAATAGAACCTATGTTCGGAAATCCAAAATAGCGACCGGAAGTAGGATTATCTTAGAAACGGTAAGACTTAGGAAAAATCTGTTTGTTGATTCACCACGAACGCCTATATGTAAGTAAAATATGAATAAAACCTATGTTCGGAAATTCAAAATAGCAACCGGAAGTGGGGTTATCTTGGAAACGGTAAGACTTAGGAAAAATCTGTTTGGTGATTCATCGTGTACACCTAAATGTGAGAAAAAGTATGAATAGAAGCTATGATCGGAAATCCAAAATAGCGACCGGAAGTGGGGTTATCTTGGAAACAGTAAGACTTAGGAAAAATCTGTTTGCGGATTCATCACGTACGCCTATATGTGAGAAAAAATATGAATAGAACCTATGCTCGGAAATCCAAAATGGCAACCGGAAGTGGGGTTAGGGGCCAGGAATCTTAAAAAAAATATTATTTGTTTGTTTGTTTGCGTCACAATATAGGCGTGCACGCGCGTGTGTGTGGCACATCGTTCCCGAGAGAGAGGTTTACAAAGGTCACGATATACAAACATTTGACCGGGGCTTGGAAAATTACGATAAGGTGCATTCATCCTTCAAGAATAAGAAACTGCATTATTTACTCATCACGTTGTGTCAGCGCAATAAATGAGGCGCTGAACATAGAGAGAAAATAAGAGTTTTTGAGGTTTGGTGAACCTCAATTAATAAAAATAAGTTTTTGAGGTTTTGGTGAGCTCCAAATAATCAAAGTGAGTTTTTGATGTTTTGGTGCTGTTTTCTACGCTGTGAAACATCGTCAGCGCAATAAATAAGGCGCGGAACGTGGAGAGAAAGTGAGTTTTTGAGGTTTGGCGAGCCCCACCGAGCCCCACCGAGCCCCATTTTCGGTTGGTGAACTCCCCAATCTGCACTACTACGTTATCTTGGAAACGGTGAGACTTAGGAAAAATCTGTTTGCGGATTCGTCATGTACGCCTATATGTAAGTAAAATATGAATAGAACCTATGCTCGGAAATCCAAAATGGCGACCGGAAGTGGAGTTATCTTTGAAACGGTAAGACTTAGAAAAAATCTGTTTGCGGATTCGTCACGTACGCCTATATGTAAGTAAAATATGAATAGAACCTATGTTCGGAAATCCAAAATGGCGACCGGAAGTGGGGTTATCTTTGAAACGGTAAGACTTAGAAAAAATCTGTTTGCGGATTCATCAGGTACACCTATACGTGAGAAAAAATATGAATAGAACCTATGTTCAGAAATCCAAAATGGCAACCGGAAGTGGGGTTATCTTGGAAACAGTAAGACTTAGGAAAAATCTGTTTGGGGATTCATCATATACACCTATACGTAAGAAAAAATATGAATAAAACCAATAGTGTTCGGAAGTCATGCAGGTTTGGACGTGACGACGCAGTTCAATAACATAGGTTAGACCAAGAAAAAAAACCTTGGTGATTTTATTTCGAGTAAAATGTTGGCAACACGGCGAGAAAATAAGGCTTATGTCTTACAAGAGCAAACCATTAAGGCGAGCCTCACCGAGCCTCACTTCGAGCCTCACTTTCGGTTGCAGCTCTGTCTTTATGGTTCTACTCTAAAGTAGGTCAAAGCACGTAGAGGCTCTCGTGTAGTTTAGCACGAAAAAAAAATGAATAGGTTAAGTTATATCACGTAAGATCGTGGCATTCGTACCAAGTACGAGTGAGAAAAAAGGGAAAAATAGGAAATTTTACAAAAACATCGCTAAACTCTAAAACATCGACAAAAATTTGTCAAAATATGTCAAAAACTGATTTTCAATTGATAAAAAAGAGGCTACAAATGCATACCTACCAAGTACGAGTGGGAAAAAAATGAGATGCGGTGAAAATTGCACTGAAAAATCGTCAAACGCTAAAACATCGACAAAAAATTGTCAAAATATGTCAAAAAGTGATATTCAATTGATAAAAAAGAGAATACCTACTAAGTACGACTTTGAAACAACCAATATACACTACTTGTATGCATGAAACTTTTGGTGTGGTACCGAGCAGAAGATGGAAGCGAGGGTTTCTTGAAGTGTTTGGTTACTGGAGACGAAACCATTTTCCACCTCTACGAGCCTGAGAGTAAACGTCATAGCCTGGAGTGGCGACATCAAACATCACCAAGAAAGAAGAAACCGAGGACAACGTCATCAGCTGCCAAAGTGACGGGGACTGTCTTCTGGGATTCGTAGGGTGTTCTTCTCGTGGACTTTCTCACTCCTGGGGAAACAATCAATGCCGCTCAATACGTGCGCACTTTGAGAAAACTTCGTCGTGCTATTCGTGAAAAACGTCCTGGCAGGGATAGGGTTATCCTCCAACACGACAACGCCAAGCCGCACACAGCACAGCTAACGAAGGATGAAGTTGCCATATTTGGATGGGAACTCCTTCGACACCCTCCCTACAGCCCAGATCTGGCTCCTTCTGACTTTCACTCGTTTTCTTTTCTGAAAGAACACATGCGGGGAAACAGATATGACACCAACAAGGAAGTGGAACTTGCCGTTAGGAGAATACTCAGAAGTGCCCGAACGGAGTTCTACAACAGAGGAATTTTCAAACTTCCAGAACGTTGGCAAAAATGTGTCGATTTAGATGGTGATTAGGTTGAAGACTAATAAAGGTATGTACTTTAACAGGGATATATTAGATTATTTTTTTGTACAGTTTACTTCCTTCTTGTAACATGTTGATCACGACTTTCAGTACTCCCTAAATATGTAGGAATGGTAGTAGGTTGGAAATTATAATTACCTAAAAATTGTACAGTACAATTGTTCTGTGCCAATAAGGCGCATGGTGTATATGGAAGTAGGGCTTCACGCATTCTTGATCTTAGCCGTTTTAAGATGTGATGTGATCAGTACAATGCTCCGACTGCCATCAACTCTCTCACAAACACACACAACAACAACAGGTACTCATTTAATTGAATCTGGTTGAATCCCAGAGCATCTTGCAGGGACAAGAGCGCGAAAAATCCAATCTTTGATAAAACGCGTTTGAAATCGGACTCGCGTGTCCCGCGTGGCAGTCAGACACCTTATTGATTAGGCCACCGTGGCTCCAACTGAGTGAAGCATAGTAAAGGTAAAGTTCCCCGTGCACGTTGCTATTTTAGAGGTGAAAACCAACAGGGATACAACCAGGTACCCACTGATTTGAGAATGCATGTGCTCCAAGGCCGCTATATGCGGGGGAAAGCCGGAAAAATACCGATCATTGATCAACCATGCCTGGAATCGAACTTGGGTATCTGGCGTGGCAGCCAGACGCCCTACGGAATAGACCATCGTGGCTCTAACCTATTAAATCATAGATCCGCCATATTCTTACAAAGCAAGACGAGAAAGGGCGCTCGGAACTAGGAATATAACTTGGACGAAGCATGTAATTAATGTCTCCAAGCTAGACCAAGTCAATTAAAAAGGAAAAAAATAACAGCTGAAACACGTGAAATGTACGACCAAGTAAATTAACCGATTTCCACCCTGGCTGCAAATTACAATTTAGCTTCTGCCGTGGAACGAATTACGACAATTCCATCGCTTTTGGCGGAAGATCAGAGAGAAGTAATTTTTCAAGTAAATCAAGGAAAAAAATTGCAAAAACGTGGAGCAGAAAAATTAATTAAGCTTCTTCTAGTCTCTGTGCAAATTGGAGTTATAATTAAAACTCTAATCTACAGATCCAGGAAGAAAGCATACTTCGAGACAATTTCACAGGCGAGTCTCTTTCTCAACAACCTTTGCATCTATGTTTGCGAGTTACATTCAGTTGGGGAGCCTTTCGACTTGTTCTATCCTCTCCAGGAGGATGTAAAGCTCTAAGCAGAAAGATGTCTGGCGAGAGGACAGTTGCATTTTCCCCATTATCATTCCTTGTTAGCCGACCTCCGTGGCGGAGTGGTTAGCACAGGGGTTCCGGATTCGAATCCCGGCCTGGGTATGGGTTTTCTTTGTGAGTGTCACTTCATCAATTTCGTATCACCACGCATCCTCATCTTCGCGATAAGTCAAATAGTAGCAGAAAAATTCAGAAATATAAACAACTACCTGATTGCCCGGCCAATCTTCTATTAGACAGGAAAATAATCAATTCTAACTATAGTGTAAAATGTAACTAATTTTATTTAAAAGTATTTGAAAGGATAAGTACAGTATACAAATTATAAAGTAAAATATTTTACAAATTCACTATAATATTAATTGAACTGAAAACTTGATTATAAACAACGTTTTTAGTTTCACCTCCAGGAGCTAGAATAGATAAATTGTTGCGAATGTCACTATTCATCTTAGCGACCCCGAAAACTATGGATTGCACACTAATATCGGTTGTTTTCGATTATTTTTACATGTCACTCCCCCTAGGGGTGCCAGGAGTGTCTTACCCCCACAGTATTTAGTTCCAGATTGCAAGTGATATGTGTTGAAATTGCTCGAGGATAGCAATATCGCACCTTCTGTGTAGGCAACCAACTTCGCCGTGCTGTGTTGCACGGAGCATAACTTGCAGGATATGACACGAAAATTTCACGCAACAGAATACTATTTTATGTGCCCTATCCACCCCCACCTCTAGGGGTACCGGGGGTGTCTTACTCCCACAGTATGTCTTTCGAGATTGCAAGTGATGTGTATCAAGTTCGGTTGAAATCGCTCCAGGCGTTCGAGATTTATTGCTGAACAAACAAACACACACAATACACAAATATAAACATACATCCATTTTTATATATATAAGGTAGATTAACCGATACGCCGCAACACTTACTAAAACTAAATATGGAAAAAATACATACGTGAAGTCCCTTTCTATAAGTTCGAACACCGAAAGGTTTGTACCTAGGTAGTCAGCATATGATATGAGCAACGGAGTAGAAGATGTAGTCTACGGCAGTGGTTCCCAAATGTTATCGTTTCACGGCACCCTTAGTGTTTTAAGATTTTTCTGCTGCGTCCAAGTCAGAATATAGGCCTATCTAACACTTGCAATGCTCAGTTAGTGTGCTTAGGTTGCTTGTGTAGACTAACAAGTACCTGGAATTTCAGTGAAAATATGGAAACATTTCATGCCGCCCCTGTAAATTAGACAAGGCGCCCCAGAGCGCCGTGGCGCACAATTTTGGAGCCACTGGCCTACGTAATTATATAGTGAATTATTTGTTTGAGAAAACCACGACCTTAATAAATTACTTTGCACCGATATTTAATAAATGCATTACATAAAATATAAAACTCATGAGAAAGTTTATTTAGTGCGCGTACGTTCTTACCAAAGTGGAGAAAATTCTTCAGCGGTGGGAGTAGAAGCTTTCAGAGAAGGAAACATCTGCCTTTATTTTGTTTCAGAAAAAATATGCCATTAGACTTATTCCCAAGATGGACAACAAGCTACAGAGAACCTTATGGAAGGCTTTTCAATCAACATAAATCAAGCAGATGATCCATAAAGATCCAAGTCCCTGAGGATCAAAAGAGATTTCGGAAAGAGAAGGCGAAAATCAAGGTGTAAGAGGCAGGAATCTTTCTCTCTCTCTACATATTCTTCAGAAGAGCAAAACAACAAAACTCCATTTCGAGCTCAGGATATAAATATGCTTGGATGCTCGTACATGCTTTCCTTTGGGATTAACTTACGAATTCATCTCTCAGTTCGTCTGTAGTCATTTTTATTAATCTCGAACTTAGGCGAAGCTTTAACTTATTTATATCGTTGTTTACGAAAAATAATAACAGTTGATTTATAAACAAAATTAAGAAAAATCATGATGTGATAATTGAATGTCTGCGGGGGATTATAAAAGAAATAATCACTTTCAACAATTATTTATTGATTGATATTATTTTACGTCACTTTCCTTCCTACTTTGTTTAATCGCGACGACCAAGATGATTGATGAAAGTGACGAAGGGACACTCGCAAGGAACACCCATGCACACCCTTAACGCGCTGTGCTAACCACTTTGCCACGGAGGTTAGCACATTTCCAGCACTTTATAAAAACCAAACCAATATAAACGGAGACTTTTTATTATTTCGTAGTAAATATCTTTAAGTATCAATGTTATTGAAGTCTTATAAAATACATTATCCACTTATATGCTTTCCTTTTGATATTCTAAACAATCGTAGTTCTACACTTCTCGTATTACCTGATTTTGGTAAAGCTTTCAACACAATCCAACACGATTTGTTAATATCCAAACTCAAATACTATATATTTGACTCTGTAGCCGTAAGGTGGTTTGAACCCTATTTAAGTAATAGAAAACAGAGAACATTTCTTCAAAATTCGCCCTCACAGATCTCCGAAACTGTAGTTTTAAAACCAGGGGTTCCACAGGGATCAATTTTAGGACCACTCCTTTTCACCTTCTCCACCGCAGACTTAAATAAGGTCATAAAATTTTTCACACCACATTCATATGCAGATGATACACAACTGTATTTTTCGACTAAACGTCCAGCGCTAGAAAGTAGTATTCTCTCACTCAACACATATTTTAATAATATTTACACATGGTGTACATCAAATGGACTTAAGATAAACCCTGAAAAATCACTTTATATGCTAATATATTCAAAGTATATGCTATGTATATTCAAAGTCTCTATGGCCAAGAATTTAGGAATATTGCCACCTATGTATTTTGATGGCAGGCTCAAGTTTCGTGTTATTCTCAAAACCCAGTAGTTTACCAAGTGTACCCAGATGAACTGTTTCAGTTGCAGAAACTAATTGTACTTTATGTGTAACAGAGTTTTGTGATAGTATCACTCCTCTAGGCAGATGAGCTTGTAATGTTGATAGATTATACTGACCAGGAGTAATAATAACTTTTTCATTTCCTACTGCAACCCTATTATTGTGTCCTGTGATATTAGGAATAAGATACATACTGTAGAAAGCACGTAGAGTTATAGATTTAGGATAGATAATATCATTGTGTAAGCTAAGTTTCAATACTGAAGTCTCACTGGTGAGATGGAATACTCCCATGATGCTTTACATGCCACAATGCTTTCTGGAAATCTTCAATTGATGGTTAATTTATTTGAGATAAGATGGTAAGCATTGAAACACATAGGTGGCCACAATTTATATCCTCAAAACCCTGGATACGTTCGTCACTATAATAGAGATTAGGAGTATTCAGTTAACTAACTAAACCCAATGGAGGTATTCCGCCAAAAGAATAAAAAACAAAAACAATATTAGCTTGTTTGTAATAACAGATCCAGTGAGTGCCTTGATTTATGAAACTATCCAAATTGATTACACCACACTCTTTATCTGACATGCAGACACTTCTGAAGTGAAAAACTAAATATGCTGACCAAGGCAGAAATTTAATTTTATTAAAAACATAAACTAAAACGTAACGTTTCAACCTTCTAGCAAGGTCTTCATCAGACTCTGTATCAAGTACAAGACTTTTGTACTTGATACAGAGTCTGATGAAGACCTTGCTAGAAGGTTGAAACGTTACGTTTTAGTTTATGTTTTTAATAAAATTAAATTACTGCCTTGGTCAGCATATTTAGTTTTTCATAATCATGGAAACAAGGCTTAATGGTGTTATACTTCTGAAGTGTTTAATTCTCAGTAACTTAATCAAATTTTCAATATCATAGTTGGATAATAGTTATTTTTCTTATATTTTCTCAAAGCATTAATGCCCTTGCCCTTTTTCTCTATTGACAGATTATGACGTTTTTGCTCTTCTAGTTCAGCTTTGTTCTTTTTTGCATCATAAGCTGTTCTTGCTATAGCAGCACTACCCCCTGCTAGACTCCCCACAGCTCCCAGAGCTGCTAGGATGGATGGACCATCAGTGTGTGTCTTTGTTCAGGAACTCTGCAATCTTTTTAACTGAAGTGTACTGAGAGTTAATTTCATTCCATGACCTTTACTCAAACAAGATTTCTTCTTCTCCTGTTGTTTTTGGTAAGGATCCCAGAGATTTCAGATCTGAATAAGGTACTTGGTATACAATACCTTTAGGTTTCATGATGATGGGTATTTATATATAAATATTATAGTTCCCACAACAATTTTTGTTTTGTACTCATAGCAATGGTTGTACCTAATGCTGCTTTTTTTTCAATTGATGAAGCATCTTTGCTGATTAGTCTTCCAAATGCTGCTTGTTCCAATTTTTGATCAGCCTCATGACGAGCACTAAGATTAGTAAGAGTATTGTAGGCAATGTCATGGTCTTTACAAGCTATATCCTCTGTCTCCTTTCTCCAGTCTCTACTCTAGTTTAGCCCCTGGACCACAGTATTGGTAACCAGGTAAGCGCATTTCGACAGGAAGTTTGTTAAAAATCTCGTTAAAAAACCCTAACCTTTCCAGAATTTAGGAGATAGAGTATGAATGATTTTAATTAAGTATCCTATGCCTTTACTGTAATTTACAATAAAATTGGCTAGTTTAGCACTAATCATATCTACAATACCTATTTTTTCATTATGGAAATTATTGTTGCCAGTATTTTATTCTCCTGCTATGACCAACAATCTATCTATGAGTTTTCTCACATCATCCACCCATACAAACTCCTTGGGTAAAGTATTGTAGTGTTTAATGACACTACCAGTTTTGAGTTGGTTCCATATAGGTTTAATCATTCTTGCATTATCCCCACTGCTAGATTTAACTCTGTTCTGACTTGCATCATTGTTTTGGTATAGAGCATCAGACAGTATCAAAATTTCTTAGTAACTCTGGTAATCTTCATCTGTATAATCTCTGGGGTGTTTCTTGCTGATGAGTTCCCAAAGTCTCAAAGTCCCACAGTGCCAGGATATCTCGACCAGCTATTTGCCCCACCCAAATTGACATTCACATCATCCCGTTGAAATGTAACTAGATTTTCCAATTTTCCAGACTACTCCCTCGTTAGGATCCATGGTTGGATAGAATCCAAACACTTCATCTTTGTCAAATTTCCCAGTACTCAGGTAATCTCTTGCCAAGGGACCTAACTCATTTTTTTCTGATTCTCCTATGGCCTTAGTAGGTGGTTGTTGGAGTACTAGAGAAGTATGAATACTGGATAATGGGTTAGGGAGAAAATCTGCATAATTTCCAGCAGCAAGACGCACTAGCTCATTCATGAGATTCTTATTTTGTTCTGTAACACCCTTAATTTCTCTACCAAGACCACTGATAGCATCAATAATTGGTTGATCCTGACGCTTGTGTTGTTCATAGTATCCTTTAATTTTCAGATTTCTAGCCTTTAAATTTTTTGGCCAGATAGTCACGTAAATTCAAATTATCTTCAATTTTATATTTTGTGATTTTTGTTTAGGGGTTATTTATAACGTCACAACGTATCTTATAATGACTCAACATTTATAAAATTGTTAATTTTGTTTCTATATTTTCCATTGTTTTTGAGTCATATCAATTGTAGCAAACCCAAAATCATCTTTGTTCCAACAGAAAGAGCAGAATTTTGAAAATTAATTGTAGTTTAAATCTCCTCTAACATAGTCATTATATACATGTTTAAGATTAGTGTGTTTGTATTATCACGAAGTAACTCTTTGGGAATCTTAGAATATGTCTGAGCCAGATAAGAACAGTCTAATCCCCTGTGACGACCCAAAGTAAAGAAATTACGAATTTCATTTTGATTTTCAAAAATTACATCATCAAAGATTTTAACTAATTCTACTCACGTGTGTGTGCGTGTGTGTAATATTTAATTACATATTTTCTTTCTTTGGATCATATTTGCTATTATGTTCACATACATTCTCTTGTTTTGATCTATATTTAATTTTCGTGTCTTATTTTTAATTTGTATTTGTATTCTATTTGTAGTAAATATGCACGATCTGTATCCTGACAATCGTTAGGCGGTTTAGCAGAATATGTGGTCAGTACAATGCTCCGGGAGCCTTTACACGTCCTCCCCTCAGGATTGCTCCCAGGTACGTATTATGAGAGACTGGATGAATCCCGGAGTCCTCTCTGTGCAGGGAAAGTGCATGAACAATTCCTCACCGGAAATTCAACCCGGGTCTCCAAAGCCATAATGTTATTTGAAATAAACATAAAATTGCACTGGCTTCTTTTTTTACGTGCCTTCCTTCAAATTATATTTCTATTAATTTCTAATTCTCAATTTCCTCGCTTATCTCTTTAGTTTCTCAACATGAACAACACAAACATCAATGTCTTACTCGAAATTCGAACCCAGGACCACTGGTGTCGAGGCACTTTGTCCTCACCACTTCGTTACTATTGTTGATAATTTGAGCACCGCGACTAACAAGTAGGCAACGTAAATTAACCAAAAAAGAGATAGCTTGATACTTATTAAACATTTTACATGTCATACCTTTTCTTCTATACGAACCATATAATAACGCCTGTGCATTTTAATGAAATGTTTATTACGAGTGATAAAACACTCAAACTGAATACCAAGGTAGAATTTAGTGCAAATAACACTATAAACATAAGGTTTCCACCCTCTAACAGGTTCTTCTTCAGACGATGATTCACATTTCAGACAAAGGTTTTTTAGAGTGAAACTTTGTCTGAAGAAGACCCTGTTAAAGGGTGGAAACGTTACGTTTATAGTGTGTTATTGAGAACAAATTCTGCCTTAGTCAGCATCTTGAGTGTTTTATTAATCATAGCTTACACGAGGGGGGCTGTCAGGCACATCACCTATATTTGTTTTCAATTTTTCAACTGTGATAATTTTTATAGAAAAATGAAAATTAAATCCATTGGTCCCTAGGTTGTTGTCAATATTTCTATATTACTTTTGTTCTTAAAAACATAAATGAAATGTACGTACTTAATAATTAAAGTTAAAATACACTTTTGGGCCTACAGACGCCATCTTTAAATGTGTGTTATCCAAAATAATCATGCCAGTAACAGTGTATAATTCGTTGGTAATGACGGTAATTTTTGTAATTATTATAAACAAAAAAGCATTAATAAAAATTATTATGTTTCTTGTGAGTTTAAGCGAATAGTGAAATATGCGTGTGGCGCTCATACAAAAATTAGTTATTTTTCCTTATTGATGATGGTAATTTTTGTAATTATTACAATTAATAAATAACTACACATATATAATCAACAAAGGAAGCAGTCATTCAATAACAAAATGCTTTCTTGAATTTTAGTGATAAAAAAATGTGGGCCTGTAAGGTCCCCCCTCAGGTAAGTTTCTCGTTCGGCAGGGGTAAGCTAGGGTTAAACATTGAAACAAGACTTAATGCCGTTATTAATACGATTGCCATACATACTACATGATATTGAATGAATAGTATTTAATTTCTTAGAATTCCACGTATTTATGGGCTTTATTTGTGGTTCCCTTCGTAAATTGAAAAGTTATATCACCACGTTACAACGTTTTAGAGAGGTCATCAAATTTGTTGCCTTGACGTTTCAATTTATCGTGGGCATTTTCTTCTTAATAATTCAGAGAAGAGATAAGACCCTAATTTCGACAAGTAACCCAAACTAATTGGTGGTTTCTTTCCTGGATATTGCGGCAGGAAGCAATTACTCTCCATAAATTTAGCCAGGGCGGATGTGGTTAACCTTTAATTAACTTTGTGCGTGGCAGTTGGTGGTTACCAAGGCTACGCGGAGAAGAATACGTACAGATGCAATCAAAGAAAATGTATTGTGGCTAATATAAAGTCTGTTTGTCAAAGTTCGTTTGAAGTTCTTACGTCTCTATGGACTTGATTAGTCAACATATAAAAGACCATTTGCTTCCTTAACAGCCAACAATGAAAGTCAAAAGACTATTCTGAGTTCAGACGTGAGGAAGACTAAAGGATATACGTTTAGGATTCAACATTCCTGAACTAACTCTCTAGCTTTCCTAAACCCGAAGACTTATAGCTGCAGCAACACAAGCTTTCCATCTGTCCCAATCCTGGGCAAGAACAATCCAATCTTTTCCATCCTTACCAATTTCCTTTAGGTCCATCTCAACGTTATCCCTTCATCTTCGTCTTGGCCATTCTACAGGTCTCTTACCATCAGGTTATCCAATAAGAATCCTGTACCACCAATATTCGTTCTATATGCTTCAACCCTTTTGACGTAACATTGAAGGAAATAATAATGTTAATACTGAACAACCTTGAATTTACAGTTGTCAAAATTTCATCGAAAGAATACTCGATCCAAATGCACGAATGTCTTACATCCCCAAAATCTTCTATACCGCGTTTGTTAGAACCCGTCCCTTTTCCCGCGCTAGCAATCGCTCGACAGTTTCGGTGCCAATGAGAAACGAGGAAAAAATTGTCTGCTGGCCAGCGAGGAGCGAATGGAAGCCAGAAGAGAGGCGCTTACGTAGACGCTGTTGCGACGTTGGCTGCCTGGCTTTGACTTTCCCCAGCACGGAGAAAAGCCAGCGACCAGCTAGCGCGGGAACCGGCACAGGTTGTAACAAACGCGGTATAGTAGCCGTAAGTCTATAGGTTAGTCAATAACCAACCAATTTGTGAAATTACAACTGTACAGACAGGGTAATCGGGTAATCTGGACTGGACCTGTAGAACAAAGTGATATCTGTGAAATGTACCTGTACAGAGAATCAATCGAAACCTTTATTACTGTAACCCTTCCACCGCTGAGATTGTCGGTAAAGTAACCTGGTGAAACAGTTGTGTAGATCCGTGGATAGTATTGCTTTGAGACATGAAAATGAACACGTGAGAGGAAATGAGATTGCGCATAGGAGATGGTGGGGAGGGGGTTGAGCGACTGCAGTTACCAGCCTTCGCATCATCATGTACTGCTTCGTTCTGTCCACTCGAATCCTCCCTCCTTCTGTGCCGCCATGCGTGACCTTGCTCTAGAAATAGCCGGGACGGAGTGTAGGCTATTTGCGAAATTTTAAAACAACATGACGGTCAACTGTTTATGGTAGAGTTAGATAGATTAACAGATTGATTGATTTCCTATATTTTACTTCGCTCCTTGTTCCACTTTTGGCTAATTTGCGAAGATATGAAATTGATGCATGGAAACTCAGAAACATCCATGCCGAATTCGGGACCCCTGGCATCGAAGTACGATGTGCTAACAACTCCGCGATAGATTAATAGAAAAAGAGAAAGTGAGAGAAAGGAAATAAGGAAGAAAAAGATAAAATGGGAGGGAAACAAAGATAATGTGAGAAAAAGGTGAAACAGAGACAGGGAAGGGAAGAAAATGACAGAAAAGAAATATGGATGCTGGGAATAGAGAAGAAAAGAAAGAAACGACGAAACAAAGGGAAAGCAGAGGCAAAGAGAAGGAAAGAAAAACATAATGGAAGTAAAACAAGAAGCATAAGAGAGAAAAAGAAGTTGGAAAATGAAGCGGTGAAAGGGAAGAAAATGAGAGAAAAGAAAAGAAGGAGTATGGGATGCTAGGAAAGAGAAGAAAAGGAAGAAACGGTCAAACAGAGGTAAACCAGAGGAAAAAGGAAAGAGGGGATCCCGATTGCAAAAGCAGAGCCCGCTTCCATCCTTGAGAGCCCCAAACGACATTATTTGGGTAACCGCACTGGGCTGGCGTTTTCCATCCCTGTCCTTTATGGGTTCATGAGTGCCGGGATGTTTTTCTGATGACCAGATGCCCCTTTGTGGCCATTGATGTCCGCCGCAGCCGCGAAACCCCACCTTGGAAGTAAGAACCTCTCCTCAATTAGGAAGTTCTGGTTCCGATCGTAACGTTCAAGGGCCCAAATGCTCTCGTTCGGGTGGATAATTTGGCATGGGAGCGTGAATAATCGGGGCTTTAATCTGAGGCGGAATATTGAATCCACCTGACGCCCAGAGAATCGATTTTATCCCGCGTATTGTTGAAGACGCTCACCTTTTGTTGGGATATGGTCTGTCGGCGAACAAAAACGGCTGCCAAAAACGTCCAAATCTTCTCGCAAAAGTGGCTGTAATTGCCTTGGACAGTAATTGGCCATTTCATTACACACGAACCATTCTCTCTGTTGTAAAACCACCATGGTGTACTTTGTGCAAAGCGTCGCCAACTATTATCATCTAAATCAAGCAGGAGGTGATATTTGGGGCACAAAATCGTGGGCGTGCAGACTCTTCCTAGTTAATTGTTGAATTTTGAGTCCACTTTATACACAGGTGGGCTAATCAGGACTGGATATATAGTTTAAAGATCCGAAACATTTCATATCTCAACCGGTTATCGAACCCAGAATCCCTAGATTACAAGGCCACGACGTTACCACTACGTCATTCCCTATACCTCAGAAGGTTTATGCAGGTACAGCTCCCGCCACTTTCAACCGTTTCTCTTTTTGTTTTAAATTTTGGTTACATTATTTTCTAACATATACCGTTGCTTTGAATATATTGACCTGGTTAGGCTTGCGACCTCCGCAAGTCTTTATTTAGCTAATCAGTGAACAGTAAATAAGATTAACAAAAGGAAATAAACTACTAATAGTATCTAATTTTTACCTTATATTTGAAAATAAATCTTCAAATCCAATATTCACTACATCACTATAAATTTTACACTATAAACAGTGGTATTTCCAATAATCAATATTAACTTTTCTTCTTATGTTGTTCTATTTTCTTCTTTCTTTCTCAGAGGATATGGTGTGGGATTATAAAAGTAACAATTAGTTTCAATAACAACTCTTCACAAGCGTACCTTTACTAGCGATTTAAGCTACCGTCTAACGTGGTTAAAAGTATTTTCTCGACGATAGGATAAATTTTGGTTAACTGCGGGGAACTCGCAACGCGACGTCTGATGGCACTACTGCCAACCGAGGAAGTAGTTCTTAATCTATCTGTGTCCCGAACTGAACTGTTTTCGTCCTTTGGTCAACCGCGGGGAACTCGCAGAGCGACGTCTGATGGCACTACGGCCAATAGAGGAAATCCTTGCTCACCGAGGAAGTTGATGTTAAGCCTTTTGTGTCCCCAATTGCACTGTTCTCGTCCTTTTTTCACCACTCACCGCATTACAACTCTAAGACTGTGATTGGTCTTAGCATAATAAAACCATGGAATGTTATCCAATGGCATTCAGGCTCTTACCCGCCAGCTACAGCTTCTATTGCAACACTATGCAATCCATTGTCCTAGTTGTTTTGCTTTGCTAGGATCACGGCTCAGCACATGTAACTAAACACGCTCACTGAAATCAAATACTCTTCCTACGCACAATTCCTGTTCCTCGAAATCACCCATTCGTCCTACGTGTGCGTTTACATGAACCAAAGTAATCAGTCACACACTTGGTGGTCTATCGACTGCTAGAGGACTCTGGCATCCATCACGTGACTTCTATCCACTAAGAGAGGCGCTGGAGACAGCACGCGCTTTGTTCTCTGCCAATCAGAGCTCGCCGTCGCCTTTGAGAGGGGAATTTAAACACTTGGTTGCCACATTCACAGCCAATATCAGGGAAAGGCAACCGACAGACAGGAAACAGATATTCCAGACGGCGAGAGGAAAATATTTGACTTCTAAGAGATTGATATTATTTGCTTGCCCTTAGAATGACTCGTGCAACAGCACAGACAATCACCATGTATATACGAAACATAAGCAGACAACATACCACTTACTGACGGAACTTGTTTGAGTTTTTAACTTAAGCCCACAGATAGGCCATCAGGGAATGAATCTACAGTTTAAAGTGGAATCCGAACCACTATTTTCCTCCAACAGGTATCAAACCCGGGATGCTTTGATTGCAATGAGATGTCATTACCACTATGCTATCGGCGAGGCTGTGTCAGTATAAAACAAAGAAGTTAATTACATTTATAAAGCAATTCATATGTACATTAAGGTTTATGCAAAATATTCAGATTAGCCGGCCCCCGTGGCGGAGTGGTTAGCACATCGCGCTACGACGCAGGGATCCCGGGTTCGAACCCCGGCCTGAGGTGTCCATTCTTCAATTTCATCATATCATTACTCATCCCTATCTTCGTAAATTAGCCTAAAGTGGCACAAAATGCGATGTAAAATAAAGCGAATCAATCAGTCAATCAACAATATTCAGGTTTTCCCACGAATCACCATAACAGAATCCATTGTCCTCGCAACCACAGTATATTTTCCGCTGAGGTGTCGCCATCATATATTTTAACCCATCAATTCTTAACTATGAAAATTGCTGCAGATAACTCATTATATATCAGAGAATTGTTCTCATCTTCTAAGTTTGCAACACTGATTGCATGTCGGAACTAGCACTTGTATTTAAATATATTTGCAAAATGAGCGAATCTACAGTGCTTCGGGGGGGGGGGGGGGCAGAAAACAAAAGTTAATAAAACAACAGCTGAACTTTCAACCATAGAAGTGGGATGGTAAAGTTGGTATGTTTACCTTGTATGACCCTCTACCAACATTGCTCATTACTCACGAATGACTCAGTTTTAATTAAACGAAAGAAAACAGCTGCTGCATCACTAAGGGGAATTTTCGCAACAACTCGCGTTTTCGTTTCTCAAAAAGTAATTGCCGCTTACGGCTTCTGTGGAGTTGGTTGACGGGAACGATTAGTGGTTCCGGTGAGTGTAATTGGTAGAAGCTTGTTGAGCAAAAGTTTCCTATTAGCCATTTCTTTACTGAAAAATATCGAAACGTTCCAGGCTCGGTATGTGTTCAATGCTCCATGTGTACAATAAAGATAATAGTTTTTTTCCATGCTGTGAAGTGAGTGCTCAAGTTGCTGGTATCCACTGTTGGAATGCGTACCGCCAAAGTGCTTAGCTTTAAAGTACGCAAAACTCGAATTCCACGTCTGCTGTATTATTTTCTGTTTTTCTAAGACACCTTACTACAAGTGTATACTCTATCCCGGCTATCCCTGGGGCAAGCGAACGGAAACAAGTCTCCGCAAGTAGTGAAGCGAGACGGCTCCACCAATGAACACGTGAGAGGGAATGGGATTCCGTGGAGGAGGGTAAAGAGACTGCAGTTACCAGCCTTCGCAGCAGTGTGTACTGTTTCGCTCTGTCCAATCGATTTCCTCCTCTTCTCTGACGCTATGCGCGACCTTGCTCCAGAGATATACGGAGAAGAGTACAGTTGTCTTACCTTATAGTGTAACACAACTGGCAGTGACTTATCGAACTTACCTGCAAGAAAAGAAAAAAGACACAATTTTAACTAGACAGCCATTATTTAAGTCTTCTTAACTTACAATTGATTAATAATATTAAAATTAGTAATAACAGAACACTGGACTTGATCTTAACTAACACTAAAAATAACATTTCAGTTTGTAGAGAAGAATCACCACTTGTTGAAGAGGACAAGCCTCACCCTGCTTTAATAATTAATATGAGCATAAGAAAACTAACAAATACTTTAAAAAATGATAAAATTTTAGTGTACAATTTTCGAAAAGCAAATTTTCTGAAAATCTATGAGTTATTTCGGATCACTGACTGGACCTTCTTGAGTAGTCTCAGAAACGTAGAGGAAGCAGTGAGCCAATTTTATGATGTAGTAAATACGGTATTCGAAGCATCAATTCCAAAAAAGAAAGCTTATATAAATAATAAATACCCTTGCTGGTTTACGAAAGAAATTGTTCACATATTGAAGTTAAAAGAGTATCACAGAAAACGTATGAAACATGCAGATGACAGTAAATTATTGTATGAGGGAACCAGGAAAAAGTCAAAATCGTTGACAAATGAAGCTTATTTTAATTACACTAAGGAAATGGAGGAGAATATCAAACATGATACACGCTCTTTTTGGAAATTTCTTCGAAACAAAAAGGATACAAATAGACACAGTAATAGTGCTATGGTTTTCAATGGGAAAGTTTTCGATACTAGTCAGGATATTGCAGATACCTTTGCATACTACTTTAAATCTGTTTATGCGGATTCCCCTAGTTCATATCGAGTATCAGGAAATGATGAGTTACGAGTTTCACATTCATTATGTATTGAAACAATTACTGAATGCGAGTTTAATAATGCTATCAAGAAATTGAAACCTAATAAAGCAGCTGGTCCAGATGGCATACCGCCTTACGTATTAAAAGGATGTGCCGAGGTCTTGCAAAAACCTTTACTGTTGATATTTAATTTAATATTGGAATTACATACCTTTCTGAATATGTGGAAATTGACACGAGTGTGCCCAATTCTGAAATCTGGAGATAGTAGTAACATGGAAAATTATAGACCAGTTGCAATCCTCAGTGCTCCAATTAAAGTACTAGAACAAATTCTATATACTAGAATTTTTAACCATGTAAAACGTTACATAAATAGTAACCAACATGGATTATTTCCTCATACATCCACTGTAACAAACTTAGTAAATTTCATTCAAGATCTTTATAATGCAATTCATAATCGGTCAAGTGTTCACACTATTTACATGGATTTCTCCAAAGCTTTTGATAAATTAAATCACGATGTATTACTATGTAAACTTGCAAACTTTGGTTTTACGAGTGACATGTTATCTCTCATTATTTCGTATCTTCACAATAGGAAACAATATGTGACTTACAAACAATCAGATTCACATCAATACGTTGTAAATTCTGGAGTCCCCCAAGGTTCGAACCTTGGTCCACTTCTGTTTATTATATTTATAAACTATTTGCCACATAAACTTCAGCACTCCAAACTTCTCATGTACGCAGACGATGTTAAACTGTATAAAGAAATTTATTGTACTCAACATATGTTAGATCTTCAGAATGATATAAATGTACTCTATGATTGGAGTATGGATAACGATCTAAGGTTTAATATTAAAAAATGTAGCTTATGGTATTTTCGATGAATACACACCCATATGAGTATTCATACAGAATTAATAATGAAAAGCTGGAAAAGGTGTACTCTGTCAAAGATCTTGGTGTTGTTGTTGATTGTAATTTATCCTTTGAGGAACATATTTCGAATATTGTTAAGGATGCATATAGACGACTAAGATTTCTCATAAGAAGCTCAAAGAGCCTGATACGTTCAAGGCTGTTTCATTATACCATTAAACGTATTATTATATTTATTAATAATAACTTAATAATACTCAGCGGTGAACGATGAGACTCGGTGTGAAGTATACACACTCCTCTCAGGTACAGGGATAGTGTTAGGCAAAGACAATATTCACAGCACAGAGAAATATAACCACATTACTGCAGTATGTATAAACTGAAAGGTTTTATTCTTTATTTATTGCAATTATAATGCAAATATACTTGAGACGAAGGCGAGGACTTCGCTTTGTCGATGAATTGACTCAACTAAAACGCATAAACTCAATGCGTGGCTATCGGCAAGCCTATGATCACAAAGACCTAGCTTGCGCCCCGAACTACCACACCAAGAGATATGCAATGATAACTGAGCCAACATTTGCTCTTTAGCCTTTTATTTCCAAATTAATCCTTAGGCTAGCTTTATTATTTAACGTAGAATGGTTGCAGTATTGTGCATATCATCAATGCATGGCTATCGGCGTACCTATGATCACATAGGCCTAGCTTGCGCCCCGAACTACCATACCAAGCTTCGTCGATCCGTGGCGAAAGTGTGTGATGATTTCTTACGCAATATCCTCGCTTTTATACTATTTTTGAGAACACAGATTAAAGTACAGATGAATCACTCACTATCTACAAAAGGATACTATCAACAAAACTGACATCTATACATGTTTAGAAATACAAATTCGTATAGTGCACTCTCGCAAACATGAAGATACATTAAACTACTGATAACAGAGCATAAAATACAATAAACATTAAACAAAAGATATACATTACAAACAGGGTGCAATATTACATATAATAACACAACATTTACGTGTCCTTTCATAAAAGTATAATATATCAGTGACATATTTTAAAGTTGTGACGTCACATAAAAATATGGATCATATCAAGCCTAAATAATTTAAATGTTATTATGCTATTGTATAACAGTATGATAAGAAATGCAAACAGTATTCAATCACTACACTTTAACCAGACATCCATTATACAGGGTGGCGCAAAAGTCACTCTACCCATTTACAAATTCAAGTTTATACACAAAATTCAAGTATACATACAAAATACAAGTAGATACTCAAAATTCCAGTTGCAGTGGTTTTGTTGAAAGTGTCCTCCATTGTTTGCAACACAGGGTGTATCAGAAGTCCCTTACGACCCCTTGTAAAATCTGCAGTGATATATTTTCATGGAATTTGATATAGGCGATTCAAAATGGGCCTAGGGGGACACCTTTTGGAGTATGTCACGAGGACGGCCGCCATCTTCTTTCCGCCATCTTGAATTCAACTTTTTTATTTAAAATGATAGGTGGGTCATGTGATAAATGACCATAGGCTAGAATTTCGTCAGGATGTCAAATCTGAAATCAGATTACATGTAACTTCATTTGGTGAAAAAGTTATACATTGTGTGCAACGATCAACAACAGAATTACAATTACGATGCAGTAACCTTGTATCATAGCTTATGACATGAAACGCATTGATAGTTGAGTCTTTCAGTGCATCCAAATCTGCCGGTGATGATGAGTATACCATATCCTTAAGAATTCCCCCCAAAGCAAAATCGCATGGCGTCAAATCACAAGAAAGCGCAGGCCAGTCAGTGGTACCACGGCGTCCTATCCACTCTTGAAATGTGTCATCTAAAAAATCGAACATCACGTCCACAATAGGAGCTCCATCTTGCTGCAATAGTATTAACTCAACTGTCGACAAAAGAATAAAGAATGCACTGTTGCCACTGTCACACGACAATGTTACCAACCGTATACCTAAAAAATACGCTTTTTGAGTAAACTGACTTTTGCGCCACACTGTACTCTAATGCAGTGCACCCGGTGGAGGCACATAGTGGTTCAGATCTCACTTTAAACTGTAGGCCCAGTCCCGATTAGCCTTACTGTGCATAAAGTGGACTTCAAACACGAAATCAATGACAATATAATACAGTGCAAACAGTATACAATCACTACACTTTAACTAGACATCTATTATATAATACGGTGCAAACATTATACAATCACTACACTTTAACTAGACATCTATTATATAATACAGTGCAAACAGTATACAATCACTACACTTTAACTAGACATCCATTATATAATACAGTGCAAACAGTATATAATCACTGCACCTGAACTAGACATCCATTATATAATACAGTGCAAACAGTATACAATCACTGCACTTTAACTAGACATCCATTATATAATACAGTGCAAACAGTATACAATCACTGCACACTAACTAGACATCCATTATATAATACTATGCAAACTGTATACAATCACTACACTGTAACTAGACATCTATTATATAATACAGTACAAACAGTATACAATCACTGCACTTTAACTAGACATCTATTATATAATACGGTGCAAACATTATACAATCACTACACTTTAACTAGACATCCATTATATAATACAGTGCAAACAGTATACAATCACTACACTTTAACTAGACATCCATTATATAATACAGTGCAAACAGTATACAATCACTGCACCTGAACTAGACATCCATTATATAATACAGTGCAAACAGTATACAATCACTACACTTTAACTAGACATCCATTATATAATACAGTGCAAACAGTATACAATCACTGCACCTGAACTAGACATCCATTATATAATACAGTGCAAACAGTATACAATCACTGCACTTTAACTAGACATCCATTATATAATACAGTGCAAACAGTATACAATCACTGCACACTAACTAGACATCCATTATATAATACAGTGCAAACAGTATACAATCACTGCACTTTAACTAGACATCCATTATATAATACAGTGCAAACAGTATACAATCACTGCACACTAACTAGACATCCATTATATAATACAGTGCAAACAGTATACAATCACTACACTGTAACTAGACATCTATTATATAATACAGTACAAACAGTATACAATCACTGCACTTTAACTAGACATCTATTATATAATACGGTGCAAACATTATACAATCACTACACTTTAACTAGACATCCATTATATAATACAGTGCAAACAGTATACAATCACTACACTTTAACTAGACATCCATTATATAATACAGTGCAAACAGTATACAATCACTGCACCTGAACTAGACATCCATTATATAATACAGTGCAAACAGTATACAATCACTACACTTTAACTAGACATCCATTATATAATACAGTGCAAACAGTATACAATCACTGCACCTGAACTAGACATCCATTATATAATACAGTGCAAACAGTATACAATCACTACACTTTAACTAGACATCCATTATATAATACAGTGCAAACAGTATACAATCACTGCACTTTAACTAGACATCTATTATATAATACGGTGCAAACATTATACAATCACTACACTTTAACTAGACATCCATTATATAATACAGTGCAAACAGTATACAATCACTACACTTTAACTAGACATCCATTATATAATACAGTGCAAACAGTATACAATCACTGCACCTGAACTAGACATCCATTATATAATACAGTGCAAACAGTATAC
Organism: Lepisma saccharinum; assembly: GCF_977018435.1. Lineage (NCBI taxonomy): Eukaryota > Metazoa > Arthropoda > Insecta > Zygentoma > Lepismatidae > Lepisma > Lepisma saccharinum. The sequence continues at coordinate 38,688,769 of NC_139245.1, forward strand.
AATCACTACACTTTAACTAGACATCCATTATATAATACAGTGCAAACAGTATACATTCACTGCACACTAACTAGACATCCATTATATAATACAGTGCAAACAGTATACAATCACTACACTTTAACCAGACATCCATTATATAATACAGTATAAACAGTATACAATCACTACACTTTAATTAAACATCTATTAAATAATGCAATGTAACAGTGTACAATCAATGTCAAATGAGCTTTAGATGGTAAGGTAGATTGTAAAGGAATTTAAACGTTGCATTGCAATAAGATTTTTAATATGTTTCCCCGTCCCCAAGTCAGGTCATTTAACTGTAGCCGACCTCTGCGGCGGAATGCTTAGTGCAGCGCGCTGCGACGCCAGGGTTTTCTAATCCAGAATGGGCATGGGTGTTATTTGTTAGTATACCTTCATCACAGTCATCACTCATCTTCATCGTCTCAATAAGCCCAAATTGGCAGAAAAGCGACGCCAACAACAATCAAGAAAGCAAAGTGAAATCATTTCTAAGTACAAGGGGAAGAGAACAAATACAGATGTAATTGTGAGCAAACTGACTTGCTGGGCTAGCGAGGCTTGAAAGAATTACAACAAGATTATTGTCGCAACTAATAGACAGGCAAGGGTTCATTTATTTACGCATTATCGTCATTGTATCCGGCCAACCCTGAATAACTTTTAACGGCCCAAGTTTCACATTCTGTGGTTGCTGAAATGGAGACTCTAAAGCGATCCAAAGAGAGCTGGAATTACAAGGAAAAAGAAAAGAAGGACGAAAACAGAAAGTGCTAATGTGTAAACAGCACGCTACAAGCATCCTTTCTATTGTCCAACTCGGAAAGACTGAATAGGTAAATCGTTCCCTCATGCGAGCCACGAAATGCCAAGATCAATAGGAGAACACTTGCAACCTAACGACACTCAATTGCAGTTGCCATGGCGAGAAGCGGGAGCGGGTAATTTCTTCCGTCGCGTGCGACTGCGGCCGACAATGAAACTCAAGGTTGCTGGAGGTCCTTGGGGCCTATTCGCCAGATGGTCTCTACTCTCGAGAGTGAAATTGGAGAAATTCGTGCCCGGAATTCATGTGCTCCAGTAATTCAATCGGGCGTGAGTCATATTCGGCATCGTCGCCTAAACTAGCGGAACGTAATGCCGCTCGCACAAAGTCCATATGTGATAATATCAGTTACGTGTGACAAAATTTTTATGCCTCAATATCGTCTAGTGATTTAGCGACAAGAACATTATGTAGGTATGATCTTGTGGGGCAAAGCAGAAGGAGAATACTTAGTATATACTTGAGAAATGCAAGAGGAAATTCAAACCAACGCAAACGTTGTGTGTTTGTGTGTATCTGTGCAACAGTTCATAAGAAGTGGGCGAATTCGTAATGGGAACATGGAGAAAAATGTGGAATCGAATTCTACTATAAGCTATATGTGATAATCTTTATAAAGAAAGAGATTATTAGTAGGAGAACGGGATAATTGGACCAGATCTTAAAGATAGATTTATTGATTTTCTTTATTTTACTTCGCTTTTGTGCTACTTTTGGCTAATTTGCGAAGATGGGGATGAGTGATGATATGATGAAATTGATGAATGGAGAACTCAATATGCTGACCAAGGCAGAAATTTATTTTATTATAAAACATAAACTAAACGTAACGTTTCAACCTTCTAGCAAGGTCTTCTTCAGACTCTGCACCAAGTACAAATGTGACAAGGTACAAAACAGGACGATATATATACACAAAAATTACTCCCCTCCAGACTATTAAAAAGTTGTTCTGGAACATTCTAGCAGGTGGCTTTCCCTTGTCAACTGTACTTTCACCTAAACGGATAAACTTATTTACTTCCATCTATAACATTATTCTTCCTTCTTCTCTCCTCTTTCTCTCTTGTCCTTTTCACTCTTTCTAGAACCTTCTTTCATTCTTTCTTTATCTTCATTCCCCCATTCCAGCTCATTGTGTCTTCTTCTTCTTTTTTCTCTATTTCCTTGGCGTCCTTCCATTTTCTCACTAGTATTCTCTTCTCTCTTCCTATCTGCTTAGCCTCATCCCACTCTATGTAATGTCCTGTTTCTCTTGTGTGTTTAAATATCGCATTTCTCTCTCTCTTAAGTCGTACATCATCCCTATGTTGTTTCAACCTGTCTTTCAGCCTCTTTTTCGTTTCTCCTATGTACACACTCTGACATTCTTTACATTTCACTTCGTAGATAATCCCTTCCTCTTACTCTTCTCTGTTTTCCTTTTTCTTGTTTGCATTCTTTGCTATTCTTAAGATGCTTCTCCCTCCCTTCCTGTAAGTTTTAATGCCCGCTTTCCTAAGCACTTTGCATATCTTTTCTGTGGTCTTCCCCATACTCCTTATTCCAAACCACCTCTCTTTTCCTTTCTCTTCCTCTTTTTCTTTCTCTTTCAATTCTCTCCTGCCACTTTTCTTCCCTCTTCTGTTTATGTCCAGTCTATCCTCCTTCTCGTATAGCCATTATTTTCCAGCTGTTTCCATAGGCTATTTATTTTGCCTTCTTTTTCACATTCTTTCGTGCATATTTTCTTGATTCTGTCCTCCATATTCTTTATAAAATTTATTTTTGTCACCTCAGAACTCCGCCACGGGAACCGCTTCTTAAAGATGGATGTAGGATCATTAGTAAGGATACGAAATTAAATAAATTAATTTAAAGAAGATAGAGAACAACATAGCTTGAAATGTGTTGGAGGACTTGAAGGAATTAGATTTGATTAATTGACTAATTGATTTATTTGATGTTTTAAGTCCACTTTATGCACAGTAAGGCTAATCGGGACTGAACCAACAGTTTAAAGTGGGATCCGAACCACTATGTGCCTCCACCGGGTATCGAACCCCAAACCCTTTGATTACAGTGCGACGACGCTACGACTGCGTCATTGGGGAGGCCTTGAGGAATTAGAAAATAGGTAGTGAAGAAAAGACGGGGAACCGAACTGGGACACAATAACTTAGTCCAAGCAGTTTTAAACTAAGACTTTCGAACTTTTATTCGAAAATCACGATAGCGTATGCTTTCTAAGAAGTTTAGGACTAGATACTCTTTGCAACAGCAGTAGGATGTTATGTAAATGTTACCTTTATTCTGTCCATTGCAAGAGGACATATCAACCTCGCTTTCAGATATGCACATCCTGGACTGCAATTGCAACTAACGAGGCTTTGGTGTCTGGACTCACAGCCAGTATATTCCACTGTGGGAATAGTGTTCAATTGTCCATTGAAGAATTTCATCTTATCACCGGGGCCTCGCAGATGGCGTACTGGTAACGTCGTCGCCTTGTAATCAAGGGGTCCCATTTCGATACCCGGTTGAGCAGAATGGCACAGCGGTTCTGATCTCACTTTAAACTGTAGGCCTAGTTCCGATTAGCTTTTCTGTACGTAAAGTTGACTGAAAGCAAGAAATCAATCAATCAATTTTCTTTTCACTTTTCATCCTCACCAAAAGTGATCGAAAAGAAAAGTAAATTAGATCAAATCAATTCATCAATCAAACGAACTAGTGATAACTTTCCGTATAAGGAGTAAATGATAGTAATCCAGTTTTACAAACATTTTCTCCTTTACTTAAACGCAAAGCTTTAACTCCACAAAAACATTCCGAAACCTGTTCACTGCTCAAATTGATTACAAAAATAATTATATAGTATAACCCTCTGCCCACAAATGTACTAAATGTGCTGGCAACAGTGTATGACGTCCTGCCTGGATTTGATTGGCCGTTATGCTCAGAGCCGCCAGGAGGAAACTAGCACGGTTTGTCTTGAGGCAACGGTCACGGGGGAAAGAGCAGTGTGGTAAGTGTGGCGATATGATGGGGAATTTACGTAGTGTGGTTCCTTTAAAATTCTATAGTTTATTTGTTCATTTCTTTACCCTATAGTAGGTTTTGTTATTCTAACATCTAATGAAATTAATATTAGTTTGAGTATTGAGGAACCTATTCTTAGAATTCTCGGTCGTATGGCTGCATTCACTACTCACGTATTCTCCCCCAATTATTAATCAATTAAGTTGCAGAATATAAATTTAAGTTGCATATCATACAGTTGTCTGATTATGGATATATAAAGAAAGGGAATATATTTACTTTTTGATTGTTATCATTCTATAAAAGTACTTTTGCACTGTTAAAATAAAAAGGAAAAGATCTAAGTTTCTGGTTTTGAATTCGTAACTAATTTCCTAGAATAATGGACTCTGATAACAGCTTGCTTTCACTGTCCCTCTGTATGGAAGATCCTGCTTTATGCAGTTGAGGTTGAGCGTGTGGAATATGAGTAAATGGGCCTTTTTTACATCTTAGTTGCAATAGAGAGAAACACACATCCACACAAACAGGCAGGTTTCAGAGACAAACTTGAATGTTTTAATAAAAGAAGAGAATCATTTTCCCTCTCTTTGAACATTTTTGGATTTCGAATTGTACATATATGCTTTCCCGCAGATTCATTCTGTTCACGCAGCGTACGCACCAGTAGCTTACGCATCCGTAATTCTAGCTCTCGGCACAACTGAAACATAAGCAGAGTTTCAATAAGCAATTGCACGAGCGAAGGGCAATAAAAATTTAACCATCATCTGGTTTTCAAATATTTACTTTATTCCATGAATATTTATGGACAACCGCCACAGGGGGGAACTTCCCGTGTTTGATCAATGTTTTGAAACAGCTTTTCTCCGCATTTTTATTCCAATAATTAAACTTCCTGGTACGTCTCTTGGTAAGTGGCTTAATGGTGGTTCGTACAATGTCAATGTGACCAACCCTTTTGCAAAACCACCCTTGGTTTCTCCTACGTGCACCGGGAAACAAGGTCTCGTATTGAAGGCATTCCATTTTGTGGTTGACTAGTACTCTCGACACCGAAGGTTCGATTCCTTACTTGGACTCTTTGGTGAGTGTCTCCTATGCCCGTTTGCACCAACGTCGATTTACTCGCGAGTAAAAGTAAACTCACAGTTAACTCACGAATCGGCTGATTACCTGTTGCACCATCAAAAACGCCGAGTAAGCTTGGAGTAAAAGCAGGGTCAACTTTACCCTCCGAGATCGGCTATAGCTCTTTTCAGTTGTTACGGCGTGCGCTCTAGAAGCTGGCAGGGGAAGTGGAGAGCGGGGAAACGACCTATCCAGAGCAACGAGACAGGCCGGTTAGAGAGAGAGACTGCAGCGTTGCCAGAGTAGCGGGAAAGGCGAGTTGAAATCGAAAGAACCATGAAATACAGACGTCCCATTGTTCACGTATGGCCTGAGAATGCATATTATCCCCATCTTGTGGTCAGTAGAATACCGATAAGCAGTGGCGTACGCAAGGGCGGGGGGGGTTACCGGGTTTAAACCCCCCCTTGAACTTTTGAAATATTATGGAAAATGCTGTAGAAAAAAAATTAAAAATGGCTAATTTATCACAGTCAAAGATCTGCGACAGTAATAATAATAATAATAATTGAATTATTATTCCCATGCAGCATGAAGAAAAACACAACATTCCAAACACAATCTAAGCGGCCGCAAAGTTCAATTTTGTAATTTTTTTTGCAAAAAGTCGCGCAGTGACTCTCGCGAGAATTGTGAAAATTCCTTGCTTCGTCGCAGTGTGCCGACCTTATTGCAAACGTTCTTCTCGGTACTGATTTCACATCCCTTTGTGTACTCTCAAGTGATGCTGAGTCTACGTCCACATCATTAAATAATGTTGAAGAAGTGCTTTGTGAATCACCTAGAAGTGATAAATGTGTTGGAATGTCTATAAACTTACTTTTCAACGAAAACATAGACTCAGTGGAATTTAGCAACATGTATTCTCGCGCTTCATCATCATCCTGGGCGAGTTCCATACGTAAAGGTAATGTAAATTCCCCCGTGCATATAGCACCGTGCCATGAAGGCACACGTAGTGGTGTGGTGGGCCCCAAAGATTCTCGATCTCGTACTATTTTGCAGGTGATGTGATCAGTACCATGCTCCGGCAGCCTTCACCCCCCAGGGTTGCTCTCAGGTACCCATTGCTATGAGGCTGGGTGCGGAGACAAGGCTGGATAAATTCCAACCAATTCCGGGAATCGAACCCGGATATCCCACGAAGTTGTCAGACTAGATCAGCGCGGTTCCTTGAATGAGTTTCATATTTCGATTATTTCAATAAATTTAATATATTTGCTTGTTTTTATGGATTTTCTTCACACTTAAAATGTATCACTTATCATATACAAATAACCGTTGACTAGACAATTATTTTGTAACAAAGAAACAAAAGAAATGTAATTTTGTTCTATTTCTTCCATAAATAGCAGCTGCATTAGTAGTAATTAAACTAATTAATTAATTATAAGAAATATTAATTATTTTTATTATTATTATTAATTAATTAAAGTATAATAAAACAATGGTAATGTGAATTTGTAAAAAGTTTTCGAAATAACACCCCCCTTGATGAAATCCTGCGTACGCTACTGCCGATAAGTGTACGATATCAAGTGTATACGTTGTAGGTATTCTTCCCAACTGCACCGAATGGTAACTAGCATTGTCCATTACAATCACTGCGTCTTTGATGTTCCTTTCAAGCGTATCTAAAAACTGCAAAACCACTGAAAACTAATTTACATTCCTGTAGAAAACCAGTGTGACTGGAACCTACGTGACAAACAATATTGCGCCCACCTTTACCCACGGGCACTTTTAAACCCCCTGTACCCTCTTTATTTTGCCAGATTTTCGTTGGAGCGTAATTCTTATGTATGTACGTTTCATCTAAATGAAATACCTATATAGGGCAAAGGTTCCTTATCTTTTAGAAGATGCATTTTTAGCAAAAACGTTACTCTGGCTGTAACTATATCGGCTCTCTCCATCAGAAATCGTCTACCGTCATTGCTCTTTTTGTACTTGAACCCCATATACTTCAGTATCCTCCACAACCACGAAACTCCCCACTGAAGCTTATTTGTGTTTGCAAATCAACGCGTAACTTGTTCAGTGTTGGATATCCACCCTTTACATAATACCCGAGGATAATTCTTCTTATTATATCTTTATCGCAACCGTCGATAGCCTTTGCGATACTGTTCCTTTTGATTCGTTTGCGCGGTGATTCAAATGACCTGGAACCCGACGCCTCAAGACTGTCTTTGCCTTCCCTAACAATACGCTGCACAGTTCGCGTCACTCCACAAGCTTCCGACACTCTCTGTTGCACTTTGTGCACACTTACCAAGGGACCACTGTTTTCTGCTTCCTTTTGAAAATATCCATGAACCCTATTGATTATTTTCCTGCATTGGCTACAAACTACCTCTCTCCTGTTCGCCATCGTACGATACTTACTGCGTTAATAAGCACAAAGCTCCCTATGGAACAACAAGAGTACAAATAAACGTCACATCACATGCCACATACACGTTTATCGAAGAAACAATGCAGTTAGGCAATACACGATGCGACAACAATTACTCCCACGTATGTTATTCCTACATTCCGCTCATAACAAACAGGAATCAACACTGGGGCAAAACACCATCAGCAACGCGGTGAATTGGCAACACAGCAACGTGCAGAACGAAGTTAGCGCTGCAGCTTCCTCCCGCAACTGCGTAACTCTCGGCTCCACCGCTAGGTGGTCTGTTCTCTGGTTGGTCAGCGGCATGTTCCCCGCTCCCCACTTCCCCTGCCAGCTTCTAGAGCGCACGACGTAAGAACTGAAAAGAGCTATAGTAAAAGCGGAGTAATGGCTGCCGTCCGCAACGGGTAATGTATCACTTCAGAATTTCAAAACTTAATAAATGTAAAATGGGAAGTAATAGACTGAAACTGCATATGTAATAGTCCTAACCATAAACTACAGCGCCTTGCATAACGTAGTGTGGAAAACGACCCAAGAAACTGGTTCCCCAGACGGATGAGAAACATAGATGGCAGTGCGATCAATGTCGGTGCTAATTTTCTTATGAAAGTAATGCGGCTTTGTTAGTTTTTGGAATATATTATGTAGATTTGTTTGTCTTGAAAGGCAGTACGTGAATTGATGGGAAAAGTTATATTTGTGGAGTGATTTGCAGTCACGAAATGACATTAATTTGGAAAGAAAAGTAAAATAAAATTAATAAATAAATAAATAGCATGCGTAACACAAGATTGTTGGATTGTGTACTAGAGTTTTATTTTTCTATGTTATTAAAATATAAATAGTATCCTGAGAGATATTTCATACCGAGGCGACAAACCACAAGTGTCGCTCGGAAACGAGCAGTCCGTAATCAATGCAGCCTTTCGAGCCGTAGGGACACAAGCTCTGACTGCACCGTTTCCTCAAGGAGATTTTACACCAAAGCGACACGCGACAAACGATACGAGGATTTAACACCAAAGCGACACGGGTTATTCGGTCCAAGGCAACTTTCACACCGAAGCGACACATGTTGCTTGGAAACGAGCCAATCAAGAGCAACATTTCACATGGTAGCGGCATGACAAAAAGCACAGACCAGCGTTCGGTTGGTGAAATCCTCAAGCGATAAGTGTCGCGTGCCCCTTGTCGCTTTGGTGCGCAATCTCCCTAAAGTAAGACACTCATTGTATCGCGCATGCGCGAACAACAAAACATGGTAACATGTTGCAAAGCTATTGAGGAAATGGCCCACTTTGAGCGACGCACAAGCGACAAAGCGACACGTGTGGCTTATCGTGTCGCCTAGATCTGTTGTTGTAATTTGCGGTTTTTCGTGTCGCCTATCTGTTGTTCGCACAATTAGCAGCGAATGCTTGCCAATAGACTGAAGGCACCATGTCGCTTGTCACTTAGTTGGGAACTCCCCCTGTAGCGCGTCGCTTCGGTCTGAGCACCCTTCCTTTAAGGAGCTTTCCGACCGAAGTAACAAGTAGCACGCGAATACGCCATATGAACGTGTCGTTTGCTGTTTGGACCCTCATGTGCAATGAATGCTATTTTACAGTCTGGAAGTGTGTGTCACTAGTGTGACAGTGTGAACATCCCGTGTCGTTTGTCCCATTGGTTTGAAAGTTTCCTTACACTCATGTCGATGGCACTAAGAAAGTTTTGTGGGTTTCCCCTTGTCGTTTCATGGAATCATCATTATCATCATCGCCGCGATTAGTTTAAAGCGGAAGAAAAGATACATTAAATATCCAAAATACAAATGCTTCAGTGTGTATATCTTTAAAAGAAATGATGATGATAATAATAATAATGAACCTAATTCATACACAAAATTTAGTTGCCAAGAGCATTCCACGCGTACTTTTTCTCCCGTATTATTAACGAAAGTATGACGATAACAGGACGTGGTCGACTGTCTAGAATGTTCGTTAATATCTTCGCGACCACTGTACCAAATATCATAGCAATTATCACATTCATAGAAATGCTTCATGTGAAAGAATCAGACGTTGCAGCGAAAACTCCATTTGCTTCCATTATAAGCAGACGAATACCAAGCACCGGGTTCAACACCAGCGCCTCTAGCGGATCATTTTCGAGAGGAACCAGCCAGAGAGCGCAGAACTGTGCCGTTTTCCACACTACGTTATTCAAGGCGCTGTACCATAAACGATCGTGAATACTACGTGAAGGTACATGTATGCATCGAAATCTACTGCAAACATCACTGCAAAACTACTTACTATGATCACAAGCTGCAATAAAATATTAACATTTATTCACGTAAGTATTTCCCCCCGTCTTCATCACATGTTTGAATTTTTCTTGTGGCAGTCACTTGGCAATGATTACGGAGTTCTCTTGTTTCCTGTCATGCAGCCACACCACGAAATGCTACGAGTTGATTTAAACATGCCTTGTCGAAACAGGTAACCAACCAATCACGTGCTTCCATCTGTATGACGTTTAGGCACTTGGTTTGAGGCTAGCTGCTATCCTAGAGTAAAGCCGGGGTTTCATGACTCGCGTGGGGTGGAATGCCTTTCAGACTGGTGCAATGGAAAATTATCCTAACTCGAGTGTTACCCTGACCCGTGGATTTTCAAACCAGGGAGTTTATGCAATGTTGGTGCGAACGGGCATTAGTGAATTTCATCTAATCATCATCCAACCTTATCGTCGTGATTATATTAGAGGGACAGAAAAGAGCCGGAAAATAATAATACAAATACAAAGTACTTAGGAGCCCCCTAACAACACTAAAAGTGAATGTGTCGGAAAATTGAAGATTTTCCTTGAAAATTCGAATTTACGTTCTTCAGCATGAGATAATCGTCACAGAAATTTTTATAAACCTTTACTGTAACTCAGATACTTGTAGAAAGTCGCTTTTCTAACAATAATTTTAACAATAAACAATCCTGTAAAAGTTTTTCTCATTCTCATTAATAAGGAAAGCATTGTTTGTAAGTTATTCTAATTTCATTCTATCGTCTAATTTTATTGTACCATCACTCATCCTCATCGTCGCTATTAGCCAAAAGTGGCAGAAAAGCGACGCTAAATAACAAAAATGAAACCAAATACCTCCCTCTTGAATGTGAGTTGAAAAATTTAAACAGGAAGTGGGCGGAGTGGCATGTAAAGAAACATCACAATTTCACCAGACATCCAAATTGAAATCAATCTGTTGTAGCCCAGGTGCAACGGTTGGCAGCCATCAAATTTAAAGGTGTCCTTTGTTTCGTAGGTAACCTAAGATGAAAGCTGTGATATGGTCACTGCATATTTCAAGTATCACTGCTCTGTTTCCACGACTCGATAAGGAATGAAGTTCACAAGAGAAGTAGAAGACCAATCTTACTTCTTGTAGCATCCCTTTCTCTTACTCCATTCTGAGATTTGTCGTTATAACATTTGCTTCCGATTCAACCCTCTGGAAACGTGATTGAAATACCATCTATATAAAGGTCTTGCCTAAGTACGTAAGTTTGTCACTGCAACCTCCAGACTCGCCGATCGTTGCCTCACGCTTCACTGCAGCGTATAAATAACTTATAAACATCCAGTGGCAGCGATTAGGATGGGCGCGGGGGACAGTTGCCATCAGTGGCGTATATTGAGTCCAACATCTGGACTATCTCACTATGTCACGTGGTCCTAGGCTATGAATAGAAAAAAGTTTAACAACACCTAAGAAATCAGGTTGCCAACTCATAGGAAATCATGTTGCCAACTAATAGGAAATAAGGTTGCCAACTCATAGGAAATCAGGTTGCCAACTCATAGGAAATCAGGTTGCCAACTCATAGGAAATAAGGTTGCCAACTAATAGGAAATCAGCTTCAAATTCTTTAAATTCTTTATTTTTTAATTTTTATTTTATTTACGTGGGCGAGGTTCAGCCTGAGGCTGTTCTGCCACCTAACCCGTGTCATCGATTACATTTAAATTTACATTTCTTATACATACGTTATTACAGAATTAATACAGTGTGCAATAAACTGTATGATTTAGTTACAAAATCTGTTGATAAAATAATTGTAATAAATGTATGAATAAAATGATACAAAAATTGTGAAAAGACAACTACATAAAAATAAAATAAAATGAATGAAAAATAAATAAAAATAAAAACATGTAGACAAAATACATAATATAAACATACAAGTTACATCATAGTATTTGAACACAATCTCTGCTCTGCCAAAAGAAAATTATTTACTTCATTTCGGAAAGTTTGTATTTTCGATATGCTCGACATGCTCTTAGGTAGGGCACTCCATATTTTTGCAGCAAAATATGAAAACGACGACTGATATGCCTGTGTGTTGCAGAGTGGAAGGTTAAATTTGAAATTATTTCTTGTATGGTGGCTGTGAATACTGGTGCGAGGGATCAACATGTCTGCCAGATACGACGGCTTGCCAGATGTAATAATTTTATGTATAAGGCAATATGTATGCAGTAGCCGCCTACGGTACATATTGAGGATATTCTTATTATTTATGGAAGGTAAAATATGTTCACGTCTCGGGATGCAAAATATGAACCGCATGCACGCATTTTGGCATTTTTGAATCTTTGCTTGTAAAGTTTTATTTATTCTATCAGAGTACACTACGTCACAATAGTCGAGAAATGGATATATAAGTGTTTCAACTAATCGCTGCTTGATTTCTGAAGATAATAGTTTTTTAAATTTAAACAAGAATCTAAGTGTTCCAAATGATTTATTGATTTGGCGGCTAATATGCTCACTCCATGATAGACGAGTGTCAAATATCAGTCCAAGACTTTTAACTACTTGAGCTCTAGGTATGACATCATCATTTATTTTAATTGTTGTATTAGTGTGCTCGACCGAACCAATAGCATTTCGAGTTCCAATAAATGTATAACATGACTTATTAGCATTAATTTTTAGGCCATTTGCATCACACCATGTTTTTATCGCACCCAAACCATTACTTATGTATTCAATACTTATGGCAATTTCTGTTGGATTGAATGATTTGGTTAGTTGAGTGTCATCAGCATATGAATGTACGTTACAGTATTTGACAACTGAGGGTAGGTCTGCAATATAAATCGTAAACAATAAGGGACCTAGTATAGATCCTTGCGGAACACCAGATGAAATATATAAATTATTAGATAATAAAGTAGGCGACAGTTTTACACGTTGATTTCGGTTACTTAGATATGAAAAATACCAGTTAAGGGTAGATTGTGAAAAACTGTAATATTTCAGTTTACTGAGCAGTAATTTATGTTGTACCGTATCAAATGCTTTGGACAGGTCCAATAATATTAATGCAGTGAGGAATTTCTTATCCATAGCCTGGAGGATGTCATTTGTGACTTTCAGCAAAGCCGTAGCAGTGCTGTGTGCCGGCCGAAATCCTGACTGTGAGGGTGGAAGAATATTGTTTTGGGCAACGAAGCTAAATGTCTGTTTATAGATTATTTTTTCTAGTAGTTTTGAACACACAGGCAGAACACTAATAGGTCGAAGGTCGTTTACATTAGTTGGTCGGGTCGTCTTAGGGAGTGGTGTTATCAAAGCTTCTTTCCATTTCCTGGGAAATACGGATTTCTCGAGCGAAAAGTTAATAATATGTGTGATAATAGGCAAAATGAAAGGTAGCGATAACTTCAGCATTTTAGTTGATATTCCATCTGCACCAATAGCAGTAGACTTGATTTCGTACAAACATTTTCTTACAGTATAGCCAACCACTTTTTTAAAAGCAAATTCGGGAAGCATATTATTAAACTTTTGGTTACTAAATTTTAAACATTCTTGAGATATCAGACGTTGGTCAATATTTAGACTATCAATTGAATTAATAAAGTGTTCATTTATCTCGTTCGCATTGTCAAACGTGGAGGGGAGATCATTTTTATTTGAGTCAATGCCTACAGATTTCAGCTGCTTCCATAAATGCTTTGGTTGTCTTGGTGTTTTATTGATGTTATGCTCAAAATAACACTTTTTTTCTTGCCGAATAACGGATGTCGTGAAATTTCTCAATTCTTTGTATTCTTTCCATGCAGATTCAGTTGCGATTCGCTTGAATTTACGAAACGCATTGTCCCTTAGTTTCATCAACAGCTTCACATTCGATGTTTGGTTGCCAACTCATAGGAAATAAGGTTGCCAACTCATAGGAAATGAGGTTACCAACTCACAAGAAATTAGGTTGCCAACTCACAAGGAAACCAGGTTGCCCACTCATAGGAAACCAGGTTGCCAACTCATAGGAAATAGGGTTGCCAACTCATAGGAAATAAGGTTGCCAACTCATAGGAAATAAGGTTGCCAACTCACAAGGAAATCAGGTTACCAACTCACAAGAAATCAGGTTGCCAACTCATAGGAAATCAGGTTGCCAACTCATAGGAAATCAGGTTGCCAACTCATAGGAAATCAGATTACCAACTCACAAGAAATCAGGTTGCCAACTCCAGCTTCACCATCATCATTTCACTGATATGAATAATTTTATTTACAATTTCTGATCGTTCTTCCTCCTGTATTTTATTCTCTAGACTTCAGGCTTTGCAGATAGCCTAGCTAGCCTAGAATATCCGCTCCTGGTTGCCATCCACTTTTGCCCCCGCATCGTGCTAAACCTTTTCTAAGAAGGGAAAGTAAAATGTCCTTGCCCAGCCCCCCCCCCCCCAGTTTTGGTGTCTTGCTCCCCCATTTTTGGAACCTAATCGCCGCCACTGATGTCCTGTGATATCTTCTTCCTCCTCGGATCATTTCACCGTCAGCCATTGCTCCCATATTCTTCTGAACCAGGTGTCCCAGTCAGCGAATAGGGGATTGATTGATTTGGTGTTTTAAGTCCACTTTATGCACGGTAAGGTTAATCGAGACTGGACCTACAGTTTAAGGTGGGAATCGAATCAGTATGTCCTACCACCAGGTATGGAACCTGGGATCTCTTGATTACAAGGCGATGACGTTACCACTGCGCCATCGGTGAGGCCGGGGGGGGGGGGGTTGTTTCACCACTTCTTGCCCTCGCACTATAACCTCTTAATGCTAATTCTTGTCTACCAAGAACAAGTTAACTGTCCTTTCCCCCTAATTGCCGATACTGATCCAAGGCAATTTCTTTTAAATTGTCTTTATTATTCAAGTAATGTGAAATTATAATCGTTATATACTTAAAATGGTAACACTGTTAAGCCTTGTTTGCATGTTAATAAAACATTCAAAGCTGACCAAGGCAAAATTTATTGTACAAAAGATATAAAGTAAGAACGTAACGTTTCCACCATCTATCAGGGTCTTCTTCAGACAAAGATTCACATTTGAATGTTTTTAATAAAAAAATGGTGTTGAAGCGACACAGTAGTGCTAAGGGACCCACACCACATTTTGTATCAAGTTAATCGTTAATCAAAATATAATGTGAACATCCTAGGACCACTGTCTAACAATAGTGCGTACTCTGTGTGTAGCTTATACATCGACCAAAATGTTTGTTTAGTTCGATACAAATTTTATCTGAAGAAGACATGCCAACACGCTGAAAAGCAAAAACATTCATAATTCCTATGAGTAGGGAAGACTTTACACAGGTACCATTACTACGTATATGAGTCACAACACTGCCTAAACCAGAATTACAACTGGGAGTGTTTTGCCGATTGCAACAGGTGATAGAGCAGCATAATGCAATCAGCATCACGCATGCAACAATTAGCAACACTGCATTGTTCCAGAAGCAGGCGATAAGCAAACAATGCTAGAAGCGTCAGAATCGATTGTTGACGTTTAACCATCTGTTGCAAATTTCGCACGGAAACTGCGACTAGTACCTATGGAAATGCGCATAACATTTGTTTTGTCTAGCGAAGATTAATTGGGAATGCTCCAGGAGGCGCGACATTCAAGGGGTCTGCATCCTTCAACAGCGAAATTGGAATTCATTAAGGGACAATGCGTCCAGTGTCATGTCTACAATGCTCGTCTGTCTTTTGCTACGTGTATAGGGAAGGTATTGCTTGTCGATAGCTGTACTGATTAAACGGATAAGTTTTTCGGATCAGATGCAGGTGAGAGAAAATATAATCACTGTTCGACCACGCAAGATTTGCCAAATTTGAGTGGACGGGTCCAAACGAGAAACGGAAGGTAGATAGAAGATGAACGAAACTACGCTGTGAATTTCAGATCAGTGTCTCTCTTCAATGCGTTTCGTTGTTTATTATCGCTATTTTTGTTTGATGACTCTTAATTACAACACGCAACAATCCCTCTCGAAGTGGGACACAGACGATTTTCTCGTTGCACTTGCAGCCAACCAGTGGACTAGTCTAGTTAGCGCATGCGCACTTGCAGCCAAAACCCCTATTTTGCAAGTTGACTCGTCCAGTTAGCGCATGTGCACTTGTAACCAACACCCCTATTTTGCCAGTGGACTCGTCTAGTTAGCGCATGCGCACTTAGAGCCATCATCCCTAATTTTCCAGTGAACTCGACTGGTTGGCTCATGCGCACTTGGAACCAACACCCCTATTTTTCCAGTGGAATCTTCTAGTTAGCGCATCCGTACTTGGAGCCATCACCCCTATTTTTCCAGAGGACTCGTCTAGTTAGCGCATGTGCACTTGGATCCATCACCCCTATTTTGCAAGTTGACTCGTCCAGTTAGCGCATGTGCACTTGCAACTAACACCCCTATTTTGCAAGTTGACTCGTTCAGTTAGCGCATGCGCAGTTGGAGCCATCATCCCTATTTTGACAGTGGACTTGCCTAGTTAGCGCATGCGCAGTTGGAACCATCATCCCTATTTTGCCAGTGGACTCGTCTAGTTAGCGCATGCGCACTTGGAGCCATCATTCCTAATTTGCCAGTGAACTCGCTCATGCGCACTTGGAGCCAACACTCCTATTTTTCCAGTGAACTCTTCTAGTTAGCGCATGCGTACTTGGAGCCATCACCCCTATTTTGCCAGTGGACTCGACTAGTTAGCACATGCGCTCTTGAAGTCATCACCTCTATTTTTCCAGTGGACTCTTCTAGTTAGCGAATGCGCACTTAGAGTCATCACCCCTATTTTGCCAGCGGACTCGTCTAGTTAGCGCATGTGCACTTGGAGCCATCACCTCTATTTTACAAGTGGACTCGACTAGTTGGCGCATGCGCACTTGAAGCCATTACCTTTATTTTTCCAGTGGACTCGACAAGTTAGCGCATGCGCACTTGGAGCCATCACCTTTATTTTTCCAGTGGACTCTTCTAGTTAGCGCATGCGCACTTCCAGCTATGGTCGCGATTAATGAAGAAAGACTGTTGGCTATTCGCTCTAGTTCCTTTTCGTAATAATTCACAGTAAATAAAGCAATGATTAAAAATAACTCCTGCTTCTTTGATTATTCTTAACAATATTGTCGGCAGTTTTCTCATGTATTCGAAATTTTTACGAAGTACGAATTGGCATTTTATCGTTGTAGCCAGGTAGTGCTGGAATGGTATCCCCCCAGCTAGCAAAATCTACGCAAAGCATCCTCTCATAGTTACCATACTAACATAGGGACATCCCACTAGTTATTCTCAAGGTTCTGGCATACATCCTCCCACCTAACAATTTCAACTCCAAGTCCTTGTTGTTAGGCATAAAACTAGTCTAACAGTAAGTATGTAAACTGGCGTATCAGTCTAGAAGTGGATCTTCAGACTGATAACGTTTTAGACTAATGAGTCTAAAATTGAGCATGTACTATTCTATTTCAATAGATGATACCTACTAATCAGTATTAAAGAGTAGTATGAAGACTGTCATTTTAATGGATATGTACTCATATATACAATCAGTATATAAAGTTATCAGTCTAAAATGGAGTTAAACTGGTATTTTAATCAATATGTGTATTATCAGTATGCATTATATATATACTAATCAGTCTAAAAGTAGAGCATGTAAACTGAAAGTAGTTTGTGTCAGTCTAACACTGACACATGACTATTCTCAATAATCTTATTTAATAATGCTGTGGGCCTATTTCCATGTCCTTGGTATCACCAGGATCAGACTCACAGAAATATGGAAGTTTTAATTTGATTTGATTTATTCTAATTCGCTTTTATGCCACTTTTGGCTAATCGCAAAGATGACGATGAGTGATATTTCTGTTTGTTTGAATTGTTGTTTTAAGTCCACTTTATGCTCAGATATGCTAATTGGGACTCGACCTACAGTTTAAAGTGAGATCCGAACCACCGTGCAATGTGCCCTGATCGGGAATCGAACACAAGACGGTTACAAGGCGGCGACGTTACCACTACGCCATCGGGGAGCTCGAGTAATGATATGATGAATGGACACTCATAAATAGAATCCATGACCAGTGCGGGATTCGATCCCAGGACCCCTGTCGTCGTAGTCATGCTAGCCATTCCGCCGCGAAGTTCGGCGTGTTCATTTTGGCGACCATTGTCTGCAACTTATCTTTCCCTTATAAGCCTGTTTACTTGAGAGAAGGACAGTTTCTGTTTCCTTCTACTGTTTCTCTTGCAAGCCAATGGTGGACCAGAAATCCGTCTTGCTCTCTGAAGCTCAGGAATTGGAGACGCCGACAATCACGTCACAAGAAGAGATAAGAGAAACTCGATCGGGAGAGAGATAGAGAAATATATTTGCCAAACATTACCTGGCGGCCTCCACACCTGATTTCCATCAATGCCCAACAGCGCATCTCCGCGCCGCTCTCCAGGAACGTCCCGCGGAATCCCGATAGTCCTTGAGAAGATTTTCAGGATGACGTTCCCGAATGATTCCCGGGAGCTTTCGGCGTCTGTCGCCGTTCCTCCGTCAAGGTTCAATGTCCGGGAGGAGTGGGAGAAAGCGTTCCCGCGTGAAAGGCGGATTTTCACTCCTTGGTCCTCGATCGCGACTGAAAGGGAAGCTGAGAGGCTTGAAGATGCGTAACGGAGATCTGCTTCTGGGCATATTCCTACGTCAACTGTCAGAGAGAAAAGGAATGCATTTTTGGCGGGAAATATACGCAATTCTCTATCTGACACGCTGGAAGTCAACGGTCTTCTGTTTTTTTCTAAGTCGAAAATATCATACAAAGTAATTCTCACCCATTAACATCATCAACGAATTGACCCAAATGTTGTAAAGAGGGAGCAAGAGATGGGCTCATATGAAGAACAGAACAGTGTCACACGAGGCACATCAGTGGAACATCGATAGCAAAAGATGTCTTAACAAAATAAACAAATATTCACCCATTCATTACAAGACGACAGCTTTACCACTGGGAAACCACCGGACTCGAACCTGGCATATTCTACACAGAGATTAAACTTACAATTTTTACGTCACAACCACATAATTTGTATCCTTTTAGAGAACTTTGAGATCTTTGATTGTAAAGCCTTACCCACTAAGTTAGCGATGATTCTGCAAAAGAGAGATATGCAAAATCACAAAATCATAGCAAAAAGTTCGTTGTTAGAGTATTATGCATACTGTATATACCCATCCACACTATTACTCAGTCGAATCCTCGTCCGAGTGAAATCGATGCCAGAGAATATCTCTCTTCAGGTTGCTAAAAATATGACAATCACACGGGGAAAGATCTGGGTTGTAGAGAGGATGTTGAAGTGTTTCCCAGCCAAATCCATGAAGCGTGTCCCTCGCCAGATTGGAAGTGTGAGGGCGGGTGTTATCATAGATCTCTTATGTCAGTCCAGCATATCTGAACGTGACATGTAGTGTTCACCGTGCACGACAGAAATGAGACGATGAATTTTGACGCCCACCTATTGACTTATGTGTAAATTTACTAAGGTTGCTATATTCCCTCAATCGAAGTTCTCAGCATTTATTGAAGGCAAGAAGCAACAACAACTTAAATTGCACTAACGTCTATGCGTGTAGGAAAACAAATCATGTTAGTTTCACAAATAACACACTTCAAACACATCAATATTAAATATTTACCTTCTTGTGTTTGGAAAACCAACACACTTGTACACAGTATTAAGTTTTATCAAAGCTAATAACATTTTACATTGAAAAAGTAATTACCGGTAATATGTAACTTACAGATTGTTACTTTCATTTCAATGTCCATCTGCACGAACCTTCTACATTATTATCTTTGTTAAGAGTCACATATAGGTGGTCGTCAACCACAAATTCTCATAAATGAGACATAGGCATGGAATGTCAGTGATCACTGAGAAGGCCGTTACAATTTCTAGTCCTCCGGCACCCTCAGCAGTCAACAAACAAACAATATCTCTGTAGTTTTTCCATGCCTCCATTTTGCTGTCGGACGAATACACGTATATCGCTAACCCCACTTCCTGCGCAATAAGGCCAGCCGCACACCGAATCCAACAAGACACGATGCAACACGACGAGACACGACGCGACGGAACGCAACACGACGTTAGACGAAGCGACACGACGAGACACGACGCGACGCAACGCAACACGACGATACACGAAGCGACACGACGATACACGAAGCGGCACGACGATACACGAAGCGACACGACGATACACGAAGCGGCACGACGATACACGAAGCGACACGACGAGGCAAGACGAGTCTTGTGTTCTTCATACAAGAACGAAAAGGCAAAAGAGACGTTGAGTGCTATAATTCCAGCCATGGTAGTGTCCCATGACAACATAACTTTACAAATTGTTAACAAAAATGAAGTTGCGAAGAGTGTAACACAACAGTGTGTGCGAGGTAATTGGGAATGGGAGATCAGGGAAACCCCTAAGATTGTTTTCCTTGTACAATTTACGATACATTTTCTACACTACATTTTCTGTCCAAATACAAGATAATTTCCAATCGTCCTATTTTTTTCAGGTAATGTAATTGTGCCAGTTCATTCCATAGCGCATCAATTTTGTCCTTATTATCGTGCTCAGTCGATCAATAATAGTACAGCGGAGACCTAACTTGCAGCAGAACGATTGGCTTCTCTGGATCATGCTCCATTTTTAACCTTGACCTCACCGTCAAACCTACATATAATATGTGCTGCAAAACGATACAGTGATGAGTCACATGCAGTTGCTGCACCGAGGAGAAAGGATTCGCACATGCGCAGAGTGTTTTGTCACATCGTGCTACTGCGAGACCAAATTCACCGACCTTCGTTATTTTGTCGCAAACCGTCGCAACGTGACTCGACTCAAATGTATTGTCCGGTGAGCGGCCGCCCACAAGAGCCCCACGTTAAAACAAACGAGTACGTGTTAGTTGTCACTGTGTTTCGCTCCTTCCCCACCAGATGGGAGTACCGCTCGTAAACAGCAGTGTTGCCAATTTTTTGGCGCCATAAGTTCTATCTGTGGTGATCTGTTTTCATTTGATTGGGTCTTATAGTTTGCCAATAACATGAATTTATATATATGTATTTGGGGTACATATCACCCTTACGTGAAGTAATGAAAACCATAACCCAGCGATAGCTTAGTTGCACCAATCGCTTAATATGCAAGAGCTCTCGTTTTAAAACTAATGCTTCTTTTGTAAGTACACTGAGCTAGCCTCTTTGTCCCCAACTTTCCGCTTCGTGATCTCGTTTTCCGATGCAATCCCTATTTCCTTTACCCTATTCCGACACGCCACACGCTAGCTTTTATCAAATGTCAATATGTGGGACTTGATGCAAGGGTAGGTGGGGTGGCTAAAAGGGTTGACATACCACTTCGCCAGAGGTTGACTGGCAACAATGGGAACCGGGGAGGGCTTTGTTTGCGGAGTCAGGATTAAAATCTCCGGTTGAACAAAGCTGGGAAGAATGAGTGGAGAAAGAAACGCTGGTTGGTTGAGGGGGTGGAGTGGTGCGGATCGATTGCTTCAAATACCGATAGTCGAACTGGAATTTATTTCAGGTCGATGATGCAAACGGCGACGAGATTCGGCGAATTCCCCTTTGGGCATGTGACAATCGAGAACTTTCTTGTTGTCGATTCATGTTGACGGACGAGGTTTTTCTTCAGGAATCATGGCGGCTGTTTTGGTATTGCCAGCTTTTGTATAAGGTGAAGTGCGAGTTTAGCACCAGATGTGGATTTATTTCAATATCCTCGGAACAGGCATTGTTATTTTTTAAAAAATGTACGAGAGAATATGAATTTCTTCCCATGCTGCAAGTGGAAGTGGGTTTCTTTAGGTTAGAAGCTATATGCGCTATGTAAAAAAAACAGTGGGGACATTTATGCGTGACCCCCCAAAAATGTTTGCTATTTTTTATACCTTTTATTCTTGCAGATTGATTTACAGATTTGGTTTATTTTACTTGGCTTTTCTGCCACTTTTGGCCTAATCGCGACGATTAGTCACGTTGATGATATTGATGAAGGGAACCTCACAAAGTACACCCATGGTCGAACCGGGCTTCGACCTTTTATTTGTAACTCTAAGAAGTGATAACTCAAATTACATTGTAATCAAATTTACTGACGATACGTCTGGAAAGAATGTGTTTTCCTATTGAGGAAACCACTGATATGAGAGGTAATTGTTATATCAGTTTTCCGCTACAACTATTTTTGACACTGGTAGTACGTACAGTCACGGACCCTTCTGAGTTGTAATGATCCCATTGAAAGTAAATGGTGTTACACCCCAGAAGTGTTCGTTACGATACAACGAACCGTCAACATCATACT
The DNA here is from genome assembly GCF_977018435.1 of Lepisma saccharinum. Classification (NCBI taxonomy): domain Eukaryota; kingdom Metazoa; phylum Arthropoda; class Insecta; order Zygentoma; family Lepismatidae; genus Lepisma; species Lepisma saccharinum. Next base: position 38,710,917 of record NC_139245.1, read on the forward strand.
TGTACGCTCAGAGAGATATAACAGTTTCATTTTCCTGCCAAACATATCGCGGCATAATATTTCGCGCCATTATAACAGCCAATGGACAGCGCTTCAGCAATATCTAATTGAAGCTGATTGATAGCATGACATGTGAGTATTATTACGTCATACCTTCTGGTGGGACACTAATGGACTCCATTATGGCGTAGAATCTGCAGTAGTGGACTGAGAACAACGAGATTGGTTGGTAGATGATTCTCAGATCACCGACATGGCAATGAGAACTTTACTCCGGGATGGGGATCTCAAAATTCTCAAAGGAGGATTCAAGAATGTTGCTATGGCAACCAAATCTATGAAGATGCTTCCTCATGATTGACGCTGGGAACTCCTGAAAGCGGGAATGTAGACAGCATCATTCATACTTTAGTTACTTGCTTTCTGAATGGGACTGAATAAAGGTGTTGAAATTTTTATGCTTAACGTGGAGATGCAGAAGATAGTTCTGGATCTTGGCAAAGGTTTGCCTTGCTATTAGCTTAGATACTTCGAGGTCAACTGTTTATGGATCTATGTGATGGCATTGTTATAATGATGTGGGAAAGGAAATGTGTGTCAAATTCCTGAAGAACAGAATGCTTTGCATGTAGTGTTTCTCTCTCTCTCTCTCTCTCTCTCTCTCTCTCTCTCTCTCTCTCTCTCTCTCTCTCTCTCTCTCTCTCTCTCTCTCTCTCTCTCTGTCTCTCTCAGCATGCCCTGGCAGTGACTGTACATTTACCTCTCATCACTTTCATGTTGTGAGACTCATACCTGCACGAACAGATGTTCCACGAAATCATGAAATCCTTCACCAAACAAAGGAAACGCTCGTACACACATGGGACTAGATCCAAGATATATAGTTTCGTGATAGGTTACGTTGTTATTTAGCATCGCTTTTGTGCCACTCTTGGCTAATCGCGACGATGAGGATGAGTGATGATATGATGAAATTGATTAAGGGACACTCACAAGAAACACCCTTGCCCAGGCGAGGATTCGAACTCGAAACCCCAGCCCGCAGCGGAGGTCGGTGTGTATTTGTGTAGTGGTGTAGCTATATGGCGTGTCAAGATCGTTGCAGAAAGACTTGAATGAAGAAGACATGTGTGATGCGTGTGTGTAAGAGCGCTAGGCAGGACATCACAGGCCATGTACAGAGGAATTCGAAAGAAACGCCTCTCTTACGGTTATGCAACCCGGTATTTTATATCGTCTAGTTTCGCCTGGTAGAGTAGATCCCGAGAGGAGCAGTGTTTCCAAACCTATAACCGTAGTGTTTCCAACCCCGTATTGGTTGGTTGGCTGTTGATTTGGTGTTTTAAGTCCACAATGAACAGTATGACTAATCGGGACTGGACCTACAGTTTAAAGTGGGATCCGAACCACTTTGTGCCTCCACCGGGACCCCTTGATTACAAGGCGTCGACGCTACCACTACGCCATCCAAGCCTGTATTGCTTCGTAGAAGACGAAACCTTCACGTAACTTCTTCATTCGTGATTTACATTTGGTTTACAGACTCACATTACAGGACACTCTTTTCCTGTATTGCATGTTTTCTGGAGCATTTATTTTTCCTTCTGTAGAGAAAATTCTGTTATTATTTTACATCTTATTTTTCGCAGCTTCTCTACCATTTATTGGCTAATCGCAACAATGAGGATGAATGATGACTCGATGGAATTGATAAAAGGACAGTCATAAAGGAACCATGGGGAGCTAGATTCATATTTTTATTATTACTAATATATTTCTCTTTTTTTACTTTACTTTTGGCTAGTCGCAACGATGAGGATTAGTGTATGATAAAATTCATGAAGGAACACTCATAAACAATCATACCCAGGCCGGGACTCGAACCCGGGAATTTCGGCAGCGAGATAAAAAGCCGACGGCTTACAACGCTCGGGCACAGCGGCGGCCAATTATTATTAGTGATATTGTCTCAAGTAGTGTATTTTTCCACCATATTCTTTCACACAATCATGAAACGGATGAAAATTAAAATGTTAAAATACCTGCCTACGTTGTTTTTTTTAGCTTGCAATATAAAACCCTACTGCACGAAGCTAAATTGTGGAAATACGAAACAGAACCAAGTTAACATATCTTGGCCGTGGAAAGTGTTAATAGAAAATCTAGAAAAGAGCCATTTAACAGTTGCCTGATTGCTTTTCCATTTGTTGTATGGGAAGAATTGTCTGAAATGTGTGTGTAGTGGCAGGCAAAAGAGAATACAAAGATCGAATAGAGAGGCAACACTGTCATTGTTCTGCACTGCACAGACCACGCGTCTCGTCGAGTGGGCGGGGCACTGTGTGTGCGAGCGAGCTGCTGTTGCTTCTGCAAAAAGAACACTCACAAACAACTGAATGACGCTCCGCTTAAAATCTAGTCAATCGAGAAAGGATTTGTTGAGGAAGTGAATTGAAATATAAACGCCAGAATTTGGTCTAAGCCTATAATGGTTACTAGCAATAAGAGCTGATCAATTTTTACATGTGGAATTCCGTAATGAACGAGGCAACAGGCCGCACTGCACACCTTTAGTCTGGTAACACTAATAAATCATCTCATTATATGCGTCCGGTTATGCTGATAGTCATGTTTAATATATTACCTTCAAACATAAACAATATCATGGACACACTCAGAGGCAGAATTCAATTTTACGCTTTACTTTCCTGAAGATATTGTAGCAATATAATCATTCCGCTCTATTTTCGTATTCTCAATTGAACTCGCACTATTTTCCCCCCTCCCTTCTCCCACCTTAAAAATTTTTGGGTGAGAGGCTACAAACTATACTAAAACTGAATTACAGACAATACTTTACGACTCAAAGTGACGTGACCTAGAACGTAGTGAAAAATCACTGGTGCAAAATTCAACGTAATGATGATAAAATGAAGGTAGGAAAATGGATGTGCTAGAAAGTTTTACATACATACACACAGTTAGCTCCGTGTAGAAGATAGTTCTTCACATTTTTCTCACCTTGGCTTCCTTGAATTCACGAAACTGTAAAGCCATGAACGCGTTAACCCCCTATAATCACGGAATCCCAGGTTCGATTCCTGGTGGAGACACAACTGCCTAGTGGTTCGGATCCCACTTTCAACTGTAGGTCCCACATCGGGTAGCCTTTCTGAGCATGAAATGGAATTAAAACAAAATTGGAACACGGTAACCCATCACAACACACGCGCAGAGAGCGTTGAACTTAATGACTGACAACTACATCGAACTTTCAGCGAAGCTGGAATAAGGTCTATTTGCCATGACAAATAGTGAATTTTCAGTCTCGTGGTGCTTTCTATACGAAGTGCAAGCAAGTTATCTAAAAAAATTCAAATGTGAGGGTGAGTCGAGCTATCTTTCATTCAATAAGACTCTTCACTTCAAACATATTTTGCTCTATAGCTGTCGATTTCGAATGGGCATCTAAGACTGGTTGCTTAGCGGACCGGATTTGGAAAAAATCACGGACTGTCATTGTTCCAATCACACTACAGACATAGCAAAAATTGATCGCCTGAAGATGAGAGAAGAGGTGATCTCTTGATATGTCTCGAAATATATAGATAGAATATATAGTCAATCAAAAAGAAAAACAATGGATAATGTCCAATTAAGTATAGAAACGCTGTTAGAACCGGTGTTCATTCACAGAGCAGAAGGGTTATTTTGACAAAATTCTGTTTCCCGGCTGGCTGCTTCGGAGAAGAGGGCTTTGTGAAGTTGCCGCTTCTTGCCCAAGCGGTAGACCTAATTCGTTGTTTGGCCACGAGTTCCTTCGTAGGTAAACGCGGCAACAGAGGATCACTGCCATAAAGGTGGTTCCCGCGCCGGCTGAAAGAGCGACGGAAAATCAAAGAACCATTGTCACTAACTTCAGACAGACATCTAATCATTTCCTTATGTTTCGAAGCTGATCCGAAGGGACAACAAATACCAAAAAAACGTCATGAATTAAATGATCGATTGGTCCGTCCTTCTGTTGATGGATGGCAATCCATATTAACAATAATAATCGTAAGCTTATCATTAAAGAGTCAACAATCAAAGCCAATACGCATCTATTGATCAGAAATTACTAGAGAGTTAAAGTTGTTTTTGTACCTCTTTGTTATTTTAAGTCGCTCTTCTGCCACTTTCGGCTAATGAGGATGAGTGACGATTAGATTAAATTGACACCATGATACCAATACTGAAGCCGTGACTCGAACGCGGAAATTTCGTGGTATCGGAAGTGGATCATTTAACGCGCTTGGCCACCAAGGAGAACCTTCTCTGCGGCCAAGCGCAGTTAGTGATGGACTAACGATCCAGACACCGACTGTTCCGGGTTCGAGTCCCTTCACAATCTAAGACATAACACTTTATCAAAACTTTATTCACCTCTCCTCCACCTCAAATTTAATACTCAATCTTCCCAACCAAATTTCCAAGCCAATTTTAGACTTCCTGTTGATATTGCTCCCTCCAAAAAAGCAATCTAAGACGTAATAGTAATACACAAGAGTTGGGATTCCCTGCCCCCAAAATAATTATCAATCCAGCTACCTGAAAATCCCACTAACTTCATTAATCGCCCACCATAATTTCCCTATCAATCTAAGGCCTAATATGTAAGAGTTGGATATCGCCCCCCCCCCACCAATATTACTTATTACCCGTAACAATTCCCCTGACAATCTACAAATTACTATTTGTATAACAGCAATGGCTAATTGATAACGTAATTAAACTTGTTCCCTGTTTACTCAGTCAAATTTCCATCACAGTCTGTGCCATAATGCCCCTCCCCCTGGGCACCACTGATTTAGAACTGTGACAACGTGATAGGTGTAATGTAACTAATAGTTAAGTGTTAGGGATGGGTGCATGTGTGCTGCGCATTTGAATTTTATGTGAATCATATCTGTCAATAATGTGAATATTAATATTATAGAATATAATATAATGGTGCAGGTGTGTGAAAAAGTAACCATGAGCACCAAGGTATCAATAAAAAAAGAATTGGAAACATAAGTTGCATATGGAGATGTGTGTAATTAGTTTTGTTCTGGGATGTAGCAAAGAACATCGGTTAAACCGTGCAGGGTTTCAATACTGTGTCCACCCGCCGTTGGATTCAAGCACTGCATCTAGTCGACGAGGCAAGGATTCCACGAGCAGATGTTTGGTCTTCTCCTTAAACTCTCCCAAACATCAAACACGTGAAAATGTTTTCGATTGGGAGACTTCGCTGGCCAATCTACTCTTCAAATTCCTGGGTGCTGATTAAACCAGGTGGTGTTCGCTTTCGATGTATGGACGCTGCTGTTGTCTTGATCGAAAGTCACGTGCGAAATCTCATCTTCAAGGTGTCTCTCTCGCACGCTGGGAAGCGTGTGGTTTTCCAGCACTGCGATGTATTCCTGCGAATTCATTCTCGAGGACACTTCCACCAATCCACCTACTCCAGACGAACTGATCCATCCCCACACCGCCACGGATATCCTGCCACTCCTAGCATGGGTAGAAATGTTCTCGGGGCCGTAGCGAGTTTTGTTGCGCCTCCAAACATAAACCTGACCATTTTCGTCAGACTAAAATACTTTTTTGTCGCTCAAAATTACGTTCTGCCAAAATTCTTGAGGAGCTGGTAAATATTGTAAAGAAAACTGATCCGTGCTTCGTGATGGAAATGCGTCATTGCTTCATTCTTTGCCGCTCGACGGTGCCGAACTGTTGCAGCATGGCACTCCAGTTTCAACTCTTGGCGAATCTTAGTTGTAGCTATGAAGGGATTGCCCTCGCTCATCTCAATAATGCCTGCATCTTTTTCCCTGGTTGCCTTCCACGGCCGGCCTTTGTTGGGTCTTCACTTCATTCCTCGGTCACCTTCTTCCTCGTAACACCGAATCCAACGCCTGACGCATGAATCGTCCACACCAAGGGTCGTAGCAATCTGTAGTGCAGCAGATCCGCCGCACAAGAACATGCGGACTATCTTCTCTCTTGTAAATTCCGAAAGTAAGGCATGATGAAATGATATCGTAAAGGAACATTCGGACCGAAGGGACATGCTGCACGTGGCACATGCCTCTTGAAAACACCTTATCATTGGTGCATGTAGAGTTTCACGCCCATTCCGGTGCAGAAAGTTTCATTTTATTGGTTCCGTTGCAAGTGGCATGCTCAAGGCATAGATACGAGTAAAACTGCTGCAGGATCTCGAACGAAGCACCCACCGGGGCTCGAATTAAAGCCAAAGCGTGGTGGCAAAAGGCAACCGTGAAGTTACTGCATCTGAGATTTACGTCAAGCAGGGCCTGCGTGGTGTGTGCAAAGAAACTCACGCTTGCTTTAGGAAATAAGGATACTATTGAATCAATGCAATATAAAAAAGTATATACCGTAAAATATACATTATTATTGACTCATGCATTCCCTGAAAAAAATGCATTGTTTTCTCGCACATTTCTGCCCGCAATGAATATAAATGTATAATCTATTAAATTAAGCAGGTGCATGCATGCACCCGGGACCCCTTGATTAAAGGTGACGACTCTACGATTGCGCCATAGGGGAGGCCCTAGTCCTCTTACGGAGATAATTCGTTCGGAGCAATAGAAATGCCCTATCAAAACAATTGGGGAATATTATTTTCAATGTGGATATTCTTCGGAAAATATGTTTCTAACAACAGTTTACCTAAATAGTGGGGACTTGGGGTGAGAGAGAGGGACGGAGTTGGAAGAGAGAGAGAGAGAGAGAGAGAGAGAGGAAAAGCACACAATTTTCTGTTCAGTGCGAACCTTTGGGATTGCTTTTTTCTAGCGCACCAAAAACACAATACGTATAACCCAAATACAACCCAAACCTTCAATGGCAAAATTGTGAGTCAATCACTCAACTGGAATAAAAAGTACGGATTTAAATCTAGGCCAGAAGATAGTTATTGCGCTACCATGTGCCAAAGAAATCCACTTTGCCCGCGAGAATTGTCATGCCTGAGTGATATGTAGTTTACGTTAGTTGTGAGAGTTGCTTCAATTCCATTGCCTGCCAAGAATAATGATAGCGCTGAAAGCATAAAATACAGAAATGTGCATGTTTGGCGAGCTATGAGAAAAGCAGATCCTTGTGTTTTCTTTTCAAAATTTACTAATTTTATGTCAATTTTTACATATAGCCAATGGCGACAGAGGATGAATGATGCTTCAGGGAAATTGATGAAGATTGAAGAAACAACGAAAAAGAAAAACTCATTATCAGAGGCTAGGACCCAAGAACCCTGGCTACGCAGCATGTTATGATATTTAAATATATCACGGATTGCTGCTAAATCCATTTCTAGATATTTGTAATGAATGAACCCCCGCCCCCGCTACGAGAAAAAGAAAGACTATAGGATGTGAAACATTCACAATGTAATTGCATTGCTTTACATCGCTCTTGGCTGTATTCCAAATGTAGTAAGAGATCAGCGATAAGTTAGATTTTTTTTGTGGCAAGGTATAAGTGTATTTGAGCGCAAGGGCTACCTATTGCATCATTTATAAAGAGTTAACTTCGTCGTTACACTAGCACCAGGCACAAATGCATCAATTTCTATTTCGGTTATTTTACATCACTCTTCTGCCTCTTGAGTTAATCGCGATAATACGGATGAATTATCAATTTATAAAATTGTGGCGGGACAAACTCAGTGATACATTCATGCCTGACCAGAGTTCGAATCTGGAACATATGACCTCGCTTCGCTAGAAAGGCTGGCAGAAATGTATCGGAAAAGTGTAGGAGCACCAAGATCCGGTTTCACCCAGCACAGACAATGAAATCATTTACAGCGACTCGCTGTGGCAGTGTTGCTCGTCACCCCCTCCCCCTCACTCGCAGATAGAATAGCCTTCTCAGCACGCACCTGCTGATGGAAGAGTGGAACCACAAGCAAAACAACCTGCGCAGACCCACGACTCCTGTGCACCGTACTCCCGCGAGGAGGGGCGGGGGAGAGTGGACCATGCTTCCTTATGGCCCGAACTGAAGGGAAGAAGGGAGATCTGCGCGGGTACTTTTCGTCCCAAGGATTTTTTTCGTTTTGGTCGATCTATACTTTTCGTTTCAGGCATATTCCGACTGGAAGGTTTCTGGCACCCCTCCGCCCCCTCCCCTTCCCAGCATGGTTAATAAATGAGACCCTTGCACTTTCAAAACCCTTATCGCAAGAAAAAGCTGGCATCAATTTTACACCACCATACAATAAGATTTACACGGGAAACATTTCCCAACATATTTTCTTGATTCGGACTAAGGGCAAATTAAAAATAATCAAAGAATTAAATTACTGAAAATATGGAAAAGCGCGATACCAAAATCTGTAATGAGTGCGAAGGGAAAATCGAGAAAAGGAAAAAAAATATTAAGTATAAAAGTATTCGAATAACCAGATTAAGAGAGAAAGTTATCACTGCTCGAACAATGCAAATGAAAAAAAAACGGGAATACGAATTGAAATTTACGACAATCGGAAGTAGGCTGAAGGAAGCAAATTGTAATAAACGTGGAAAGAAAACATAATGAAAGGAGCGCTGGTTCGATTCGCGACGGAAGCTCATATTTGTTGTTCGAATCCCACTCTACACTGTATGTCCAGATGCATTTACACTTAAAACAAACTTCGTGGAACTTTTTCCAAATCAGATGTCGCCAAAAATTTAAAAACAAAAAGAATAACTCTGAAGGAAAAATGCCGAAAGCGTTATTGCAAAATGAAAAAAAAAAATCTTCACATATTCGTTCGGAAGTGGTAAAAGAATAATAAAAAACTCAAGCATAAATGTTAATAACACTTGTTATTATTACCAGAGACATTCTCAAAATAAACTTCTTGTCCGTTAAAATCAAATCAAGAGGAAAGCAAGATCTCCACCCGGTCGCGTGAATCTGTGGCTAGATTCAAGAGTTGGAAACACTACGCTTCTCGCCAGCTGATATTCCTGGCGAAACTAGATGATATAAAATTCCGGGTTGCATAACCGTAAGGGGGGGGGGGCGTTTCATTCGATTTTGAGTGTACACCGAAAGAGCTGTGTGTTTCCAGGGGTCATGAATGTAAAGTCCAATAAACCAGTTAAAATATTTCGGAATATGGACGGTGTTAATTAAGATGGTCGTTCAGCCAAGGCTGTCTTAATTATCACGGTACAATATATATGTGCATTCACACGCAAACACACATACATATACACACACATAGTATTCATGTGTTTGTGTGGCTGTGTTCTTTTTATTTCTCTTTGCGTGTCTTTCTCTTTGTGTTCCTTACTCTCTCTCTCTGGCCTATACTCTATCCCAGGAAACAGTGGAGCAACGAGTCATCTGAGCCAAGTAGTGACTCGAGAGGACCTTACCAATGAACGCGTGCGAGGTAAGGGTGAAGTAACACACGATTGCAGCTACCAGCTCTTAGAGGTATCGTCTCTACTTTCCGCCTACTCTCTTTCTCCCCTTCTGTACCTTCATGCGTAGCCTTCCTGTGACAGAGTTCAGGTGTCTTTTTGTTTGTCTCTGTCTTTCAATTTCTGCCTTATTTCATCTCTTCTTTCTTTTCCTGTTTCTTGTCTTTCTACCTTCTATACCCTCTCAATGTTTGTTTGTATGCGTATGTGTGCGCGTGTGTGTATGTTTGTGTGTGTTTATCTCTCCCTGTCTCTAATTTCCATGGGCGTCGCCAGAAATCTTTGCGGGGGGGGGGCAAAAGATAATTGTTGAATAGTAGATAAATAATAAGTATTTTTTACCAAGGTTATAAATGTTAATATACAATAATAAATATTGTAAACTAACAAAAAATTATTCGAAATTATTATTATTATATAAATGGGAAGACTGGATCCACCAAACGAGTGAATAGCAGCACAACTACTTTCTATTATTTCTTTTGCAGCTTCTTTTATGCAGTTAGTATCTGAATGCATTTTAATAGTAACCTTTGCACGTCTCGTTCAAGAAAAGGCTTTAAATATTAGGCGGATTTTTTTTATATAAAGTGTTGTGTGACCTCTAACCTACAATTGTAATTTATTAGAGCATTCAAAACTGTGAAACCATTTGTTCTTTGGATGGAATGGTAGAATAAAACCTTGTTCCTGTATGTTTCACTCAATACTTTGGATCCAATGCATATTTACTTTGATTATTCTGTTCGAATACTAACTAAATGAACTTTATTTCTGTTCTTAACAAAAAGAGTAACAAACTCTCGGGTTTCTTGTATCTTCAAATGAACGAAGTCAATTTCCCGTTCAACCCCCCCCCCTCCCGACGCCCATGCTAATTTCCACTAATATTACTAAGAGAAGCTCGACCCTGAAGAAGCTTCCACCTACAGCGTTAAGTGCTCCACCCCGATGATGGTCTTACGAACAGTAACTCAAGACAGAGTTTGAAGGCTACCCCTCTCAAAATCCACCCCCTCCCTCCCCTTACCCTTTTGTTCATTGCAAACAAGCTGATTAAGCGAAATAACTCGGATGAAAGGGGGTTCCTCCGGGTGGGTTTGAGATTTGGCGCCGCCCCCAAGAGAAGGGGGGCAGAGGGGGCTTGGAAGTGGCGGGCCACTATCTCCCTTCATCCATTCCAACGCGGTAATAAGATTCTCGGTCCTCCATAACAAAAGGAGCACGGGGGAGTGGAAAGACCTGATTTTCTGCAGACTGAACGAATTTCTCAAGCACTATCTCAGAAGGTGGTGACAGGACAGAAACACGAGAGGATTTTGTCGAGAAGGAACAGGCAAAGAGAATAGGCGACGGTGGGGGGGGGGGGAGAAAGAAACCCGGAAAACTGAGAGACGTGAGATAACAAGATAACCCCTTCCCCATTGTGGACCTGCCACGCTCAGACGTGTAAGGCTTAATATAGTATCTGAAATCCATGCAACTGACGGTCATTTCAATACGATGACCCGAAAACTTGCCAGACTGTGCAATTGAAACTGGTATATTGGATGGTGTGGATCATTCTGGGTATTCCAGTTCAACCTTCAGGAGTCAGGGACTTGGAAATTCCGAGGTTCAAGAGAGAGAGAGAGAGAGCTGTCAGGGCTTGTTGAAGAGTGTCAATATTGGCTTTCTTCCATTACAATTTTTTTACCTAACCAAATACTGGGGCAAATCTTCAGGTTATAATTTCCGACGCCTGCGAACATTCTATGAGAATGGAAGGTATACAAACAAAATTAACATTCTCCTCTTGCAATCTTCTCGTAAATTGATTCAACAATAATTAATTTCTGTCATAACCTTCTTGCAAACTATACTCAACATTAATTAATTTCTCTAACATTATATTCAACATAAATTAATTTATCTTGAAATTTTCTTCCAAAAAAAGTTCAACATTTATTCCTGTCTTTCAGTAATGTAAAACAAAACACGTGTTCAGTGATGAGACTTTATGTGTAAATTGCGCTAAAATTATATACAGGGTTATTCAAAAGTTCCTGAACTCTAATTGTAATGTTCTTCATACAAAAAAAAAGAACGGTTTCTACGAAAGTGACAAATATACAATTATTAGATTTCCAAAACATTGGATCTTTCTTTATTACATTATTAAGTTAAAACGAGTGTGAAAAACTGCATTACTTTCTTTTAAATGCATATAAATTACATGAAGAACCTTCTAAAATCAATTTTGAAATGTAAGATATACATGGCGTTCAAATATAACATGTGCTACAAAATTGATTGTTGTAGAAATACCTTTGCTCTTACTTGTGAGTATATCCTCGATTTCAGGTGATAAGAAGGTTATCAGTGTCTTCATTATCTCATAATTACTTATTTCTGTGTCATTACCAAAATATTTGGAACCACTGTATTTTGTTTCGTTTAAACATTGATATTGTGAAATCTGAAGAGTCATAATTTTAGCAGTACTTGCTAATATCATGTAGGTTTACTATGATAGTTTTGACATAATGGAGGCATTTCAAGGATAATTCAACCTCAGAAGCTAATTGCGTGAAACTGCTAAAATTTCAATACCAGTACAATTATTCCTCAGTATCCGACTACTTTATGTGACGTCAAAGGTTCGTTTCGTCGAATATCCCTGACGGATCCAGCTATATAAATTGTACCTTGTCATTCGCTGGGAAAATCCTTAGGGAAGTTCTTAAGTCTAGATTTACTGACCTGGCCTGGAAAATATCTAAGGGAACAAATTATTTAATTTCAGGTTACGAACCTTTTGCCAATAAAATAAGAAGTAGTGTAGAGAAAACTTTCATGTAAGACCAGTTCAAAGTTATATAAGCCTTGAGAAGTCCGATAGCAGGCAATTTCAAGAAGCAAGATGTGTATGGAAACTTGGCCTCTCACCTCTTTTTCCAAGTACTCGAGAAATAAATGATTGGAAAAAAGGTTGAAGCTTTTGGTTAGAGATGTTACTGCCAATATCATAATTCTTATTCAGAAGTGTTTCGGCGTTTCAGTGGACGGTAACCTTTAAGATAACCAGCAGACTTCTGGCAAGGAAATTCCCGCTTCGGTTGCCTATAGTGGGCGTTACGTCATTTGATTTATATAGAAGCAGACAACAGAAGTTCTGTTGCTTCGTGTTGCCGCTTTTCTCCGCGTCTCAGTGGGTGTCAAGCTTTGCTTACAAATTAATAAACTCTGTTGAACGTTGGAATAGAGTTATGTAGTGGAAACTACAGTGTTCTCCTAGGTTTTCCTGGGAATAGTTTCCTTAAACGATTTTCACCGAACGAGTTCGACACGTGTTAAAGGTCTCGGGTTAAGCCTCGGCTGGATGTTTCTCTCAACATCTGAAAACTGCTTCTCCTTCTAAAGTTCAAATCACCAACCCTGAGACCTTCTGTAAACAAAACCACGTGTATGCAGAAAGTATTGCAAACTCATATAAGTAAAATTATCCACACGAAAATCCAGCGTTGTTACAGGATTCATTACATAAGGTTAAACAACGGCCAATTTGTAGTATGGTATACGCTGCAGCAAATGACGTCTTACTTTAAACCCAATGCTCCTTCTTTTGTACTTATTACTTCACCTTTATGGTTAACTCTTTGCACCAGCAATCATTTCCCATAAATTTGGCTTCTTTCTTGCATGCAAATTGAATATATTTTACTTGCATTTTTTTAGACAAAATGATGTAACATGGTAATGTATATTTCTAAGGTTTGATATAGGTAGGAGTGTATTTGAAATTTGTTTGTAGATTTTATGTAAATTGTATCTTATGTAAATAAAATATATAATGGGCATAAACAGCCACATGCAATGCTGTAAGTCCAATAAATATATTGATGATGATGATCAAAACAAGACAAAGAAAGTTCGTAAATTTATTGTGGTTTGATACTTCGACAAGCATCCTAATAACGATTTTTGTTCCGCAAAATATAGTGCACTTCGTAAATTAACTTGGTGACATGGCAAGGCAAGATAAGTGTGAACATTTTGTAGGAATATACATTGTAACTTTCAATTAGCTTAGAGATTTGTGTACATAATGATATTTTATAACATTGGTTATTTTCTAAAAATAATCATGTGAACAGCAAGGAAGTAATATTGCCTGACTTGTCCTTAGTTCTATGAGTTCTCCGTGTTCTCCGAGCAAGGACAGCCTTTGAAAAGGGGCGAGAAACAGATTCTACTCAATATTTATGTAACGTTCTGTCAGTGGTATCCTGAGAAACCAGTAAATGAAGTGGTTAAGTTGGTATCACAGTGCAGTGGTGTGTCAGTGTCTGCAGTTTTAAGGGTTATGAAAGAGAGAATCACCGGGAAAGTAAAAATGTATGTGGCTGCATATTCGTCTGATGTTTTGAGAGCTGGTTCTCACATTCAGAGGCTCTCATATAAAATGAATAGGTGCGGCGAACTATGAGTGTAACAGCAGATGATTGCAGTCATGAATCAGCTGACGCGGAGTGATACATCGCATTGGTGAGACGGTTTGTTTACAGAAGGTCTCAGGGTTGGTGATTTACACTTTAGTGACAAAATCTCCTATAATATGCTTCCAATTTCGGTGATACTCTGCAAGGCTTTTCTAGTAGGATACACGAAGTGATGTAGATTCTAAGAAAACAATTTGGGGTTCTAGTTTGGAGTACAAAAAATAGTAAAGCAGCATTAATGGAATCTGAAAAGCAGCTTTAAATGGAGCGTGTGAAGAGTTTTAAAATTCTATACCGTTTAGGTTCAATATTGTGGATCTTAGTGTCGTGAATTTATATAGGTAATTCCAAGCGTTTGCACAATTTTTTCACTAAAAATTATTAAATTTTATACAGGTATTTAGTTCTTCTGAAAGTTCGAGGATTTTCCGCTTGTAGAGCTGCTGTCGTTTTTCAACGCGCAACCCTCCTCTTGCGGTTCTCGCGTCTGCGGGACTTGCCCATCGGAGCGCGAGGGGGAGGGAGGTTTCACCTGCCAGTTCGTAAGCTTATCTATTCTTGCCATCTGGGTTTGTGTTGTTCAGGCAGAGACAGACCTTATGAAATCAGGGAACTGCATTACTTCAGAGGCTCCTTTCAAAAAACTAGACAGACAGTTTTGGAAGTCGAAGCAGTGAATCGTCAAGATTATTAGTCACACAAATTACGGCAGTTTATGAATCTGATCCGATGGAAGAAGGCAAGTTACGTCGTTTAATTATTCTGTGATTAAAACTCATCACTTTTATTTCTATATATTTACTTTTAGCACAATAATGCGAATAAATATACGCAGTAATCGAATTGAATAAAATGTAGAAAAGAAGGGACAGAGATTTCTATTTTGAACTTTTTTTTACTTCATATAGTTATAAATACTTCGAAAGTCCAGAACTCACAGAATCTTTTTAGGCGGGAAGGTTTCAAACATTCGTACTGATTTATATGAATTTATTGAAACTCAAAGTAAATAATAAAATATTCTCTTCCCCGAATAAAACGTTCTATTTTTAGTTCGAAGACAATCAACGCGTATGTACACGCAGACACGCGCACACACGCACATACACACACACACACCTAGTCCTGTGTTCATCCCAGCAAAAAATTTACCTGCTGTATTAAGACTGCAATGTTTTCAAGTATGAACGTGGTGAGGAGCAGGGAAATTATTCTAAATTTCTTGCACACCATGAATTCAAAACAACATTTATTATAAAAATTAGCAATTTAAATTGACGTAACAACGTGACGTGTAATGTGCAGCTGCCCCCTTATTCAATCTCTGGCGTCGCGTCATTGTTTCACATTTTCAGTGTCTCTCGCTGGCCAATAATAAGTAAGGGTCGAGCAAAGTGCTGTCACACAGAACATAAAATCCTCTTTGTATGGGAAATTGTTCTTGTGGGTAATTTTTTAGATTAATATATTAGATTTTTCTCCTTGCTTTAATGTTAACACCTGCATAAGCACTTCTGACAAGCAGAAGCGGCGCAGGAACATTTTTCTTGGGGGGCACAAGATTAACAATGTAGGGCATGGAAAATTCCATTTTAGAACAGCACATATGCATTTCCTGTTTCTTAGTGGAATATTTATAATTATTATTTCTTAATTTTTGAGGATTTTTGATAATTTTAAAAACAGATAATTCCGAAATATATGAAGATCTTGGGCCTCGTTCTGCACTCATTAGGGATTTTATGGAAATTGTGAACATATATAGGTCTACAAGTATCCATTTTAATGCCTGATGGAATTTAAAAGGAGGGATCAGGATGAGAATGATTCCACCCCTGTTTTAAACCATCCCAACCTCTGGTTGTGAATGATACAACCTTTATTTCATAATTATTTTTTTCAATTTCAGAAACTTTACTAACCAGAATAACTTAATGAACTTGAGAAAGGAAAGAGCAATCCACGTACGTGAATTATCTAATTTTCGAATATCTGGTTCTGGATTCTCCGAATGTCCGGATATTCTGATTAACCATATTATTGGTTATTATTGGTCCTTCCTTAGGCATTTCAGTGGGTATGAGGGATAATTTCCTCTCTGGATTGTGCATTTCGTTACATCTGTGGACGACCTGTTGACAAGTTGGTCAAACACAAAGGTCATGACAAGAATGACAAGAGTAAATATCTGTTCGGAAATTCGAAAGCCGCCTGATTTTAGTTTTTCGGAGAAGGGGCTCTTGAAACGACGTTTACTTGGCGCTTCTCATTGTTTTCATCAGGATGTCTTGGAGATATTCTCTCAAAGGTCAAAACAGGCTTAAACTTTCAGCGAAACCCAAGAAGAGGAAAGCTCTATATTTACAGGAATACTGGAAAAAGAGAAGGTAAGTTTAATTTTTTATGTAGAAATTTTAAGTGGCATGTTAACCAAATACAAAAAAGCAGCTTTAGTAATTGTTTGACGGAGATAACACCTAAATACTTGACTCTACGAAAAGTTCAGTTAGTACACATTGGTGAAATTATCCATTCATCCATCCATACATATTCTATATACTGTCTCACTCGATCTCCGACGGTTGGTTTCATCTCAAACAAGTATGCTACTTTCATGGCCGTATTTAGAGGGGGGTTTCTAGGGTTCAACCCCCCCCCCCGAAACATGTTGGATTAATGGGTGTTCAGAAACCAAAATCTGTAACAAATTTTCAATTTTTCTTTCGAAACATCACAAAAATACAAGGAGACAATGTTGAAACGATCGATCTAGAATTTTCATACATTTGGAATTCTGAAAGTTGAGTGAAACAGGATTTTTTCTGGGAATCGCAGCCCACCGGCGACCCCTCCATTATCACTTCTGCTGTCATCTTTCCAGTGTTGTTCCTGCGTCACAAGGAATATAGACTGAAGATTCCCTTATGATTGTCCCAAAATTCCCTTTCCAGCTTTTAAATTCCCCGTCCGATAAAGTCGAAAATAAATCCCCCTTGACAGGAGTTCAAACCTAGGATCTCCAGTTTTGTAGCGCATTACATTCGCGATTGAGGTTACAATCCATGCACCAGGCTAAGTTTTTAAAAATAATAACTGCTTCCACACTTTTCAAAATTCCAAAAATGTAATTTTAAAGTTAAACAACAAAAACTTTATGACTAAAATTTCCATCTAACTTTTAAAGCTTTTTCTTGAGGGTATCTAAAGTTTAATGACGAAGTATAGCCCTAATATAATAATTGTGCATTTCAGTACACACTGTATGAAACGTTAAAGAACAAAAAGAAACTTGTGCTGGATATTCACTCATCTGCTGGATTGAGTAAGCCCCCTCAAGGATATAACAATAATATAATAATAATTATTATTAGTATTATTATGGAATAAAATTGTTTTATTATTATGAAATTTTCATTATTATTGTACAATTATTGTTATTATTTCTATTATTCAAATTTCTGGCGACGCCCATGGGAACAATTATGAATGAACCCCCCCCCCCCCGAAAATTTTTCCTGCCTACGGCCGTGGCTACTTTATGTGACTTCTGACTTCGTTTAAATTATCTTTCACTCAAGTCCCTGAAATTTCCAAGCAAAGGGAAAATTCTCTCCATTTAAAATATTGATTGATTGATTTTCTATATTTTACTTCGCTTCTTGTGCCACTTTTGGCTAATTTGCGTGGATGGGGATGGGTGATGACATGATGAAATTGATGAATGAACACTCACAAACATCTATACCCAGGCCAGGATTCGAACCAGAGACAGGTGACTTTACAGCGCAAAGGGGCTGGTGATATCAAACTCAAAGCAAGTTGGAAAAACTTTCTCGAGATTTTGGTTCAGTTTAAAAAAAAAAAACATGCTTCAAGCACAACTGGCAGTGAGCACGAGCATTCCCTCCTCACTGCCCCCCCCCCCCCTTCCTCTTCCGTCCCTTACCTTAATTACCAGATCGTAAAAGCCGCGCGGTACAAGGCTCTGTAGCCTCGGGTATGGTTTATCGCACCAAATTCGAACACCATCTTGGTCACGCACTGTATTTCATCTTCTGACGTAAGTGTGGAACGCTTTCGTGGTTAGGGAGGTTTGTTAGTTTAAATCTCTCAGCATAAGTACACTCTAACAACGATAACATTTAACCTGGCCTGGCCTCAGAAGACAAAATACAGAGCTAGACCAAGAAGGGGTTTGAATTTGGTGCGATAAGTGAGTCCAGTTGCAAAAAATCGGCAGCGAAGATGGGAGCCGTCTGATAGGGACAAAGGTAAATTCGTAGACAGCGATGCAAACGCCTCACTGCTTCGTACTATTGTTAGGAAAGGAACTAACGACACTCTCGAAATCGTGATTTTTTTTTCAACATCCAGAAGATGGGACTGTCGGAATTGCCCGAACTCTTGCGCGGCAATCAGCTAACGGCTGCTCCTCTGGGCTCCGAATGAGCTGAAGACATTAGCAGAATGGATGTCGTTTTGGCTGGAAAGGCAGAAATGGGCTGTTGAAAGAGAACAGCAGGGAAGAACAGTTCTTACTTAAATACGCGGGATAATGCTGGTTCCATTGAAGCCTACCATCACATAACGAAAGGGACTAAAGCTGGGCAAACGGTACTACTGCAAATGCAAGGAAAGAGTATACAATTTAAACAGCACTTGCAATTTAAGAGCCATCAACCTATTTCCAGTTCTTTACAACTTAAACCTGAATCATACAAGGCTATATTTCCTGCTAGATTGCTCTTGGACTTGGACTTGTGTTTTGACGCTAGTTTTCGTGTAACGCGATAACCGTTACCGCACTTGCTGGTATGTATATTTTTGTTTCCGCAAGATATTGCGCAGAGCAGAAAAGCTGAAAAGATTGACGAGAGACTTAAGAAAGAACATTACTGGATTTGGTGGGGGTTCATAACCCCCTTTGGCCCAGTATTCCTAAACAAAAGAACGTAGGAAAAGATGACAAACTAAGGGATGACTAGACTACCAAAAAAAGTAAACGTAATCCCTCCCTTTGGAAAATTCTGGGCACGCCACTGTACTTTTGCTGCTATTTTCCTTACAATTGTCAAAATGAAAGTTTTAAGTAGAAAATAACAAGTCGGGTTAAAAATTAGCTCCACAGAAGAAATGGTAATAAAGGCCGACTTAACAAACTTTATAATGAAGTGGTATTTGTATAGACACAGTAGCTTCGAAAGATTAATTCATTTAAAAGAAAGATTGTTTTTCAACTAAATATGTAAAACATCCGGTAATAATTTATTTATTTATTTATTTATTCTTAAACACAACATGCGAATGCCCAATTACACTGTTCTACATTTCTTGCTTTGAGTTTGTAAATTTACAGTTTGATAAGAAATATTATTGTGCAGAAATGTAAATAAACATAAAACATGTCAATGCTAAATTAAATGTGTATAAAACAGTTAACAAAGGGAGTTATAATAATACATGTTAATTGAAGAGAGTGGAACAAAATATCTGACTATTATGTACAAAAATAGCCTACATGAATACAATATTTCAATTATTACAATGCACAACGTATTTATCTTTACACTCAGTATTTCAGATCTTTACCACCATGTACAATATATATAAGATACTAATATAATATATTATAAAATGCATAAAATATGGAAATAAAATAAACACAGTATAAATCAAGGATATAAGTTATTTACCTTGAAGAAATACATTGATTATGTACGTATTAAAGGACGTGTAAATAATTGACACTCTAGAAAGTACGTATATATATGAAATTGAGTATAAACTATGAAATAAATATATATTTACAAAAATTGAATTTATGTTTGCATTGTTGACATTTATTCTTCCATTCCTTGAATAACTTTCTTGAATATCCCAATAGGCATATGAAATATATCTAATTTTGGTTCCCTTTCGGAGCATCTGTTGTACAGTTCACACATTCTCCTGATAGGTGATTTATTTATAATGTTCGATCTTCTGTTACTACAGTAAAAGAGGCCCCCTTTGGATCGTGTATTGGAGATAGGAACACGTATGTGTATTTGTTCTAGAAGATGTTGCACTTGAATATTATTGTTCATGATTTTGTATAAGAAACAGAGCGATTGGATCTTCCTTCTTTTGCTGAGAGAAGGCAGGTTGTGGTGTTTACAGAGGGAAGTGTATGATTCGTATCAGGGATATATGCCTGTTTCTAAATATTTTCATTATCGGCTAATCACAAATATTAATAAATACGAATGCCCTCATTTGTGGTACTATTTTTATCAAGCAACAAGCCCAAAAAATCGCACGAGCAAAACAAAAAATACAGACAAAAACCAATTTTCCTTGTCAAACTCACACATTATCTTTACATTACAAAACGTTCATCAGAGAAGCAAGTTTCAGTTAGAACTCAGTCTAGTCGTCAAAACAATCTGGCAGCCATCACTGAATTCAGCAAATAACCAAAAGTGAACCATAGAATATATAAAACGTATCCAAAAATGATCCGTAGAATGTCCAAAACGTATCATTCCTGGATATCCTATGAATGTCCCCTCGGCAGACATATGGATATCTAGGCGATATCCAATGGCTATCTACTGGATATTCCTGGATATCCAGAGATCCATAAGATATTCATTTGATGTTTCCTGGATATTTGTGCGCTGTATGGGTACCTACTAGGATACACAAGAAATATACGACTAAGGGCCTCCCCGATGGCGCAGTGGTACCGTCGTCACCTTGTAATAAAGGGGTCCCGGGTTCTATACCCGGTGGAGGCACATAGTGGTTCGGATTCCACTTTAAACTGTAGGTCCAGTCCCGATTAGCCTTACTGTGCATAAAGTGGACTTAAAACACCAACTCAACAACAACAAATATACACCTAAGGCAATACTTAAAATGAAATAAGAAGTTTGATTTACAACACGGGAGATACGGCAGAAACATAACCGATCAGTAAGCACCAACGAATTGCGTCATACATTTAACCGCGAAGAGAACGTATTCATACCCATCAGGCCATAAGTTTAGCCATAGATATTGCATTTGCTCGGAAATTGGACGGATAATTCCGGAAATGCACAAGGCACCGAAATCAAGCATCCTTTTGTTATCAGCTTCACATTTCATTTGGGATAATTATAAACGGACCCAGTGACAAATCCCGCTTTGTACTTTGTATGGGGGAAGTTGGGTTCAGGGCCGTACACGCCAGATCCCATCATTTGCATCTCGCACCCGAAGAAGACAATTGTCCCATTTGATGCTGCAGCGCCCCCTCGCAAGATAAATCTCCAAACTCGTTAACCAATGAATGGCATTAGCTCTTGCTTTCTGCTTCATAAATCCACATCAGCGAGGCAGTCGATCCCTTAACAGCCGTGTTATGCGTCATTGGGCGTTTTACTTTCGGCTGTAATTATCTACGATTTACATCCAGCAGATCGGCCTACATTTCAATGTTCCAGGTAGGACACAAATACGGTGTTGGTGCGGTGAGAGGGTTTACGCTTCAGAAAATTGTTTGGTGCTGGTGTGGAAGGAGCTTCATTAAGCTGTTGCTACGTCACCAACAGTTGTTTTAATCACCAAGTTTCATTTTGATTTGGTAGGAGACCTTGAGATCTACGAGACAGCAGCTGGGATTTAAAGGGATTCTGTTCCTAGACCAGGGAAAAGATGCCGTCTCCTTTGAAACAATTTCCTGAAAATGTCTTGTGAGGCTGTTTTGTCCAACTTTTCGTTGGAAATGAGTTGATGACGTCGTAATGTTCCGTACATGCTCCGAAGCAGCATATCTGGATGTCAAGTGTGGTGAATTATCAACAATAAAAATGTTCGCGCAAATCTTATAGTGTATTCAAAACCCATATACATCAAGCTTTACTGAGAAGTTAAGTCAGATAGATATACGGTAACATAGTATTCAGGCGGCGGTTTTTTTTCTTCCTCCCCTTTTGGACAGTCGTACAGATGATGATAATGAGTAGAGAACGCATTTTAAGTTGCAAAATAATGGTCGGGAAAGTAAAAAAAGGTTCTGAAAATGTTTTAAGAAATGTACAAAAAATGGCGCTGATAAAATGTTTTTTTTTTTTTCAGATCTAAACCTGTTACATTAACATTCCTTATTCAACACTGTAGCAAATAACATAATTAGTAATTAGCCACATATAATTTATATTATACCATTTTATAGCTTTCGTTCTACTTTACAAAATGAGTCTATAGGATTTTATGTAGCTGCTCAAGTAGAGTGAAAATAATTTAATACTCTGTCCATTTTTTTAAACCAAAACATGAAAGAAAATGAAGGAAAAGGTGCTAAAGCATCAAAGAGGGGTAAAAAAGGGATAAATGTGCTAATCTTACTAAAAGGTGCAACAAAGTGTGTTCATTTTACTTGATTTCATGTCCTAAAATACATATCTCAAACGATCTGTATGAAAACAGCTATATTTTTGAAAAGGTCTGCACCTTAAAATCCGTTCCCTATTAATGAGTGATGATTAGATGAAGATGACAAAGAGTTGTACGTATGTTTGTTAATTAACAGGGACTCGTGGAGTCCAAGAACGCTGTATAAAGTTGTTGATTTCGATTCGCGATGTTTAATAGGGAGAATGATTCCAAGTAATGCATTACTTTTAAAATGCAAACTGAATTTGTACCGGATTATTTCAAGCTTAAGAAGTATAAACCATGCTCCATTTCTTGCAAAGCAACTTGAATAGCATTATGGCGCCCCCCGTGGGAGAGTGGTTAGCACATCGCGCTACGACGCCAGGGGTCCCGAGTTCGAATCTCGTCCTGGGCATGGATGTTTGTGAGTGTCCATTTATCAATTTCATGATATCATCACTCATCTACATCTCTGAAAATTAGCCAAAAGTGGCACAAGAAGCGAAGTAAAATCAATCAATTGAATAACATTATGAAAATGATCAATATTATGTTCCATTCTCATCTGCGTCAGAAACTTTGATATTGAGTTCTATTAGCTGTTTGTGTAAGTGTGGGTGGCGTTTCCTGGAGACGTCAGAGCAAAGTTACTTCCATCCAAAAAGAAATAACTGGGGGGAAAGTAGCATATGGAATCAAAAGAGAGATGTATTGAGGAAAAAGTCCACCAATGGCATCAAAACATATCTATTATGTCTCTTTTCTAGGAACCTATTCGCTACATTTTATTTCCGAATGCCTATGATCAAAGAACAACTAGATACTTTTCACGAGAAAAAGGGAATTTAAAAAAAACTTTGTGAATCCACTGCCATTTAGACTCGTGTACACGCTGAAAGGAGCTAAGAAGGTTGCAGAAGAAATATCGAGTGTATATATGTGGGCCGTGTGCGTGCGACCTACGTGCAA
This sequence comes from Lepisma saccharinum, assembly GCF_977018435.1. Classification (NCBI taxonomy): domain Eukaryota; kingdom Metazoa; phylum Arthropoda; class Insecta; order Zygentoma; family Lepismatidae; genus Lepisma; species Lepisma saccharinum. Next base: position 38,734,246 of record NC_139245.1, read on the forward strand.
TCATTTGCCATGGCAACAAAACAGGATACAGCATTCAGCCAGGGCAAAACGTTTCTCATTGAATTTCCTCACCTTCTGCTTTAGCAGATAAAGCTTGTCTCCATGACTAAAGCGAAAGGAAGCTCCTGAAAAAAACCGAATACAATCTCTTCGGTCTGATTTCCACACCTGACATTTCACAAGTGCTTCATGCTTAATAAGAAAATATCTTGATTGATAAATTTTTATGATGTGGGTACACCAGCACACAGGCTATTCTTGCTCGCCACACAACACGAGAATAAGTTCCACTTGCCTTAAAAATTAATTTCCAAAATTTGGTCCCAAATTTTGTAATTTTCTAAATCAAGTTTCTTTGTTCTATATTGCATGTTCGTTACTAACAATACATATTTTACTTGAAATATAGCTAAGTAAATAGAATACCTATATTTGTAAAACTTATGTTTTATAAACACTTGATTAACATAATGCAAGAAAAATTATTTTTACACAACGCTTATAATACACTGGTTCTAAATATTGTATATATGAAATTTAAGTTTAAACGATTCAATTCACTCACTTATAAACTTTATGTATATAATTATATATAAATGTATAGAAAAGTGCATTGAAATTAATATTCAAAAATGAAGTTAATACTCTCTTATAGTAAATGATATTGAATCTATTTATAAGAATTGTTTCTTTTATTTTAATTGTATGTGTTTTGAACAACTTTTATTATCCCGAGTATATTCGGGCTAATAAATAATATACATTTTTGACATAATAGTAAACGCAAACCTAATATCTTGCCTTCCAATGTTGTATATATGTTCCTAAAATCTTACAAATATCAGTTCTGATTCTGAAATTATTAGATATTAGATGGGGACAGTGTGTTGAACTCTGAAGCAGGAGCTACACATAAGGAGACTTTGCAATATGGGTAGTAGTAACATGATTCACTGCCAATCTTATTGTCTTTGGCATCTCTCACACTACTACACATTCCAAGCATCACTGAGTAAGGTGCTGCATACAAGTGGATATTTATTGTACAGTAGGATCCACGAGTATTACCGTGCAAACCATGTTCGTGCACTTTATTTGACGCAATAATAGCTTCAAGAATTAAAAGAAAACTCAAAAAAAGCTGTTGACAACTTTTGCACCAGCATACATAAAAATACATCGCTTAAAAACACATAGGATGTAAAAGAAAATTAATGATAGTCATGGACATTTTTCACGGTAACACTCATGGATTCCACTCTACTTCGTGGCAGAGAGCCTCTCACGAGTTTGTACTGGATAAAAAAACTGAACGAGAGAAAGTAGTTTGGCCCGATTATACTCTGGATCATATAAAAGTGTGGTACCTGCCCAAGTTTACTCGGGATAATAAGGCAAGCGGTTAACTAAGACAAAATTGAGGACATGCCCCCTAACAGGAAAATAAAATACGCCTGTTAAAAACTTCCTTACTCAGTTACCAAAACTAATTAATTCATTCATTATTTAACATGAAGTAAAACTATACTGTCTGTGAGAACTAAAATCTCCTTTTCCAGGTTAAGATCTGAAGTTGTAAAGGTGCAATCAGCACACAGAAGAATATACACGGGACAGCACAATGCCACAAAGAATTATGCTGGCCGTGAGCCTAGGCGACAGAGCCTCGTTAGTAGTGGGGCTTACGGGGGGGACAGGACAACTTACAAGTGTAGAAAAGGCGAGGCTATTTGATTGAACAATCTGATTTGCTTACACTTAAAACAAAGCCAAAAGGGGTCTATACCCCAATTTTTCAGGTGTGATATGCTCTGATTTTTAAGAAATTCTGAATTTCTAGTGTAGAAAAGGCGAGGGTTCAACAGATAGATTACTTAAAACAATGGCAAGAGGGGCTTAAACCCCAATTCTTCAGGTGTGGAGGTTCGGGTTTAAGTCCTCATAAAATGTGAAGCCTCCCCTGATGGCAAAATGTTAATATTGTTGTCTTGTAAGCAAAAGGCTCCGGGTTCGAGTCCTCATAAAATATTTAAGATTGAAAACATGTGGCATTCCACAAGTGAGATTTTGAGAATAGTTGATATACAACTCCCAGATCTGAAAACCTGGTAAAAAGTGTAAGAGCAGGTAAGCATAATTAATTGCTTGCGTGCCGGCAAGACACGCAAGAGACATGCTAGAAGGGAGCATTAATGATTTTTCTGTATGATTCACTGAAGGGGGCATTAATCTTTCTGTGCGTGCAACATGTCTGTAACAAGGAAAGTGTAACAAAGATTATTGAGATAAAAGTACATATTTTCACACAGTGGCAATGAACTGTACCCCCCTCGTGCTGAAAGCAATTCTATTCTGATAATATGAGCCTAGGCAAAGACTTAGAAAATATTACGGCAGTTCAAAATCCAATTTTGTCTGCATTAAGGTCTCAGAACCCAGTAAAATGTGGGCATATTCCATATTGAGAAGTGTTAATATTGTTGCATTGTAAGGGGCTTTGGGTTTAAGTCCTGATAAAAGATTGAAATATGTACAACTGTCCACACATGAGATATTCACTGCTAGCTGATAATACAGTTGAGGTTTCAAAGCTGCTAGAGTGTCTGGGGCCTCTCTGACAGCAAAGTGTTGGTATTATTGCTTTGTAATCAGGGGGTTTCTGTGTTTGAATCGGACCTCTAGAATTGCTCTGTGACTCTCTCATTTCTTACATCATAAACATATGATTTTTCACCTATGAGAATGACACTTCTTTCTCCTCTGCTCAGACAGATTCGGCCATGTGTGTAAAAGTTATATCTGTATGATTGTTGTTTATAAACTTGTCAAAAATATGGCTTTTTTGTATGAAAACATGCAATCCTGAATACAATTCTGGTTTTGTCTTGTTCTGTTAATATAAACACAAGTGAGACTTACAGAATATTTATTGCACAGTTCAAAATCCAATTTTGAATTGTATTTAGTTGATATAGAGATGAGGTTTTAAACCTGGTGAGGTGTGTTGTACAACAGCAAAACTATCACCAAAACCTAGTTACTGCTGTTGTTTGGGTATAAAAGCACCAGCTCAGCCATTAACTGCTGAACCCAACTGATATTTTTATTAAGTATAAAGTTTTGAATTGAAGCCCAGAAAATCTTATATAATAAACAACAAGAAAAAAAATGCCAAAACAAAAATATTGCAATCAGTGTAATAAAAATATATCTAGTTCTCATTGGGCTAGGCACCGGCATATTTGTAAGCCTAGGAAATGCAGAAAGGCCATGAAAATGTGTCCAAGATGCCACAAAATATTAAGCAAGGCATATTACAAATGGCACAAGTGTAATTCTTATGTACAGTCATCAACATTGCCCCCTCAACCATCCACATCTGGTCTGAAAAGAAGGCACGAAGCACCTCTTAATGCCAGAGCAGCAAAACAGCCACGCTATGAACCTATCCGTAGCAGTTTTAACGGCCAATTAAGGGATTACCGGTTTGTATCAGAGCCAAGATGTGGCATTGAGAATTTCTTGAACAGTAAAAAACCTGATCTCCAGGCAATTCTAAATGCACAAAATGGCTCTTATAAACTGTCCTTCAAATTGTTTGTACAATATAAGAAACCAAACGGCACAAAATTTACACACCCCCACTTAACAGAAACTGTGCCGGTATATTCAAATGCAAATTCAGACACAATAATAAGCAGCTTGATAAATCAACTGAATATCAAACACTCTGAATTTGCTGCAAAAGAGAGTGGCTGGAGCCTATGCGGTTCATCACACAAGTTATATGTTAATATTTCTGAATTCAGCCCATTACAAGGATCTACTTATGTGCCATTGCCTGCCAATATCAAAAACAAAAGAGCCGTGGTCAATATAAAAAATGCCGACCAGAAATGCTTTTTGTGGTGTATATTAGCTGCTTTGTATCCAGTTTCAAGCCATCCTGAGAGAATAACTTATTACAAGCAACATGAACATCTTTTTGACGATGCAATAGAGGGTTTGGAATATCCAATGTCAGTTCAGAATATTGATAAATTTGAAAAAAAGGCCAGGCACATCAATGGCAAACAATTATCTATTAATGTATTTATTTGTTCCACTGGCAATTGCCCGATAGCACCTCTCAGAATCAGTACAATTGATGATGAATCTGCAATTCCGATTGATCTGCTCTTAATTGAAGGAGATGATACATACCATTACACTCTAATACATAATCTTCAAGCTTTAGTGAGAACGCAACTAGATAAATATAAAAACATATTCAAGTTGTGCAGAAGATGTTTAACTGTATTTGATGGTCAAAAAATGGTGAAGGGGGTTCGGGAAGAGAGTGCAGAAATTGCTAAAAACAAGTTAATTGAGCATCTGAAATACTGTGGGAACCATAAACCTGTTCATATGGTGATGCCCAATCCAAGTGAAAATTGCAAATTCAAAAAGTATGAAGCCTTGTTGGAACACCCAGCATATATTGTCTGTGATTTCGAATCGAACCTCAAACCTATTGCATTCTGTAGCCCAGATCCCGAAGAATCCTCAAGTACATCATACCAGTTACATGAACCTTCCAGCTTTTGTTATGTGGTTATACGGGATGGTGTTGTTATTAAAGAATATTCATACAAGGGACCAAATGCCATCAAAATATTTGCACATAGAATAGAAAATGTGTGCCGTGACATAGCATCTAACATCTTATTAAAATCAAAGCCTATGTTGCCTTTAACAGAGGAACAGATTGAAGATTTCAACAATGCAGAAAAATGCCCGGTATGTGATTGTCAATTTTCAGATAAAAATATCAAGGTGAAACACCATTCCCATACAGATGGTAAATTTTTAATGGCCCTGTGTAATAGCTGCAATATTCAGATCCAGAGACCAAAATTTGTCCCCATATTTTGCCATGGAGCATCCAATTATGATTTCCATCATCTGATCAGATACGAGGGGTTTGACAAGCAGAATTTGAATATTTTAGCTGAAAATGATGAAAAATATATATCTATTAGCAAGATAATTAAAGTTAATGGTGTTCCTATTCGCATAAGATTTCTTGATTCTTACAGATTTTTACCTGCTAGCCTGGCTACACTGGCCTCTCAATTATCTGATGATGACTTGAAAATCACACGTGCCTCGTTTCCAAATCAGGACCTGAAATTAATTAAGCGGAAGGGTGTATATCCATATGACTATGTCACAGATTTTTCTAAATTTGATGAGTGTTCCCTGCCACCACAAGAAGAGTTTTATAGCAGAATCAGAGGATCTGGAATCACTGATGATGATTATCACCATGCTCAGTTGATGTGGAACAATTTAAAATGCAAGACATTTGGTGATTATCACATGGCATATTTAAAACTTGACGTGACTCTCTTAGCTGATATATTGCAGGCATTCAGAAAATCTTCAATGCAAAATTATGGATTGGACCCAGTATATTTTTACAGTGCCCCGGGCCTAGCATGGGCCGCAACGTTTTTCAACACCAAAATGCAATTGGATCTGATCCACGATCAAGATATGTATCTGTTTATGGAGCAGTGTATAAGAGGAGGCATGGTGCAATGTTCCCAGAGATATGCCAGAGCAAATAACAAGCATATGCCTGATTATGATCCAGCACGGCCATCAAATTATATAACGTATGTAGATGCAAACAACCTCTATGGTTATGCCATGATGGATAAACTGCCATATGCAGAGCTTGAATGGGTTGAAAATTTCAATATTGAAGATCTTCAGAATTTCGATGACAGTGAACATGGCCTCTTCTTAGAGGTTGATCTGACAATTCCTGATCATTTGCACAATAAATTTTCTGATCTGTCCCCAATTCCCGAGGTTCAGTGCTCACCTGGCTCTAAACAGAAGAAGCTCATGATGACTCTGGAGCCGAAACAGGGATATGTCACATATTACAAAAACCTACAGTTCCTGATGAAACATGGTGTCCAAGTAACCAAAGTTAGAAAAGTTTTGAGGTTCAGGCACTCAAGATGGTTGAAACCATACATTGATACAAATACAGAGCTTCGAACATCTGCAAAAAGCGAATTTGATAAGGCCTTGTTTAAATTGATGATCAATTCTGTATTTGGCAAAACTATTGAAAATGTCAGAAAACATAACAATGTTAAAATAAATACTGACCCCAGCCGGAGCAAAAAATTGGTTGCAAAGCCCAACTTCAATTACAGAAGAATTTATGATGAGCACATGGCACTTTTCAACATGAAGAAAACAAAGATCAAATTTGATAAACCTATTTATGTAGGGGCTGTGATATTAGAATTGTCCAAATTACATATGTTAACATTATATTATGATGTGCTGAAACCTTTTTATGGCGATCGTGTAAAATTATTGTACATGGACACGGATAGTTTTATTCTTGATATTCAAACAGAAGATGTTTATCAAGATATGTCACAGCCTGAATTGTTTCAATACTTTGATACCAGTGAACATACAAAAATTCAACACCACCACAACAAAAAGGTGCCTGGCAAGTTAAAAGATGAGACACTTGGTGATGTTATTGTGGAATTTGCTGGGTTAAGTGCTAAGATGTACAGTTTTAAAACATGTAGTGCTGTTGTCAAAAAGGCTAAGGGCATTGGCAGAGTAACTGTTGAAAAAGATCTCCAATTTGAAGATTATAAAAATTGCATCAAATCACAGAGTTCAATCAGAACATCAGAAAATAGAATTCAGAGTGAGGATCACTTGCTGACTTCAAATATTGTAACAAAAGTGGCTCTGGACCCACATGATGACAAGAGATGCATTTTGTCATGTAACATACATACTTTACCTTGGGGGCATTGTGATTTGAAAAATGGAAATCAATGCCCAATTACAGAGCATGATTTGAAATAAATAAACATGCCTATGAACTTATTTGGGTTCAAGAAACAAGCTATTATGGAGCTGCCGACACCACAACCCTCTCCTGATTTACAATCTGTAATGTCTAAGCTGAGTGGCTTGTTAATTATTCATCTGAACAGCATATTTACAGATAATGATGATGAAACAGGTAAAACATTGTACATATTTAACAATAATTTAAATCATTACCAATTACCTGTAGGTGGGCAATTGCAATTTATTACAACCCCTGAGGGTGATGTCAAGATTTCAGTGGGGAGAAATATTTATAGAATTAAGCACTCAAACATGATTTCTGGCACTGTATATACTGTTTCTGCTGGTGACTGCTTATATATTGAGGTCCCGGGATCCTATGACAAGCTTATACCCTTTTTTATAGAATTAAGAATCAGATACTCTATAATAAATAACCACTAAAACAAAAATGCCTAATGATATATTTGGCCACACAAGGCATGAAGATCACAGTGATGAGATTCTGATGCTTGATGTCAGAGTCAAGAAATTAAGAAGTGATTTACAAGCTTTGCAAACCACACTCAATGCCAGTCTTCAACTAGAAATTACAAATTTACAATCACAATGCATGGACCCTCTTCTTAAAATTGATTCTGAACTCAAAGTGCTGCTTCAAAAATATACTGATTTGGCAACATTAGATAATTTTCAAAGTTTAGAAGAAGCTGTAGCAGCTCTTCAAGCCAAATTTAAGACCCAGGCCACCAATTCTGAGCAATTGAAACAGCAATTGGAAGAGCAGATAAATAATGTCCAGGCACAGCTCCAAACAATTGTCAAAAGCATAAAATCACAAGAAGATTTTGATCTAGTGATTTCCACTCTAAAAGAACAGATTCAGTCACTCCAGATACCTAATCTGGATCCTCTGCACAATGCCATAGCCGAGGTTAAAGAAAAAATTGAGACACTTGAAAATTTTATGAACAATTTGCCATCTTCTGATGCTTTGAATGCAATAACTCGGAGTGTAGCAAATATTAAGCTGCAACTTGAAACATATGAAGATTTTGGAAAAATTCAAAGTACCATAACCCATCTTGAAGGTACAATAGCAGCAGTGCAAAGTGATTTGGCAAATGTACTAGAATCCTGCCCGGGATTGTAGACACTCTTCACAGTGTCCAGGAACAGATCACAAAGCTTGAAAACCTCAACACTGAGTCTGAGCTATCTCATTTTCATCACTTGATCGATGATATCCAAACAAAGCTTGAAATTTTACAACAATCCACACCCTCTCAGGCAGATATAGCCCTGCTCCAAAATGCTATGCAAAATGTGGCTCATGCTTCTGAATTAAACGATGTGAAATTGGCACTTGAATCTTTGCAAAATACAGTATCAAATCTTCCCACATCACAGGAACTTAAAAATATTAAGAGGGCAGTGAATCGGATATTGAAATCAGAAGATATCAAGAATATCCAGGCAGAGATCAAACAACTCACACAGACAGTTGCCACTCTTCCAACCAATCAACATATTAATGAACTGCATGCCCTGTTTGAGGATATCAGAAGACAGGTCCATGATCTTACTGCTCAAAATTCAAAATTGGCAGTTGTTGAAAATTTGCAACAAATTGTAGCTAATATCAAGCAACAGCTAGGGACCATGGAATCCAATCAAGCAAATGCTCTGTCTGTTTTTGCCACCCAGCTTCAAGAGATTGTGCAACAATACAAGAAACTTGTTGTGGACATAAAGATCAAGCCAGGCCACGATGATGTTGTTAGGACCATCAATGAGCACCTTGAATCTGTAACAAGCAGATTGCTTACAGCAGAAAAGGAAATAACAGGCATAATCGAGAATCCAAAACATACAGTAATTCTTGAATTGTACAGCATCCCCAACAAAGAATATGATTCACCATTTACACCGGGTGGCAAAATATATATGCTGTCCCCTGCACAATTTTATTATCAATTTTTTGTTGGGGGCACACTGAGACCAATCAAGATCAGATATTGGCATCAGCCACAGGCACACCACTACCCCACATTATCAATAACAAATGCTGACAACAAAGTGAAAATCACCAGTGTAGAGTTAGAGGATTTTACAGACCCCAATACATTAGAAACAGCCTATACTGAAGATGATGGCACTTTGGAATTTAAAATACAAATAGGGGACAAATTATATTTAGAAAATCCTGCAGTATCAGCTGCTGAACACCCCATAGTTGCAATATTCTTGTTTTCATACCATGTCTAGACAAATTATCGTTGATGAATTACACAGACAGGCCCGACATAATTATAAGAGACTCCCAGTAGTCACAAAGGGCATAGATGATTTATGGCAGAGCGACTTGATTGAAATGGCAAGTGGACAGTTGAAAAACTTAGACAAAATCAACAAGGGCTACAAGTATCTACTCACTGTGATAGACACATTTTCAAAATTTGCCTGGGCTCTGCCACTCAAATCCAAGACTGGAAAATGTGTTACAGAAGCCATCAGGACAATCATCAATCAGAGTGGAAGATCACCGCGCTATTTGCAAACAGATAATGGCAAAGAATTTTATAATTCAGTGTTCCAACAATTTATTAAAAGCCAGGCAATAAAACATTACTCGAGTTACAATGATCTCAAAGCCTCAATTGTAGAGAGATTCAACAGAACCTTAAAAAATCTTATGTATAAACAATTCACTCTGCAAGGTAATTATAAATGGATTAATATTCTTCCAGAACTTCTACATAAATATAACAACTCGGTCCATTCCACAATCAACATGAAACCCTCCGAAGTAACTTCATCTGATGAGCAAAAATTGATCAGGACTGTTTATTATCCTAGATACCAGCCAACAACAAGAAAAGCCAAATACAAGGTGGGTGATCAAGTAAGAATAAGCAAATATAAGCACTTATTCAAGAGAGGCTTTACAAGGAACTGGAGCACTGAATTATTTACAGTAGTTCAAGTTAAACCCGGGACCCTTAACACATATATAATAAAGGATCACCGAGGAGAAATTCTCAAAGGCAGGTTCTATGAACAAGAGCTCAGCAAAACTAAACAGCCTGACACATATCTCATAGAAAAAGTCATCCGCAGAAAAGGCAACAAGTTACTTGTCAAATGGCTGGGTCATCCGGAAAACAGCTGGATCGATGCAGACAAAATAATAATATGAACACCTGGGATGTTATAAAGAGGCTGCCAGAACCTGAACAGCAGAATAAGAGAAATGGCAACTTGCTGCCTGATAATATTAGGTGTCTTATTGTTGGGCCATCTGCTTGTGGTAAAACTACACTAATGGTTGATAATTTTTTATTGGCACCCAACTGGTTAGACTGGAAAAACAGGCACTTGTATGTTTTCTCTAAGAGCTTGGAACAATTAAAATATCAGCAGCTGATGAAGCTATATGATGGATTGGATATTGCCACTTTTGAACCAGATGTTAAGCCACTCCATGAATGTCTCGATAATTCTGTTGTTGTGTTTGATGACATTATATTGGATAATCAAAACAAGGTTAGAAATTTCTTTACACAGGGGCGGCACAAAAACATAGATTGCTTCTACCTGGCACAGACTTTTTCAAAAATACCGAAGCAGCTGATCCGAGACAACAGCAATTTTATATGTGTGTTTCATCAAGATCATACCAACCTCAAACACATACATGATGAATATGTAGGTGGGGACTTGAGCTACAATGATTTTTCCAAGTTTTGCAGTAGGTGCTGGAACCAGGATAGGTATGGGTTTGTCACAATTGATATGACAAGAACACCTAATACTGGCAAATACAGAAATAAAATCAACGATTTTCTAGACGTTGAAACACATATAAATAACCATGAAACGACCAATCATTGATGATCTTAAATTAAGAGATTATCTTGTAAAAAGATTTAAGGGATGGAAATCAGAGAACCGGGGAATTTATGAAAAACACAAACAAACAGAACAGCCTGTAATTGATGCTATTAATAATTTAGGTAAGAATATCAAAACTGTTACAGAGCAAAATCAAGATTTGATCACGGAGCTTGTACCTGTAGCTGCAAGGAACATATTAGATTATCCATTCACCCCACTTTCCAGTATTCATACACCTAGTCCTGTTGCTCCTCGAAGAATTGAAGCTAGTCAGGATCCTATTGAATTGGGTCTTCTTGCTCAAAAATATTTAACCACACCTAAAGACAACAAAGATGAGGTGTTTGGCTTATATGCCGACACAGAGCTTGATGGCAGCATCATACATAGAATTGGCAATTTCAGAGTAACATTTATGGGGGATGATATAATTGTTTATTCAGAATCTCGTCTCGGAGAAAAAGGTGCTTTTGTTAAGTACACCGGCACACCTGGGTTGTGGGAACTGATAACTAGGAAAAGGCCTGGCAGCTATACAGATCAAGATTATGAGGATTACAAAGAAATATTAATAAAATCAGATGCTCTATACCAGAACAATGATCCCACACAAAAAAGAGTCAAGTCTAGCAGTGGAGCAAAATACAATAATTTAATCAAGCCCATATGGTCACAGATCAAGACAGGTAGTGGAATCAAACAATACAACACCCTGCCCAAAGAATTTGTGTGGGTTGATGATGTCAGGAAACTTGTAGATAGGTTATTGGTGATAGCTGGGGAGGAAAATGCTGGGAACCACAATTTTTACAATGAAAAGGTTGGAATTATGGACATGATAAGCACAAAATTATCTAATTTTATAGTGAATGACCCTAAGGGGATTGGATATCTTATAAAAATTATTAATACTCTACCCCCCAAATTTTGGAATATTTCTGAGGGTCGGGGGCTGGTTAATGACATCATAAACAAGCTGCCATTTGAACTACACATTCCAGGCTATCAGTATTGTGGTCCAGGCACAAAATTGGATCATAGATTAAACAGAGGTGATCCTGGTGTAAATCCCCTAGATGCTGCTTGTAGAGACCATGATATTGCATACAACACACATTCTGATCTTGACAAGAGACATGTTGCAGACAAGAAATTAGAAGAGGCTGCATTTGGCAGATTTGTAAGCAAAGATGCTTCTTTAAGTGAGAGAATATCAGCATTGGGAACCACCATAGCTATGAGCACCAAACAAAAACTGGGGTGGGGGTTGTGAATATGTATATAATAAACCTACAATGAAGGCCAAGGGTGTTATGTATCAAATACCTTATGCAGGTCTCAAATCTCTTAAAACTATTGACAGTCTCTTGACCAAAAAGCAGCGCAAGAAAAAAAGCTCTTGTCTTGCAAAGGGGCATGGTATGAAATTGTTGCTTAGTACCCCCCAATTAAAAAAATTACAGCAATCAAGAAAAAAATTGCATACAGGTGGATTTATATTTACTATCCCTGCCATCTTAGCTGCTCTCGGGGCTGTTGGGAGCTTGGCCGGGGGATCAGCCGCCATAGCAAAAACAGTAATAGATGCCAAGAAGAATAGGGCAGAATTAGATGAGCAGAGGCGCCATAACCTGGCCATGGAGAAAAAAGGCAAAGGTGTTAAGAGAGCCATGAGTAAGTTTAAAAAAAACAAGAGCCGCTTACAAACCAAGATATTGAAGCTTTAATCAAGCCACTGGGCATCAAACATTTTAGAGGTGTGTACATGTCTGATTCTTTGCCAGAACAACCACTCAACAAAGAGTGTGGCATTGTTAATTTGGATGAGTACAAAAATCAGGGCACTCACTGGATCTGTTATCTTACATATTTAAAAGATGAGGCATTTGTGTTTGATTCATTTGGAGGTGTTCCTCCTGAAAATTTAGTAAAATATCTAAAATCAGCTAATCTTTATTACAATAATGCCCGTCTTCAAAACTTCAAAGATGTTAATTGCGGACATTTGTGTTTATCTGTTCTTAGATATATGTCTCAAATAAATAAACCATCAATTGAAAATTTTCAAAAGGCCTTGTGGTATTTAAAACATCATGGGGGTATTCCATCTCACCAGCCAAAATTCAATATTGAAACTTAAATTACATGATGACATAGTGTATCCCAAAACAATAGCTCTCAGAGCATTTTACGGCATGTACTTGATCCCTAATATTACACACCACAACAACAAAATTGCAGTAGGGGATCAAAAAATTGTCATCACTCCAGGGCAGTATAATCTATCCACTCTAAATGCTCAATTACCCAGAGGTGTAGTGTTAAGTCAAAATTCTGTCACTCACAGAGTAGAGATTGTATCTGCTACAGAAACAGTGCATCTGGGTACTATAGGAGAGCTGTTAGGCTTTGAGAACAACACAAAACTTGAACCGGCCATCAAACACACTGCTATGAATATACCTAAATTCTTAGCCATAGAGACTCTGAATATTCACTGTAATGTGGCCGAGGGTATGATCACAAAATCAAATGGCATAGGCACTCACAAACAAACTGGCATCATTGCAACATTCAAACCTAATTCCGAATTCATGGAGCCAATCATCTACAATCCATCCCCAACATTATATTTTCCTGTGTGCCATAATAGAATAGATAACATTGAATTGATGGTCACTAATGAAAAAGAAGAATTAGTTGATTTTGCTGGAGCCACAACAACTGCTATCATAGAGATTAATATTTAAATAAAAATACATACAAGAAGAAAATGGAAAATATTGAGAGTTATGAGCTACAATCATTCCCCCCAAACAGGAGGACATTTGCAAATTTAAATCAACCCAACACGGAAATAGAGGTTGATCTTGATGTAGGGGACGGCTTTATACACCCCCACAGAGCAGATCTGTACATCAAATTTGATGTTGTAAAGCTCGATGGAACAGATTATCCGGCAAATTCAAATATAAGATTGGTGGACAATTTTGTGCCGCATCTGTTCTCTGAAATTGAGATCAGAAAGCATGGTGTTGTTATAAACAGAATAGATTATCCCGGCATTACCTCCACAGCTTTGGCCACACTAAAATTATCCAAAACCGAGGCTTCATACTACAAAATAGGTGGATTTGAAGCTGGTGATAAAATATTAACCAAGAGCCACACAGTGCTGTTCCCCATGCGCCTGTTGCCAGGATTCTTCTCTGAATACAAAGAAATTATGTGGAAGGGCGGGTTAAGAATTACATTTAGAAGAGCTGCAAATGATAATAATGCTTTGATGAGGTACAGCACATTAAGCCCTACAGGAGAAGCTATGCCTAATACTCTACCTGATGAGGGCAAGTGCATTATTCAGACTATGGAGTTAAGAATCCCGGTTGTTGAATATGAGGCCAGTTACGCTCTTAAATACAAAGCTGATATCCTAAAAAATCCACAGATTCCTCTACAATTTTATACATATCAATGTGTACAGAAGCCTGCAACTGGTACTTATTATGAGTTTGATGCTACAAATTCATTCTCCAGTATACAATATGACATGCCTGATTTTGTGGTGGTACTGTTTCAGACTGGGAGACACAATAATCAGGAAAAAAATTCAAGTAGATTTGATAACTGCAACATCAAAAACATATATCTTAAAAATGGCAGAAATGAGGTATTTCCTAGAGAAAATTACAATTTAGACATGTCCAAGGATGATTTCCTCAAATTATATGAAGCTTTTTCGGCTTTCAAGAGGGTCACTACAGGCAGTACTGACATGTATTACACACCAGATGAATTCAAAGCACGGAGACCCATGTTTGTCATCAACGCTTCAAAAAGGAAACAAGTTGTGGTTAATGACAGGACAAACATTAAAATTATCTGTGAATTCCACGAGGCATTACCCGATGACACCATATGTAGTGTTATTCTCATAGGTGAAAAATCATATGTTTATGATGTAAGAAATGAGAGAGTCACAGAGCAATTCTAGAGACCCGATTCAAACACAGAAACCCCCTGATTACAAAGCAATAATACCAACACTTTGCTGTCAGAGAGGACCCAGACACTCTAGCAGCTTTGAAACCTCAACTGTATTATCAGCTAGCAGTATATTGTTGTAAAACACTTTTTACCAGGTTTAAGATCTGGGGGCTATCAACTAGCAGTAATTATTCTCAAAATCTCACTTGTGGACATATTATTTTGCCACACATATTTCAATCTATGAGGACTCGAACCCGGAGCCTTTTGCTTACAAGACAACAATATTAACATTTTGCCATCAGGGGAGGCTTCACATTTTATGAGGACTTAAACCCGAACCTCCACACCTGAAGAATTGGGGTTTAAGCCCCTCTTGCCATTGTTTTAAGTAATCTATCTGTTGAACCCTCGCCTTTTCTACACTAGAAATTCAGAATTTCTTAAAAATCAGAGCATATCACACCTGAAAAATTGGGGTATAGACCCCTTTTGGCTTTGTTTTAAGTGTAAGCAAATCAGATTGTTCAATCAAATAGCCTCGCCTTTTCTACACTTGTAAGTTGTCCTGTCCCCCCCGTAAGCCCCACTACTCTCGTTGGCCTGCAAGGAACAGTTACTGAAGTGTGATACGTAGAAGTGAGGTTGATGTCATGGTGCCTTGCCAGAAGATCGCCTCTCACACCTCCCAAAAAATACTACAATCATCATTAATTACTGAACTTATGACGTTCCTTTTCGAGTGCAGGATAATGCGTCAAAGTAATCTGCCCAATCTCCTTCCCAATCTCCTTGCGCGGTATGGTTATGAGACACTCCTTCATGTAACGGTTACACCGAACCTTATCAGAACATGATGGAGATGTATGCTGGACGTAAACAGCCAGATGTAAAGCTATAGGTCCAATGGAATTTGTTGATGTTGAGGTTGACATGATACAAAAAAATTAAAACGTACTTCTCACCTTAAAAACAAGATTTATCAATACTAGTAACACACGTTCAATAACACTAAATCAGCGCCTCCTCGATGGCGCAGTGGTAGCGTCGTTGCCTTGTAATCATGGGATCCCGGATTCGAAACCCGGTGGAGGGGCATAGTGGTTCGGATCCCACTTTAAACTGTAGGTCCAGTCACGATTAGCTTCATTGTGCATAAAGTGAACTGAAAACACCAAATCAATGAATAACACTATATTATAATTGATATTCACAATACACAAACTCAATGCAAAGATCTTTAAAAAATGTTTCTTCAAAACATACTCCTTATCAGCGCATATCGCATTCCGTTGCTAGATTATGAACAATTCTCGAATTTTATGGAGACCGGAAATAGGATCAGCATTGTAGAAGCAAAACAAAGACAATTTAAACGTATTAATTTGAAAATAAGGTGTAACAAACAAACTTCTCCATCATACTCCGTTCCAGTCCATCCCTTCTCTATTTGAGCCACTTGGGGAAAAGGAAGGGATCCTCCACCATTTTTTTCCTAAGCCTTCTTGGCTTTACATCTCACTCCTGCTTTTGTCTTTCTGTTTGTTTTTTATTGTTGTTTTCTTGTGCGGTTCAAATCCGGGAACTTTTCTAACGTTGGAAGCGGCCCTGGCGCCCACCCAGCGTCGAATGACATGGGTACACCCCCTATACGCCTTCATGGCGTGGTTCTAAGCACAGGGGAGCACTTTACCTTTTTTGTTGTGCGTATTTTTCAACTACATTTCTACAATCTGCCCGTTTTTAACATCATTCTGTGTAGACCAGTGGTGATCAACCTTCGTGAATCCGCTGCCCGGTAAATTCTTAATTTTTTTAAAAAAAGCCCTGTGTCCCGATTCCACAAATTTTACTCATAACTTTTTTCTGTTTCTATTAAACTTCATATTAATTAATGTGTAACCTTGAAATTAAATATTAATAAATAAATTATGACAATCTTAAAGAGTAATAGTTCAGCTCTATGTCTAGTCTTGATGACAAATGAAATTTCGTTGTCAACCACTGGATCTAATGCTGTCCTATGTTTTCATCAGGCCAAAATCATTAAATTAATTTGGAAAGAGATGATTTTTATTGGCTTGTTGCTGTTTTACCACCGGAGTCTCCCCGATGATGTAGTGGTAACGCCGTCGCCTTGTAATCAAGGAGTCCTAGGTTCGATATCCGGTGGAGGCACATCGCGCAGTGCCACTTTAAACTGTAGATCCAGTCCAGATTAGCAACCTGTGCTTAGACTTAAGAAACCTCAAACCGAAACACATTTTGAGCACCGAAAATTCCTATTAATATTAATCGGGAAAAATTGTGAAACCGAATTAGGCAACCATATTATCAATTCGTTTTAATAATGTTGGGTAAGGAAAAACTATTTCAGGACCACTAGCGGTCCGGCGGATGAGAAACACTGGTGCAAACTATTTGATTTGGGATTTTTAATTTGATGGATAGACAATAATGATGATGATGATAATATGCATTTATCTGCCTCCAAAACAGAGTGGATTTCCTAGCATAACTCCCTCCCACCAAGGAAAAATTAATTTGCCTGCTGGTAACGTATAGCAATCTACGGTTAGAGCGCTCCTCTCGTTTCACTGCGTAATTTATCAGTAATCGAACTGGATCTCTTAAAAGCGAGTCACCCTTCACAACGAAAGACACCTGTTTGAAATAGACAAGAAGACTCCTGTCAAGAAACGGCGCTGTTCAGACTCCGGCACAAGAGAACCTCCATCACAATAATGATCGATAGCCCCGTCATGGAATATTAGGATTATGTGAGAATTCTGCTGGAAACCTGCTTTCAAAGCAAGTTTGTACGTGCGAATTAAGGAGATTTAATTACCAAAGAAGGCTTCCCTTGTAACGATTTTCAATGAAATTAGAAAAAGCAGGAATCAGTTTCCAAACTCTCTCACAAGAATCCAAATTTCCTCTTAAAGCTGGAATATTATGTAAATTTCCATTTTAAACAGCATATTTCAAAATACCTTTTAAAGCAATGAATATTTCAAATTTTCTCTTAAATAACAAATATTACAAATTTCCTTTTAAAGCAGCAAATATTTTGAATTTCCTCTTACTGCAACTTATATTTCGAATTTCCTCTTAAAGCAGGAATTTGTTCGAATTTCCTCTCAAAGAGCAAATATTTCGAACGTCTCTTAAAGCAATAAATATTTCTAAACTTCATCTTAAAAAGCAGCCAATATCTCTAATTTCTTCTTAAAGCAACAAATATTTAGAATTTACTCTCAAAGAGCAAATGTTTCGAACTTCTCTTAAAGCAATAAATATTTCTGAACTTCATCTAAAAAAAACAGCAAATATCTCGAATTTCCTCTTAAAGCAGAAAATATTTTGAATTGCCTCTCAAAGAGTAAATATTTTGAACTTCTCTTAAAGCAATAAATATTTCTAATTTCATCTTAAAAAGCAGAAAATATCTCGAATTTCCTCTCAAAGCAGAAAATATTTCGAATTTACTTCGTGTTAAAGCTGCACATATTCCAAATTTCCTTTCAAAGCAGTAATATTTCAAATTTTATTTTAAGAATTTTTATACTTTAAATTTACTTCTAAAACAGCAAATACTTCAATTTTCTTCTGTTAAAGCAGCAAACATTCAGTATATCTTATTTTAAAGGAACCGAAATGATGATTTTGAAATTTTATTGCTATCAAAGAATAGATTATGAATATAACAGCACGCCGATTGTACAGATTAAGGTTTGTGAGCCTTTAATATTTAAGTTGATATCATACTCCTTTAAAAAATTGCTCTGACAAAAAGATAAAATTCATGTGAGGCTATTATTTTGAAAGTAGTAAATTGCGACCGACGTAAATATAGAGTTTTATATTGTAGATAATTTGATATTGCTGTACTTTCAGTGCGTTTCTCCATGAACATTCGAACCCAGTAATGTATATCTGCTCTCAGAAACTGAAAGTCATGTTAAGAAACAAAAATACAATGTATAATGTCCATAAAGAGTCGTCACTTGAAATAACGCAAGCACAGCAGCAGAAATGGATTGCAGACTGAACTGGCAGTATCCAACGCAAAGGGTTGTAATACTGCCATATGATATTATAAGGGTCGCCATATGAATATTACAATGGCGCAAAGTTTTACTCGGCAATAACTCGAGTAATTTATTGCTCTTTCAGAGGAGTCACGACCAAGATGTTCCCTTTTTAAAACGGCCATTCGAGATATCGCACATCCATAAATATTCCAAGGCACCATTTCGAAAAGTAGAAATTAGATTTCCGCCAATCTTTTGCGAGCGTTCGAAATGAAGAAATAAATTACTCCCAAAACTTTCAAAAGACGTTTTCATAGCCGGCTTATTAGTCTCATAAAAAAAGGGAGAGCATGTATTATTTACGCTCAGGGCAAAAGTATTTCTCTACATATATTTACCTGGACCTAACGTTCGACGAACTCTTACGTGTACGTCGTAAAATTTAAGTGTTTGGCAAATCAGACGAAATGTCGTGTCTTTAAGGGAACGCTCGAAACTCCCCCTTTTCTAGAATCATACGAAATACCATTTGATTTGATTTTTCGCCTCGATCTCGTGAAACCCCTAAAGAGTTCTGATTGAATTTACCTTGGGACGAAGCAGCGTGCTTCGAGCAACCGTTAAGATGGAAGCTGATATTTATCTGATCTTCTTTTATCCAATCCTGGTGAAAGGATATTGATCCCGTAGACGGAAAGAAATATGCTCCATCAAAAAGATCGAAAGGTGTGAAGGGAATTTTCTCGAGTTCGAGGCACCTATGGAAATCAAACACAACTACGATGAAGGCACGAAAACTTTATTCAGTTTACTGCAGACATGGATTAATTTCGATCTGAAGTTACTTATTCCGGGATTTATATAGTGGAGGCCTGGGATTAACATCTCATTGTGTGGAACGAAATTGAGGTCATCGAAGTAATGTCATTTTCAAATAAATGAAAATGTAAGGATTGTTTTTTGTATTTTCTTTTGATATTTCTTCTCCAATGAAGAAAATAGTTCATTTTGTCCTCATTATACCGGGTGATCCGTTTGAGATGTCAGAAAAGTAAACCCATACGATACATTGTGCGCTGTAAACTACATCTACCATGAACGCTAGCGCCACGCGGCGGAAGTCTGTAAACCTGCACTCACTCAAAACTTACACAAACATCCTTTCTGCATATATTACAACAAACTGCTCAGAGGTTCGTACATAACCTACTGTACACAACGGTTTACTTTTCTGACATCTCAAACGGATCACCCGGTATAAGTTTTTCATGTATTACCTGTTATTCTGTCTTCAGTGTGGAGAATTTACAATCGTCCAATTCATTGCCTAACCCCGTAGCATGAAGAAATAAAACTTCCAAGAAGAAACAGAAACTGAGAATAAGGTCCAACTCGACAACTGATTTTGAGTGTGCGAAGCAGGCAGGTGTCGGAAAGTGTATATTTGCCTCCGCTTTTCCATTCTTGAGTTAAGCGTCCGACAGTTGAAATTGAGTTTCCAGTCATGCTGCCTGGCACCTTGTTGCTTATATTTATCGTGGGATAAGGTGACAGTTTTGGAAACAGGGCGCTAGAAGTTCTACCAGAGCCACGTGGAAGCATCTCCTTTACCTAGTGATGAATTCGTCAGGTTCTCCAGCTGATGGAAGACGAGCCAGTTTGGAAAACAGCAAGCACTGGAAAACATGTAGTCACAGCCGGAGAAAATACTCACAGGCCCAGCGGAAACAAGCGAACATTTATATTAACTCAACGTTAAAGTTGAGCATTTGTAAAACAGAGCGAAGATAAACAACGTGCATATTTTACAGTTATATTTTACAAACGCTTCGCTGACAAACCAAAGTTTTGAGCGTGGTTTAAATGACATTCTCTTTCGCCAAGTGCCATGTTTGTTTCCGGCGAGCTTCTGCGTTCTTTCAACCGGGTAATGCAACATGTCTCGTGCATCAGCTAACAAGAACGTCAGAACGTGATTTGTGTACAATGACATGTAAAAGTTCTTTAAAAAAAAACTACGAACGTATACATGTGGTGGGCATAATAATAGGAGCAACGCATCATACAGAAATCAGTCCAGTTTGAAATAGGCGGTTTGCTGTCTGCGTAATATACAAATGATGACGCATCCTTTTCGTACTTGTATGGGAAATTTCTTTATGTAAATTTGTATTGTTTATTACTCAAATTTCCGACTGCACAACTTCAGATGTGTATAATACACTCTGTCCCGCACCATTGCCGAGCGGTTTAAAGCTTCATGCCCACTGAGACGCGGGGAAACACAGCAAGAGAATTTCTGTTGTCTGCTTCTATTGAAATCAAATGCTGTAACTCCCACTAAAGGGAAACGAAGCGTGGAATTTTCATGCCAGAAGTCTGCCGGTTATCTTAAAGGTTATCGCCCACTGAGACGCTGGAAACGGGTCTGTTGCATTCTGTTGCCATGTCACTTCGCGTCTCAATGGGCGTCAAGCTTTGAGTTCCGGTTAAGGGACGCACACAGGTTCGAGTATCCTGGGATGAACGTAACAACTTTTCACCTGAGATTTCGCCCTGTGTATGGGACCGGTGGCACACACCATCGTGTGGAAATTGGGGAGCTACGAATAAGTAGCGTAACCCGGTCATGGAAACCTACAACAACGACTGGAGGTTCGTCGTGCTGACCACACGTCACCCCGTAACTGGTCGGATGATATCCCAAGTTGGATGAGTGAGTAGGATCAGGTGGGAGCGAGGCCGGCAGTCGGTTGGTACGCCCGGGCCCTAAATGGGCTGTTGCGTCACAGGATATAATACAATTGTTCAATGCTTGTATGGCTGACCTCCGTGGCGGAGTGATTAGCATAGCGCCACGGTTATGGGTTACGGATTCGAATCCCGGCCTGGGCATGTGTGTTCTTTGTGAGTGTCCCTTCATCAATTTAATCTAATCATCACTCATCCGCATCTTAGCAATTAGCCAAGAGTGGCAGAAAGGCAAAGTCAAATCAATCAGCCGGAGTGTTTAGCACATCGCGCTGCGACGCCAAACGTCCCGGATTCGAATCCCGCTCGGGCTTGGTTTTTTGTGAATGTCCAATCACCAATTTCATAATTTCATCACTCATCCCCATCTTCGCAAATTAGCCAAGAGGCACAAAACGCAAAGTAAAATAAACTGAATCCATCAATCAATCAATTCTTGTCTGAACTTTACATATTTATCCAAAATATCGTTTCCCTATACTCTGTCACGGGTATCTTTGAAGCAAGCGAACGAGAACACGTCTCTCCGTAAGTAGTTACGTGAGACGGTTCCACCAATAAACACATAAGAAGAACGGGATTGCGTGGATGGGGAAGCGATTGAAGTTACAAGCCTCCGCTTCAGCGTGTACTGCTTTGCTCTGCCCACTCGGTTTCCCCCAGTTGCTGCCGCTATGCGAGGCCTTGCTCCTGAGATAACCGGGACACAGTAAGAAAAGTTGGCTGCCTCTGTGGTCGAGCAGATTGATTGCTCTACTCACGATAGCGCCAGCAAAAGCTCTGGGTTCGAGTCTCGGCCTGGAAGTGGACATTGCGAGCGTATCTTCATGAATTTATTCAGAATGCCACTTATTCTAATCGTTGTGATCCACAAAGAATGGTACGATCGCAGGGGTGCCCATCCTCCCCAAGGCCGTGGACAAATCCCATCCAAAATCGTACATCAAAATCACCCCCCAAAGGAATTATTCATCATAAACCCCACCCCACACACACCCTCCCCCACACAAACATAGTTTGGACAAACACGCAGTAATTGACTTTTGTTTGAATATCGATAATTTGATTTTGTTTTTAAAACATTAAATTTTTAAAATACGTAAGCTTTAGACAACGAATACTGACAGCATCTTACAATTATCCAGTCAGTTGTAGCACAAGAACACCACAAAGAAAACACCAGACATTTTTTGTCACTGGCCGAGATGTCAACAATCAAAAGGCGCATGACATTCGAAACCTTACATTGAAGTTGATTGATTGATTGATTTCGTGGTTTCTAAGTTCATTTTATGCACAATAAAGCTAATTGGGACTGGACCTACAGCTTAAAGTGGGATCCGAACCACTATGTGCTTCCACCGGCTTCGAACCCGAGACCCCTTGATTACAAGGCAATGACGCTATCACTGCGCCATCGGGGAGGACCACATCATTCAAGCTGAAATTTAGAGACTATAGAAAGAAAAATCACGGCTCGATTTCATGTTTGCTAACATAAAACGTACAGTCATGGACACTTCTGGGTTGTAACGATCCCATTGCCAGTCAATGGGATTCTTACAACCCAGAAGTGTCCGTGACTCTACAAAACTGCTCAAGCTCATTGCTATTGTTAGGCTCGAAACTTTTTCTTAAGAGTTTGTCTGCTTGAATCACCTTGTATTAATGCGAAATACACGCCCCCCGTCTTCCGAATCGATTCTACAGGCATAAGAGGTGGTGTTTCATTTCAATCTCATCGCCGCGATCACCCCACAGGTAGGTAGAAAAACTGTACATAAGAATTATAACTAAAAATCAATAACAAGTCATTCAAATGATAGAAGCTTGTGTAAATAGATATAGATAAAATTTGTCCCCCCCCAAAAATAATTCCAATGACGCAGGCGCGGTCATGTATCCCCCCCCCTTTGTGGGCACCCCTGTACTACAGCGCCTTGAATAACGTAGTGTGGAAAACGGCACTGTTCTGGTCTCTCTGGCTGGTTCCACTCGAATATGATACCGCTAGAGGCGCTGGTGTCGGTACAGCTAGCTGCATGGCATTCGTCTGCTTATAATGGAAGTAAGTGGAGTTTTCGCTGCAAGGTCTGATTCTTTTACATTTCTATGAATGTGATAATTGCTATGATATTTGGTACAGTGGTCGCGAAGATATTAACGAACATTCTAGACAGTCGACCACGTCCTGTTATCGTTATACTTTCATTAATAATACGGGAGAAAAAATACGCGTGGAATGCTCTTGGCAACTAAATTTTTGCGTATGAATTAGGTTCATTATTATTATCATCATCATCATTCAGATATATATCTGAAGCATTTGTATTTTTGGTATATTTTCTTCCACTTTAAACTAATCGCGGCGATGATGATAATGATGATTGCATGAAACGACAAGGGGAAACCCACAAAACTTCCTTTAAGCCATCGACATGAGTGTAAGGAAACTTTCCAGACCAATGGGACAAGCGACACGGGATGTTCACACTGATGTGACTATTCACACAGACACTCCCAGACTGTAAAATAGCATTCATTGAGCATGTGGGTCCAAACAGCAAACGACACGTTCATACGTCGTATTCGCGTGCTACTTGTTACTTCGATCTGAGGGGGAGTTTCCAAGTAAGTGACAAGCGACATGGTGCCTTCAGTCTATTAGCAAGCAAGCGTTTGCTGCTAATTGTGCGAAAAACAGATCTAGGCGACACGATAAACCGCACGTTACAACAACAGATCTAGGCGACACGATAAGCCATACGTGTCGCTTTGTCGCTTGTGTGTCGCTCAAACTGGGCCATTTCCTCAATAGCTTGCAACGTGTTGTCGTGTTTTGTTGTTCACGCATGCGCGATGCAATGCGTCTTGCTTTAGGTAGATTGCTCACCAAAGCCACAAGCGGCACGCGACACTTATCGCTTGAGGACTTCACCAACCGAACGCTGGCCTGTGCTGCCCTCATGCCGCTACGATGTGAAATGTTACTCTTCATTGACTCGTTTCCAAGCTACATGTGTCGCGTGTCGCTTCGGTATGAAAGTTGCCAAATGACCCGTGTTGCTTTGGTGTGAAATTCTAGTATCGTCTGTGGCGTGTTGCTTTGGTCTAAAATCTCCTTACGGAAACGGTGCAGTGAGAGCTTGTGTCCCTACGGTTCGAAAGGCTGCATTGGTTAACAAATGCTCGCTTCCAAGCAAAGCAATTATGATTTGTCGCCTCGGTATGAAATATCTTTCAGGATACTATTTATATTCTAATAACATAGAAAAATAAACTCTAGTAAACAATCCAACACCTGACGTCCGGAATCACTTTGCGATGTTTCTTCTTGTGTTACGCATGCTATTATTTATTAATAATTAATTTAATTTTCTTTCCAAATTAATGCCATTTCGTGACTGCAAATTACTCCACAAAAATAACTGTTTCCATCAATTCACGTACCGCCTTTCAGGACAAACAAATCTACACAACATATTCCAAAAACTAACTAAGCCGCATTACTTTCATAAGAAAATTAGCACTGGTACTTGATTTGATTTGCTTGATTTTTACTTCGCTTCTTGTGCCACTTTTGGCTAATTTGCGAAGATGGGGATGAGCGATGATATGATGAAATGATGAATGAACACTCACAAATATCCATGCCCAGGAGCACTGGTACTGATGGCATTGCCATCTATGGGTGCGTTCCGAAAGTCTTAACGAGTTATGGGACACTCTAGGCGAAAGCGCAAGCGCACCGTTTTGTTTAGAGAAAGTTTCCGCATGGCGTCAGCGGAAGGAATGTCCTTATGGCAAAAATAAACTCTACTGTGGACACTGTTTTTCATTTTAATCACATTCTAAGAACGGTCAAGGCATACTCATCTTGTGCTTGTTGCTTCATATCGGTCTCTGTTAAAATTATAACATATTTTCCGAACTAATGCAGTTTGAATCCATCAGCACGCGTTTTGTCTGCAAGGAGCAGACGATTCTCACTGAACAAACCAGCCTCCTGGCCCGTGCGTTTGGTGAATCTTGCACGAAACGCACGGAAGCACTTATGGGACAGACAGGTGCCATAACTCGTTTAACGCATTCAACTCGTGCGACTTTCGGAACGGGCCCATTGTTCTCATCCGTCTGGGAAACCAGTTTCTTGGGTCGTTTTCCACACTACGTTATTCAAGGTGCTGTACCTGTAAGAACGTACTCGAAGTAAGAAAAATGTGTAAGAAAAACTGGACTCGTTTACAAAACACGTCCAATGGAAGAAACTACACATATGTGCACACATTACAAAATTATGTTCGATTTATTCTCTCGGGAGATATCTCCGTAGGGGAGAGACTGCCAGTGTGTTCAATCTCATCATGGATTTCCATGTGGAATTCACTGATGCGAGCTACGAGTATTAACTTCGATTTACATGAATATTTAATTCTAATCGCCTTACCTTTGTACGAACAGCTGCTAATTGACATTCGATATTTCGACCGTTTGTAATGAAATTTCATTGTAAGTTATTCAATTTGAGTGACTGGTTAAGCCAAAGGTCCTATCGTTCATGTTCGTGTTCAATGAATAGAAGGGGTCGCAGGGGTTGAAACCTCGAGAAAAATTTCGTGTTCTAACTAACTAACTTACTCTCTAGCCTACTTAAACCCGAAGGTTTAAGCCTTCGACCTGTCCCTACATTCGGTAAGATCAATCCAATCTTTTCCATCCCTTCCGATTTCCTTTAGGTCTATCTCAACGTTATCCATCTTCGTCTTTGCCTTCCTACAGGTCACTTACCATCAGATTTCCCGATAATATTTCGAGTTCTAGTGAAGGGAATTTTCGTGCTGACCCAGCATCGTGAGGACAATCTTGGAGCTACTTGGTAAGAAGTAGCGGACTCCGTCTCGAAAGCCAGAAAACAGCAGTGACGGGACTCGATACGCTAATCACGCGTCACCCAATGAATAAGCCACTTGTCAGGCCCTGCCTCTCACAGGTCCGTTGACCATGTAGTGAGTAAGTGAACTGGAAAGTAATATAAAGCACATCACTTGAATCAGAAGCAGCCATTGAAGATCTTAACTAACTCATCAGAGATTGGTTAGTTCATGTGATCTTTCCAGCCTGATCGTTACCAGTTAGAGATCGATTAGTTAATGGAACTCTCCAGCCTAACTATTGCCTATTTTGGGGAAGCAGGAAAAGGTTGTCCAGAAGTAGCCATTGGCATCAATTTCTTTATCGGATAACGTACGGAAGAGACAATGGTAGCGCTTTGAAAACAATATCATTGCATGAGACATGTTGTCAGTATGATTGTTGCTATCGCTTAATCCTTGCTGAGAGTATACAGATATCGCCAACAAATTCGAATCTCCCTGGATTCAAATATTAGAATGCGTTCACTGAAAGTTCCTTACGTACCTCAAATTCAAAATTTTTTGATCGATCCATACGTGTCAACCTCCGTGGTGGAGTGGTTATCACATCGCTTTGCGACGGGGGTTCCGGGTTCGAATCCTGGCTTGGGTGTTTTTTGCGAGGTTCCCTTCATAAGTTTCATCATATCATCACTCAACCACATCGTCGCGTATCCAGAAGCGACGCTATATAACAAGAATAAAATCGTACCGTACGTGAATCTAATTTCAGAGTACAACTTCTGTGAACTAGGACTCCGCCTACAAGTAATTGACTTGCTTTTTCTCTAGAATAGAAGATTCCAACACACAGGGAGCACACGAAGTTCCTGACACATTTCAATAAATTACAAAGTAATGAAGGTACAAATAAACTGGTGGCAATCATAATAGATAAGCTCAAAAAGTTTTATGTCCTGTATGAGTACACTTCTATATTTTCTCCATTTGTCGCACGGAGAATATCAAGAAGATAATCTATTTCTTCAGACGTTCGGGTCAGCATGCCGACATCCAGTCGCCGCAATGTTGTTTATTCTGGCTTTAAGTTCGTATGTTCATCACTTTGCCTAAAAACAGTATCTGCCACATATTCCCAGAGAGAAAAAGGCCAATGGGGTTGTGTTGAATGACCTTCGGGGCCAAGAAATCGGACCACCACGTCCAATCCATCTTCCCGGGAAGCGTTCGTTCAAAATACGGCGAAAAACTATGACTAACCTTACAAAAGTGATGAACATTGATGAATTGAAGTGTGCTGATACAGGACATAAAAACGTTTTGAGTTTATCTATTTATCATTACCATCAGTTCATTTGTACCTTCATTGTGTACACCCAAGCTGTAACATTTGATGTTCACGTTTTCAAAACACCGGGAGAGAACATAAACGTCAATTCTCTGCACCTCCTCGATAAGGAGTGTGTGCAAATGTTACAACATGAATGCATGTGAAAATAACACAATTGATATTTTTGATATGAGTGTAAAGAAAACTTTAAAAAACACTGAAAGATTTCAATAAATGCACTGTAATTATATTATGCAAATAGTAGGACTCGGACTGGTGGGCTCTATAAATAAATAAATATACGCATAAATCAAAAATACGCATATTGAACGATTGAAAAAGGAACAAGAACAGAATAGAGTTGATGACTTTTGCAATAAAGTGCTAAAAAACTCTCTGTACTCTCTGTAGTTTCTATAGAGAGATTCCCTTAAACCACAAGAAAGATCTGCCACGCCACGTTAATATTATCTTCTCTTTGCTGTAAAAAACTTCTGAAACTTTAAAGGTCCAATTCAGTTTCGCATGACACGTCACGACGAAAAAAAAATAGCACCATAAAGGAATTCCATCTTCCTTTCCTGACTGTCATTTCTTTCGCTGGACGTTTTAAGGCATTCGTGGAGAAAACTGTCACTCCAAAACGAAAAGTTTGTGGTCACGTTATGCTTCATTCAAATGTTGAAATGTCAGAACCTTTCAGATATGAGAAACAGGACACAAGATGGCTCTTGGCTGGAAGATATTTTTTTTAAAAAAAGTTTCCTCACGTCTTTAAGCTTTAATATGTCTATATTGTGGTTCCTAAATGTGGATATATTTCCTACAGTCATGTAAAAAAAGAAATAAAGGTTCGTCTACGTTAGCCGCGACCATCGGCGCAAGTGCGCATGCGCTTACTGGGTGAGTCCACTGATGCGATAGGGGTGATCCCTCCAAATGGATTGTAGGCAGATTGGTAGGTATGGAAAATAGTGGAATAGGCTTATGTAGTCACGTAACTATTGCGAATATCTAGACAACAGGAAAAGCAAACATCACGGAGATAACGTGAATGATCTAGATGGAATTCTATGTAGAAGTAATTTTTCAGAATCTAGAATATCATAGTGGTTTTTCTAAGGTCGATGTCAGACCAAAGCGACACGAGCCAATGAACGCCAACGATTCACATCGAAGCTTCATGGCAGGCTGCAAAAGCATGCATTCGACTGTTGAAATACTCAAGCGACACGTGTCGCCTGACGCTTCGGTGTGGAATCTTCCTAAAGGAGATAAAATTTCGAAAGCGATTTCGTTGGCGTTGGCCAAACGTCCAGTAGAGACTTAAGGCGAAGAGTGACAGTTTCAATATCGTCGGGCAGAAAAAAAAAAAAACTTGAACAACTTCAAGTTACGGCTAACCAAATGTTAATTTTCGACTTTTCCGACAAATCAAATCTTCAACGTGTCCTCTTTCCGATCAAGTGTTTTTCTACCCCATCGCAAGTAAAATAATACTCACATAAGCGTAATGCTAAGTTTCTCCCCCTCCCCCTACAACCATCCAGTGCACAGACCTGTCTTTTTCTAGGTCTCCTCGGGGAAAGTCGATGGGGGATGAGCAGTTTAGGGTTGTCGCGTCTGACTGGATATTGAAACTGTTCCTCGTGCCCTTACGTTGATTTATCTCACTCTTCCAAGACTTCCCGGCCGACGGGAAACATGAAGAGAAAGAGACACGAGAGGGTGGAAAAGAAAAGTGGACGGAAAATAACACTTACGACAACACTAATTGCTCCATATACATTAATCATGCATTGGGGAATGAAATATGAGCTCCTTGGCTACCATTGAGTACGAGCAGGCTCCGGCATCCTCCGGAGAGTGAGACCGAAGTCTTAACTTGGCTTCCGGACTGAGCTCCCGCAAAACAATTGAGTTAACGTCCTGTTCAACATAATTGGTGCCATAAATCGTTGCCGGGACACCGTAACCCAGTTGGTTCTTCGAGCGGGTTGATTGCGTCGGCGACCGCAGCAGACTCTCCCAGGAACCGAACGACATGGCATCTCAAGAGTGGAAAAGCCTGTTTTCTATTATGTGTAGTTAATCCTGTTGGCACTACAGAACTATCTGATGAAATCTAACAGATTTTTCGAAATAGACATGTTAGCACGTTTTCTGCCTGTGGCAGATATTTCACTACCTTCAAAATTCATATTATGAACTGAAGTTATAAACAGACAAAACATGCACTTGCAGCTTTACTCTAGGTTCACGGAGGACAATGAATTTATTCATTTATTGGGTTGTTTTACTTTGCTATTCTGCAACTTTTGGCAAATCGCGAAGATGAGGATGATATGATGACATTGATGAAGAGACACTTCCAAAGAACACACATGCCGGGCCGCAATTCGATTGATTGATTGATTTGTTGTTTTAAGTTCACTTTATGCACAGAAGGCTGATCGAGACTGGAACTACAGTTTGAATAGGGATCCGAACCACTGTGCCATGTGCCTCTACCAGGTATCGAACCCGGGACCTCTTTATTACAAAGCGACGACGTTTCCACAACGCCATCGGGGAGGCACTCAGAAGATTTATGGAAGGATGGAGAATATTGTCTTGCTGGGATCCCTATCGTTGAGGACCATGAACTTTCTTGATAAACTGTGCAAGTCCTACGTATCACATTTATGCACAAATAACATGTCAAACCATTGCTTTCGAAATTCCATGTAAAAAGTAAATTTATCTCCTGTACATTGAACAACATGCCGTGAAGCAATCTCGGCCATAGGTGACGTGATCAGCCCCACGCTCCATGCAGGTGGAAAATCACCTGAAATCATTCACCACGGTATTAGAACCGGGGTCTTCAGCGTGAAAGTCAAACGCCCTATTGACTGGACCACATCGCTCCTAAGAAATATATTGTATAAAATAAATAAATACGTACATCAGTATTATACACACGCAAATATTTGTTCAAAATAACACTCGATCCTGACAAATAAAGCAGAGGATTGCAGACTGGCGCTTAACGTGTTTTAAGGAAGTCAAACTTAAGTAATTTCCAAGTTTTAAAAACATTTCAAGAATCTACATTATTACCAATTGATTTATTTAAATTCCTCTTCAAGTTGAATAGGCGTATAGTCAAAGGCAATAATAATTGGACACCTAGATTCTGAAATACTGGCTTCTGTGCAAAGCGTTGTGTGTGTGTGTTGCCCAGCTCCACGGCGATACGTGGATTTTAATAGCAAATTTTCAATGGCAAGTTTTACCACCGCCGTTTTACCATAGCCCAGAATAAAATGTATTGCTCTTTATGTATATAGAATGTGAACGATGTGTGCATGAATATAGGACGGAGAGAAATGTTTAAGGTATAAATCAGATAAAAAAATGTCGTACCACAGAGAAAGAAAAGTTGGAGAACATCTGTGCAAGGCTGAGGCTTAAGCGCCAGTCGAAAGAAGTGGGAATTTTCTAATCTTTGGCCTTCGGAGGAACAAAACGTATGGTATAGAACAGGGTAATCAGTAGAGGATTACGTCTTTCACGAAAAACGGGCAGTTTTATATTTCCGTGTGCCTAATGGATATGGTGTACTACAAAAAAATCCCGCGTTGCTGAGGGGCTAGAACAAAACATAATACCACAAATCGTAACGGTGATCCACGATGTTAGTGTGCGAATATGGTTATGCTTCAGAGGATTCTGTATGTTTTATAGTGTACTTGTTACAGTTTTATGAGGTTTAGACTATATTTTCGGAAACAAAGTAACAAAACTTTCAGGAACAGTAGGCATTATTTGTAAAACAATTTAACAATAAAATCTTTGATTAAAAGTAGTTACGGTAGAAGGTAAGTAACAAATTTCATTACCACGATAACTACTAAAAATTTATAATGCTCAAGTTGAATTATTGGTACCTGTAAGATTCCTAGGAACGTTGGTCACATGTGGTATTTGCGATAAATCGCTCAAGGACTTTCAAGATGGCGGACGAGAAACACATTTTCCCTATGTTGAGCGTGTTGAGCGTATAAACGAAAGTTACAGGAGCAAAAGTTTTCAATATATATTTTGGAGATACCATGCAATATTGATTTAGACTTACTTTCAGTCCTTCTATTATGTAGTGGCAACGCTTGCTATCAAGGTGTTCCGAGTTCGATTTCCAGTGGTACCACATTGCACAGTGTTTTGGATTCCATTTCAAATTCTAAGTCCACTCCCAATTAGTATATCCAAGCATAAAGTGGATTGAAAGCAAACTCTGATGCAGATATCTTTGAGCACAACAGATGTGTTCTAGTGCAGCATACGACGTGCCATAACCAGGCTTTGGAAAATACACTTAAAATTGCGAGAAGACGATTCTTGATTTGCAACTATTTTTATAATCATACTAGCTGATTGCCGGGTATTTACGATATTTTTCCCAATCTTCTATTATACAGGAAAATAATAAATTCTAACTATAGTGTAAAATGTAACTAATTCTATTTACAGATATTTAAAAGTATAACTACAGTATACAAATTATAGAGTAAAATCCTTTACAAATTCACTACAATATTAATTTAACTCAAAACCTGATTACAAACAACATTTTTCGTTTCACCTCCAGGAGCAAGAATAAATAAATTCTTTGGGACTAAATGTCATCGTGAATGTCACAAATTAGCTTACCGACTCCGAAAACTATGGATTCGACACTAATATCGGTCATTTTTGACATACTATTTTTCATTTCCTCTCGCCCCCAATGCCGATGAACTTAGAGTTGAACGCCATCGGGAGTGTCACAATTCATCTTAGCGACCCCGAAAACTATGGATTCCACACTAATATCGGTCGTTTTCGATTATTTTTACATCTCACCCTTTTCCCACCCCCACCCCTAGGGTGCCAGGAGTGTCATACCCCCCCCCCCCAGTATTTCTTTCGAGATTGTAAGTCATATGTGTACCACGTTTGGTTGAAATTGCTCCAGGCGTTCGAGAGTTGTGTCGGAACAAACATACATACATATATACACACATACATCCATTTTTATATACGAGTATATAGATTGCAATAAAGTGAGCCAGGAATCAAATTTTGGTTTAGTTACAAGAATACTGTCCATTGTGTATGAAGTGGACGTTAAACCACAAACGATTGCAAATATCCACTAAAATATCACCTTGATATCGATTTGATTTGAATTTTCTTATTTAGCTTCGGTTTTCTGCCCCTTTGGCTAATCGCGACGATGAAGATGAGTGATGATATTATGAAATTGATGTAGGGACACTCACAAGTAACATCCATTTAGACCGGGACATCTAGCGTCGACACCGCACAGAGGTCGGCAAGTAATGCTATTCAAATGGTTTCTTTTAAAAATAAGTAGCGCGCCAAAGGAACATTAAAACAGGGGTAATATGAACATTATGCAATATGAATGCAGTAATCACCATTCATAGTAAGAGCTTCAAGTTGCTTGTTTTTTCCTTCGACACTGAGGCCGCCTTCTCCCTCCAACACACATAGCCACGTGTTGACCGTCAACACCGTTCTTCCTACATTGAACTTCCCCGATAAGCAGAAGTCCAATATACAGTGAAGAAAAACTTTCAAAAGCATTTTAGAAGTCCGGTGCCCCAAATGAAAAACTTCTTACTTATAACTAGCTGATACAGTAGATAGAAAAGTTTATAGAAAGATAAAATTCCAAACTTCCTTTGCTGCACTAATTTATTGCCACTAGATCCAATTCACATTTATGTATTTCATAAGATTTATGACGCCCTTGAGGACTTTGTACGTTTATTCTTTAAACTGGGTCATAAATTTGAATGTTAAGATGGCATCTTGTCTGTGAAGTTTCCGGAGGAGCATAAGCTCCTATTTCTCCCCACAACACAAGCAGGAAAGTCTGCTTGGAATACAGTAAATTCACGTTTCAAGCTGTAGATCCTTCTATAACTTGTTCATATGTATGTAGAATATTCTATTTTTATTTCGAAAATTTTCATACGTTTCTAACTATCGAAGTTAATCTAGACGATGATGAATCACGAGCTGATGAAAATTCAGGATTCAAACCTATCTCCCTGGTCACATAAATGGGTTCTGATATTTTGAAAATATTGTTGTTGGAAATTTATCTCTAGAAAACTAACCCAAATATATATTTTTTATATATATTTTTATGCTTGCTCATTTTGTTGTTTATTGGGTGTATATCTAATGCTTTAAGAAACCTGCACTCCCATTGGTCAGTTCATATTGGGTTCGGTGCCTAGTTTCCGCCATCTTTGTGCGGTAGGTTACATCCACCAGTGTACGTGGAGAAGTCACTCCGGAAACAGCCGAAAACCACCGCTTTGCGGATATTCATCAAAAACGTAAGCCTAACGTGGCTACGTTTCATTCGTGGCATTTCAGTGAAGTGCAGTGATATGTAGTTCATTATCACAGGAGCATTACAGTGCTGATATCATTCATTCAAGAACTAGTGGCGTTTTATTGTAACACCCTCTTCCAACCTCATGTAAACAGTTTCTCTAGGCAGGACAGTGTAATTACGTGTTGTGTGTACATATATATTATAATACAACGTTATAGTTAATAGTAAGTGCCTGTACTTTCTCTACACCTTAAGTAGGTCGTGGTAAACTCAATTATATGGTGATATAATCCATTCCAGATCAGGGTCCTACCGGGCAGCAATCGCGTTCATTAATCTACGGTTCGAATACGCAAACAATTGTTTTGTGCTTCATTTGTTGTATGATAAGCGTTTTTTAAAAACGTCCCGTTGTGTGGGAATGAGTCAAGCCAAGGACTTCAAAAACTTTTTCCTGCTCCCCAAAAATAGGCAATAGGTAAGCTGGAGAGTTACATGAACAAACCGAGTTCAGACTACGCACGGATTTACAAGGCTCGCGTTTATATAGGCATCAAGTAGAGCAGCGCTCCGCGGAACAACTTACTGCTGAGCGCAGATGGATTCGCATGGGCATGGAACGTTAAGCGCACCCTCGGTTGGTCCGCAGTAGAACTACGTGCACTGACATTGTAATGATAGAATCACTACAAGATCCTTTTTATTATTAGTTTTTATGTATGTTCAATGTTATTATTTTTAGTGACAGCTATTTCTTTTTTATGCAGTTTCCAATATAACTTCCTCTAGGGATGGCCTACGTGAGAAGCTTGCAGAAGGCTATTAGCTTTAAAATCTTGTGTTTTCAACCTGAGGGGGTTGGAAAAAGTTCCGTTTACTGTTTTTATACGAATCGCCTATATAAGAGAACCGATTGAGTAACGGGGGTTGGCATTCTTACGTTTTTTGGCAAGAGGGGAGCCTTTGTAAGGTTCTTTCGGTGCCGGTAGAGTGGCGGGGTAAATGCCTAGCGATAACGGATCAACCAGTTGCTTTCATCGAAATACATAGATAAGTCCACGCATTTTTTCTTGATTCGTTTGGTGACAAGCCAACGCTTAGTTTTCGGTGGACATTAGAGAAACGTCGTATTCGAGGGAATTAAGGGAAACGTTTAATTTCAAGTACAGCGCATAATTAGTTGTAATTTCAAACAAGTCTAGTCTATTTTTTCGAGGCCATTTTCATTATAAACAAGAAAGGGAGGTTAATTCGAGAAACATGTCATGTATACTAGTGACAAGTTAGATACATTTTGAAAATAGTACTGCTGGTCTAGGCCAGCGTACGAATCTCTCATATATATATATATATATATATATATATATCTATATATATATATATATATATATATATATATAATAATATATATATTTATATATTACAGTGTTTAAATTAAAGAGGGTCATGTCATTTTTTTATGTGGGGGGTTATTTCATATGTAATTCTTTGTACATATTTAATCAAGGAAATAAATGGTATTTTTATATATTTCTAAACTGAACGTCTGAGCTGTCATTCAAGATAAAAGAACTGAGTTTTCCCTAATATCCATGGTAAATAATATGGTAGTTATTCTATGTCTTTAATTCGATTTGAACCGCATTGTTAGTTTCTTTAAGTGTTCTGCTAATTATTTTGCCTGGAGAAGTAAGGAAACAAGTAACACTTCGAACCAAGGCAGGTTACTCTCCCCAGAAGAGAAAGAGAGCATTACAACATGTGACGTTCACTAGTCAATCATTTGCACGATTACATTTCGTTCATAAATATTTGAAACTAAAACGCGAAGGTGAAGGTACAACTTCTATGGGTCTATATATTAGTGAAATAACTGAGAAATATGCAGTTCACTATTACCTATATTTCCATTTTTTTCAGACACACTACCACACAATGACTATTGATTCTCGTTGCTATAGCAACGTTAGAATTCCAAATATCTCGTTTATACAGCGTATAGCGCAATAAATAACATAAAACATAATTAACGTAGTACAAAGTAATTATTATACATTTTTTTGAACAGTTAATATAAAGTGATTTGTATAATATGAAATTAATAATTTCAATAAACATACAATTATATTGTGCGGATTCACAGGACCGTCACAACATTTCCCTCCTCCGGGAAAATGAAAACTACCAAACAGCGAGGAGGAGTTTTCATTTACAAATCAGTCCGTTGTTTATCAACATAACTAAAACAAAGTTACAAATGGACAATATTATCTGACATTCGACAACAACATGCACATAAACAGATTTGTGCCTAACAGGTAATAACAAATCAGATCATAATAGAACATTCAATTGTACAATATGATAAACAGAATGGTTTCCCTTTTCCAGTATCTACTCTCATAAATTTAATTCTCAGACAAGAGTTGATTCCTCTTTTCTTCCGAACAGTTAAACACTCGAAGATTTGAAAAGTTCACCTTGTCATAATATTGCTGGTTCATTGTGTAAAGAATTGCATTATTGTCCTTAATTTCCTTGACAAGGAATGGCCCAATATACAAGTTGAACAATTTATGAATCTGGCTGTTAATTTTAGAACTAACTTGCCTATTTCTTATCATAACCAAATCTCCTGTTTCAAGTTTAATCGAGTTCAATGCATTCTTAATCTTTCTACTTCTTCTAGATTGTCTAGTCCTGATTTCCGCTAAAAACAATTTGCGTTTCCATGGCAAAGATTTAATTTGCTCCGGCCAGCCGATTTCTTCAAATATTGAGTCCTTCATATCTTCATGTAAGAAAAGTTCACTAGGAGATAATCCGGTAACTGAAGAGCAAGAATGATTTAGTAACTGAATAATAGAATTTATTTTTGTATACCAACTGGTGTGATTATCATTGCAGAATAATCGCAGTAATCTAACAATCTCCTTATTGTACCTCTCAATAGGATTAGATTTCGGATTGTATGTAGTGGTAGTAATATGCTTAATTTTCCTTGAATCCATGTAGGTTTTCCACTCATTTGATGTAAATTGGCTCCCACAATCTGATAATAATATATTACATACAGGGTAATGTTTAAAATATTGTTCTTCAAAACGATTGATAATTTCTCTGGCAGTCGCTTTTCTTAACGGATAAATCATAACAAACTTTGACATAACGTCTACAATTGTGAGAAGATATTCATATGTATGTGATCTTGGTAATTTTCCGATTAAGTCAATAGAGAGGAAATCGTGCGGTTGTTGAGAAACGACGTGATATTCATCTCTCCGCAATGGCCGACCTACAATCTTGGTTCGTGCACATTCTAAGCAATCTTTCAGGTAATTTCTAATAGATTTCCTCATGTACGGCCAGAAATATGCCCTTCTACAAGCTGATAAAACCTTCTGATAACCAAAATGTCCATTTAAATCATGCATTTTGTGCAATACCAAAGGTATAAGCTCACGTGGCACTACAAGTTTACAAATTTCTTCTGAATTGGGTTTATAAAAAAGAATTTTGTCGTGAAGAAGATACTTTGAAAAGTCTTTATCAGTTGTACTATTTTCCAGGTGAGAAATTATATTATTACATTTTTCATCTGCTCGTTGAGCTTTTAGCCAAATAGAAGAAGTACCATCTTGTGAATCTTCCACAATTACTTGATTGATATATAATTTATCATCAAGTGCACAATAAGTAGTACAAGGCGGAAATCTGCTCAACGTATCAGCAATATTATTCGAAACTCCTGGGACATGATATAACGTGAAATCAAAACACTGCAGTTTGAGAGCCCATCTCGTAAGACGAGAATTAAGTGATTGTGCAGTTTTAAGCCAAGACAACGACTTATGATCCGAATATAAGTTGAAATCAGTTCCTTTAAGATATATAGCAAATTTCTCCAGAGCAAATAATATAGCTAAACATTCCAATTCGTGTGTACTATATGTAATCTCTGCTCCTCTAAGAGCACGACTGCTGTATTGTATTACACGAATTTCACCATTATCAACTTGCCAAAGTACACAACCCAATCCTTTCTGGCTTGCATCAACAGAAACACAAAACCTCAACTCAAAGTCGGGTTGACTCAATGCTGGTGCTGAAATTGGAGCATTCTTTAGTAACAAGAAAGCTTCTTGACACTGAGGTGTCCAATAAAATGGCACATTCTTGCGTAAAAGATGATATAATGGACTAGCGATATCTGAAAATCCCTGTATAAAACGATTCCTCCAATTTGCCAGTCCTAAAAATTTGCGAAGTGACTTTTTGTTTTGAGGAACAGGAAACTGTAGAATAGCTGAGTCTTTATCATGATCGACCTTAATCTCAGAACCAGACACCACATGACCCAAAAACTTAATTCTCTTTTGGAAAAATTTGCATTTGGCAAATTTTATGGACATGTTCGTCTTCTGCAATGTCTGTAGAACATAATCAAGATGTTCAAAATGTTTCTCTATTGTTGGGCTAAATATTAAAATGTCATCCACATATATCATCAGAAATGAATGAGTCTCTGGTCCAAACACCTTATTCATTCTTTCAACAAAAACAGAAACAGCTGATTTTATACCAAATGGCAAGTAACAAAACACGTGCTGTCGTCCTCGATACGAAAAAGCTGTGTACTTATATGAGTCGGGCGTAAGTGGTATTTGAAAATATCCACAGGAGAGATCAATCGAAGAAAAATATCTTGCACCCTTAAAATGTTGAAGTAGCTCGTTTATCGGTTCAACATGGGTAAGTGGTGAAATTACATGTTGGTTTAGGCGACGAAAATCCACCACTGGACGCCACTCACCATTAGATTTTGGGACGATATGTACTGGGTTCAAATAAGGCGAAGACATCTCTTTAATTATTCCCCAGGCTTTCCATTTTTCTAGTTCCTTTTCTAACGACGCTCTTTTGGCGAACAGTACTGGATATATAGGTGCCTTAATTGGTTCCTTTGTGTCTAGTTCAATTTGATAAGGTTCTACGAATGCAGATCGGGGTCGATCAGAAAACAACCTATGATATTCTATTATTAGATTCTCAAGCTGAGACTGCTGCTCCGTGCTGAGTGATTCACACGACCGTACATTCGTTGTGATCTGATCTAGAGAAACGATAAGTAAATTTTCTGCTTCTTCGACTATAGTAACTTCCTGCATCTGGCAGCGATCCCTATCAGTTGTGCTTTTGCTAGAGTTAAATGGCTGAACTAGTTCGGAACCAGTAGACGCCATCAAACTAATTTCGTTTCTTCTAAAATCGAGTACAGCTTTGTATTGCCTTAAAAATGGTATTCCGAGAATTAATTCAGCATGCAGTTGCTTCAATACAAACATCTCCAAAGAAAAAACTTCCGAGTTAATTGAAATACTTATAATCTTCCGATCAGCAACACGAAACTTCTGATGTCCTGCAAACGGCAATAACTTAAGTTGATCCACTGTATCCAGTTTGGCACTCGGAATAATTGATTTTATACTGCACCATAATTCATAACTGACTAAATTACACTGGCTTCCACTGTCGATGACACACTGTATTGTAATACCGCAAACTGTTCCTGTGATCAGAGGTTGATCAGTAATAGGAGTAGGTATGCCAGTATCATTTAAAGTCCAAGTAGGTTCATCTTCGTACCAATCTAACTGGAAAAATATTGAAAGTGGATAACAATGATCAATTTCAGATAAAACGGAATCACTTAAAACAGCATACTGACAAGTTGTGCTTATATTATCACTACGATATGATTTAGACGGACCCTCCATTATGTTAGTGCGAGCAAACTGGTC
This sequence comes from Lepisma saccharinum, assembly GCF_977018435.1. Classification (NCBI taxonomy): domain Eukaryota; kingdom Metazoa; phylum Arthropoda; class Insecta; order Zygentoma; family Lepismatidae; genus Lepisma; species Lepisma saccharinum. The sequence continues at coordinate 38,774,205 of NC_139245.1, forward strand.
CACGTTCACCCGCGACGTTCGTTTAATGTTGCTTCAGGGACAGAAGAAATGAACTGTTTACAAGAAGTTTCTCTTGGATCGAAAGATGGAGCATTTTCATTTAATGGAGTATTCGCCACTGCAGTTGCATTGCAACTGTTTCCCGTTGACAACTGAGAAGACGAATATCCGCAATTGGCACATACACTGCATGGTTGGAATGAGTGGAAATTATTGTTAGAGAACTGAGAGTTAGGACGCAGTGTAAATTGCTGTTGTTCTTGCTCGTTTCTGGCATTGAAACTGTTGCTCATAAATCTACCATTATTGTTGAAGTATCGTGAGCTTTGTGGACTTCTATTTTGCCGGAAATTTTGAGTTCCTGCATCATTACGTCTGTAACGATTATATGGTCTGTTAGTTAGGTTAGGTTTCCCAAAATTATTATTTCTATTAAATATCATCGTCTTCTGGCTGGAGTTTGATTGTTGGTTTTCAGCAACAAATGGAACATCTGTACGTGGAATCTTAATTCTTTTATTTTCATCGCTAGAAGAAACAAAATGAACACTATCATTAGGTCTTACGTTACGTCTTGAACCTTGATTTCCATTAGGTTCATCATCGTTCACAAACGTTGAACTTTTAGCAACACTCTGAACTCTCAGTTTTGCCCTTGCACTATTATTGTCGGTAAAACTTTTAGAATTATTCCCATCATGTCGGAATTTTTTTTCACGTACATTATCATGAACATTAAAACTCTTGTTTGATCTTGAATTCACTAAATCCAACCTCTTTAGTAACGCAATTACATCATCCATTTTAACTAATCTAGCAGCTAATATTGTTTGTGCAATAGATGTGGGCAACTGATTGATTAAAATATCAATAACTTCTGCATCATTCGGACGATCAACTAAATTATAATATGCTGAATGCGTACGAATAGCAAAAACTTCCATACTACTCGTCGATTTAGGATCATATTTACGACTTCTAAGTTCAGATAATTGAGCCTGAGTTAACGAATAAGACGTGTAGTGATTCAGAAATTCGTCAACAAACTGTTTGTATGATGTAAACGAATCGACATGAGTATTATACCAACCTTCTGCAGGTCCTTGGAAACAATTAGTAATACATTCAAGCCTTTGCATGTCAGGAACTTGCAGTAAGTCTAAGTAGGACGATAAAGTTTTAATAAACTTACGAGGGCTTGATTTTTCAGGATCTCCAGAATATTTAGGAAGAACAGTAAGTTCATTCAATCTTACCAACCGTCGAGGTTCTTGAGTAAACGAACGCACACAATTGTCAGGATAATCACATCGATGATTCTGCGGGTTTGATGACTTTTGGTTAACTTGCCTTTTTCTTTCCTGCCCAGAACCATCAAAATATAAAGAACGGGTTGATTGACATAACTTGTTAGTATTACTAGTTCTCACTCGATTATTTCTAGAACGTTTGTGTCTTTGTGAATCAATGCGATTGTGTTCATCATCAGAAACATCACACGCTGAAGAATCAGATGATTTAGGAGAGGTTAAGTTCCGTGCAGGAATACCAGATTGACAGTTACTATTCACATGAGAACTGTAAACTTGTACAGGATTACTTGATTCAACATTAGTCGAAATATTAGATGTTAACTTAGTAATATTTTCCTCACATGCTTCCACGCGCTTAGTTATTTCGTCCTTGCTCACAACGGCTTCAAGTCTTTGAACTTGCCGAGACAACCCTGAAACATTGTTCTGGCATTCTGTAATCTGATCATTCAAGCCAGCAAGTTTATCAGAATTCTCTGTACAAGTAATGTTTACTTCCTCGATTTTCTCTGTTAGTCCTTGCACTTCTCTTTCCATTTCCTGATGTAATGAACGTGTTGCTAATTTGCAGGACTCTGCAACTTCAGCTAATTCCTTTCGTAACGATGTACTCAATTCGTGGAAGTCAAGCTTTAGTAGTTGCTGTGAATTTTGAATTTCCTGTTGAGATTCCCTGATTTTTGTAAACTCAAGCTGTTGAGACTCTTGAGTTTGCCTCATTTTTGTAAACTCAAGCTGTTGAGACTCTTGAGTTTGCCTCATAGAATCTTGAGTTTCCCTAATGTTTGTAAACTCGAGCTTTTGAGTTTCCCTAATTTTTGTAAATTCCATCTGTTGTGACTCGCTGATTTTTCTTAACTCTGCCAGCAGATCAAACATTTGAAAAGGAACATTACTTTGACCCGTTGATGTCTCTGCCAACACAGAAGGACGAATGTCAATTTCTTGAACATTTTCTTGACTTCTTTCCCATTGCACGAAAGCTTCAATACTGAACGGATCATAAGATGGATCACAATCTCTATAGAAATAATTTTCATTTAACTGGTATAATTCCCAATGCTTATCGGACAAACCCAAACATTGTAAATGATACCAATGGCCACAATTTTCACAAGCTACCAACCTTTCCTTGTCGGGATCTTTGCAGCACTTCACCATATTCATGGCACCATTCCTATTTTGTGATTCATCAGGTTCATCACCACAATTGATAGATCTAGCTGTAAGACTTGTTTTGGATCTCAGATTATAAGGATTACTTGACGCGTACATAATATAAATTTATGTACAAACTAGATTCACGAGAATAATGGTGTAAGTTAACACGCAAAACACATCACTCAAGATCGTGCTGATAATGTTCCACAATACTGGACCACCAATTATACTGTGACGTTCACTAGTCAATCATTTGCACGATTACATTTCGTTCATAAATATTTGAAACTAAAACGCGAAGGTGAAGGTACAACTTCTATGGGTCTATATATTAGTGAAATAACTGAGAAATATGCAGTTCACTATTACCTATATTTCCATTTTTTTCAGACACCACACAATGACTATTGATTCTCGTTGCTATAGCAACGTTAGAATTCCAAATATCTCGTTTATACAGCGTATAGCGCAATAAATAACATAAAACATAATTAACGTAGTACAAAGTAATTATTATACATTTTTTTGAACAGTTAATATAAAGTGATTTGTATAATATGAAATTAATAAACATACAATTATATTGTGCGGATTCACAGGACCGTCACAAACATCACGCTATGAAAATTAAACACGTACCAGAATAATACTACATATCTCATATCACAACTAAACCCATACAATTTTACAACAAGATTAATGAAAATAACATCCGTGATAGTTCGAGTGTTTTATTTGTAGGAAATTTCAATATAAAGTTTAGTGTATCTTTGGCGTTTAAAATGCAAGGCAACGCAAGAACGCAAATCGTACGGAAGACAAGAATCAGTTCCAGAACTTCCCATTTCAATAATACTGAAACACCTAAAGGATGGAATGAGTTCCTAAAATGAGATCGTGTACGTGATCCAAGTATTAACGACTTCCCTCGTACTTTCCTTACTCCGGACATGTTCGACGGACTTGCATTTGGTATTGCTCGAACAATGGATGCAGCGTAAGAGCGGAATTTGAAAGGCGTGTTGCGCAGGGATAAGATCATTTCGAGGCACGAACCGCATTCGCTTACTTGGTTGGCGGCATCTGGAGATATCGGTTACCATGTAGCAAGCGACGGATCCGGGATTTGATTTGGAAAGCGGCCGAATTCCTTTCCAAATTGAATGTGCCCCCGCGTAGAAAATGGGCTTGATGGCAATCAATATCTCGCAGACCAACAGAAACAATTTCCTTAGATCGGAGAGGAAACGCGCGTGCTACAATACTCTTCCGGACCTCTTCCGTAATGATGAGGATCATGAATATTAATGGAGCAACGCCGTGGGTATGCTAATGCCTTCAAAAGCCACCTTATCTGAATTGGGATACTGCTAAAAGCCTACGGAAGAATCTAATTATTTCCACGGAACCACAGAATATTTGCGCGATTGGAGACTGCCCAATCAATATCACAGCGCGTCACAGTGCTTCGTTGTTCTCTGTGGCAGAGTCGTCAGAGATCCTAGGTTCGAATCCTAGTTAAGGCATGCGATACCATTCATGAATTTCATCATGCATCCGCGGCTTCGGGATTAAAGCAAAGACACAAAAATGATATAACACATTAATAGAGAGAAACAAAATATATTTCTTCGCTTGGGTGTCCAGGTACAATTTCTAGCTAGCTAAGGAAAACAAGTCCTATGCGCAAGTTGTGACTTGATAAAGATGTGAGATGGCAAAGGGATTGCGTTGAGGGGACAATGCGGCTGCAGCTGCCAGCCGTTTGCAGCAGTGCTCAGTGCTTTACTCCACCCACTCGCTTTCTCCCCTTCTCTACAGTTATGCGCGGCATTGATCCACAGAGTCCTGCGACGTGGTATATGTTAAACCTATCATACGAAGCCGTCATTTTCCAAAGTTGATTGATTGATTTGGTTTGGTTTACTTCGCTATTCTTCCACTTTTGGCTAATCGTGAAGATGGGCATGAGTAATATAATGAAATTTATGAAGGTACACTCACAAAGAACACCCATGCCCAGCCCGGGATTCGAATCCGGTACCTAGCGAATCGTAGCGCGATATACTAACCACTACGCCACGAAGCCCGGCTCTTTTTCAAAAGTGGAACATTCAGTACTTAATTTCAGTTATCAATATATCAGCCGCTAAAACCTACACTTTGACTCTAATAAATATGGATTTTTAGAACAGCTGGATCAAAAAGTTAAAACGTATTATATAAAGCTACAATTTTCCAAATTGGAGGGTCCAATACTCCTATTGAAAGTTGGATAACTTTGTCAGATTTCCTGATCCTAAAAAGCATATATTCTAACTTTAAATTCGACTTTCTAGGACAACTGGATCAAAAGATAAATCAGACCAATTAAGCAAAATTAGGTATTTTGAAGAATAAAACTGTAATGCAACAGAAGAAATATATCTACCCAAGATTTTCTGTTGCACTTATGTGTGTGAAACGCGAATAAGCAGCAAAACTCTCTGGACTTAAAAATTTCTACAGAGATAGAAGTTGGATGCAGAGATAACTGGATAAATGTTCTATGACTATCCAGTTAAGACATTTATCTATAAATATTCCAAGAGTTGTTATATAAGGTCTACCCTAATGTGAAATTGTCTTGTCTTATAGTGGAAATTTTAGTTCAATTTATCGTTTTTCCCCATTATTCACTTAGCAATGGGTCTTCTTTCTGGTCGACAAGTCTAACTCCTAACCGCTATCTTAGCAAAAAAGACAAAATTGTTGAAAAAAATGCTCTTTCAGACCACGTACACATTATAAAGATATTTATAAGCTGAACGTGACTGCTCTGTTATGATACCGCATTAATGTTTTGGCGTCATTACTGTCATCATCTCGCTTTCTGCACGAAGACATTTTTTCTGCACTCTAAAACCGCTCTATTTATGGATTTCATCTCCTCTGCGTCGTTTCCCTTTCTTCGTGTCAACCCGTCTTAATTCTCTTCCTTCTGACCTTCCACGAAGTCTTTTATCTAGCCGTTCATTCTTTTCTTTTCTGGTTCCTTTCCTTGTACCTATCACTTTTAAAATTGACCTTCCTTATTAAATACTTTGAAGTACTTTTGCTCTCTGTTGATGAATTAAATTCTTTCCGTTCCCCACCAAATCTGCATCTCAACCTCTTCTAATCATCCACACCATGTATCTTCTTCTGTGTCCATGCTTCTGAGACATACAGCAATATACGTATTCCTAGAACAGTAATCCGTAAGCTTCTTATCAATATCCGGGTCTATTTTAGAAGTTAAAGAGAGTTTTCTCTTACTGTTTTTACCTGCCTTACATACTTTTGACCTCCATTTCACATTTCTCCTCAACTTTGCAATAAGTATGCAAGAATGAAAATCATACGCGACTAATTTTCCTTATTCTATTAAGCATGTGATCCACTGCAAATATCGAACAGGTTGAATTCCTTTTCTTTATTAAAATAAAAACCTGTATTCAATTGATGCTGTTAAGATAAATTTGGACTATTAGTAAGGCCCTTGATTTTTCGTTGTTACTTTCTTTGAAAAATTCTGTGTTTTTTTCACAAAATTGGCGTTTTTCATTACAGCACATTATGCAATATACCTCAATTGTTCTTTTAAACTAGTATTTTTAAGTTGATGGTCGCATGGCCTACGCCTGTTCAGGACGATGCAATAGATTTCTGTGGAAGATCTCTTCCATTATTTCTCGCGCGACATATACCGATGTTACGGCTTCCGTGTGACGGTAGGTGCGCTCCCGATCTCCGCCAAAATCGCACCACGTTGCTCGGTAAGGGAAAATTGTTCTCGCGCGACAAATACCGACGCTACAGTTCCAGAGAAACGATAGATGCGCACCCGATCTCCTATCAGAATCCTGCCACTTTGGTCTCTTGATGCAAAGCGTTTCGATAGAAAGTGAAAAATTGTGGGAAACATTCATTTATGTGGTTTAATGTAGCTGTAGACATTAATCCATGTATAACATGGACCATAGATTTCTCGGGGATAATTGTGGAAAACGCACTTCATACACTTGTAAATATACGTAGTCCGGTTGGAAAACAAGTTTCACTTCCGGCGGAGAACGTGCCCTTTGAAAAGTAGACCAATTAACGTGCTATTGTAATGTAATACCAAGGAGTCGTACAAGGAAACAAGCGAACGTCAGATCATTTTTTAAAAATCTACGACTGTTGTTGCGTTCGCAATCTTGGTCCTTTGGAGATTCTTCCCCCTCCAATCCAGTTTTAAATTTCAAAGTTTGTGTTGCCAAATTTAAACACAAATGGCAGAAGTAGCAGTGGTTTTTTTAAGGAGTTTCATTTCCTGAGTTCCCTAAAGGCAAGGTCTACACAGGTCGGAAATGACTACAAAGAGGAAATATTTTAAATTCCATAAGACACTGAGTCGTGTCCTGCAGCTTGAGATCGATGAATAAAGAAATTGTCCGGGTCTAAGATTCCAACAAATTGTCGTTTTCAGTTGGAAAAACTGAAATTTGTGCATTTATCGTAAATATTGTAACGACTCAGTCCGATTATATACTTTTTACCTTAAATTAATTCTAAGTGCCTAGGTATCAGCTATAGATATTTTCAGTTCTTACGGCGGGCGCTCTAGAAGCTGGCAAGGGAAGTGGGGAGCGGGGAATTCACCGCAGACCAACCAGACAACAGTGGTGGCGCCGAGCGATACGACGTGGTGGAAATAAGAACTACGTGAATCTCGTTCTACAGGCTGCTGCGTTTCTTATCGCGCTGGATAGGTCGCTTGCCCGCTCCCCTTGCCAGCTTCTTGAGCGCCCACCGTAAGAACTGAAAAGACCTATAGTATATCTCTTAGCATCCATATTATCCATGGTACATTTGTTGCACCTAAAATCAGTCGTTATCGAGTTTTCCCTCTCGTAGTTGAAAACTAAGTTTTCTTCCTGCACTTTCCAGTATGACGTCAACAAAAATAAATTAAATCTAGCATTTTTGCGACAGTCATCATGATGCCGTTCTTTTCAACTGAAGAAAATTGACCTTTTTTTTCCTTCCGATATATTGAATTCAGGATAGAATGACATTTGAAAAAGAGAGAGTTCGAAGATATATCGCTTGGTTCGCCCAGGAGAGGAAAGACGAAATTGAAAGATATTGGCTCGTGCGAGTGAAAGCTAGTGAAAGTTGACAGACTATATACAAGGAGTTCCAACTGCCTTCATGTTATTGACAGGAGATTGAAATTGAAGAAGATTAGTTCTACTTGTGAGGGTTTCAGACCAGTTGTAGTTCGCGACAAAGGCATATACCAGGAAGGTAAGGCACGATAAAAAAAACTGGGTTTGAAATTATTTGAGACACTAATTTACATCCCTGTTTGGAAAATTATTTTCTCACTGTTGTTTGGAACTTAGCGAAAGACGAAGCCTCGACAGGTAGGCATGGTAACGAATAAGATCACCTAACTTTAACCGGCAACCGTAGTGGAGTGTTTAGCACATCGCGCTACGAAGCCAGGAATCCCTGGTTCGAATCCCGTACTGGGCATGGGTGTTTGTGAGTGTCCAATCAGCAATTTCATCATATCACTCATCACTATCTTCGCAATTAGCCAAAAAGTGGCAGAAAAGCGAAGTTAAATAAACTAAATCAATCAATCAATCAAGTTCACCTCTCAAGGAACCGTCGCTTGCATTTATGCACAGATGTGGTGTTGCTATGATGTAATCGTTCGGATTGTCGCGTGAGCCAGACATCAGTTTAAAATGTTATTTTTTTAACATGTAAAGAGAAAACCGTCATTGTGCAAAGCTTTTGAAATGAGCCTCCGATTATAAAACAGCAAAATAATTGAAATGTGGTTCAGGAAATATGTCCATCATTCAAACAACGCATCTGCAAACTTGTTTAGGGGTAGCAGTGAGACGAAATGAAACGAATCTCGGTCTCGTCTGGAGTTTTAAACGCTTGTCTCGGGTTTGTCTCGAAATATAGAGTACGAACAATATTTTTAGCTTGTCAAAACGTGAAATTTCACAGTGTATAGAGAACATTATGGCATGCAATATTTTGTGATAACGTTCTCAATTTAACGCCTCGTTTCGACGCTACGAACCGTCGAAAAACGTAATTTTATCCTGAATATATGCAACCACACAGCACAGGCTCATAATTTCACTAATTGACTAGGAATGGCAACAAAATCCGGAAAATGGATATTCGGATTTCATATTATTCTATATCCGTTTCGGATGCAACGGATAATCCGGATATTATATATATATTATATATTTTATCCGGAATTCTCCATTCCTATAATTGACCGACTTTGTAAGTGCTATTGACAAAATATATAACCTATATACGTTTGGTATGTGTGTTAAAGACACATTAAGTAAATCTGGTTTTGGTACAATATTCGATTACAAGACCAAAGACTCGAACATGCCAGGGCCCGATTAAGGTGGGTGCTATTGATGCTGCAGCATTAGGCCCATTCCTGAAATAGGCCCAGATGAAAACAGACGAGAATTTTCCGAAAGCTGGACAGTTTTCTTTTGCTATATTAACCTGAAAATGAATCTTAGAATGAAATTTGGAGCCCCAATTTCGGACGCCTAGACACAGCGTTACTTACTATACAGTTACTATTATTCTTTGCGCTGTGACGTAACTATAACGTCGTTGTGTTTATTGTTCACCGAAGATTTCAAGCATCAGGCCCAATTTCGTCTTAATCCGGCCCTGTGGCCTCGACAAGTTTCGAAGAATCTGTTCTCGAACTTGTCTCGATTTTAACAAAGTTGTGTCCGTATCATTCCTAAAATTATTTTTAAAATGTTCACGAGCTTTTCTTACTCAGTTCAACTAACTGTTGAATACTTCTCTGTGCGAAATGTCCTTACCAGTCTTGTACGTACCATCTCTCAAAAGCGCCCATTTAAGTTCAAGGAACCGCACAAATCCCTCGACGCAAGGAACAAGATCTGGAGAGTTGGAATTCAAGCACAATGTCTACAGTGTCGGGTGTGTCCTCGCAGCGCAGGGATGGGGGGAAATCCCTGAGATACACGTGGACATTCCTCTTCAATTAGATCGAACTCTTCACTCCAGATCTTGCCACTGCTCGGAAGTAAAAAGAAAAATCTTCTCGCCCTAATTCGAATCTATTCGATGCCGACTGGCTCTCGAATTTTCCAATTAAGTGAGCCCTGAAATTGGTATCAAAGTCTCCCATTTACTTGACCGAGACGAGAGGAAACTTTCGCTCAACAACAAGGATGCAGTGTTGCTAATTAACGTCAGTCGAACGCCGATGCGTCAATGGGAAGTTACGTTCGGAAAGCAATCGTTGCCTGTCTTTCTTTGGAACTGACTGCTGCGAGCTTCTGTGCAACTTTTCCAGAAGAATAGGGAGTGATTTTCTTAGTTGGTGAAGAAGGAATTTGTTTTCTAAAGTAGGAATGAGTATGTTCGTAGTTCGTGTGAATGTTACTACGAGCAGTTCCGCTCTCCCCCTATACCTCTACGGAGGAGTATACCAGTATCATTGTTGCCAGCTAGGCAAAATTGTCAAAATTTATGTTTTATGTCCACTTTATGCTCAGACAGGCTAACTTGGGTTGGGCCTGTAGTTTAAAGTGAGTTTGGAACCACTACACAATGTGTGTACACCAAGTATGAAACCCGGGCACCCTTGATTAGAAAACGACAGTGTTAACACTACGCCATCGGGAGGTCCAAGTGATTCATATAATTACTAAGTGTTGCTACGTGGTGCAATGTTTTGTGAAACACAGCAAATGGCATGTAAGGGGTGACCTTTGGAGAATGTCCCTAAAGTCAAACTCACTTCTACGTAGTACACACCGGTAATTTCAGTCTTGCAGGGCAACGGGGCTCTGCCGCCTGAACAGACTGCCAGTATAATCTCTGTGCGACTTGTGTTGTGAATGTCGGTCCATCCATCTCATCTTATCACCATCGTCGCGATTAGTCAAAAGTGGAAGAAATGCGACGTCGAATAAACGAAATCAATCAATCAAAAAGCAGGAAACATACGAAACTACCCTTAAACGTAGCAATAATTTTTGGTAAAATGTAGAAAATGAGCATTCAACAAAGTCTGACTCAGCGCTCAATATTTATTTATGTTCTAACAAGTGTATCCATGACGACTGCATCATTCTTTACGTTTCTTCGTTGCGTATTTTGTCTTCATAACTTCCGCAAGAATTATACCACTGAACAACAGCTAAGGTTCTGTAGATCACTCTGTGCCTTTTTGCTCATGAAAATGCAGGTTTCGTTCCAATTACAAACTTGGGGAGGATAGAAATTTCTTCCATTTGATAACTAGATGAGGAAACAGACGAGAGAAACATCCATGGCTTATCCAGGAATCGAACATAGTATGAATGACTTGTCAAAATTCTTACGCCACGGAGGTCAGAGTATTCTTCTTTACGTTCTTCCATAGTCCCGGGTTCGAATCCCGGCCTGAGCACGGATGTTTGTGAGTGTCCATTCATCAAATTCATCAAATCATCACTCATCCCTATTTTCGCAAATTAGCCAAAACGTTGCACAAAAAGTTAAGTAAAGTACAGCAAATAAATCAACCTTCAATCATCCATTTCAATGATTCATCATTAGGGACCTTGATTTTTTGCAAACGCGATTACACAGAAAAATGTTCATTGTTGCAAAAAGTGTTGATGTATGTGCAGTGATATACAAGAACATATTTTTCATCCATTCGAAATCGCGAAATAACGTGGATTTGGCATGAAAGACCAATTTCGACCTTTCTCGCGCATTTCATTACATGTTGTGCCTTAAAAAACAAAAAAAAAATACAGCGAAAATTCAGATTGTTTTAGTTTTAGGCTGGAGAAATAAAGTGCACCATATTTATGGGCGTATAACATGCACGTATTCCAAAATTCTACTCAGAAGAAAACTATAGTGAGTGTTTACATGGATTAATTCTGATGCTTCCCACGATTTTTCACCTTCTGTTGGAACGTATTGCATTTGTCGTGTGATAAGCGTTGTTTTTTAATACCGATGAAAGTGGCACGAATTTCGTGGGGATCGAGTGTGCACTACCTATCACACAGGAGCCATAGAATAGATATGCAGGCTGGGTCAGAAGTAACTATCCATAAAAAATTTGCGGTAGATTTTGTAATATTTAACTAATCTCAATGAACGTTTCTGTTCATTATGGAATAGGATTACAATGTGCATACGAATTTCACAATATGATCTCCGATAGGGTCGTAGTTCCACATTTTCTGCATGGCACCATGAATGGCGAACGCTACCTGACAATGTTGCAAGGGTATGTTTGGCCCATCGTATCTCTCTGGGGAAACATTGGTGAGCTTGTTTTCATGCATGACGGCGCGCCGCCACACTTTGCACTTACCGTACGTGTCTGGTTGTCTACACTTTTCCAGGACGTTGGCTGGGACGACGACGAGGACCTCACGAATGGCTTGCCAGAAGTCCAGACCTCACACCCTGTGAATTTTTCCTATGAGGCTGAGCAAAGGAGGACGTGTACAAGACAAAACCTTGCACTGCGGAACAATTGGAGGCACAGGTTCGGGATGTTCCGAAGTAATCCCTACAGAAGATCGTGGATTACACCCCGTCCGTTGGAAGCCGCAGGTGCCTACATTGAATTCTGAGTTGGCACATATGTAATCCTATTCCATAATGTATATTTACAGAAAATTTCGTTGAGATTGCTTAAATATTACAAAAACTAAAGCAAATTTTCAATGCCTATTTACTTCTCAATCACCTGTATATCGCGCGGAAAGTAATGGAAATTAACTTCCTCAAACCTCGTTTCAAGTACATGAAAGTGTAACGACGAATTTAAAATACTACCTTAAAAGCACAATGAAGGTATAATTTTAGGAAAATTTGGCACACAAGTGTGTTCAAATAAAAACGTGAATTTGGCGTGAAATAACACAAAAAAGTAAAAAGATTAACACCGATTTTGGAAACTATATAACATTGAAAAATTGAGATTCCTATTGATCATGCATTTCCATCAAGGAAATAAATCTGGAAAGGTAAACCTGAATCGCATAAACTTTAGAAACACTTGGGCAGCGGACGAGATTTTCGTTCTACATTTGTTTAAGGAAAAGAAGTACGCAGGCTAACAATTAACAAATACCATTAACGATTAGGCCAATTCTTTTTTAACTTTCAGCATACTATTATTTCAGATTTATAAAAAGTTCTGGAGCAGTGCTCCTGACGTCGCTTCAATAACTTCCTCAAAATGCCTATTTAACGAGCAACTCGACAAGATGGCCTGCTTGTGGATTGCGGCCTGGAATCTCCCCAGGGGCATAACCCCATTCTCCCCCTCGTATCGTCGAAAAACGAAAGAATGAGTGAGGATTTGTTTCGCTAATTAGAAGCCGTAATTAAGTCTCAGAGTCGAATCCAATCGGGTTACTGTTGATTTGGAATCCTGGACGAGGAACGAAAAGTTGCTGGGCTTGTCTTTCTTCTGATTTGTTCTCTCTCTCTCTCCCTCCAGACCAGAATTCTCTCTCATTAATTGGACTGGAAACAAGCCGAAGTTCAGAACTAACAATGTCACTTGGGTTCTGTAAACAGCTTATGATTGAGTAAGTCGATGTCATTACTTGACTGCTTTGCAATAAGTTTTCTACGAAGAGCATGACGATTTTCAGGTTTTTTCTGTTTACTTCAAAAGGCGTCTTTCAAATATACTTCTCGCAATTTACCAATAATTTAACTCGTTCCCCACTTAGCCGATACGAGGGTAGAGAGTTTGCACACTAATTCGGAGTCACTTAGCTAAAGAATGGGAAAAACCAAATTGTTGATATAAAAGTCAACAACTCTCATCGAACTTTTACTACAACTTTTGTTCAATACAGAACAGCCCTAGGCTTGTCAACTTTCCGGATTCCCATGGTGTTCCCAGAATGTATGTTTTCCTAATTCTAGAAATGCTTCTTGCAAAGCCCACGTGGAAATCGCAGCCGTGGGCGTGGCTAATGGCAGCAGCCAATAGCGCGATTCTTAGATTAGGCAACGATGCATCAGTTACATCGGCTGTACCATGCACCATGAAGAAACTACCAGGACTAGGAGTCTATTTACAAAACTCACATGGAAATCGCAACTGTGCGCGTGGATAATGGTAACTTCCAATAGTAAAGCGTTTCTTACATGACGCCTCAGTACATCAGCTACGTCGATTGTTCCATGCAACATAAAGGAATTACGAAACCCAGGAGCGTATTTACAAAACCCACATGGAAATCGCAACTTTGGGCGTGGATAATGGTAACCGCCAATAGTAACGCGTTTCTTACATGCGGCAAGGTCCATGAACTGATTCTTTCATACATGTAACGTGCAAGAAAACTGGGAGAGAAAGTGTTCGTGGCGTAGCTGGTTAGTTGAATTACTTCGCAATTCTGCCACTTTTGACTAATCGCGAAGATGATGATAAGTGATGAAATGATAAAATTAATAAACAGGCACTCGCAAAGAACCCATGCCAGGTCCGAGGTTCGAATCCGGAACTCCTGACGTCGTAGAACTAAACACTCCACCACGCAGTTCGGCTCGAAATACTACTGTCTTAAAAGAGAAATTGGAAATAGCACGTCAGGCTTTCTCACCAGAAGTCGAATTCCAATTTCGTCTCAGACGCTGGAAGGCGGGAAGGTTGGTCGCGTTTGTCCGCAGACACCCATGTCTGCAGGCGGTACAAACTTCGGGCACGTGTAGTGGGTCCCTTTTGCATTAATTTACCAAGAGAAGTCGAGTCGAGAAGGGGAGGGACGTCCATTGCCTCATTCATTACAACAATAGTTCGGGATCTCAATGTAATTTGCCCGAGAGGAACGCTTGCCCGCTCGTGTTCAGACTCACGGACAACATTCGGAACATATTTGGAATCGCATCGGGGGGAGAGGGGACTCCAGAACCTCGCCATGACAACGCTCGTTATTGTCGCCCAAGACAAAATGGTTCCAGGCGGACGTTTCTGGAGCGGAAAAGGAGTCGGTTGCTGGAGCCTCCGCTGCCCATTGAATGCCGGGATTGATGATATTTGTCCTCTGTGTTTGCGCTGGAAGGGACGGAGAAGTCTGGAGGTCATCGGCGCTAATGAAACAATTCCAGGCGATGCTTTGGGCAAACATGGAATCTGCTTCCGACGAGAAAGATTGGCTTCATCAAGTTCCCGACAGGAGGCCCCTGGGACGTCTCACTTACAAACATTCGCCATGATCGACCACGAATTTGTTTACAAGAAATGGCACATGCAAATGTTCTTGCTTGCTTAAACTAAATTCCTTTTTTCTAATGCTCACAATATCACTGATGTACGGTATTTTAGGCACATTAATGAAGTGCTGTTAATATAATTTACATATTTGGCAATGAATTCTGCCTAACCATTACGCTATTTGTACATTAATTTATAAGAAATCATTAGGCTATATCACACGGATACTCCGACAGGGGAAGTTGGAGTCTTTTGTATCTGACTCAACGCTTAAAAATGTGGGAGTGGAACATGTTAGCTCAGGGGATGTTTGGTCGAGCCTTGTCGTTTTCTGGGAGAATCTTACTACGGTTTAACATGGTGGCAATGAGGCAGCTCAATGAATGCTTTGCAAAAATTTTGCTAGCTGGGTGGATGCCTCCCGCACCCCTTCTCGAATACTGATCTGAGTAAGTAACCTTCTGGCATTGTAGCAGCAACTTATGTCTACTAACTGTCCCTGCCCTACCCTGAACCAACAAATCAATCCTATATTGATCAACCTTTTCCAAATATCTTTAAGTTCATGTGGACATTGTTCTTCCACCTTCGTGTTGCCCATCCCACGGGGCTCTCACCACCAGGCTTCCCAACAACTCTTCTTTCCCTTTCCACGACTGCGACATACCCCGCAACATTTTCTTGATTTCATCATTCCAACATCAAGATGTGTTGTTCAGAATTATCTGGAATTCTCCACTAAACCTTAGCTAACCTTTGTGGTCCTTATAGTTCAACAAATATTGAATGGTCCTTCCTCATGGTGTGGTGGTAAAGTTGTCGCCTTGTTATGAAGGGGTCCAAAGTTTGATACATATAGTGGTTCGGATGTCACTTTACACAGAGGGTCCAGTCACGATTAGCCTATCTGTGCACAAAGTGGACTTAACACTCGAACAAATACAGAATATTCGCATTGTAGTGACCCAAATTTAAGACAAAACAGTTTACTTCATATTTCAACATGACAGATGATATGACAACGATTCCTTACCTGCTCAGGCAAAATATGACGAGGAAAGATAATTCATTGATTGAGTGATTAAGTTTTTAAGTCCACTTTATGCACAGATAGGCTAATCGGGACTGGACCTACAGTAAAGTTCCATCCGAACAACTATGCAATGTGCCTCTACCGGGTATCGAACACTGAACCCCTTGATTACGAGGCTACGACGCTAACACAACGCCGTCGGAAGGCCCCCCTTTTCACTAATCAACGATAGAAAAAGAAGAAGAAGCCTTTTTTCAAATCAAAGATAGGAAGGAAGAAGCCTTTTCCCAAAATAGAAGAAAGAAAAGAAGAAGAAGCCTTTTTCCCAAAATTGTGAGAAGAAAAGAAGAAGAAGATTTCCTTTCAATTATACATATATTTATAAGAAGAATATAACCGACGTAAATTTGGAATCAGCATATATATATATATATTTCAATGTATATTCAAGCCTCGCTATATATTTTCTCTGTATTGTGTACAGTTTCCAGAATATAGATCCGCATTTAACTATATCCTCTTGGCTATAAAACGCTTTCTTATTTGGAATTCTCGAATAAAGAACCTATCCCCTGAGATTAAGACATTTCTATAGCCGTGGTAAATAACATTTAAGTACGTACCCCCAGGGTCGTAGCAAAATTGATGAAGGGACACTCACAAAGAACACCCACACACAGGCAGGAAATCGAACCAGGGATCCTTGGCATCGTAGCGCGCTGAAAAGATAATTCATGATTTTTCTGATACTAGTAGTAGTATTCGTTCCTGCGATATCGTGCTTAGTATCTTGAAATACTGTCGCAGGAAACTTGTTTGAGGCAAAAAAAAACACGCATTAAAATTAAAATTAACTGTAACACTACTGCAAATAGATAATTATAATAACAATAAACTGACAATATCTGCTAATAAAATATGAACTTAATTTTAAGGCAACCATTACCTACAACTTTCGTTATTAGTAAAACAGGAAGAAGATTGAAAACTGTTAGGTGCAATTATTCGCTGCATAGCACTTCTACAAAAGGAAGTACGGGAAAGACATAAACATGAATGCAAATGACGCATTTGACGCTGGACGCAGAAAGAAGGAAGACATAAAAGCCATTTACTGCCAATGGAAACAACAACGTCTCTTGACTTGGTTATAAAAATCGCCACCCGCAAAGCAATAAAGTTAGCCATCAATGCTTACGCAGAATGTCCTGTTCAGATGCGTCGAAATTTATTGAAAGCAGGAGGAGACAGGTTTGAGTGATGCTTACGCTTAGTGCTTAATCCCACTTAAACCGGGTTCCAAGAAAGGTGGAACGCCACTTAAAATCCACTTATCTCGGTATCCGCAAATATTTTGAGGCAAATACTCGAGAACGAGGGATGTAAAGGCAGGTTTTGTGATTACCTTCCACTTCTGGTTGCCACCGCTGCCTTTCATGTTCGCCTATTTCTGTTTGACCTGATGATCAGTGACCGAGTCGTCTCTTTGATAGAGAGGTTGACTAAATCCGTATTTTTTAAAGGCATAAACAAACTTAAAATTAGCTTTCCTACTTTCCCTTTTTTCGTGCTGCAATCTCGGTAATCTCATAAAAAAAAGTAAATTGCGTAGTCCCAAGGGTACCAAGAGGTGGATAAAAAACGTGGATCAGTGTCCCCACACAGAACCACTATATCGTTTGGACTGGTTTATTATTTGCCTACATATTTCCACCAATAACTATTGTATCGTTGAAGCTCTTTTCTGCAAACTTTTCCTATTTTGTTTGTGTGAATTCTTTTATTGATCGATTTGATTTATTTGACTTCCTATTTCTGCCACTTTTTGGCTACTTGCGAAGATGAGGATGAGTCGTGATATGATGAAGGGACACACAGAACATCCATGCTCAGGCGAGGATTCGAACCCGGGACCTCTGGTGTCGTAGTACGGTGTGCAAAACCACTCCGCTAAGGATGCCGGCTTGATTTGTTTTAAGTCCACTTCATGCACATATAGGCTAACTGGACTGGACCTACAGTTTAAAGTGGGTTCCGAACCACTGTGCAATGTGCCTCCACCGGGTAAGAGCCCAGGTCTTATCTGTCAATGACAAATATACACTACTTGACGTCATTAAACGTTGGTAAATCATTTGATTTCACAAAACCTTCAGCTCATTAAATATCAATGACATCTAGTCATTGTCGATGCCAGATAAGCGAAAAACAGAGAAATTAAAGATACTTTACCAGTAATATCCATTCCAAAAGTAGGATAAAAACACACAGGATATCGGAGTACCAAGCAAAGCATTGGTCACATTCTAGGTCTCTGCTCCTAACAGGTGTCGAAAGTCTTCAGACTCGATTTGAAACTTTTGTTATTCATCGTTGCTTCTCTCCTACTTTTGACTAATCGTGACGATGATAATTAATGATGATATCATGAAGTTGATGAAGGAACACCCACAAAGAATACTCCGACATAGGTCGAGATTCGAACTCGGGACCCCTAACTTCGTAGCGAGCTGTACTAACCACTTCGTCACGGAGGTAGGCGAATCTCTAAACTGAAGTCTCAGTAATAGAGTTCATGTATAATTAGTATTTCATGAGAATAACGAAAGTATAAAATGCGATAGTACAAAACTTTGCAAGATGATTTAATGATTGACAGAGTTGGCTTTTTAAGTCAACTTTATGCACAGTAAGGCTAATCGGGACTGGGCCTACAGTTTAAAGTTGGATCCGAACCACTATGTGCCTCCACCGGGAATCGTACCCGGGACCCCTTGGTTTGCAAAATGCATAGACCAGATCTGAACATAATGTTTTCATATTTTGCTACATAATACAAGTACTAAATGAATCCGCAGGAGTTTTCAAATTTCCAAAAAGTTGACTTTCGTGTAAGAGGTTACAAAACGTGAACTTCATGACTAAAATTTTCTGCCTACTTTCAAATTTTTCTTGAACGAAATGTGTAACAGTTAATAATAAAAAAATGAATTAACTATGCATTTCAATTTTTTAAATGTAGGAAATGTGGAATACAAAGAAAAACAATTGTCACATTCTCATTCGTGTAGTGGCTCCTCGAGCAGAAGTATCCCCAAGGTGGCTGTTGTTGTTATTATTATTATTGTAATATCCAATTTTACGTCACGGTCTGGCCGCCTCTTCAGACACCTTTGATCGAGACGTTCAAATGCAATGTTCACGGTGATTTTCTTGAATGCTGTAAGCCAGACTTTTTTTTTTCGGGATTTGGAATATTATTGATCGTTCTAAAGAAGAACATTTGTGATAGGCTATACATAGACGGCCTCCATTTCAATAAGGACTCATAAATAGGCTTATATAGAAACAGGTTAAGGCTTCATACTAGATTGAGCTATAATAAATTATTTGGGATAACCAATTCTTGCTGAAATTAAGGATATTATGCCGAATAAGCCGTGGATATGATATTTTCCCCTCGCAAACATTTTTACAAACATTAGAGCCCAGTGAATGTCTTTCGAACGATAAGACCTTATTAAATACATAAATGAATGTCGAAAAGGTTTCTCATTGAAAATTCATTGCAAGTTGGTATTTCGGGTACAAGATCGAATTATGCGCATGTCTCCAAAAGCGAGAGAGCGTCAAGTGCTTTCCCAAGTTGGGCGAAACTCCGGTCGTCGCGTGAAGTGCTCGAAGGTACGAATAGGCTTTGACAGGGACAAGACAACGGTTCAATCCTGGATGTGCCATTGGGAAGCGAAGATGAGGCCCGACCGCATCCATCCATCAACGTCTGGAAGAGATTGGGAAGGGTCCGCGACGATGCTTGTCCAATCTCCAGCTAATCAAGTAGAGTGAGTGGTGAGGAATATCTCTCTCTGGGGGGGATGATATCCTCCCGACAATCTGTTTGCTATGCTTTCTGTCACCGAGGATTTTTTTGCTGGGTGTGGAAGCCTCTCTGAATGGGTTTCTATTTTAAAATTGGCGAGAACTACTTCTTGCTACGTCACCTTAGCTTTGCATTAGCTCCAGTAGAGTACTGCATGGAACCACTGTCACTCGCTCATACTAATTCCAATCTCCCACGCTCGATATCATTTCAATGTGACAATAATTACTACATTGGTAAGATAGCCGGCCCTCGTGGCGGATTGGTTAGCACATCATGCTACGACGGCAGGGTTCGAATCCCGGCCTGGATATGGATGTTTATGATTGTCCATTCATCAACTTCATCATATCATCACTTATCCCCATCTTCGCAAATTAGCAAAAAGTGGCACAAAAGCTAAGTAAAATAAAAGCAAATCAAAAAATAAAAGTATTGGTAAAATAGACTAAACTAACATTCTAACATGGAGATGATGACTGTGTTCACTTAAGTTTCAATTTCACTACGTCTTCACTTCACGACCTATATTTGAGGGTCCGCTCTCACAGACAGATTACGATTATACTTGAACTATACTGGGCTTCGAACGTAATCCAATCTTTTGCCTGTTCGAGCGAAAATGCTGTCAATTCTGTACGCTATCTAGCGTAACCGTGCAAACTATTTGACCCTCGAGCAAAAAGCCATCGATGCAGCTCAACATCTTCTGTTCTCATGTTGGCAACCACATAAGCCGCGTCCACATAAGCGTAACAGAACACCTTTCCGTAACCGCGTAGCGTTTCACGCGTTCGTATCTGGACGGTATTGCGTATCTTGCACGCGCAACAATTATGTTACGCGTCGGGGTTCGCTTCGTTCCATGACTTGTCGGTTTTTCCGCGTCGCATCAAAGAGCTCAGCGCGTTCAAGTTGCAACAAATCTGGACGTGTATAGAACAGAGATGCGTAACACTCATTCCGTGACAGTTGAATAGAAACATCCTAGTGTCGAAATGTGAGAATTAATAATATTATGTGTAATAATACAACATAGAGTGGACCCAAGAAAGTACTCTAAATTTTATTGAGTTATACAGAAAGAGATCTCATGGGATGCGAAACATCCCAGGCACTTCTGGTACAATAGCACTGATACACTGTTTGGAAATTTTGAAGACATATTGCAGGCTAGTGTATGAATCGCCGGTTGCCAGAAAACGGACTGTCACGGACAGTCTTTCTTGGACCGAGATTGCTTCCCTATATCTAGTATTCTGTTTTGCTACCTTAGGCCCTATCAAGTTCATAAAATATTCGAAATCTGTTGACGAAATTCTGGTAAAGTTTTTGTACTGTCCACTAACTGATTGAAACTTCATATCCGCCAGCAGGTTTGAACCACCATATTTAGTTCTACGTTTGTATAATTGTGTTTCCTACCCACGTCTCTGTTTTCCTTTCCATTTCAATGCGTAATGCAGGTAAATGTACGCTGCAGCGACTTCCATATTCGTACACACACAACTAACTGGTGGAACGCGGGAATGTTGCAGTTACGGACTCCGGTGCGGATTGCATCGGATGCAGTAACATCGTCACGTGCATTGCCCCGTATCAACCTTGATACGCTAAGCGGTTACGAAACGGTGTTATGTTACGTTTATGTGGAACCGGTTTAATATTTCAGCCGACCTCCGTTGTGGAGTGGTTAGCATAGCGCACTACATAGCTGGGGGTCCCTGGTTCGAATCCTGGGCATGGATGTTCTTTGTGTGTGTCCCTTAATCAATTTCATCATTCGTCGCCGAAAGTGGCAGAAAAGCGACGCTAAATGACAAAAATTAAATCTAATAAAGTATCACATTTCATACCTTATTGCTGCTACCTTAGCAACTGTACTAGGTTCTTTCCCTGGTAAATGTCTAGGTGGTGGAAGAACTAACGGACTCCCGTGTATTCAAATGTTTAGCCCTATCGCCTTTGGTGCGAGAGATCCAGGGTTCGACCCAACGTCGTGATTACAACTGAGGAGTAGCGGACTCCGGTCTGGAAAGCCAGGAAACAGAAACGATGGGACCAGTCAATGAAAAAATCGCTCAGGCAGACCCTTAGAGAGCTGTTAAGTCATAAAATTCAGCTTCTTTTTTAGAGGAACCAACATGGCTCTCCAGAAAAACACGGTGAAGTGAGTGTAATTGTAGCTGTTGAGAACATAAAGGTGTTCCCTGAAATTACTTCATTCTTAGGATGTTGTCGTTACCACCATTTCAAACTTCTTGAAAGCAAAATTGTGTACAGAAATTACACACAAGACCAAATTGCAAACCTCTGCTACCCATGTTTGTGTTCGGATACGTCAAGTTGATTCTCTGTCACTTGTTTTGCAAGCCCTAAGGGAGAACGTCACGAATTTACTTCTTCTTGGGCGAAGTATGAAAGAATTGTACAATAAAATGTTTGGAAAGTTTGTTTAAAGTGTAGTTCATACGCAGATAGAGTAATAGGAAGTGGAACTACAGTTTAAAAAATACTTCCTGAAGCCCCCCAGCCTGAAGATTCCAGGAACAACTAACAATGAATATAATCAACAATAACCAATAATAACCATTCATAATCCTACTGATGATTATTTCCAGTTAGATATTTTTATTTATTACTTTTTTAATTTACTTATTATTATTATTTTATTTTCTTCTTTCCTTTCTTGCTACCTTCCATTATATACACTTTTTTACATCTTTCATCAACTAACTGAATTTTTTACTAGATCACCATCCAACATGCTGCTATACCCTTACTTCCCATAATCACCGTCAACTCAACTACTAACAATAGTCAATATACTCGTATTATTCTGGTTACCCGAACACTGGATCCAGTATATTGTATTGTTTTGTAATATCATTGTATTGTATAGTACTGAATTATGAAATAAAAATGAAAACGAGGTAAACGTAAAATTCCACGGGTATATCGTAACATACCGTTCGGTATGTGGGATCGAACTGTGTTGATGTAGCTCACTGATCATTCATTCTCGTTTATGGAGCAACTTGCTATTCATGGTGCGAGTGGTACTAACTATATACATGTGAATGGCAAAACACAACACTTGAGTTTTAAACCCCTACAGACTGGATCAACATGACTAGTGGAAATGGTATACCTGTCTCTGTATAGTAGCTGAAGTTCTGCGAAGAATGGTTATGTTCGTGACTGTACAAGGAGTTTGACTTGCGACTATCTCTAACCATTACTTTCTCTATTTGAAAACCTAATGGCTTGCTCCGGTCACGTGACTAAACGTCAGCAACTGTAGGCGAGATAGCTTGATTTCCTTCTTTGCTTCATTGGAATCAATGTTGGACTTTTTTTTAGTGAATATGGAATTGCAATGCAATTTGAAGAACTGTAATCGAGTTTATATGAAGTGTAAATACGCGTAAATGTACAAGAGGTATGGTGTGTAAGTGTTGTGTGCTCAATTGTAGAGGTAATTATGATTAAAAAGGTAAAACTAACATTCACATTTCTTCAAGATGTTGCTGAAAATGAGAAATGTTTAGGGCAATTCCATGTGATTCAGTCCCTACGAAAAGATACAGGGTAAGTAACAAAGGTTGTATACTCATACATAAATAATAGAAAGAGTATACTTCATGATGTAAAGATTTCATGTGTCCGGAATAGGCATCTAACATACTCTTCGAGTTGATCTTTTTTCTTTCTTTTGTCAACAGTTTTTTTTTAGAAATATCAAATATAATTTACCCTGAATTACAAACTTTGGTTAACGTTAAGATGCGTTGTTGCTTATGGTTGCAAAATAATTTGTTTCAAAATTTAGTCATTGTTTAAAACATTACGGTCACATATACCGAAGCAGTTTTTTAGTGTAAATTTTATGCAAGCATTCGATAATACATTCATATAATTTACATAAATTTTCAGTTTCAAAATATGCTTATTGAAAGAAAGCTATACAACTGGATAAAAGAATGAGGCTCAATCATTTCCATATCATATGACAGTTGCATCAGAACTAGTGCATGATGAGATAAAACCTTCACGGCCATTTTATAAGCAAGAATATATCTAGGCTGTTCGGAAACAAATACTTAAGTAAAAACATGGAATTTTACAGCAGACAGTTATTTATGTATATTCTTTTAATAGCTAACATTACAGGCACGATATACATGTTTAGAATCTTTACACATGCCTCACATAAAATTATACCGGGTGCCCCAGAAGTCTTTCCCTGATTACAAACTTTATTCATATCCGCTATATGCAGCGTAGTGATGTGAAAGTGGTGCCAAAATGTTGGAAAACTAACCAAGTTTATTTGTTGCAGGTGTCAGTAATGTGGCTGTAGTGTAGCAGTGTCAGTGCCAAGGAATCCGGAATTAATGCTCTTGACATCGGGTGGCATCTTTCCATACAATGTTTCTTGGACTTGACAGGATTTGGGAATGAAGATAAATTCCATTTTTTAAATACCAACTTATTGATGGCAGATATTCTAGACGATAGAATTCTGTACATTTGAAAGTTCATCTGCACTGTTATTGGTGACCAGGTCTCGTGATACCAGAGGACATGCTGAACTTTTTCCTGATTTGTGAACATTTCCGGTTTTCTGGGTACTGACACTGCTACACTACAGCCACGTTACTCGAACCTGCAACAAAAAAACTTGGTTAGTTTTCCAACATTTTGGCACCACTTTCAGATCTCTGCCTTGCATAAAGCGGATATGAATAAAGTTTGAAATCAGAGAAAGACTTCTGGGACACCCGGTACTTACAATATTTGCTTTCAATGATTCAGTGAGACTTACATTAAAGCATCATGTAATCGCAGTTTGTGCCTTATGTGTCTCTCCCGAACATCCTAGATATTTGTATAGTGTGAACTACAGTGCGGAACTAGGAGATTATCGATAGGAATCTGATAATCTCATACGCAAAATTTGCTAAAGAATACATCTAGAGTTCGAGGATACTCACAAAACAGGTATTGCATGAAGATGACAGCACATTCAAGATAGGAGAGTGAAGACCACTTACCTAGAAAGAAAAAACAAGGGTTAGGTAAATAAATGCACAGGTCCACAACAACGAAACAATGCGAAGAATACAGACCACCCAACACCCTTCTTCAGATCATGGCATGTGACTCCATCTCTCTTCAGAAACCAAAACCTTATTCAGAACCTGAATGAGCTAGTCATATACGTACATGAACAATTAGAATTGAAAATTTATTTAAATTCATTTGGGCACATTTAAAAAAAAGGACCTACATTGGTAATATTGTAATGAAGGGCATATACAAATCGTTATATCACGAAGTAATTAAAAAATATGCCCGGAATGGAATTTGCGACAGCGGTCGACCATACTGGAAAGTCGATAAACCGCATCGCCGAGGGCCGAGGGGGAGGACAGGGGGGGTTCCAAATATTAGAACCGAATGTCATTTCGTCTCTTGATATCAGGCTGCAGAGACGACAGCATCCATGTGGATGACAACATATATGCCAGGAACGTGACGTTGTCATAGCTACCGTGATCAGGGACCGTAACACAATTGAAGAACTGACGGGCTTCGTACAATGGTTCGTCGGGCCAGGAGTGTGCATTTTTTTCGGCGCCTCCCGCTGCATCTGGTACAGAAAACAGGTCGGCGCGGTTGGTATGTAATTGCAGATCATCCCAAATATCGGGGCACTTAATTTGCGGTGCCATTCAGTGTCGGGATCCTCCACGTGCACGATTGCAATCAACGCTCGAGCCTGAGTTTGGCTGTTTTCAGGGTAAACTTTGAGTGAATTCCCAATAATCTTGTGAGGGCTAATACGAGCTGATCCGAATCGGATATAGGGTCCTAATGAGTTTGGATAACGAAGATTTGGATATCATATTCAGGATTCGAATTCCAAAGCCCATTGAACCGACCTCCGTGGCGGAGTGGTTAGCACAGAGATACCGGGTTCAAATCCAGATCTGGGCATGGGTGTTATTTGTGAGTGTCCCTTCTTCATCATTTCATCATATTATCACTCATCCGCATCGTCGCGATTGGTTAAAAGTGGCATAGAAGCGACGCTAAATAACAAAAATGGAAGCCTATCCCTAGTGTTACTTGTATCATGGACGTTATGTTCCGAAGATAATAGAACAACTGAATTGAATAATTTATAGACACTGCGAAGATTTATATACAAGAGTCCATGTTACTCCTCCCGTGCCTTAACATGGAATTACAGAATGCTCCTGAATCGTCTCGTGTTTAAGAATGCCAATGTAGTAGTAAAAACATGGATAGACGAAATATGCAATGCGTGTAGGTGTATATTATATATATACATATATTATATATACACACACATAAAATATGTGTTATACGTGGGTGACACTAAAAGTTTTTAGATGCGGCAACACTGATTGCAGCAATACATTGTCTCTAGGATATGTTGAAGTTAGTAGTCTGTGAAGTGTGATAATGCTGCAGAATTTATAGTTGTTAATTGTTGTGTGCCAGAAATTAGTCAATTATTGTCGTGTGTGTACAGTAAAATGAATTTAACACGGGAGCACTTCAGAGCAATGATTTTTTACGATTTTCGAGCAGGTTTAACGCAGCAGCAATGTTATGAAAGGCTCCGAAATGCATTTCAGGAGGAAGCCCCATGCCGTGCGACTGTGTTTAATTGTTTTTTTAGAATTTCGACGTGGACGTCAGAAACTCAGTGATGAATTACGTGATGGTCGTCCTGTGACAGCAACTTCTCAAGAAAACGTCGACAGAGTGCGTCGCATGATAGAGGAGGATAACCGGGTGACATATGCAGTTATTAGTGCAACACTGGGTATTGGTATGAGTCAGGTTCAAACGATCCTGCATGACCGCCTTGGTGTCAGGAAGCTCTGTGCCAGATGGATCCCACACCATCTTACTCAGGAGCAAAAGCAGGCACGGGTCACATGGTGCATGAAAATGCTGGACAAATTTAACCAAGGACAATCAAATGCAGTGTACGACATCGTAACAGGTGACGAAACTTGGGTGTACTTTTATGAACCCGAGAGCAAACGACAGTCGACGCAGTGGATCTTCCCGGATGAAGACCCACCAACAAAAGTCAGGAACGGACGAAGTGTTGGCAAAGAAATGGTTGCCACTTTCTTCAGTCGGACGGGCCATATTGCAACAGTGCCGCTACAGGGACGTCGGACCGTTAATGCTGAATGGTACACTACGGTTTGTTTACCGGAGATCGTACGGAAAGTTCGTGAAAAACGTCCACGAAGTCGCATTATTGTGCATCAAGACAATGCGCGCAGCCATACAGCAGTACGAACAATTGAATTCTTCAAAGCCTCCAACATCGAAGAAATGACTCATCCTCCTTACAGTCCCGACCTCGACCCTTGTGATTTCTTCCTGTTCCCTAAAATCAAGGATACATTACGAGGTTCTTCATTTCCTACTCCCGAGGAGGCAGTCACCGCCTTCGTTCAGTGCATTCAAGAGGTGCCTGCAGATGTGTGGTCCCAGTGCTTTCACACTTGGTTTGAGCGGATGAACAAGTGTATCAACTGTCATGGAGAATACTTTGAAAGATTATAGCATTCATACTTTTGGTCTCCAGTGTTTTACTTGCGCGTGTCTAAAAACTTTTAGTGTGACCTATCGTATAAATACAAACTGAGGTTTAATAATGCTTCAGCGTCGTAATGTTCGACCACGTAAGACATGTCTACATCTAGCGCAAGAATCCAAATGCAAAAGAGAAAAAAGTGGGGAAACCCCAAAATATGCCCTCCTCCACCCGCATACTTTCAGAGGTATGCGCTTATGCCCTGGTACCTGAAAATTAACCCATCCTATATTTTCCATCTTTTTGTTTACAGTAATTCACTGTGACACTGGCATGAATGCCCCAGTGTGAAGAACCAAATTTGTTCTGTTTTCCTGAACAAAGTTGGTATTACAGCATTCTACGAGGAGAATAGTAGGAAGTAAATGTGTATTAGCGGTTAACATTAATAATATTTATGAGCACAGGTACAAAATTGCATAAGTGTGTAATTGGTTAGGTAATGTTTGTTAGGATAGGTTACATTGTGTGTCGTGTGCATTAGTGTTTATGAATGAGATGAGGGATAGTTATTAACACGATTCTATGAATATTACGCAGGATCTATGTTAGAGTGTGTAATGTTTTAGATAGCGAGGTGTTATTATTGGCTTTGAGGTGTAAGTATTAATACTAGGAATGAAGAAGAGATATGATGACGTCCCGAGTACCAACCGTCGTACCGATGACCGTTCCAGCAAAAGGGGAAGTTGAAAAATGCACGTTGATCAGCATTTTATTTGTGTGCGTTGAGTTCTTGTTTATTGTTGCTCAATTAACACAGAATTCTAGGCTGTTTGGGACAGCAGACAGTTTTTGTGTTTATTCTTTTAAGAACAAACATTACAGGCATGTTATAAATGTTGGATCATCTTTCATACATGCCCAATATAAACTTATACGGTAATTGATTCGGTATGACTTAAATGAAAGTAACAGAAAATCGCAGTTTGTGACTTACGTTCCTTTTCCAAATCAGTCATGAATTGTTAACGGGAATATTCCTTGCATTTCCCGCCAAAGTACCAGAGTCTGCTTGCTAGGTGTGCAGTCATGTTGAAAAAATTCAAAAGAGTCCCATAACGTTCGGATTAGACGAAGCGAAACCTATCACTTTATATTACAAGGTACCCCATAAAGTTCGGATTGAAAGAGATGGGTGTCGCATATGTCACACAAAAGAACCCTTCCATAGCAGAAGCTTAGTTCAAAACACAGATTGAAATTATTGTAGACAGTGATAAGACCAAAAGGCCCTAAGACCAGATCTTGAAGTAATATTGTGGGTAAGAGAGAAGAAAGAACTCCAAGCGCGCTAATATAATTATGAGAAACTCCCATCTACCTTGAAAGAACATCAAGAAATTTAAAATTTATGAACAACATCAGCACGGCCTCAAGTCATATATTATGTAGACTTAATCAAGCGTAAAGATACTTAATGGAGTCAACGTTTGTTAAGTCATATCCGACCACTTTATATTTCAAAGCTATGAATTTTGAAGAAGGTGAGCCACGTGATGTACAACACCAGCTGGAAAGGAGAAATAAAAAGAATAATGCAAATCTACATTAATTACAGGATTTTCTTCAGCTGAGTAAAATCCTAACCTCAGACATTTTGAAAATTTCACACTCAATCCCGCTGCATTATTCAGTCAACCCACAGAAAAAGCTTTGTAAGCCTAAAACAGATTTATGTGAAGAGGAGACCTATAACGATTTACAAGAAACTGATGATAAGAATAAGAAAATGTAACAATAATTGTATTAATGGATTCTGTAATTAAGTATGAACCTGTTGAGTTGATTGATTGAATTTGTGTTTTAAGTCCATTTTATACACAGTAAGGCTAATCGAGACTGAGCCTCTATTTTAAAGTAGGATCCAAACCTCAATGTGTCTCCACCGGGTATTCAACCCGAGACTCCTTGATTACAAGGCGACGACGTTACCACTTGTGTCGCCCCTGTCAGCACATGCTTTTTCAAGCAAAAAGCTGTTCAATCTGTATTGTATTAATCTATGTTGGAATCTTTTCTTTAAAAATGTGTTATTGTTAATGTTACAATAGGTAATGAATTGTTTAACTTAAATCAGGAAAAAATGTTGAAACTATGGAAATATAAAACAACTATGTAGTAACCTTGGTAAATTGTAAACAAAATTATGATATAAAAGAGCTAGACTTTTGTAAGCCTACGGGACATTCTCCTGGTTGCCGAAAGGCTGATGGTTCAGGGGACGTTGGGTAATATCTTGCTTCAATCTTCGGATTGGCTGGTGTACTTGTGCTCCATTTGGCAGATATTCCACAAACCCAACTCTGAATAAGGCGTTCTCCTGCATCATCAAAAAGACCAGGGTTATAAACTTCGGTACAACTAATAGGTTTATTCCTACAAGTTGTACCGGGTGAATTGTCTGTTTGAAAAAGTGTTTGTATAACATCGGAAGTATAAATAAATCTTCGAGTAAAATATATGATCTTTCATTTCAAACCTACATAGGTGATAATTAAAAATAAATCCTGCACCACAGACCTCGCAAGGGCTTGGTCCTACTAACCCTTAGAAGCCTTTGAGAAGTCCGATAAAAGGGTTGTAACCAGACTAACATAAAGCCCTAAAGGCAGAAGGTGCGTGTCACACTACACCATCGGGGAGGCCGAGCCTGTTCGGATACCACTTTAAACTGTAGGTCCAGTCCCGATTAGCTTTACGTGGACTTAAAATAACCAATCAATATATATATACAGAGAGAGAGAGAGAGAGAGAATATTGAAAAACTAACCAAAAAAGTCTAGAAAGTTGCCTTCTTTTTTCATTCTTCCTCCTTCATCTTACGTTTCTACCGGAAGTATTGAATATTGCAAGATGCCATGGGAGAATCCGTTCATCTTCAAGCTTTGTCAAAGTTTCTTTTTATAGTTTTTTAATATATGAATCTTAAGAACTCTATGTAATAGTTTGCCATTGTAGAAAGGTAGAGGCGGAAGTGGATTACTCTCACAAAAAGTTTCTTCCAATATTTTCAAGAAGATTACCATGTATTTCGAGAAAGTTGAGTTTTTCTTTTTTTTCCGACTTTCCTTATCCCTCGGGTTTCAATATCATGTGTCTCTACATTATTACTTATTTTATTTGCTTTGCTGCATTTCTTTCCTTAAATCATGTGTAGGATTAACTTGTTGCTCCCTGTTCCATGTTGAGAAACTGTCCACACGTCTGAGTGATCGTAAATTGAAATTTGAAAATAAAAAATACTTCTAAATTGTGCACCGGTTGGGGTATAAAAGTTTTGGAATAAGGTTCTCTGGAAAATAAGGTGGTCTAAATCTTTTTCAAGCTATATGCAATACTTTGACACATATTTCATTAATGATAATGATATTTCATTTAAAGAAACATAAATCTTCATGCAAGAGATATCCATGAATCATGATCAATTATCATGGGATGGTATGGTTGAAAATATCGCTCGTGTCGGGTCGTAAGTTGAATTGAGATATTTTTTTAATAATACGCAATATCCAGTTCGGATAGGGATCACCAGTGGCGGTTATTAGGGGAGCGTAGGGGGCAGTTGCCCCCTCCACCACCACCACCTTTGTCCCTGCACTTTGGCAGCTTGATGCTAAACCTTCTCTACCTAGAATAAGTAATCTATCCCCTAGTTTTGGCATCTAAACGTTGCTTCTGGGTATCACCGATTCTATGTGTTACGTATGAGACACACACACACACTCACACATACCTAAGTATATAATCACCTATGATTCTTGTAGTTCATCGAAATATTGGACACTGTACTGGTTCACTGAATGATATACAAGGTTTTCCTAAAGTCTTTCCAGATTTAAGTTCGCTATAACTTTGTAACGAACAGAGATATTTCAGTGAAATAAAGTTTGTACTTCACAGCAGTCTAAAAACATTTACCTGGTAAAACTGCATATCTGTTGTTCTCATCGCCTCACCTCCAACAGGGCACCATTCATGTCGATGCATTCCTGCAATCTTATCCTGAAACCCAGAATGGATTTCCGGTGCTGCACATCCGAAATGCCCCGTGATCACTGCAGATATCTTTGCTTTGTGGTCATCCAGATCTTTTGGCTTTTCCGCGTACACTTCCATCTTGACATTTTCCCACAGTTAAAAGTCACACGGAAGCAGATCTGGAGACCTTGCGGGCCATGACGTGGGTACTCTGCGGTCAATCCAACTGCCTCCGAAATATTGATCCAGAAAGTTTCTGACTGCAAGAGCGAAATGAGGAGGTGTCTTGTCTTGCTGGAAGAGCACGTCACCCTTGATACCAAGTGCAATCAGTTGGGGAAGGAAGAACGTCTGCAGCATGTTAAGATCGGTAGAGAAAAAAGGCCTCATTAGGTGATCCGTCGACACAGCGCACCGCACATTCAATTTTGTGCTATCGCTCTCGTAGGTTTAGAATTCGCGCACCTGAACGCACGACTTCAACTCTGCATACCACAAACGCACCGACGTCTCCCGAATCGACGCCATATTGGAATCCCTCGCAGTCACGTGATCCTCTCAACGTGCAGTTTTGCCAGGTAAAACCTTAAAGACTGCTGTGAAATACAAACTTTATTTCACTGAAATGTCTAATTTCGTTACAAAGTTATAGTGAATTAAAAGGTAGGAAGGACTTTAAGAAAACCCTAATGGCACAGTTAAGGAAGTACATATAAAGTTTTGAGCCTAATAAGGGTCATGCGATAGGAATGATTGTTCGACCATTTTAGAAAAAAATATTATTGGTGCATGTATTCACTTACGTACTTATAATTCAAAACTGATAACAGTTTTTCATTTATTTTAAGTATGTCTAGTTAAGAAGTGGCAGTCATCATGGAGTGTAGTGAATTCTTCGTTTGCAGACCTTTACGAAATGATCAATATCTCTGAGACGATTAAGCAAGGCGAAATACTCCGAGAAATGAGACGAGACCAAGTCTCGTCCCGTCTCGTATCGATACTATCCATAGTTTCTGATACCGAAATAGAAGAAAGATAACAAATAAGACACAAGGAAATGGAAGCTAATTTATTTATATAATTCTCTTAATTCTTGTTTTGATTGGCGAAGTTCAGGCACGCGCCTTTCCTTCCACTTAACCATTTCTACTGTAGATTCTACAAATTGATGATTACAATACTTAACAATTTGATATAGATAAAAAGTAGAAACATTTGAATTTGAATTTAAACAGAAAGGATCACGTAAAAGATAAAAAGACAGTAAGAATAAGTTTACGTTAAATGTAAACACGCATTTACACAATAAATATACAGAAAATGCAATGAATGCTGTTCCTACAAGTTTGCTTATTAATAAGGTTTTACATTATGGTGCTTTCCTGTTTTCAATACTTCGGCCTCCTTAGCGATGTACACCATACCACAAGGCCAGATGTCCCAGGTTCAAATCCCGGCCTGGGTGTCCTTTTGATGTCCCTTCATCAATTATATCATATGATCAGTCATCCTCATCTTCGCAATTAGCCAAAAGTTGCAGAAATGCGAAGAAAAATAACAAAATCAATGTTTTCAGTACTGATAAGTTAACTCGAGAAGGTAATTTCTTTATTTTGAGGACCGAGAGAAGAAGAGATTCTTCTGACATCAAGTAGGTAACATTCTCATCCTCCCTTAAAGATAGCAGACCAGTCAGAATTCTTCTAGAGGGAACTTTAAAAACTACCTACTACATCCCAGATAGTGATGAGATTTTGTAACTATACATTACACTCAATTTCTAGTTCACACAAAGCGCCATTAATGAGCAGACTTGTACAAATTAAAAGTTGATTTTCAGGTACTGAGAGCTCAACTGAGTTTGCAAGTTACGTTGCAAGAATTAAAAAAATAAATACTCTGTCCGGTTATCTCTGGAGCAAGACCGCGCATAGCGGCAGAGAAGGGGAGGAAATCGAGTGGGCAGACCGAAGCAGTACACGCTGCTGCAAAGGTTGGTATCTGCAGTTGTTTCTCCCTCTACGTAATCCGATTCCCTCTCATTGGTACAACCGTCTCGCGTGAATACTTGCGCAGAGACTTCCTTTCGTTCGTTGCTCCATAAATAGAGGGACATGGTATAGTTTATACTTCTTAAGCAACTATTTTATTTGAAATTATACGTTACAAATTCAGTTGGCATTTTAACACAAGACATTACTTCAATATCAGTTTTTCTACTAAAACACAAATCGAAATCAATATTTTAAAACTTTGCTATTGATACAGTGTTCTTGAACTCGGCGAGTCCATGGTAATTTGTAAACATATGTATACATGCAACAGAAAATAAATAAATAAATACTTATAGCTTGTGACTGTGGAAGTAGTCACAATTTGAACCAGTAACCTCCGAACACCTCGTCTAACTGTTCGATTGTCCAGGCACCGTTTACTACTCATAGAAAAGTGGAATAAATAGACAAGGCTACAGAGAGGTAGCGATTTCAAGAAACACGGTACCCCATGGTAGAGATTCACATTTTGAGACCGAGAGGCCTCGCAATTAACGCGTTCTCCACCAACGAAACGAGCAGGGTAAATAACATCGTACCGTGTGGTGAGCTTTGCCAAAGAGCTCTCTTCTGCCGATGTTGACCACGGTTAGGTCTGCTCTTCACATCTCTTGAACTTGATCTCATCACGCATTCACTGGGGAAGTACGTCAAGTGAAGCGGATTGGCAGTAGTCCTTTTACTACAACAGCCCTGTCGCTAACATCCAGCGGAAAGGTTGAGTAATGTGACCAGTGGCGTCATTTCGAGGTGCCGAAGTCTTTCTTTTTTTTACAGATATGTACAGTCACCTGCAATAAAAGTGGGACACCTACATCCTAAAATACTCACTTCCCTGCAAGGCGTACTCTACTGCGTTTACAAAACCTACATTGCTATTAAAATTTGTTCATAGTCGCAGAGATAGGTAACACACACAATGCATTGCAGGGAAGCAGATATTACAGGATCTAGGAGACCCATGTTTCTTTCCACCCTATCTTCTCGCATATATATAAAAATGGATGTATGTGTGTGGGTGTGTATGTATGTTTGTTCCGTCATAACTCTCGAACGCCTGGAGCAATTTCAACCAAACTTGGTACACGTATCATTTATAATCTGGAAAGAATACTTTTGGGGTAAGGCACCCCATGCACCCCCTAGGGGTGGGGTGGGATGGGGTGACATGTAAAAATAATCCAATGCCTGCACTTGAGAATATCTCATAAATAATAACTTTTACATCTACCAGAACCTCTTTTATTGGAAGATTTTTCTTTCACCCAGATATACTCTTGTTCCAGTACCCGAAATAAATATTCGCACCATCGCGACGATGAGGATAACTTATGATTGATTTATATTACTTCGCTTTTCTGCCACTTTTTGCTAATCACGAAGATGAGGATGAGGTATGATGAAATTGATGGAGCGACATTCACAAAGAACACCCATTAACAGGTATGCATTCGAACCTGTGACCCTGGCGTCGAAGCACGCTGTGCTAACCACTCCGCCACGGAGATCAGCTTTTGATGCATTAATTTCGTATAATTATCATCCGTCCATGCGCCTTCACGATGGCGCTGTGGTAACGACGTCGCCTTGTAACCAAGGGTTCACTGTGGAGGCACACAGTGATTCGGATTTTACTTTAAACTGTTTGTCCAGTCCATATTAAACAGATTCAAACAAACAAACCATTCGTCCATATTTTTTAGACAAACGCAAAGAGATAATAATGCGACACTAAGGGATTGAAAGAGGACAGTCACGGACACTTCTGGGTTGTAACGATTCCATTTTTTTTTCAATATGATGATTAGAATCCAGTAGTGTCCATGACTGTACAATAGAAACATGGCTAGAAAATGGTTTTCTAGAACGATGGCACGATTTGTAGGGAAGTTATTCAAGCGTTATTGTACAGAACTATAGATCATTTTCTATACTCGTGGACACGTAATTAGGCGTATGGCAGAATTTGCGCTGTTGCCAAATCAATGCGGCTTCTCTCATCTGGATTTCTTCGGAGATACACAACAAAATTTATTCTCATATTTCAATATACACGGTACAAAATGGCATCAATATTCACTGGAAACATCATGGATGAAACTGGAATATTTACATTTGGAGGAAGTAATGAACTTTCGACTAGACAACGCTGCATGCTCAACGTTTCCAGACTGTGGGCGGGAATTATGATTTTTTGGCTTTCTTTTGCTTTCCTTTTCCCATACGTAGCAGCAGTGCGTTTCTGCGCAGGTTTCCTACACTGAGTTTGCGCACAAGACAAGTAATGCCGCGATTGGACACGAAAAATGAAATTGGAAGGGAAAGAGCACGCACCGTATTGAACACTATCGTCTTCTGACGTTGTGATAAATGTACTCGTTGTCAGGTTAGGCATGCTAGGTTTAGAGCTCAGCATAAATAATGTATTTTTGGGGAAATCCGAAAACCTGCAGGGTATTTATCATAAGAGAACTTAAGGTAACAGACCTAACCATGAGCGTCCGCAGGAGTTCTTTCCGGGAAAGGGGAAGGGGCAGAAGAAGCACATTTTCCACCTAAATAGTGTTGTCCCCTCGAAGTTATCATGTTCTGGGAAAGCCGTCACAATAATTAACATACATTACTGTGGCTGATAAGCGATTCCCAAACAGGATAGTCGGTTTTTCTTTCAGTCTTTCCCATTAGAAAAACAGTATTGCAAACTGCGCTGTAGTTTCCTCTCCAGAAGTAAGCATACGCAAGGTGCGTACATCAGTTAAAAGCAATTTACATGCGTAATTTTGGAAAGACGCTTTGTCCCTGATAATTTCCTTCTGGTAACATTTCCCCTTTCGACTTCCTCTTCTCCTCGGCGGGGTCGACGCGAAATTAAACGTCTCCTCTTGGGAGAACGGCCGAAAAGAGATTGAAAGGTGTGTGCTCACCCACAGCCCTGCCTTTTGTTTTCGCTCTCGCCGAGTGTTAACTTGCTTTCTTCCCATCTTGAGGCTCCGGAAATCGCGTCCGGGGTTCAAACGAACAGCCAGAAGAGTAACAAAAGGAGCGAAAAGGCTCTGGAAGCAAAAATAACGAAGCAACCTCTGGATGAAAGGGCGAAAAGGAAGCTCAAAGGATCTTACGAAAGCAAGGATATTTTTTTCGGATGTGGTAAGAAAAGAGGGTTTTCTGGCTGCATGTTCTCCATCATCTTCCCGGAAAGGAAAAACCCTTAGCCTGCATGATTGGTGATGGGGTGTTGATACAAATGTACCACAGCAGAGCCAAAAAGAGCAAACTTCTGTCGGGTTAAGTCGAACAAAGACTTATTTGAATTCCTTATTTGCATCGGGAGTAGGGAGGAGTGATATTTACATGTCACAGTCGTAACGTGACTGATGAGTTTTCGTAACCTATGATGAAAAATAGAATTATGTACAGTCACCGGCAAAAAATGGGACACTTGCTCTCCTCCCTGTACGTTGCTAAACTCTACGGCCGTGGTAGAATTTGCCATTGAAAATTTACTAGTAAAATCCATTTATCGCCGTAGAGTTAGGCAACACACATAACGCCTTCTAGGGAAGCGAGTATTCCATGATCTGAATGCCCCATTTTTTGCCGGTGACTGTACTTTAAATGGAGAAATAATAATATTATATATAATATTGTTTATATATTGTTACCGGTGAATATTGATGAGATTTTTGTATCATGTGCATTAAAGTACGCACTTGGAAGACTTGTACACGCATTGTCGTAAATCTCCAAACTAATCTAGTGAATAGAAGCTGCACCGATCTGGCAACAGTGCAAATTCTACCATACGCCTAATTACGGGCTCCCGAGTATAGTCATTTTTGGTACAATGGATCTTCCACGCAGCTGAATGGTTATAGCTCTTACCTTTGGGGCGAGCGAACCTGGGTTCGAGTCCTTTACTAAATCCCAGGAGTCTGTGGAGGAACGCCCCGCATAACGATAGAGAATAACAAGTGGGTGAAGCAAAGCAGTGCGTGGTTGATGCAGCGCTGCCCCCAACCCTTTCCGCCCCCCTCACACGTTCATTGGTCGAGGCCTATTAAGTCATTACTTGCGCAGAGGACCTGCCAACACAATACTGCTCCCCGCACCAAGTATATCCAGAAGGTGCACTAGTGTAAACACCTTTTCATCTCCAATCCATTTGAATCAACGATGCAAACAACCAAACTCCCTCTGACTGGCGTGCCTTTTGTTGTTTGCTTCCCTTCAAAAGTCCCACATTCTCCCAAACAAATAGGTAAACAACGGTTGTGAAGCAATCAGCAGATTAATAAGAAGAACGCTGTTTGCGAGCGTCAACGTTCGTCAAGATTATACACCTAGAGTTCAGGGTTGACCCGGGTGGGCCCAGCCCAGTTTTCCCAATGTGTTTTTTTTTTCTCAGAAAAAACACCAGAAACCCAGTCAAGAAGTGTTTTTTTTTTCAGAAAATGTAAATTATTGCTTAAAATGCTTGTGAGGTTCTACGACTGTCAAATTATTTTGGAAAACTTGAAAGAGAAGGCTTAGCAAAGCTTGTAATATTAAAAAGAATGGATGTAGTTCAGGCTATTTTCCTCAAATCATGCTAGAAATGAAATTTTAACAGAAATAAAAATAATAAGTATCCAAGAAACAAAAAAAATAGCATCAGACATTTTTAGATAAAACGTTTGCATTGATAGTTGTACAAAGCTTATAATTTTGAAATGTAGTAGCACTTTGGTTATCAGTCACTTCCTTATGTGAAGGAAACCATAGTGCTGTGATGATAAATTGATAGAATAAATTTTTGCACGATTAAGCATTACAAGGGAGAATTGAGTACATTTTATTGAAATGTCAATAATTGTGGCATAATTCTATGGGAACGCACACGCTTTAAATATTTTTTCTTATTTCTCATCATTGTGAGTTGCCTGCCTATGCAAAATAAATGTTATTTATGTGTTGGTAAGGAGCTTTATACACATGTAAGTCATGCACCTTCATGATCTACCAGAATTTCAGTTCTTTTCTTACTTCTTTCAGGGTGTAGGGTACTTAAGTAAATACAGTGTACGTGTATACACATATTTTGATCATTTTTGATATTGTCAAACCTTTGAATAGACTATAGTTTTGACCTTTGTGCATGAAACTTACAGTTTGTACTATAATTTGACAATAAAATTATCAAAATATGATGCATGATTTAGGAGGAACATGAGTTAAGGTGTATGGCAGAGAGCGATAAGTCATTTATTTAGTGGCAGTGATAACTGTTGTAAATTTAGAATCAATTAGGTAAAATTATTTCTGAAGTTAGGAAACTTGTGATCAAAATAAGACAATGTGTTTGAAGATGGTGGATGAAAACTGATTTTCCCCATGTTGCAGGCTTTATGAAATGCCCTACATTTTCGGAAGAAAGGGAATTAAACTGAGTAATTTCATTGCTCCGCAGTTTTCCAGTCAAGCTTTTAAAATAATATTTAATAGCTTAGGAGAGGAATGGTGGTAAAATAACAAACCTTGTATTTATGATAAAGCTTTTGAGTTGCAATTTTTATAGTTGCAAGATAACGTGAAGGATTGGTCTCGCATTTTATTTAAGAAAAAATAGTCATCATGCTTAAATATAGTAGACGACAGACTGGTTTAACATGTCTTTTGAGAGCTTTAAATTATGCTCATATTTGACTAGGTTACGTAGATTAAGAAACACAAGTCTCAGCAATGTTCATCACTTGAGCTTTAAGTTTTTATTAAAAACTCTGTAATATAGTGTGTGTTTTAAGAAGTGTAGGGTAAGTCACCAATTTTGAAACCATGAAAACTGCAGCAAATTTAGATGTTTCAGCTAAAATTAATCACAACTAGATACACCTCGGGAATGATTTTCTCTTGCATTTGTATTTGTTCAAAGCATTTCAAGATTATACATAAAAAATTGATTTTTCATATGCTGAGGTAGATTCCAAATTCTGATGCTACTTTCAAATGCCTAAACTACATTTTTGAGATTAAGAAAAGAAACTCTTTCATAAATTTTAGGGCATTGCTTAAGCTATAGTTTGACAATAAATGTTTTCAAATATAGTGCATGTTTGGGGAGAGCTGGGGGATCAAATTGGGGGTCACTAATGTTGTGACCATGGAAAATGCCATTTTCATAGCAACCAGATATTTTGGAGGTGCTTAAAATTCTAGTTTAACATTATAATTAGGATAAATACGTCAGCCAGAGTCGTAAGTCCAAGGGGGCCCGAAAAATAGTAAAAAATATTGTCTTATTTCTCATATGAAACAATTACGCAAAAAATCACGATGACTTGCCTGGACATCTTTATCCATTTATTCTTTAATGAATTCAAAGCATTTTGTCTTCTCTTTTATTTTCCCTTGACTTTGCACTCCCCCCTCCAGATTTTAATATGTTAACAATAAAGCACCTCCAACTGCCACGGAGCAAGGTGTGAGGTATTTAAATGCTTGCTTTGTTTTCAACTCAAGAATGGCATGGATAATATTAGCAGTTCTTCCTTCCATCCTGCAACTATTGCCCCCCTGAACGAAGATGATTTTATCCTCCGAATTTCCAAATAAAGTTCTACGTTTCAGGAATGTGCTTAAATCTGAAATCACCTCAGCAACATCCATAAATGTTTTGACAAAGTTTCTTCTCCTTGATATAACTACACTAGTTTCCAGTGTTCCCTGTACCGCCTTCTGTTTGTTTTTCACTCTTCCAGTAACAGTCACGACAGAACTGTCTTATCTACTGTATGATGTTGAGCTGTTCATGCTCACAATGAAAACCCCTGCCGACGAACGCTTTACTCTCAAGAAGTTTTTGTCACGCACGTTGAGAGTTTCTCGGCAGGAGTTTTCATTGTGAGCATGAACAGCCAAACATCATACAGTACTGACGTTATACATTCATTGCCATAAAAAGCCTTCATTCTCTAATGAATGTCAATTGGGGGACACATTTTCTGCAGTTAGAAACTCGGTCACCAAACGCAGTTTCAGGTACACCGACATAGTATGGTTACATGCTACCATTTTCCTCGCTCAAGTTCAGCAACCCCTGATGATAGAAGTTTGAAACTTGGAATGGAGAAGGGAGAAAGTCTGAATGTCTCAAAATCCAAAATGTCTTTACACCGTCAAAAAAAAAAAAAAAACAGGCATTACTTTTCAGCCCGCCCTCGTATTTTAAAACATTACCTGAATAAACCCAGTCTTGCCAGGATTTTATCTGAAAAAGAAACAAACGACAAAACCACCCGGGTTGGGATTTTATTTAAAAAACGGCAAAATGCCAACCCTGCTAGAGTTGCACCCGTAGCTTCTTACTCGTTTTTACACTCATCGCCAGATTAACGCCTATGCCAGTAGGGGTCTAGAGGCGGTAAAATTGTCTTATATTTTGACTCCGACATCTTGTTCCTATTGAGACTAAGACTAGTCGCTAGAGTGCTTCAGGAAGAAGATTTCGCTCGCGC
Organism: Lepisma saccharinum; assembly: GCF_977018435.1. Lineage (NCBI taxonomy): Eukaryota > Metazoa > Arthropoda > Insecta > Zygentoma > Lepismatidae > Lepisma > Lepisma saccharinum. The sequence goes on from NC_139245.1 coordinate 38,815,075, forward strand.
GCCAAATATTAGGTTAGTCAAAAAGTAAATGCAATGTTTATCTTTTCTTCCGTAGGTTGGCTGTACAGCTTTCTGCGCTCGCAAGCCGATAGATAGTATCGTTGTCTTCGCCTGTGACAGGTTACAGCGTCATCACTTCAGTTATCTCTGCAGTGTTGCCAAGTAAATATGGCTGCGCCAGTGTCCGTGTGCACCACAGAAGAACAGCGTTCTGTAATCCGTTTTTTGGGGTCTCAAAGTGTACCAGGAGATGAAATCCATAGAAGACTTTCAGCACAATACGGTGACAATGTTTTACCGCTGCGAAGGGTTTGCCAGTGGATTGAAAAGTTCAAAAGCGGTCGAACAAGTGTGAAGGACGAGGAAAGAGCAGGTCGTCCAGCCACATCCACTACTGATGACAACATTGAGCAAGTCCGTGAGCTGGTTTTGAATAACCGACGAGTGACTGTTGATGAAGTGGTAAACCCTATGTATGTTAGTCATGGTTCTGCATATGAAATTATCCATAACAGGCTCAACATTTATAAAGTCTGTGCGAGATGGGTCCCTAAAGAACTCACTGAGGAGAGCAAGCGAAATCGTGTGAGAATCTGTCAGCAATTATTGGACAGACATGCTAGCGAAGGTGAAGCCTTTTTGAAACGAATCATTAGTAGAGATGAAACACGGATCCATCACTTCGAACCTGAGAGCAAATGCCAGAGCATGGAATGGAAACATCCTGAATCTCCAGGGGGAAAAAAAGTCAAGCGTCAACACTCTGCAGGAAAAGTGATGCTCACACTTTTTTGGGACTCAGAAGGGGTAATTATTGAACATTATGTGGAAAAGGGGACAACAATAAACAGTGAACGATACAGTGATATGCTTTCGAACAAGTTGAAGCCTGCAATTCGAAGCGAACGACGAGGTCGATTATCGGAAGGCATTCTTTTGTTGCATGACAACGCGCGTCCCCTTCCCGCCGCAAACACCGATCTCGCTCCGTCGGATTACCATCTGTTCGGTCCAATTAAAGATGCTTTAAGAGGCCGTCGATTCGACACAGATCAACAGGTGAAGGAAGCGGTGCATACGTGGCTTGCTGCTCAACCGAAAACCTTTTTTTCTCAGGGTATCGGAAAGCTTGTGGAACGTTGGACCTAGTGTATTGAAGTGCAGGGGGACTATGTTGGAAAATGATATCATTTTCTATTGTTTGCTGTTAAAAGTATGAAAAAATTATTGCATTTACTTTTTGACTGAGCAATTGTTTACACAGGCGACGCTAGATAGCGTACGGAATTGAGAGCTTCTTCGAGCGAATAACGCTCGAACGGGCAAAGCGAGCGACATACACTCTAAGCCAAGTAGTACATGTATAATCGTAATTTGTCTGTAGTAGTGGATCTCAAACATGGATCGTGAAATAAAAGAGGCAGTGAAATTGAAACTTAAGTAAACATAGTTATCATCTGCATGTTAAGATGTAGTTTAGTATATTTTACCAATACACAATGACATATGAAAACGAAATAGATGATTGTGGGCTGAAACTACCAAGGCGGATCCTGTACATGTGTCTACGATTATTGTCACAACAAAATAATATTCCATTGTAGACGCTCGAGGGTGGAAGACTCGAATGACTACGAGCGAGCGAAAATGGTCGCATGCAGTGCTGGTAGTCGCGCTCTGTAAGCAGGCTGTAAAGAAGCTTTCAGACCGAAACGACACAGGCTCCATTCAGCATGCGTTAACAACAAACCGAGGCGACACTATGCACGATATTGAGAACGGCAAGTCAAAACGACACGTGCATCTTATCGTATCACTGCGATACGAAAGGTTGCATTTATTTAGAAAGGTTGATTTCCAAGTGTCGCGTCTCGCTTCGGTCTTGGCGCGGCGCTTTTCCACACTTGCTTCCAGTCCATACTTCCCCTCAAAGTAGTCAGTAGCAGTAAGCTACCGCACGTAACTTCGATTAAGTCACGAGCCTATGTGGGGGGGGGGAGCAGGAACGTTAAAATGTATTCCCTATCTTATTCAAACTCTGCCGGTTGTTGCCCTCATGCTGCTTTACCATTTGGGAACATAATTTTCCGTAGTTTCAGGCTACTATACTGTGTTATGCGATTAGAGTCGGTTCAAGGTAAAGTTACCACTAGGGTATCAAGACCTAAAAATATCAAAAAAGGACCTAAAAACGGGAAAAAAGTGATCCAAATTAATGAATAACTTCAGTTTAAATTACATATTTAATGTATTTGGTCGTATACACTGTGCTGAAAGCTTCAAAACAAGAGAAAGTTGCCACTTACAGCGCGACCTTCCAGACAAATTACGGTTAAAGGACCTTGTACCGTACCTGCTTCAGTCGTCCAAAAATGTTTTTCTCTCGTTTCAGGGATGGTTCAAATATATATATATATATATATATATATATATATATATATTATTTCTTTACTACAGAAAGGATGTTTAAGAGGTAATGGTGATAATCTGATGATGATTCGAATTGAAAATGGGCAGTAAAAACGTAGTCGAAAGAAGGTGAAGTTGCAGAAAAAAGCTGTTAAGATCTAAAAAAAGGCTAAAAAAGGACCAATAAGCCAAAAAACGCCGAAAAAGGACAAATAAAACCCACCTTTTTCTGGGCTACAATGACCCAAAATGAACATATATTATGTTGGGCCTCGTCTTCGGACACTAGGAAAAAATAGGATATTTCCTCAACTTCCGAGCGAATCTCCCAGGCGCATTGGTTAGCACTGCGCCCTACGAGGCTTGAGGTCCATTGTTCGAATCCCGACCTAGGCATGGGCCTCCCCGATGGCGCAGTGGTAGCATCGTCGCCTTGTAATCAAGGGGTCCCGGGGTCGATACCCGGTGGAGGCACATAGTGGTTCGGATTCCACTTTAAACTGTAGGTCCAGTCCCGATTAGCCTTACAGTGCATAAAGTGGACTTAAACACCAAATTAACCAAATTAAATTAACCGACCTAGGCATGGATATTATTTGTGAGTATACTTTCATCAATTTCATCAATCATCCTCATCGTCGCGATTTGCAATGACAGAAAACCTAGGTAGATACACTATTCCTATGAACACACCACGGAGGTAGGCTAAAGTGGTATTCGACCCACTACGTGCCTCCACCAGGTAACGAACCTGGGACCCCTAGATTAAAAGGCAACGACATTACCATTGCGCCATCGATAAGCATTTCTGGGTTGCACAACCCATCAATGTCCGTGACTGTACGTCATAACTCCGTTCCATTTGTACGAGATTAATATTCCAGACACTCTTAGGAATCATTTTCAACTTTCGAAAGACATGTTTAGTCTTCTTGGATTAACAAGGGGGCGGTAGTTTTAATACAGATGTGCAACCTAGAACTCGAGGAAATCCCTTAGGAGAAACGGGATACCCATTACAAGATTTCCATGTTAATGGAATTGCCATAACTGCCTCTATGGATAGGACATTCAATACCGGAACTGGAAACAGATGTCGGGGCGACCAAGTTAGCTGACTCTTCCGACGCACCGAGAGGGTTGGGGTCGAAAGCAGCCCTCGCCAACGCAGAAAATTGCGAGAAGTGGTTCCACAGAGATGTTATCTTGAAAGTCACAGGAGTTAACGATATCCCGGTACGATCAGAGTTACTAAAACTTTACCAGGCCTTAATTAGCTATATAACTCATAGCATTGTCATACCTGCGTGGAGGTTGCGGTTGGTGCAGCACTTCGCCCCCAATTAAAGCTGAAAAGAGAGTGCCTAGAGAGAGGGAAAATTGAGATGGGGAAATAGAGAGAGGAGAATTATAGAAAGGAAGAGCGATTTGAAGAAAAGTAAGGGAGTACAGGAAAAGAAAGAGAGAGAGAAAGAAGAGAATTAAAGAAAGACAGGAAATTTTAAAGAAAGTAAATGGGTAAAGGCAGAGGAAGAGAAAAGAGAATTAAAGGAAAGAAGAAAATTTTAAGAAAAGTAAAGGAGTAAAGGAAAAGAAAGAGAGAGAAGGGAATTAGAGAAAGAATGAAAGATTTAAAGAAAAGTAAATGAGTAAAGGAAAAGGAAGAGAGAAGAGAATAAAAGAATAAAGAAAATTTTAAAGAAAAGTAAAGGAGTAAACGAAATGAAAGACAGAAGAGAATTAAAGAAAGAATGAAATTTTGAAGAAAAGTAAAGGAGTGAAGGAAAAATAGAGAGAGGAGAGAATTAGAGGAAGAAAGAAATATATAAAGAAGAAAAGAAGTACAGTAAAAAAGATAGAAAATAATAAAAAGAAAGAAAGTTTTAAAGAAAAGTAACGGAGTAAAGGAAAACACAGAGAGAGAAAAGAATTAAGTAAAGAATGAAAGAAAGAAGTTTTAAAGAGAAGTAAAGGAGAAAAGGAAAAGAAAGAGAGATTTAGAGAAAGAAAGGTTTCAGAAAAGTATAGAAAAAGAAAGAGAGGAAGATGATAGAAACTGAGAAATAGAATGAAAAGATTGTCTAGAAAAGAGAAATTGGGAGGGAAAGAGAAGATAGAGAAATAGACATAAAGTTGGGGAGAAAAGGAAGGGTGAGAGATGAAGAGGAAAGCAGATACAAAATATTAACAGACAACATCTCTAATCCTCAAATGTTACGGATATCAATGAACGTGTTACAAATAAACGCCGAGAATCTACATGCTTCATTGATTGATTTAATATATTTTACTTCTCTTTTCTGCCACTTCTGGCTAATCGCAAAGATGAGGATGAGTGATGGCATGATGAAATTGATAATCGCACTCACAAACACTCATTCCCAGGCTGGAATTCGAACCTGTCTTGGTTTTAAAGATTGTTAAGAATGAACTCAACGCCTCAAAGACTTACATTGTAGACTGTAATGTGTCTGTATTTCTGACGGAATTATTTTATTTGAATTAAGCGTAATTATATTATTTTCCATGCAAATGTGTTTACTTCCTTTCCATCTATATCGTTCAGTCTTTCCTCTTCTAATATTCTATGTACTAAACTCCCTGGAGCAACAGCCCTCTAAGGGAAAGGGCCTACAAAGAGGATTTTTCATTGAATGAAGCTTGGTCAGCGAATCGACTACCATCGCCGCTGTTATCTGGTTTTTGTAACAGTAGCCTGCTTCTATTGTTTTCAAGTAGCTCCCCAATTGTCCTTACGACGTGACATTTTTGGGGCTCCCAGTCACATTGCACCAAAACAGAGAGCGCTAAGCGTTTACTGACATGTAACTCCATTGTCCTATGTACAGTCGGCGGCAATAAAAAATGGGACACCCATATCCTCAAACACTCGCTGCCTTGTAAGGCGCTATGTGTGTTGTGTAACTCTACGGGATTGAAAATTTGCTACTAAAAACCCAGAGAGTTCGCCTCCCCGATGGGACAGTGGTAGCGTCGTTGCCTTGTAATGAAAGGATCTCGGGTTTGATAAGTGGTGGAGAAAAATGGTGGTTCGGATCTCACATTAAAACGTAGGTCCGGTCTCAATTAGCCTTTCTGTGGATAAAGTGGACTTAAAACAGCAATTCAATTTAATTTAATTCGCCGTAGAGTAGGCAACACACATAACGTCTTGCAGAAATGGGAGTATTTCAGAATCTAGGAGTCTCATTTTTATTGACGGTGATTGTACGCCTATTATAATTGGATCAAAAGCTATATTCTAAGTAAAAAGTAAATAAATAATCACACAACGTATCGTGACTAAACCAATATATCGCGCACATCCACATTTGTGTAGAGGTACAGTCCATTAATTTTTTCAGCCATGTGTTCAAATCTCAACATTCCTTCTCCGAAAGATTGCTTTCAGGCTTTCAGAAAAGAAAATCTCGTAAATGTTTACCGTATCTAGTCCTACGTTATTTCACGAAATTTCTGCTCGCGTCTTACTCTCGGCAGTGGAAATTTTGAAAGATACATATTGGGAAAAGGGGAAATAGTCCGTGAAGGCAGGAACGATAAAAATAAGATCTAATTTGCAGGTAGCGTCGACTTCCCTTCTTCTTTCAAGATCAGAAGGAAAGAATTAATCACGGGAAGCAATTAGATCCTTTTCAGGGAACCTGGCTTTCACGTCGAGCAAACGCCCGAGGCAGCCAGGGCAAATGTTTTTATTTTCAAGGATAGTCGCAAGTTTCCACCGTCTGCAATCTTGCCTTCTTCTCTCTGCGTCCCTTAAGGAGAAATTGCTGACGAAGAAGGAACATGATTTCGCGACAGGAAATGGGAGTAAATAATTTGCGCAGAACGAAAATTGAATTGACTTATTCCCCCCTTTTCCACGGCTAGATATCCACGCTTGCCAGCAATTTGCCACGGTGACCTCTGAAGGAACCTTTCGTTAAATTCGTTCCTAGTTTATTAAGAGAAGGTCGAGTCCAGGATATTCGATCACTTTGTGTCTGGTTCGACGTTTAATTGGTTATATTTAGGGTGGAAGTGAGCCGTCTGACAAAGGTATGGAGATCTTCTCTGTAAGAAAGTGTGGATCTTGCTCTGGCTTTCATTAAAATTCACGTTGCTCGCCGTTGGTAATAAATTAGAGGCCTTTGCTTCACAGGAACGTGTTCTACAAATATGTTCCTTAGGTTCTGTGTATTGGAGTGTTAAAGCAATTGAGTCGTAACACCTTCAAAGGCACTACAAAGATCTACTGAACATTATTCCGGTATCGGGTGGAAGATTGGTAAGTTCTGTATACGTGTGTGTGTGTGTGTGTGTGTGTGCTCGTGCATTTATTTGTACAGGGTGAGATAAAAGTCAGGAACATGTTTTAAAAATTATTTAATTTTTTAACAACAACCTGTATTTTTTACGGGAATTTTCTTTACAGGATCAGTGTTTCAGCTTCACATGCCTAAATACTTTATACAGTATTTTTCATAACTTTTTAATATTGATTGATTTGGTTTTTTTAATTCCCTTTTCTACCACTTTTGGATAATCGCAAGGTGAGAATGAGTGATGATATTATAAAATTGATGAAGGACACTCACAAAGAACATCCATGCCTACCCCTGTGTCGTATTACGCTGTGCTAAACACTCCGTCAGGGAGGTCGGTAACTTTTTTCATAGTATGTGTGCTCAATACTCCAAATTCGATACGAATATTTTATTGATTGATTGAATTGGTTTGTCTACTTTATGCACAGAAAGGTTAATCGGGGCTGGACCTTCAGTTTAAAGTGCGATCCGAACCACTGTGCCATGTACCTCCACCGGCTATCGAACCCAGGAACCCTTGATTACGAGGGAAAAACGTGCTATGCCATCGGGGAGGCCGAATATTTTCGATTGGATCCATACTTGCGCTGGGTTTGACCCCATGTTTTCATATTGCTCAGTTTTAATATGCTCACAAAACAATTTATTTCTATAACCTTGAAGGAAGAATGGTGTACTGAAAACTTTTTAAAATTTAAGCGGACACTTGATTTCCTCCTCCATAAGCAATGGTCGCTTATTGAGGGAACATATGGTCACATTAATGGCTGGCTTAAATAATGACAGACTGGAGAGCAGGATTAAAGCAGGCGAGGAAAGAGGGAGAGAGAAAATGAGATAGAAGTGGATGGAGGGAAAATGGGCCGGTAAAAGAGAATAATATTTACGCATTAATACGAGACAGCTTTCGGGAGCAGGATAATTGCACAAAGCAGGGAGTAAATGAGTTTTCGCTGCGCACTTGCAGAAGCGCCATTTTGCATTGTGCATCTGGTGAAGCATCAGTAATGTATTTTCTCTCATAGCAGAGGTTGCCTTTGCTGAAGCACTGAAATGTCAGCCTCTTTTCTAGGCCTTACGTCCTACTGCATTCTGCAGGATAACGATGCTCTGGCGCCAGTGTTCTTTATGTAGTTTGGGGGTAAGGGTCATTATCAATGCCCAGTATTCTCGCACATTGATGCCGTACGTAATGCTGTTCGCAAGAAAAGACCGGGGATGTTGTCTGCAAATGTCATTCTTCACCATGACAACGCACAGCCCCACATGGTCAATTTACTCCATGTTCTTGTACTCCGGACTTAGCCCTCAGTGATTATCAGATTGGTTTGAGCCGCTTAAAGAGCATATGGGAGGGAAGAAATTGAAGACAGATGAAGCCCTTACAAAAGATGTCCTGCAGCGTCTACAACAGCAGTCAACTTCCTTCTACGCCAAAGGAGTCAGGGATCTGACAATGATGGCAGACGTGCCTGGATCTATAGCCAATATAATCTTTAGCGTGGATTTGCTTTGTGTCGTCCTTCTGTATTTGTGAGTGTTTCTTCAGCTTTCTCATCTTACTACCGCCACTGGTATATAAGGTGTGTGAGATGTGACACTTTTCCAAAGACAACGAAGAGTCAATCTCCCTTCTATGTAATGAACCGGAGACTGCATTTTATAGACTAGCGAAACTCTGACGTCAGAACTAACAACCAGTATAATCCTCTGTTGGGCTCGTCCATGTTTTCGATTGCCCCTTCATCAATCTCATTTTATCATAATTAGTCCTCAACCTCGTGATTAGCCAAGTGTGGCAAAAAAGCGAAGTAAAGGAAAGCAAGTTAATCAATCATCTTAGCAACATTCGTCGCGATTAGCAAAAAGTGAAGAAAACCGACGTAAAATTAACTAAATCAAATCTTTCCTAGCAGTGTATAGAAGAGTGAGAGTATTGTCATTTTCCGTCGAATCCACCCGAATATTTTAAATAACTGAAAGCAGAACAACTAATTTCCAAAGTAGTTAAAGGGAACGCGAGAAAAGTGTGGCAAAATATAAGGTAGATTTCAGACCGAAGCGAGAAGAGGTACGTGTCGCTTGAAAACCGACCATCAGAAATACAGAGCATTCCCTGACATTCGCTGCGAGACTCGGCGGCTAGCGGCCCAGCGTCAGCGCTTGTGTTTCCCGGCGAACGGGGTCCGCAACAGTCGGTAGAGTCGACTATTAAAATTACAGTTTTGATATTGTGTACTAACCTTGACTACAGAAGGTGTTGAAAATGATGTCCCTCTGCTGCAACACATTCCTGGCATCTGCGAAGGAAATTGGCATTTGCACGTGCAAGTTCGTCTACTGTAATTCTCCCGATTTCTCGTACAATACTCTCTTTTAACTCACGGATCGTGTGCGGATTGTCTTTGTATACTTTATTTTTAGATTTAAGAATTTTAGCGGCTCTAAATGCTGTGGTTTTTGAAACACCCGTTTCTTGTGAGAGACGGCGGATAGATTTCTGAGGAGACTGTTCTAACATTTGTCCTATCTCATCGAGTACTTCCTCAGTAAGTACACGTGGGTTTTTCTTTCCACTTTTATTCAGAACTCACCCTGTTACTATAAACCTTTTTACGAGGTTTAATATAGTGGTCCTTTGTGGAACGGGAACACCAGGAAATTTCGTTGCAAAACGTCGTCGCACTTCTCCACAATTCCTCTTTCCGAAGTAACACTCGACAAGATAAATCCTTTGTTGTAATGTAAATTTTTGTGGTGCCATATTAAGCCACAATCTTCAACACATGGACACGACACAACACAACTTCCGAGGGTGGATTATACGTCAGTCTGTAACGTCAACAAAAAAGGGAAAGCGTGCGACTGTCGCGGACCCGTTCACCGGGAAAGACAAGATCTGACGCTGGGCCACTTACCGCCGAAGCGAATGTCAGGGAATGCTCTGTAGATGCAACCTTCCGAACCGAAAGAACATAACAAGCACGTGTCACTTGTCGCTCGGGCCGGACCGTTTTCTCACTATACTGTGCATCGTGTTGTCTTTGTTGTTCGCGCATGCGCGATGAATGTCTTGCTTTAGATTGAAGATGCCCATGTCGCTTGAGGATTTCACTGAATCCTACGATTCCCATGCGGTGTGAAACGTTTCTGCTAATTGGCTCGATCCCAAGAGACACGTGTCCCCTGTAGCTTCGGTATGAATTATTCCTTAGAGATCGTAATGAAGTACCAGATTGCTGAATTTACATAACATCTGAAACGAAAACACTGGGAACAGGTAGATAGTCACAAAAAAAATGGATTGGTGAATAGGCTAAAAGAAAAGAAAGGAAAAGTAAGAATGTTGGATGTTTACAGGATGAATACAAGTACAAGAAGAAGATATGATAAAGATGCAACAAAATTGAAAGTTGTATCGATAGCAAGAGAGAGAAGGCGGTATGCTCTATCAGACTGGCACGTGGGAGACCCGGGATGGGTCATCTCAGGTAATTTCCCCGTTTATGTTCCTGACTAATTGGTCCATAGAAGCCACCCAGCCTCCTTCCAACGGGTAGTATTAGACAACCCTAATAGGAGACGTGGTTATAAAGGCCGTCGGGGCATGATGCTGATCATATCACCTCCACTTGTATAGAATATGCGCCTTCTGGGTGTGATGCAAAGCAATGCAATGGAATCATTGGAACTAGATCAAAAATATATTAAGGCGAAGAGTGACAGTTTCGCTTCGGTATGCATTTCTTTCAATGTCAACGGAATGTACAATGCTACTAAAAATACCCCAGGTGTGGAAGAGAGTATAAATTTGTCCCCATGTAAGAAGTGGAAGCAGCTCTTTAAGTTGATTAAGCTAGATACGACCTGTAAAAATGTGACGCATAATTAATTATAGACTCCTATGTATTTCTTATGGACAAACAACAACTTCAAGTTATGGCTAATCAAATGGAAGTTCCTACTTTTCCTAACAAAATCTTCAACCTGTCCTGTTTCTGCTAATGTGTTTTTCTACACCATCGGAAGTTTGATATTCCCAAGAAAACAAGTAAGCGTAATGGTAAGTTTTCTCCATCTCCTGCAACCAACCAGCGCACAGACCTCTCTTTCTCCAACTCGCCACGGGGAGAGGTATGTGGGGAAGTAGCAGTTTGGGGTCCTCATGTCTGGCTGGACGTGGAAGCTGTTGCTCGTGCCCTTAAAGACAAGATAACTCTTAACTATGGCAGTCCAACTGTTACAGCTCTCAACGTTTATATGAACAGTCAAATATTCAATTCTGACATAAATTCACAGTTTCAGTGCTATGCTACCATGCGACTAAGGAATGAGTAATTGCCATAAAGGGAAGTGGTGTTCAAAGCCGAGGAGAAAGGTAACGATGGGACTACATCGCACCGACCGAGCGTCTGACAAGAAAAAACCTTTTGGCCAGCCTTAGCCCACAAAGGCCCGCTGGGCTGGTGAGTTTAACGTGCACTTTAATTAGTTCAAACCGCGTCATTCGATTCGCTATTTAGTGCTATTAACAGTTAATTTGATTGCGGTAAAATTGGTTTACAAGTTCGTCTTTCCCTGTTGCACTCTTTTTAGGTCTTGTAAACCCCTTGATGTCACTATATACTGTTGTTTCACGTTCACTGAAACATTTGCAGCAAAGTTCTGACTTAAGGTACGATCACACTGGATCCCATTTCGGACCAACTTTTATTCTGCCGTGTTCGACTCACGGTTCCGACGATGCGGTGCTCACATTGCAGCAGGAAAATTGGCAGGGTGGTGGTAGATTCTGAAGTGCAGAATGGATTGTGTGGGGCGTTACCCTCACACCCCCTATACGCCTTCATGGCGTGGTGCTAAGCACAGGGGAACACTTTACCTTTTTACCTTTTTTTTAGAATGGATTGAAACACCAACGAAACATTTCTTGATTGATTTGGTCTATTTTGCTTTGCTTTTCTCCCACTTATTGCTAATAAATGTAAAGATGAGTGATGACATGATGAAACTGAAGGCCTGCATTCGAACCCGGGATCCCTGGCGTCGTAACGCGCTGTGCTAATCACTCCGCCACGGAGGCCGGCTGTATTCATAGTGTAATGATTACATATATAGAAATACAGAAAAGAAATTACTCACTTTTTCTCCCTTTCTGTAGTTTCAAAATTGAAAGGAAAAAGATAAAGTTCCCCGTGCATATAACACCGTACCATGAACGCACGTAGTACCCACACATTCTCGATCTCGGCCATTTTGGAGGGGATGTGATCAGCACCACGCTCCGGCCGCCTTTACCCCATCCCTCCATGGTTGCACGCAGGTATCCATTGATTTGAGGCTACGTGAGCCCCAATGCCGCTTTATACGGGGACAAGGCCGGAAAAATTACGACCATACATCACCCACCCCGGGAATTGAACCAGGGTCTCTCGCGTGGTAGTCAGACACCATAGCGACTTTATTATTTTTTTTAAGGAATACGTCTATGCGGTAGTATCCCCCGTTTTGACTACTCTCTCAATTTTCACATGTATCAATCAATTCTCAGTATTCTCACTGGGACAAACACAAACATCCATGTCCGAACCCGGATTCGAACCCGAAACGCATGGTATTCCAGCGCGCTGTGCTAACCACTCCGCCACGGAGGTTGACCAGACTAGACCACTGAGGCTATTTTAATGTTTCCAAGAAAACGTATAAGGCATCCAGTCTTATATTTTATCTTAATAATGCGTTTCGTAATTTCTTTCCCAAACTTGACGCATCATTAAACACAAAATTGTTTGACATGGTTTCACAGATATGCCCTGATATTGTAGCCTTAGAGTGGCGGTATAAAATTTCCACTCAGGATCCTGCGGTCCTTTACCAACCCAGACCAAGGGATCAATCGACAGGGTAACAGATTTAATAGGCTTGTCCTTTTAGGTGAACATATCGATCCATCATCCGTGCTTCTCATAAGGAATCCGGTGTCTCCATCCATCAAGAATCTCAAACTTCCGGAAGTCTCCTCTGTACATGGAAAAACTCTTCCAAAGAGGCTGGGAGGAAGTTTTTTGTTTACTTCGTCGATGATCATACGAGCAGGATAGAAGTCGGGTGTGTTGCCCCAACAGGTTAATCTGTATACCGAATCGGCGGAAAAAACGTTTGAATAATAGTCAAAAGGATGCGGAAACTTTTGGACGAAGTGATGTGGTGATGAATGATGACGTGTCAGTACGAATGGAGAAATGCGTATATTTTGCCCACGTGAAATACTTGTATTATTTTTGTATTGTTCTTATTGCTTTTCTGTCACTTTAGGCTATCCGTGATGTTGGATGCTTGATCACTTCATGATAAATTACATGTCGTAACGAATTTAAGGGAGGATTCAGACCGAAGAGACACAAGACACGTGTCGCTTGAAACAGACCACAAGAAATAATTCAACCTACCGAACAGAAGCGGCACAACGAGCTGTACGTGTCGCTTGCGTGTCGTTTTCTCAATACCGTGTATCGTATCGCCTCGGTCTGTTGTTCGCGCATGTGCGCAGTTAATGTTTTGCTTTAGGTGATGGTGCCCGTGTCGCTTCGGTCTGAAAGCTCCCTAAGGAGAATTTTATAGGACGAAGCGAGTAGTGACACGTGTCGCGTGTTGTTTGATGATTTCACCAATGGAAAGCAAGCTCCTGCGGTGGTTTGAAATGATGGTGTCGATTGGTTCGTTCTCAGATGACATGTGCCACACGACGCTTGACACTTTGATCTGAAAGCTCTCTAAGACTTGTCTCAACATTAAACGTGGCCTGGAATTAATTAGCTTCTGTAATGATTAACATGGCACATTGAAGCGCAGGACAGAAAAGCGTCAGAAAATAACCAAACAAAGCAATACCATGTAATACTGGACCAAAATCGTGACATATCTACGTAACGTTTCAACCTTCTAGCAAGGTCTTCTTCAAACTCTGCACCAAGTACAAATGTAACAAAGTACAAAACAGGACGATATATATACACAAACATTACTCCCCTCCAGACTTTTATAAAGTTGTTGTGGAACATTCTAGCAGGTGGCTTTCCCTTGTCAACTGTACTTTCACCTAAAAGGCTAAACATATTTTCATCCCTAGATGGACTCCTTATCTCACGCTCTTTTTCCTTTACTCTTCTTCCTTCTTCTCTCCTCTTTCTCTCTTGCCCTTTCCACTCTTTCTAACACCGTTTTCCATTCTTTGTTTATTTTCAGTTACATTTGCACTTGGTGCAGAGCTGAAGAAGACCTTGCTAGAAGGTTGAAACGTTACGTTTAGTTTATGTTTTATAATAAAATAAATTTCTGCCTTGGTCAGCATATTGAGTTATTCATATCTAGTGGCATTTCTCAAGGATATAATCGGTCCTATTTCCGTAATATAACCTCTAGGTCACGAGTGCAGATGTAATGGCGTCCGAGTGAGATGTAAACAATGTATCACATCACATTTATAAAAGCCGATAATTATTCAACCAAGAGGTATAACAAGGTATTAGGTACAAATCAATGGCACTGCTTTAAAGCATACTTTATAGCGTATACAGTACTCGCATGGAAGAATAAATTAGTTGTTCCAATTCTAAACACCGGGCAGTGGCTCATCTCGTATGCCTTTCGTGCTGTATACGGATTTTATCTAACGTTCTCTGCATGTTTCGCATTCCAATCGCTAACCATAATGTTGCAGATATATTTCCGTGAAAAGTATTGTCTGCTATAATAATAGATTTAAGATGTTTGGAAACATTTCCTTTTACATTTTTGCTAACATAAATACCATGTAAATGCTTCCAAAAATCCTATAGGAGATAGTATTTTACACGAAAGCATATCATGTAACGTTTCGGTTAGCTTTACGATTACAATATATAATATGTACAGCACGAAAGGCACGTCGAGTTACACAATCTATGGCTAGTGCACGGTGTATACAAGAAAAACTAAAATATTCTTCCATGCGTGTACTGTATATACAGAGCATTCCCTGACATTCGCTACGAGACTCGGCGGCAAACGGCCGGGGGTCAGCGCTTGTCTTTCCCGGTGAACGGGGTACGCGACAGTCGCACGCTGCAGTCTGTTTTTTTCACTCTCCCTCCCTGCCTTCGCTTTCTTTCCCTTTCTGTTGACGTTGCAGACTGACGACAGTATAATCCTCCCTCGGAAGTTGTGTTGTGTCGTGTCCACGTGTTGAAGATTGTATCTTAATATCGCACCACAAAAGATCTTGTCGAGTGTTACTTCGGAAAGAGGAATTGTGGAGAAGTGCGACGACGTTTTGCAACGAAATTTCCTAGTGTTCCCGTTCCACACAGGGCCACTATGTTAAACATCGTAAAAAGGTTTATAGTAACAGCGTCAGTTCTGAAAAAAAGTGGAAAGAAAAACCCACGTGTACTTACTGAGGAAAAACTCGATGAGATAGGACAAAGGTTAGAACAGTCTACTCAGAAATCTATCCGCCGCCTCTCACAAGAAACGGGTGTTTCAAAAACCACAGCATTTAGAGCCACTAAAATTCTTAAATCTAAAAAATAAAGTATACGAAGACAATTCGCAAACCATCCGTGAGTTAAAAGAGAGTATTGTACGAGAAATCGGGAGAATTACAGTAGACGAACTTGCACGTATAAATGCCCATTTCCTTCGGAGATGCCAGGAATGTGTTGCAGCAGAGGGACATCATTTTCAACACTTTCTGTAGTCAATGTTAGTACACAATATGAAAACTGTAATTTTAATAGCCTACTCTACCGACTGTCGCGAACCCCGTTCGCCGGGAAAGACAAGCGCTGCTTGTCGAGCCGCTTGTCGCCGAGTCTCGTAGCGAATGTCAGGAAATGCTCTGTATGATAAGGTATGTATTTAACGAGCCCCATTGCTTTGTACCTAAAACCATTTAATAGGAAACCTTCTACCTCTCGGTTGAATAGTTATCGGGCTTTAAATTATGTGAAGTGATACATTGCTTACATCTCACGCGGCCGCCATAACATCTAAACTCGTGACCTAGAGGTTGTTTCTGATACGGGAATTCTATCCTTGAGAAATGCCATGGCATCTGAAATGCCATAAGATTTCTCACTTTACACGGTAGCATATTGGTCATGGCACAAATGTTAAGAAAAATACTGAGGAAAATGTTTTCGTCTAAAGCTGCCCTAAGATTATCACAGAACGAGGCTGTACGCATGATAGCCATCACGACAAGTGACGTCACACGAGCGCCCGGAGGTCATCGCTCCAGTCCAATTTGTACAAGTGGCAGCTCGAGTGCGGAATCAGGATACAATATTCGACTCGGGGGAACTTCACGCCCTGGTGAATGCGAATGGATGAAACGCTGCCCGAAAATACGTGTAGCCGGAGAGCAAGATTTCCTTCTGTCAAGTTTAGGAGGACGCACAATCTGAATAGCAGCTAGCTCTGTTAAAGGTAAGGGAAACAGTGTTTGTTAGAGTGGATTATGCTTGTATCATTTCGTCTCAAGTTGGTTAAGCTTTCTTTAGTACAAAAGACACGGACATATAGCTTTTAGTGAGTTTGTAACCAAGTGGACTGATGGTTTTTTGTACTGTTTTCTTTGTAGATCATTCTGTGCGAACTTTGATGATATTCTCTTTTCCTCTCTTTCCATGTTATATTTACTTTGATTTTGTCGCTTTAATGTCTCTCTATGATAATCGATACAGAGAGGAGACAGGCCTCCGTGGTTGAGAGGATAGCGTAACATGCTATGAAGTCAGAGATCCCGGGTTCAATCCCTGATTAAAGCATGGATATAATATTATAGTTTGTTATTTTTTGTCGTAATTAAGTGTGGCTTATCTCTCACCATTGGTTAGTTAATCGCGACGATAGATAAAATTGTTGAAGAGGATTAAAGATGACTGAATTGAAAATTGTGCGCGACTCAGGACTTAGGCTATTTTGGACCAGCCCCTTACCGTAAATAAGATAAACGCTTGTCTGAGGACTAAACTTTATTACCTGAGTTAAAAGCTGAGGCTCTGAATGGGCCAAGGAGTAAAGCACTCGGTGTTTACATAATGCAATGAATGACGGCTTGTAACCACATATTCGCACACATTATTAGCATTTTACCAACTAGGACGATATTTACAAACAATGAAGTCAGTGGCGGCTTGTAATCACACATTCGCGAATATCTCGAAAACGGCTCGGAGACCCATGTTTACTGAGACCTTTTTGCTTCTATTATCGTGTACTTTCAACTGTTTCAGTTTACGCTATTACTTATGAGACACCCTGTATTTCTAATATATAAAAATGGATGGATGTTTGTATATGTGTGTATGTTTGTTCCGGCATAACTCTCGAACGCCTGGAGCGATTTCAACTAAACTTGGTACACATGTCACTTACAATCTGGAAAGAAATATTGTGGGGGTAAGACACCCCTGGCACTCCTAGGGGTGGGGTTAAGAGGGGGTGACATGTAAAAATAATCGAAAACGACCGATATTAGTATGGAATCCATAGTTTTCGGGGTCGCTAAGATGGATAGTGACACTCCTAATGCCGTCCCACTTCGAGTTCATCACCTATCGGGATGGGGTGAGGGGGGTGAAAATTAAAATGTCAAAAATGACCTAGATTAGTGTCGAATCCATAGTCTTTGTAGTCGCTAAGCAAATTGTTGATATTCACGATGACCAAACTTGGTACACATATGACTTACAATCTGAAATGAAATTCTGTGGGGAAAAGACACCCTTGGCACCCCTAGGGGTGGGGGTGAGGTTGGAAAGGGGTGACATGTAAAAATAATTGAAAATTACCGATATTAGTGTGGAATCCATAGCTTTTGGGTCGCTAAGATGAATAGTGACACTTCTAATGCCGTTCAAGTTCATCACTTATCGGGATGGGGGTGAGAGGGGGTGAAAATTAAAATGTCAAAAATTGATGTGATCCATATTTTCGTGTGACGTCACCATTAAAAATATGTCACTAATATATTTATTTTTGTGAAATAAAGCGTAATTTCCTTGTTATTATGTTTATTGTTTATTGTATTTTATGCTCTATTATGAGTAGTTTAATGTACCTTCATGTTTGCATGTTTGCGAGAGTGCACTATACGAATTTGTATTTCTAAACATGTATATATGTCAGTTTTGTTGGTAGCATCTTTTTGTAAATAGTGAGTGATTCATCTGTACTTGAAGCTGTGTTCTCGAAATAGTATAAAACCGAGGATGTAGCGTAAGAAAGATCACACTTTCGCCACGGATAGACGAAGCTTTTAAACTTAAAAAGAACTCCTCGGTGTTGTGCATACATCTTGGTATGGTAGTTCGGGGCGCAAGCTAGGCCTATGTGATCATAGGCATGCCGATAGCTACGTAATGAGGTTATGCGTCTTAGTTGAGTGAATTCATCGACAAAGCGAAATCCTCGCCTTCGTCTCAAGTATATTCGCATTATAATTGCCATAAATAAAGAATAAAACATTTCAGTTTATACATACTGCAGTAATGTGGTTTTATTTCTCTGTGCTGTGAATATTATTGTATAAATAATACTTGAAATAATAAACCTAAATAATGTGTCTAATTGACCAAGCTTAGTAACGATTTGCTAAGCAAATTGTTGGCATTCACGATGACCAAACTTGGTACACGTATGACTTACAATTTGGAATAAAATACTGTGGGGGTAAGACACCCCTGGCACTCCTAGGGGTGTGGGTGGGGGTGGGAAGGGGTGGCATGTAAAAATAATCGAAAACGACTAATATCAGTGTGGAATCCATAGTTTTCTGGGTCGCTAAGATGAATAGTGACTCTCCCAATGCAGTTTAACTCCAAGACACCCATGGGACCCCCTAGGGGTGGGGCTGGGTAGGGGGTGACATGTAAAAATAATCGAAAACGACAGATATTAGTGTGGAATCCATAGTTTTCGGGGTCGCTAAAATGAATAGTTACACTCCCAATGCCGTTCATCTCCAAGACACCACTGGCACCCCTAGGGGTGAGGGTGGGAAGAGGGTGACAGGTAAAAATAATCGAAAACGACAGATATTAGTGTGGAATCCATAGTTTTCGGGGTCGCTAAGATAAATAGTGACACTCCCAATGCCGTTCAACTCCAAAACACCACTGGCATTCCTGGGGGTGGGGGTTGGAAAGGAAGTGGCATGTAAAAATAATCGAAAACGACTGATATTAGTGTGGAATCCACAGTTTTCGGGGTCGCTAAAATGAATAGTGACACTCCCAATGCAGTTCAACTCCAAGACACCCCTGACACCCATAGCGGTGGGGGTGCGAAGGGGGTGACATGTATGACGACCGATATTAGTGTGGAATCCATAGTTTTCGAGGTCGCTAAGATGAATAGTGACACTCCCAATGCAGTTCAACTCCAAGACACGCCTGGCAGCCCATAGGGGTGGGGGTTGGAAAGGAAGTGACATGTAAAAATAATCGAAAACGACTGATATTAGTGTGGAATCCACAGTTTTCGGGGTCGCTAAAATGAATAGTTACACTCCCAATGCCATTTAATTTACTTATTCTTTTTCTTGGAGGTGGAACTAAAAATGTTGTTCATAAATTGTTGTTAAATTTATATTGTAGTGAATTTGTAAAATATATTAGTTTATAATTTGTATACTGTACTTATGTTTTTAAATACCCGTAAATAAAATTAGTTACATTTTACGCTAGAATTAGAATTCATTAAACACCCGGGCAACACCGGGTAATCAGTTTATATATATATATATATATATATATATATATATATATATATATATATATATATATATATAAGAATAATATAACAAACCTAGCGACCTGTTGAGTGAGATGAGTCAAGGCAAAGTGGATAATAAACCTTTTCCTGCTCCCACAAAAATAGGCAATAGTTAGGCTGGAGAGTTCAATGAACTAACCGATCTCTAACTAAGCACTGGTAATGATCAGGCTGGGAAGTTCATACGAACTAACCGATCTGACATATATATATATATATATATATATATATATATATGCAGGAACATGTAGAGGAACGAACCAATTACATCGAAACAAAAGAATCCACGACCCTATAGCATGCTGAGCCAACCAGGCCTATCTCATTTTTATCCCTCGGAAGATAATGAGGCCATTATTATGTACAGTGGCGCATTACCGATAAGACAATGTTAACAAAAGCCCGCACGCGAAAAGCCGGGCCAATCTACAGGAGGGAAGATATCCGGATTTGAGTCCCTCCAGGCCAGACAAAAACTTCCAGCGTTCTTATCTCTCGTCCAGATCACAGATGGATTACACCAGCTCACGGTACGTCGGTTCTTCCTCCCTTGTAAACCTCTTGGGTACTCTGAAAGATTAGATTTACCCCAGCGTGGAGAGGATATTGATAGCAAGTTTGAGAATGGACAAACCTCTTGAGTACATAGCCTAACTTCTACCGCTGGCATCCCCTTTAATTAATAACTAGAATTCCGTGGCGAGTGCTTAATCAAGGTAGGTAAACATCATTGGTGAATAAGGCAAATAGAACGAAGGCCTAGAGGCATGCATGCATGAATAAGTATTTGCGCGACAACTTATCAAAGTAATGAATCTTGCAGGCGGTTTGGACAGAGGTGATGGAATTTTGAAAGTTATGGCCTCTACAATGCTATGCCATGCATCGGTGGGCACCAAACTTTGTGAGAGAAATTTAGGAGAGAAAATCGTCACCGGGCACTATTGTCGCTCATATGTCACTCCATTTTTTAAGTTGTCAGTCGATCGTTATTTTTGAATTCTGAATAGATTAAATTTGGATATGAGCTTCATTTTCCACATTAAAAGTAAAAATTGCAGCTTTAACCTTTATCCTTAAGAGTGGGCTGGAGGTTGGCATGAAAGTAGTTTCCTGGCCCGATGCGATACAGAGACACCTAGCGACATATCAGAGGACTAGGAATTCTTTTCGACTGTCCTAAGCCTGAGGCCAGAGAACCTTCCTTCCTTCACCACCCCCTCCCCTCCGCGTGACTCCCGCAGCGAGGTTTCCAGGAAAAGGACACCCACCTGTTTCTTTTAATTCTGGTTTCGGAGGCTAAAATTTCTCCACTGGCAAAGCAATTCGCATTTCTCTGCTTGCTGGCTGACTCTTGCATGGAGCGAGACGAGTGGAGGCTCCAGAGACAGAACCTTCATCACTGAAGTTTTGATTGAATAAATGTGGTTGATTACAGTGGCTACTATAATTATGTTGAATTTTCTTGTTGAGGTTGGAATTTTATCAATTGAGAGTAAAGAAGGCGGTAGAGAATATCAGTTGAAAGAAAGTATTTTTCTTTGAAGGGGGTGTTTTTTTATACAAAATCAATGTAATAATAATAATAATAATAATAATAATAATAAGGCAAGAATTAGTAACAATTATTATTTCAACTATTAACGAATCGAGTCCCTATTAGAGATGGGCAGGAGCGAAACTACCTGGAATTTAAAAAGGGGAAACGTGGACATGCGTAATAACATATGGAAAAACTGAAAAGGAGAAAGACGGACAAAACAATGTAACAAAATGTACAGTAGTAACAAAGATGTCAGGAAACAATAGTATAATATTGAACATACACTTTGATGAAGTAGTTTTCTTTGTTATGATCTGAATTAAGTCCCTTTGCACAGTTCTCATCGTTGGAGTTCACAGCAGCTTTAATCGGCCAAGATTGATTGATTTTGTTTATTTTACTTCGCCTTTCTGCCACTCTTGGCTAATGACGATATGATGTAATCGATGAAGAGACGCTCACGAAGGACACGTATGCCCAGACCGGATTCGAACCCGGGACCACTGGCGTCGTAGCGAAATGAGATAAATACTCCGCCACGGGGCCGGCTAATCGGCCAAGGGTGGGGACAAACTCTCAGTGATGATGGGAATCCCCTGTGGAAACATATGACCAGTTCCTGCATCACATTAGTTGCTCTCTCCTATTGTGATTTTTCCCAATGTTAATTGATTGCTTGCCAAGTGAAATTTCAGTCCAACTAATTATAGTATGATCTTCAAGATCAGCACTATACGTGTTACAAAGTACTCTTAAAAAAATCCCAGTGAATTGGTCAAAATAAAGTGACAGAATTTCGAGGAGAGGCCGAGCCTCTGTGGACCCACACTTGGTTACGCCAATATACGTAAGTAAACCTGTGGTGCTACAGCCCCTGAGGGCCAGAGCCCACCTACCGACTGTAGGCCTCACTTCCAGTCCAACCAGTTATGTGCGGTCAGCACGACGAACCCCTAATCTTTGTTGTACGTTTCCGTGACTCATTCATAGCTTCCCAATCTCCTCACGATGGTGGGTGGCAACCGGCCCTATACACAGGCCGAAAACTCAGGAGAAAAGTTGATACGTTTCCCCTAAGAGACTCGAACCTGCGCGCGTCCCGTAGACGGAGCTCAAACCATGATGCATCGGACCATACAGTCACGATGCAGAACAGCAGGGCCGTAGCCAGAATTTTATTTCGGGGGGAAGGCTCATCCCTTATCAGCAGCTGCCATCTAAGGGCGAAAAAGTGGGGAATAGAACCCCTGAAAATGAATTTCTCAGTATATTACAAGCTTCTTTCAAGATTTCTCCACTGGCAAAATATTCACTGCAAGGGAAGTGGCAACGGCAAACAGTCAGGACCTTCACAAATGAGATTTGGATTGAATAAATGTTGTTGATTACAGTGGCTGCTATAATTATGTGGAATTTCTCTTTGTGCGGTTGAGATTATAAATTGATAGTAAAGAAGGAGGTAGAGATTATCAGTTGAAAGTAACGACGAATCAAGTAAGAATAACTAATTGAAAGTACGCTGTGTAAATGTATAGCATACCAGTGGCAGTGATAACAAGGCAGAGGCATACTAGTCGCCATTTTCTTTTTTCTTTTGTAGGGGTTTCGTGTTGATACAAAATTTGTATCTAATAGTAATAAGTACAAAAAATAGTAACAGTTATTATTTTAACTACTACGAACAGTGCTGATAATAATTCGAGATGGACGGGAGCGAGACTATTTCGAATTTAAAGGAAAAAGTCTCGGATATGTGGAATGACCTAAAGATAATCAGAAGAGGCGAAAGACAAACCAATGGAACAAAATGTACAACTACAGTAGTAGCAATGATGTAAGGTAACGAATAGGTAAACATTGAACTTACAGTTTATGTATTACCCATCTTAAAAACAGCTCAAACGTATTTGAAACTTTCTACATGTTATCATTTTGTATCATTATGACACAGTAGTAGCAATGATGTAAGGTAACGAATAGGTAAACATTGAACTTACAGTTTATGTATTACCCATCTTAAAAACAGCTCAAACGTATTTGAAACTTTCTACATGTTATCATTTTGTATCATTATGACACAGTAGTAGCAATGATGTAAGGTAACGAATAGGTAAACATTGAACTTACAGTTTATGTATTACCCATCTTAAAAACAGCTCAAACGTATTTGAAACTTTCTACATGTTATCATTTTGTATCATTATGACACGTGCTTTCCCTCGAACTAATATTTATTGTTGTTAATTTCCTTTCTCGTTGCACAAATGTTTATTGCTCTTTTAAATTCTAGAAATATTTTTAATGTTATTCGTAATACCTTTAATTTGCTGCGTGATTTTTGTTTTAGTTAATATTAAGACCTATTACTGATGATGTCACAGAATAGTGACTCACCTGTATGTATATATCTTGTAAGACCTGATGCTATGGTAATTATGGACTGTGTTTAGTTTTTAGCTTTGGCTTTCGCACCCCTCAGGATAAGTCACGTATCATATCTGGTCATCTTGCTCCGAAATAACTACAAGTATTACGGTCACAATGGCAGTCTTACGGATGACGTCAAGATGGAATGTTTACTGGAATCCGAACAATTGAAATGTAACACCACCGAGAGTGTAGATACGTTGATTGATTGGTTGATTATTTTTCGTCGCTTTCTGTCACTTTTGGCTAATCACGACATAAAATGGTGATTACATGGAATTGATGAAGGGATACTCGCAAAGAACATCCGTGCCCTGGCAACTTATAATCCCCACCTCCCCATTTCTTTCAATTGATAATACGCACCTCTCCATTACTATCATGAGTGAATATATTTTGCAGTATTTTTCAATAGTTGTTAACTCGACATAAATCTTCTTTACTGATTTGAGTTGATTTTTGTTATTTAGCGTCGCTTTCCCGTCACTTTTGGCTAATCGCGACGAGTTTAAAATCCTTTTTGCACCACAGTAAACTATTTTATGAACATGGACGTCCGCAGGATCTTTTCCAGGGCGCGGGGGGGGGGGGGGCAAAGAAGGCAGATTTTCCCCATGATAGTGATGCCCGCTCAAAATAACATTATTTCAGTCTGAAATTATCACGCTCCTTAAACACAATTATAATGAGTAACATAAATTACTGTGATGGAAATTAAATTATCTGTGAAAGATATATATATAATTATTATGTGGACATTCATTCTCCCGTAGGGGGGACATGGCCCCTCTTGCCCTCCCTTCCGGACTCCCATGCTTATGAAGGTACAGGAACTTTTTCCTAAAGAGAAAATAAACTGAATAAATAACAAGCAATAGCTCTGTCATTGACAGCTAGCACTAAGTTCCTCTGCTTGAATGAGAAATGGATATTTCTTGCATGCTTTAGTGTATTAAATTTTATATGTATGTAAAGCAGAGGAAATATACCATCTTGCGTGAATAATATATTGTTAATTTCATACAGTGTTTATCCTCTGCATATGATTCTAATTATACATTTTCGTAGTTGAAAATTACACGTTTGACACGTCTGTATTTGTATTTTATTTTCTGCTTCTGCTACATTTAACAATTAGCGACGAGGAGGATGAATGAAGACACGCACGCATGCACTCACTCACTCACTCACTCTCTCTCTCTCTCACTCTCTGTTTTACACTCTAACACTCTATGTCCAGGCTGATGCCACGGCTGGAACGTGGAACCTTCCATGGTCAGACCTTCGGTCAACTGCTGAGCGCGCTCGGCCACAGTTTCCTTTCTTATAATCTTCAAGTCCCTTTGTGCAGTTCTCATCGTTGAGTTCACAGCAGATATAATGGGCCAAGGTTGATCTGTTTGGTCTATTTTACTTCGCCTTTCTGCCACTTCTTACTATTCGCGAAGATGGGAGGGAATGAGTGATGATATGAAATTGATGAAAGAACATCCCCCCCCCCATGCCCAGGCCTGGATTCGATTGATTGGTTTCAAACTGAAATTTCAGTCCAAGTAACGATAGTATGATCTTCGAGATGAGCACTATACGTGTTACAAAGTACTCTTAAAAAATCCCCAGTGAATTGGTCAAAATAAATTGACAGAATTTCGAGGAGAGGTCGAGCCGCTGTAAGACCACACCTTACGCCAATATACGTAAGTAAACCCGTGGCGCAACAGCCCGTGAAGGCAAGGGCCTACTCACTCACAAGGGCCGGCCTCACTCGCACACCAATCAGTTACAGGGTGACGTGTGGTCAGCACGACGAACTCCCCAATCGTTGTTGAAGGTTTCCCCAATCTCCTCAACAGGTCCTATAGACCAGCCATGTCAAACTCAATTCGTGAGTAGGGCCGCATAACGATAATGTCAAAACTTTCCGGGTCACACATCTAGAACCCCAACACCTTGAAGTCCAGAAGTAAGTGGTTCGACCCAACGGTGCCGGGATTCCAGTGATTATTATTGCAGCATCGATATGTAAATTATATATAGACCTCCCCCCATATTTTCTCATGGTTATAGTATTTTACATGTTACTTTCGAGTATAAACTGGTTACAATTGTGCAAAATTTTTTGCAAGAAACTGTTTGTGTGCAATTATAGTTTCGTTTCGCACAGATTTCACAGTTTTTTTTAACAAGCTTCTCAAAAGTCTGCAATAAGTTTTTTTGTGAGCATGAAACTCTTAATGCAGACAACAAATATTTTGTCAGTCATTCTTGATCATTCGGCAAGGCTGTTTCATTAGTCTTCATTATGGAAAACAACTTTTCACCAAGGCAAGTGAAAGCAAAATTAATAAAATTTCTACAGCAAAATAGCTTATTCGAGGATACTGCTATGGGAGATATGAGAAAAATCAAGGATAACCCACCTCGCGACATTTATTTTTCAATACGAGTTGCACTGCAATTCAATAAGTTCCATTCGAACGCAGGACTTGCACACACATCATCAAAAGAAAAGGGAGCAGAGCAGAACAAGTATATTGCCCTTCGCACCCTCTGAAGTCTTGAAACCTGTTTCCAAATTCATCACGTAGTATTTTTACTGTGGACAAATATTCCTGCCATACCTGGTATTCCTGAGAAGTTGAGAAGGACAAATTATAACTTTATTAAAAAAGTTTTAATATAACGGAAGACTGTAACTTTGCAAAATGGCCTCCACTTCCTTCAAAATATCAGCTCTTGTGTCACGGGGAGGAATCATTCAAGTAGTTTTACTGTCATATCGAGATGAGAATCGCATCCACGAATGAAGGGAGCTAACCGAGCTAGCTCGCAGACGTTCGTAATTTCACATATTGTGAGCGAAAAGGCAACACCACGAACAATTTTTGCTTTCAATTGTTCGTTGACTAAGTCATCAATCCTCTCCTCAACTGTATTTCTGATTTTTTTTAATATTTTTTTATTAGCGTTGCTTTTCTGCCACGTTTGGCTACTGGCGACGATGAGGATGAGTAATGGTATGATGAAATTGATGAAGAGACACATACAAATAACACCCATGCTCAGGCCAGGATTCGAACCCGCAACCTCTGGTGTCGCAACGGGCTGTGCTAACCACTCTGCCACAGAGGTTGGCAAATTTATTTCGTGATATAGAAATACTTCTGGATGAATAAACTTTAGCAGGGTACAAATTTTCTACGCTTTTCACTATTCACTTCACAACAAAAGTAAGCATTTCACTTGAAAAATCTACATTCCTCGTCTATAGTCCTTTTCTTACTCCCACGAAGTTTGGGAAGCCATATGGTTCTCTGAAACTTTTACAGAAACTGACTTTTCTTCCAGGTAAATCCTTGAAAATCAAGAAACAAACTCACAGAAAGTATGCACGCTGCCCTCCCCCAGCTGGCAAGATATTTTCGTACTTCAGAAGTAACATGTCCATCAGCTTGCTTAGTTGACACAACATCTACTCTATAATGGAATGTATACCTGTGTAGGGAAAATTGGTCAATGTGTTGAAGTTTGGATGAGTCTGGTCTTGTATCACGAGAAAAGAGAAAACGGGATAACTACAAATGTATAGATAATTTCAAGCATGAAGTGTTAAGTGGGGCCAAGGCGGGCCGCATTAACGGATGCTGGGGCCTACATGCGGCCCGCGGGCCGCGAGTTTGACTGGCCGAAATATCAGGAGAAAAGTCGTTACGCTTCTTCCAGGAGACTCGAACCTGCGCGCGTCCCGTAGTTGGAGAGCCCAAAGCATGACGCCTTAGACCGGACGGTCATGATGCAGGACAGCAGGCTCGTAGGCAGATTTTTTTTGGGGGGGGGGTGGAATGCTCATCCCTTATCAGCAGCTGCCATCTAAGGGCGAAAAAGTGAGGGAACCCCTGAAGATGAGTTTTTGTTTCCTAATTTTGATTTGGCAAAGGGGAGCTCTCTCACTGCACCAAGCGCCGTCAACCCTATGCCGGTCGTTTGAGTATCTTGAGTTTGAGTTTCTGTAAGTCGTCTTTATGTATAGATAGGCTAATCTACATTTATAGTGGGATTGAACTATTGGGCGTCCAACAGGTACCAAACTCGGGACCTTTTTTGACATTACGAGGGTCATCTTTACCATTACGCTATAGGGGAGGCAAAAATATCTGAAACTAAGAAGACATTTTGAATGGACATGTAGAATGTAGGAGGCAGGGTTCGCGCTGAAAAGGAAGAAGACTGAATTCTCCCTCCCCTTTCCTAACCTGTACATCTCTAATGTAATTCTCAACCAAGCCAAGAGTCTTGTCTAGTGTTACCCACGAGACGAGACTTTGGCCTGTCTCGTCTCGTGGAAATGCTGTGAAATGCTGTCTCGTCTCGAAAATATTCGTTTGTCTCGGGACACATGATCAATCTCATCTCGTCTCGAATTTTTAAAAGCCTGTCCCGTCTCGTCCCGTGGGCAACACTAGTCTTGTCCTTCTACATTTTATGTCACTTTTGTTATTGTTATGGAGAATTCAAATTAATAATTTGTCTTTAAATCTCAAGTTAGCAAGTCAGCCAAAATTATGTTTTTATACTAAATTTTAGATTAATTGAAGATTTGCAAAGAAACAGTAGACCTTTTCATGATCCTTCCACTCCAAAAACAAATGTTTTGTAAGAGTCACATCAAGTTTATGTTTGGAAATAGTGAAGTTCTAGGAACCACACACACACACACACCCAAACATATGTAAGCAACAACGATAGTAGGCTATTGTAATTTGGAGAGGATATGATTTGTGAGCGGAACAAGCATGGGAATTTAACGAAGTTCCTTTGCGAATCATCAATTATGTGTGTGTGTGTACACGTATTTCCTATCTGCACCGTTGACTCACAAAGTACTACATGTGAGGTAAAACTATCGAAATGTAAAAAGAGGAAGCGCTACCACCCTCCCCGCCTTTTCTACATTTTATTCAAATCGAACACCAGGCACGTATCGAGATATATATATTTCGGAGGGGCGTCCTAACGTAATGTCTCAAAATAATAATATTAATAATGTTAAATTAAAATAAGTATAATTATATTAAATTAATTAATATACGTATTTTTATTACATTAATAGATAAGAAGGCGATATAACAACAGTGATACAGTATAACATCACGTATTCATTATCTAGCTTACGTGTAGTTAAGGTCGGCAAAATTTGTAAATAAATAGAAACTGCCCTGGCAAGGAAATTAATGCCAAATAGATAAAGAATATAATATTTGTTGAGTATGAAAAAATGATGTTAGATCCAGTTGACGAAAGTAAAATTCCTGGTAATATTTTGCATGTTATTATAAGTAGTAATAATTCTTGCATAAATCTTCTTTGGTACTGTCATTCAAAGTCGTATTGCTTTCCAATATTTTTGCGGAAATAAACAAATTGCGATTAGACAACAACCTTATTTTCATTACTTAATTGAAGTTATTTTATGATCTCATTAATTTTTGTACTTGGTAAGTCTTTCGGGGGGAGGTTAGGACTCCTGGACCCCCCTGAATACGTCCTTCCCGGTAGGGATCGAGATAAATTTACTGTCACTGGTTCCAATTCACGGTAAATATGCTCTGCTTCTCTACACTCAAACATACACAAACTCATGGCCTTCCTGCTTTCTTGGTTTCTTGCCTGGGAAAGAGGCAATAAATCAAGCTGTGACAGCTACGGGACCTTCTGAGGAGGGGACGGAACCCAGCTGTGCAGAGGATTCAAACACCCGCGCGAAATAGCCCTCCCGTCACCCTGGGGCAATTTTCGAACAGAGACATCTAGTGGCCAAGTGGCGAACTATGATGAATGAAATTCGGCTGAAGCGGCCGTATCTTTCGCCGTCGATAATACATGACATTTTTAAACAATCATTTTGGGCCGTGCAAGTGACTTTTGAAAGAAAAGCCCTCCCTAGCTCAGTCATAAAAGGATTGAGCATTACGTTAGTATGCATCATAATGGCCATTTTCGTTGGTGCTACCCACAAATCCTATAACCATTCTGTGCTTATTTACGTATTTCCTTATGGGAAATTGAAAAAAAATAATGGAATTTGTGCACATTTAACGAACTGAAATTGCATAAATGTGTCATGTACTCAAAGTTTCATAAACTAAGTTCACATCCACTGCGTGTTTTCCGGCAAATTTTTGCCCTAAAACGTTATATTCAACAAAATGCAAAAAAGCCCATGTTAAATTTAAGCGCTTTCCACGGCGACCTTCGCCAAACTCCACCTCCCTCTTAACTTACCTTCCCATGTCTTAAATCTTTACTATTCTTGTCCTATCTCCTGAAGAAGCCACATGATGTGAAAGATAGAGAACAAAGTAAGTACATGCCAAAAAAGGTAAAAAGGTAAAGTGCTCCCCTGTGCTTAGCACAACGCCATGAAGGCGTATAGGGGGTGTGGGGTTAACGCCCCACACTTTCTTGATCCGGTCCTGAGTAGGGGTGATGTGATCAGCATCACGCCCCTGACCGCCTTTACCCCCAGGATTTCCAACAGGTACCCATGTGATTCGACGCTGGGTGGGCCCCGGGGTCGCTTCCAACGTTAGAATAGTTCCCGGATATGAACCGACCGGGGATCGAACCCGGGATCTTTAGCATGGTAGTCAGACACGTTACATACTTTTGTTTTTATTATATAAAGGAATACCCCTATGCGGAAGTATTCCCCATCATTCACACGACTTTCACGACTATTTTCTCGATTTTTCTCAGGACAGACAAACACAAATACCCATGCCTTACCCGGGACTCGAACCCGGAGCCCCTGGCGTTGTAGCGCGCTGTGCTAACCACTCCGCCACGGAGGTCGACACTGAGACACCGCGGCCATGCCAAACTAGTCTATATTACTTAGTTTAAATATAGTGTTCTCAATTTTGTGCATACGTGTGTTCAGTATGAGGACAGCGATATTTTCATCTACACTCTATTTCGGGAAACTTTGGAGCAAGCAAACCAAAACAAGTCTCTGCGCAAGTAGTGACTCGAGAGGACTCCAACAATGAACGCGTGAGAGGACAAAGTACGGCTGCAGAAAACAGTCGTTTACAGCAGCGCGCACTGCTTTGCTCCATCCACTCGCATTCTCCCTTTATCTGCTGTTATGCCGGTCTTGCTTCACAGCTTTACGAGACAAGAGTACAGCACCCACACGTAAACGATAGCTGTACTGACTATAATCGGCGGATGTGCCACATCCCAGCATTATTGTATTTAGCACATGTAGTGTACACCCAAGTGGTTTTCCATGGATTGTATGTTGAAACACATTTAAATAAAGCAGAGCTATTATCAGTTAAACCGCAGCCAATCTGCGGAGCCGCTGCTCTCACGTGTTTTCCCAGCATTCCTGAGCAGCGGCGTCTCAGTTTGGAGTTGTCAGCGGAGCTGAACAGATGCTCGTTGGCGAGCTAAGACTTTTACGCATTTGGACATCAAGGTTTAGCTCATTCCAAATACCATTTTTTCCCAGTAACTTATACATTGTTCGTGGCCTCACAAATTCACAATTTTTGGTTTTGTCACATTCATGTTTATACTTCTTTCCAATCTCTTCACGGAGAACTTTGAGATGCTTCGTGGACCACAAGATGCTTGTCGCAGCACTGTCTGGGAACCGCTGCCATAGATATTACAAAGGAACTTTGACGGGGTTGCATACATGTTAGGCTGTGGGAAAAGTTAAGGGAAGTACTGAGGAATAGAAGTTGAAAATTGGCACTACGGTTGCACTGTTATAGCCCCTCACGTTGTTTGCTCACACACAAACCTAACAATTATCGCTTTTAATAATAACTGGATCGTTTCAAAATTTCAGATCACTTAAAGCATTTTCCACTTACTAATTCTCCACACATCTGTTTCATTCCTTTTCTATAACGCAGAGTGTTTATGTAGAAATTTAAACGAAAAAACAGGCTCGACGAGGACTCGAACCCGTGTCAAACTGTGCAATTGATACCAACTTTTTAAAAGTCATTTTACTGACTTATTTTAACTAGCTGTTTTCTTTAAGACATTTCTCTCATTTGCCATTTTTCGTAATTTATTACTTTTCCCTATAGCTTCCTAACATAGACAACAAAACCATCCATGTCTTATCCGGGATTCGAACCCTGAACCCTTGCCGTTCACGCTTCACTGACAACCCCACCGGGGAGGTTGACACGAACTGAGGTACCGATTCAACCCTGGCTTTACCTAATATTTCGCCTCCAATGTTTTACCTGCGTAGAGTTGTCTCTGTCATTGACTCTGTTGCCCGTGAAACAATGATGGCGTCGACAGTATCTCAGGGTGTCTACAAAAATTACAAATCCAAAATTCTTGACTCACTATGACTTTTTCTTGGCCTTCATTTTCCCTTCATTTTTCTTTATTCAACCCCCCCCCCCCCCGCATCTAGGCATAGTTGGAAATTAAGAAAATGTATTTTTTCATTCAATGAAAAACCCTTACCACAACACAAGAACGGTTAAGATGAAAACTGAAGATGTACTTTACCAAGAGATTTAGACTTGCTTTAAATATGTATTAATGCATGCAAAAATTAATGCTTCAGACTTATCCTAGATGGGGAATGACAGCATTACTTTAATATTTTTTTACAAAACTTTACGCATATAAGAATGTAATTCTTAAGAAAAAAAGTGAAAAAAGGTTAACAGCAACTCAATACAATTTTAGATTCCCAAATATTCAATTTTATCAAATCCCAGTACAGGTATATAACAATGTAAATTCACTATGCTGTAAAAAATAGTAAAAATTATTGACCACAAGCGTAATTTTTTTGACTTCTTCTTGCTCTATTTGTTGATTTCTTGACTATTTTCTGTACTTTCTTGACATTCTTGACTGGTCTCTCCCAGCGTTTAGCACACGCGGGAATTGTACTGGCTAGCTGGCTCGGTAACACAGTGGCACGATGTGCCAGAGACACGGGTTCATTTTTCGTCTAAATTCCTGTGTACTACATTTCCTATGCACGCTAAATATAAAGGAGACTTTAAGCTCTACACAGCTTGAATTGAAAAGATTGGAAAAAATACGTGGTACTTAAAAAATTGCACATTACTTTAACTTCATTTTGTGATGAATGAGGGTGTGTCTAGCAGAGTAATAACTCTGAATTAAAAAAATAACGAATCACGTATTTAATTTTTTTTATCTTGCCGAAACAGGCATTTGTTCAAACAATGGACGATGCGAAACACGAACCTTCTCCAGGGGTTTATGACGATCTTCAGCACGCTTACAGCTAAGTCCGCAACAAAAGGGCTTTAAAAAAGAAAAGACAACACGGACAGAATTCGAAATCGAAAAAGACGTCTTATCTCAGCCAAACAGGCTGGAACTCGTTTTGCCGAATTTGTTTGCGTTGGAGGGGGATAATCCCATTCGGAAACGCAATTCTAAAATGCAAATTGGGACATTTTGACGGTGGAGAAAACACCTTTTCTGACGAAACCAGGACAATTATCGAAATTGCGGTGTTTGCTTGCAATTAGCATCACGTAGTCTAATGGAACGAAGATGGGATCTTTCTCCTGTAAAATGGATGCTGAACACTGGTTATGTATCCTCTCTTCAAAAAGAACCCAAGGTCCTTCGGTCCTCAAAGATTTTCCTCGTCGAGTGTTTTATGCCTTTTTTATGTGTCGTACGTGCAGGACGATGAAGGAGGGAAGTAAATGAGATTCATTCCTAGAAGCGGAAGAGGGAAGAAAAACCAACGAGTCGCTTTCAAGTCGTCGTAAAATGCATTTGGAAAACCTACATCAGCACGCAACACAGGGGCTTCAAGAGTTTTGCGGATACCTGCGGTCATGTGATGGTCGCTTCTTCAGCGTTTTGTCCTCCATAAAAATCGCAATTTCTGAGTTTCGCATGCGATGGGAAGGAAGTTGGACACTTTTGATGGGGGCTTAGGAAAAAAGGAATGGTCATTGCAGTTGTGAGCAAGAAGAACGTAAACGACGTCAATGCATTCGGATGGGTGGTCTCATTGCATTAAAGCGGCATTACCTCACGCCAAAACGTATTGGGTGTACTGACGAAGGTGTAAACTCCAGACAGCAAAGATATGGCAGCTATTTTAATAATATACGTTCTCTTTTTCTTTTAAGAAAGCACGGTTTTACTTTTACTGTTGGTAGAGGTCATTTCAGAGGCGTCACCTCGGCCGAGTACACAGTGCGTTCGACTCACGATTTCGCCAGCGAAGGTTGCGGGTTCAAATTCTCATCGTTCCCTTTTCAGTGGCTCTTCATGAATTTCAAGTAATTCTCATTTACTCGCATCGTCTCAAGATGCAGAAAAACGTAAAATAATAAAAATACAGAGCCGACGTTCGTGGTGCAATGATTATCATAAGGCACTAAGCCACCCGAGATTCCGCATTCGACTCCCGGCCTGGACGTTTTTTGTAAGTGTCCCTTCATCATTTTCACCATACCATCATCATCTTCATTAGCCAAAAGTAGTTGAAAAGCAAAGTAAAACGAACCAAATCAATCACTCAATAAAAGTACAGACGAGTTGCCCCTAGAGGTGTATGCAACATGCACGACATGTATGCAATGGCACTGCTGTGTGGCTCTTACGCACACAGCTGGAAATTGGAAAGCATGTATGTAAAAGTGTATTTCCTTGTACATGCTCTGGCCAAGGTTGCTTTTTGCCCAGTAGTCGGGGAAAACAACAGCTCGGTTCCCTCAACGGCTTCCCCGTTTGAAAGATAACAATAGGACCTTGCCTCGGTGTTTGGGGGCTGGTCGTTTGTCAGAGATATAAATACCGGTTCCGACTTGATACGGTCTCTTAAGACGTCGATGAACTGGTGGCTCCGAGCGCCGGCGTTGGACATGCTCTCTATCTAAATTGGGAAAGGAACTTTTGGCATTTGCAGCAATGCATAGAGAACATGACTGAATCCAGTACCAGACCTGCAGGCAGCGAGAACACCGAGATTCCAGAATGGGAGGAAGTAGTCGGCGGAAAACGGCGGTAATGGAGCATCGTGGAACTTCGGCGGCCCCTTGTCTTAACTTTTTGGCGGGAAGGAGGGGGCGCGTGCGTGGATCCTAACGGTGACAACGAAGCGCCACAGCCCAATTCAAAATTACGTACCCAGGACGTACGTTCTCGTTCGCCTGCCGGACGAGATAACTCCGAAGCTCCAATCTCCCACGGGGAAAGCGCCGGTCGTCGGCTCCCCGGTTGCATCAAGCTTGGTACCCAAAAAACGTCGGTCTTTTCCTTCTGAGGATGGCCAAAGTCAGTGAGAAACTCCGACGAAAGAACGATTTGTCCAACGAAATTGTCTTAAAGTGCCGAATGTCCTTCTTAGGGCAAAAATTACGTCGCTCAACGGCTAATGCGGTCCTTTTAAGGGCCATAAAAAAGACGAAACACCGATGTTCCTTAGGGAAAAAGAAAAATGGGTCCAAGTGCAGTCGAGGATAGAGTCTATCGAAAACCGACAACCAAAAGCTCAACCGGGGGAGAAAGGAGTGCGTGGACCTGGGCAAAGTAGCGGATGCATAGGAAAGGGACAGCGGATAGCAAAGGCTGATCAAAATCGACCGGGTTGGCGGCCCACCCGAAAGTCTGCTGGGGATTTCTGACGCCCGGTAGCACCGCACTGCTGTGCGCCTTCGGGCGTAGGGGAGCCATGTCTGCCGTGTAATCGAAGGTGGTTCACCGGTGATGCCTGCGGTGGCACCCCGCAGCAGTAGTGCAGCCACACGATGCTCCAATGTGGTTAACTCCGATACCCAGCAAAGGGACAGATTTTCGACGGTCTAGGCCCTTCCGGACTGGCCCCGACGAGAAGTCACTCGCCCCTAAGACAATGAAAAGCCAATGATGTCTCAAATCCCGATCCGACGCAAAAGTAACAATGCCCGGAGAAGCAGACGAGTTGTCTCCAACGGACCGATATCGCAAGCAACGACTTCTCCTCCTTTCACGCAGACATGTTTGGCAGTTAATTCCGATGCGACTCTTTTTTGGGCATTACTCCAAAATTCACTTTCTATAATTTATCAAACAAGGTTGTAAGTCGGAATGTGTAGCTCCAACTAACATACAGATTTGCAGATAGCCTTCGGGCTTTACCTACCTGCCTTAAAATTCCCGACTCCATCCTCCCCCGTAAGGATAGGAACAAATAGGGTGTGTGTTTTTTACCCCCCTTCAACGTGGTTTTTTTCGCACACCAGAATCTAGATGAAGCTATTGTATTTAAACACATCCGAGGTATTGTCTGCTTGCAGAATTTTGTCCTCGGGAGCTTCCCTTCATTTTATCTTTTTTGTTTCTTCTAGTTTTTCTGTCTATCTAATTTTCGCCGTCTGGTAAAAATCCACTTTCCATATAATTGAAACCAGATTTAGTTTAGATACCCGATATCCTAAGTAGGCAGAGTTGCATACTAGTGCAAGCCTGCATGGAATGGAGGCTTCTCAAAGGGAGAAATCCGGCTTGACTGGATCTATTCTGAGGAGAAGATTGCACCTAGGCAAAAGACCAGACATGGAGCTATAATGTGCTTGGAGAGTGCATTAGTGTCTCAGGCGAGGTCTGCACCTTTCGGTGTGGTTGCCGGTTGACTTCAGTCGGGCGCCACTCATCCTCGCAAATCTTTGGGGGCGAGGTGTTTTTTTTTCAGTCTCATATGCTCTCAGATTGCAGAAAGTGGCCGTCCCTCAATGGATTAAGACAGTTTTTTGGATGCATCGATACATACAGAGAGTAAGCGCCGTACGCGTAAGTAGTGTTATTTGTACTATTACTGGGACGAGAAATGATGAACCCCCCTCAGGCAGATTTGGCTACACTTAAAACTTGCTCAACATGCCCATATGAGCTTTTTGCACAAGTGTGGTACTCCGTCTAATCCAAGATTTTTGTAAAAATGCCCTCGGGAAGTTCCTGTGAAATGATGAGCCCCCTCAGATTGATTTGTCCACACTTACAAAAGGCACTTCTGTCAGATTGTTGTCCATAAGCTTGTTAAAAATATGCCCCTCTTGATATTTTTTGCCCACACCTAAAACTAAGCCAAGATGCTCATAAAACACACACACACACACACACACACACACACACACACACACACACAAAGCACACTGCTGAACCCAACTGATATTTTTTATTAAGTATAGAGTTTTGATTTGAACCCCAAGAAATTTTATATAAATACCAAAGCCAAAAAATATTAACACACATACACACACACACACACTAAATATACAAAACACACTGCTGAACGCAACTGATATTTTTTTATTAAACATAGAATTTTGATTTGAACCCCAAGAAATTTTATATAATAAACATAACAAAATTCTAATATTTATTTTTGTTTAACAGGCACAACAAGTTCTGAGCACATAAGCAGTTTCTGAGGAATACAAGGCAGCAGCAGCAGCAAGCAATTAACTTATAGAAGGCAGTGTGTATCCTATCTAATTGCATGGATAATCTTGACACAGGATTTTTTGAGAGAAGATGTATTTCAAAATACATAAAATCTAAGTCACTTGTTGATGATTTAAAGCTTAGATTGTTTGGCCTGTCCGAGTATGACCTGTTTACAGTGCAAAATGAAACTGAAATGCAGTGGGTGCTTGCCAGTGACAGGCCATTCCAATGCCTATTTCTCAATTTTATCACCAAGTTTGAAAGGCTTGTATACAACAAGTACAAGAGAATTGTTGGATTGTTTGTTAATTTTTATACAGACAGGTGCCATTATTATTTAAGGTTGAAATTGTTTGACAATTATTGGCTCAACAATTGCTATGAGCATTGTTTTGAGTATAGGATGCCCAAGATTGCATCTCAGAGTTTAAATTGGAGACATTATAAATATTCAAATAAAATTATTAACAGGATATCTAAAGATAAGAAGATTGAATTTGTTACAACTGATAATGGGAATTTGTACAGTGGTGAAGATTTCAT
Organism: Lepisma saccharinum; assembly: GCF_977018435.1. NCBI lineage: Eukaryota > Metazoa > Arthropoda > Insecta > Zygentoma > Lepismatidae > Lepisma > Lepisma saccharinum. The sequence goes on from NC_139245.1 coordinate 38,852,617, forward strand.
TCCAGAGTTTGTATCTTATTCCAACTATATATATTTGAATGAGCTTGTCATGTATTTTATAAGGCAAAAATTTAGAGATTGCACTTATGATTGTATTGTTGAGGCACTGGGGCAGAATAATTTGCATGACATATGCAACTGTGGGAGAGTTTTGTCCAGCCTCTCAGTGTGATTTCAGGCACAGGAATCTGGCAGTTGGGAATCAACCCGCAGCAGGCAGCCCTGATTATTTCAGCAGAGACAGCAATCAAGGTAAATAAATATTTGCTGCAAGTGTAATTTAATTCTCTTCTCATCAGTGTAACACATTTCCTGTCTTATGCAGTTCCAAATCCCTGCCCCATCAGTGCTGTAGAAATATCAGCCAGGCTCGGGTCTGTATGCAGGAAGAGGCAAGACATTTGTTTGAAATCTGTTTTCAAGCCTGTACCTAATCACAGCACAGCTCTGTCAGAGATAGGGACAATGAGTAATATCTGTAATTAATAATTCAGTAATCATTTCTAACAAGTTTAATTTTCAATAGGCTCTTCTCATCAGTGTAACACATTTCCTGTCTTATGCAGTTCCAAATCCCTGCATAGCAGTGCTGTAGCCAGGCTCGGGTCTGTATGTAGGAAGAGGCATAGTTGAAATCTGCTTGGGTATAATTTTTTTGAAGCCTGTACCTCATCACAGCATAGCTCTGTCAGAGGATAGGGACATTGAGTATAAAATCTGTAATCAATAAGTCAGTAATCAATTCTAACAAGTTTAATTTTTAATAGGATCTTCTCATCAGTGTAACAAATTTCCTGTCTTGTTTCACATGCAGTTCCAAATCCCTGCCCCATCAGTGCTGTAGAAATATGAGCCAGGCTCGGGTCTGTATGTAGGAAGAGGCAAGACATTTGTTTGAAATCTGCTTGGGTATAATTTTCTGAAGCCTGTACCTAATCACAGCACAGCTCTGTCAGAGATAGGGACATTGAGTATAAAATCTGTAATCAATATTGTCAGTAATCAATTCTAACAAGTTTAATTCTCTTCTCATCAGTGTAACAAATTTCCTGTCTTGTTTCACATGCAAATCCCTGCTCGTCAGTGCTGCAGCCAGGCTTGGGTCTGTATGCAGGAAGAGGCAAGATTTTTGTTTGAAATCTGCTTGGGTATAATATTCTGAAGCCTGTACCCATCACAGCATAGCTCTGTCAGAGATAGGGACATTGAGTAATAATTAATAATTATTCTTGTCAGTAATCAATTCTAACAAGTTTAATTTTTAATAGGTTCTTCTCATCAGTGTAACAAATTTCCTGTCTCATGCAGTTCCAAATCCCTACCCATCATCAGTGCTGTAGAAATATCAGCCAGGCTCGGGTCTGTATGTAGGAAGAGGCAAGATATTTGTTTGAAATCTGCTTGGGTATAATTTTCTGAAGCCTGTACCTAATCACAGCACAGCTCTGTCAGAGTGTAACAAATTTCCTGTCTTGTTTCACATGCAGTTCCAAATCCCTGCCCAGCAGTGCTGCAGCCAGGCTCGGGTCTGTATGCAGGAACAGGCATGTTATTTGTGAAATCTGCTTGGGTATAATTTTCTGAAGCCTGTACCCATCACAGCACATCTCTGTCAGAGATAGGGACATTGAGTAATATCTGTAATCAATAATTAATAATTATTCTTGTCAGTAATCAATTCTAACAAGTTTAATTTTTAATAGGCTCTTCTCCTGTCTTGTTTCACATGCAGTTCCAAATCCCTGCCCATCAGTGCTGTAGAAATATCTTCCAGGCTCGGGTCTGTGTGTAGGAATAGGCAAGATATCTGCTTGGGCATAATTTTTTGAAGCCTGTACCCATCACAGCATAGCTCTGTCTGAGATAGGGACATTGAGTATGTATTATTACTGCACCTGCCCCATCTAACATGTTGCTGTGTTTTCTCAATACATTAGTCATAATCAATAAAATATTCAGAACAAACCTCTATAAGATATGACAACCTGCAACAATCTGGATGTATGAGATGTTTTATTGAATTTTATGTTTCTGTATTTTTCAGGCTCTCTTGTTACAATCTTGTTTCTCTCTGAAACATTGCCATCACTATTCAAACCTGAAAACATATCTGTAATCAATAATAATTATTCTTGTCAGTAATCAATTCTAATAAAACAAATGTCCTGTCTTGTTTCACATGCACATGTTCCAAATCCCTGCTGATCAGTGCTGCAGCCAGGCTCGGGTCTGAATGTAGGAAGAGGCAAGATATTTGTTTGAAATCTGCTTGGGTATAATTTTTTGAAGCCTGTACCTCATCACAGCATTGCTCTGTCAGAGATAGGGACATTGAGTAATCAACAATTAATAATTATTCTTGTCAGTAATCAATTCTAACAAGTTTAATTCTTCTCATCAGTGTAACAAATTTCCTGTCTTATGCAGTTCCAAATCCCTGCCCATCAGTGCTCAGCCAGGCTTTGGTCTGTATGCAGGAACAGGCAAGATATCTGCTTGGGTATAATTTTCTGAAGCCTGTACCTCATCACAGCACAGCTCTGTCAGAGATAGGGACATCTGTCTTGTTTTATATGCAGTTCCAAATCCCTGCCCATCCGTGCTGTAGAAATGTCAGAGCTATGCTGTGATGCTGTTATTAGGTACAGGCTTCAAAAATTATATCCAAGCAGATATCTTGCCTGTTCCTGCATACAGACCAGAGCCTGGCTGATCAGAAATAGGGACATTGTACTATTACTGCAAAACCTGTCCCATCTAACATGTTGCTGTGTTTCAATCTGGATGTATGAGATGTTTTATTGTTCTGTATTTTTCAGGCTCTCTTGTTACAATCTTGTTTCTCTCTGCAACATTGCCCTGCCACATGTTCTATGATTATATTCTCTAACAACTTCATATGAAAACATATCTATAATCAAGTAATCAATTCTAACAAGTTTAATTCTTAATAGGCTCTTCTCATCAGTGTAACAAATTTCCTGTCTTGTTTTACATGCAGTTCCTGCCCATCAGTGCTCAGCCAGGCTCGGGTCTGTATGCAGAAAGAAGCAAAATATTTGTTTGAAATCTGCTTGGGTATAATTTTTCTGAAGCATCACAGCATAGCTCTGTCAGAAATAGAGACATTGGGTATTCCCTCCTTATCCTGTATTTTTTGTTTTATAGCAGCAACAGTGTCCTCTGGATTTACCTCCAGGGTGATACTGCTTACAGCCTGTCTATTCATTGCTTGTACAAGTTTAAACATGACTACTGTACTTATATGTTTTCAAGAAACATAGGATTTTGTATCTCCGAAACGTTTCAACGTTGTTTTCGCAGCGATTATATTACTCAATGTTCTTATCTCTGACAGAGCTATGCTGTGATTCTGTTATTAGGTACAGGCTTCAGAAAATTATACCCAAGCAGATTTCAAACAAATATCTTGCCTGTTCCTACACACAGACCCCCGAGCCTGGCTGATATTTCTACAGCACTGATGAGCAGGGATGGAACTGTATGTAAAACAAGACAGGAGAAGAGCCTATTGAAAATTAAATGTTAGAATTGATTAGATTACAGATATGTTTTCAGGTTTATTTTTTTTGCATCGATTATGAAGTTGTTAACATAGAACATGTGTCAGATATTATTATAGTGATGGCAATGTTGAAGAGAGAAACAAGGTTGTAACAAGAGAGCCTGAAAAATACAGAAAATAAAACATCTCATACATCCAGATTGTTGCAGGTTGTCATATCTTATAGAGGTTTGTTCTGAATATTTTATTGATTATGAAGAAACACAGCAATGTTAGATGGGGCAGGTTTTAAAATATAGTGCAGTAATAATTTTATACTCAATGTCCCTATCTATGACAGAGCTATGCTGTGATGAGGTACAGGCTTCAAAAAATTATACCCAAGCAG